>NC_136697.1:5373179-5973179 GCF_947650265.1 Symphodus melops
AATCTGGCGTCCGACCTCCTTCTCCTGGAGGCTCCTGTTCCTCCAGTTCAGCCTGTGTCGAGCCTTGGGGCAGTCCTGGCTCGGGCCCGGGGGTCGGCCTTGGTGAGAGGAGGCTTTGCTGCCACAAGCGTGGACATGATAGGGACATATGTCAAGGCTCTGCAAATCTTCCTCAGGCAGCGGAGTGGGATTAAGACCGAACGCCCACCCAGCCGTAAGGTGGGGAGGCATTATGTTGCCACTCGATCATCATCCAAACGCTCGGCTGTGAAGGAGAAGAGGGCTTCCTTCAGGCAGTTGCAAAAACAGCTAGTGCGAGATCCTTCCTCGGTGGCCAGGAAACTGCTGGATGGGAAGGAGGAGCTATGTTGTGCCATAGACAAAAAGAAAGTGGAACAAGCGTACAAAAAGATATGGGGTAAGGGGGAGGCATACTGTGGTCTCGGGCAGTTTGCTTCCCTCCCTGATGCAGACAACGAGCCCCTTAAATGCCCGATTTCGCCCGAGGAGGTGCTTAGTGCTGTCAGGAAAGTGAAGTCACAATCGGCCCCGGGTCCCGATGGCATCGGGAGGGATGCTCTGCTCCGGTGGGACCCAAAGGGCATTCAACTGGCGGACTTGTTCAATGCCATTGTCCTGTGCACTCAGCTCCCTTCCTGCCTCAAGACAAGCAGGACGACCCTCATCCCCAAGCCTGGCTGTGCTCTGGACCCAGGTAACATGAATTTATGGCGCCCGATTTCCATCAGCTCCATAATCCTCAGGGTTTTCACAAGTGTCTTGGCCTCAAGGCTTGGCGAGGCGTGTGCCCTACACCCTCGCCAGAGGGGCTTCATCCAAGCTCCTGGCTGCTCGGAGAACCTTGTGGTGCTCGAGGGACTGATGAAGCTGTGTAAAAGGGATGGAGGGACCCTGGCTGCGGTCTTTATTGACCTATCCAAGGCGTTCGACACGGTCTCGCATGAGCACTTGGCAGAGGTCCTGAAAATGCGAGGGGTTGATCAACGTCGAAGCGCTGAAGGTCCCGGATGTGCCGTTCACCGAGAGCTCCACTGCGGTTGTATCCGTTTCAGAGGCTTCACAATAAAGTTGAGTCTATCGTCCAACCAGACGCTGCATCACTGATTGACTAGCCCAACGCTGATCTCAGACAAAATCTTTGCGTAAAGTTGGATGCCAGCCGCAGTTGTATGATCAAACGGAAACGAAAGTAAAACCTAGAATAAGACTGAACCGTGTATATAACCCTAAATGGCTTTTATTTTGAAAGAAAGACATACAGGAAGTGATCCTCGTCGTGTTTACATTGAAAGCTCAGCAGCATGCACCGGAGTTCAGGCAAGAACAATGTTTATAAGATGTTGAGAGTTGTCACAGCAATGTTTTACAAACTACTGTTTGCTGTCTTCTCTTAATTTGGTTCCGTTTGCATGAAAAACTTATTTAACAACACTTAATATGTATGTGAAAATGTCCTATTTTTTCCCAGTGTCCTGACTGTGGTGTGTTATATAGGTGTGTTTTAAAAATGTCTGCAGCACTTGTGGACCTCCAGATGAAAATACAGATTTCATTTTTCATTTTATTTTAAGTAGAAGGCTATACTGTGGTGTTCTGAAGGATTTTACAGTTGCTCAGTGAATGAAGTAACTTAATTACCCACTTTAAATGGCTAAGTTAATTACTAAATGAAGTTGACATTGTGTACTGTGCAGTTTTTGATCGTGTTTTAATAGTTGTTAAACATCTGCACTTTACACAAGGCTGTATTGTAAAAGTAGCCCTACCCTAATGAAGTGTTGGCTATGTCAATCAATACTTATAGGTACACAAAGGGAGGAGAGAGACCCTGATGATGACCATATTGAACTGGATGACAGCAGTTTTAGCAAACTCCCAGTTCAACCTACTTTTGCTGTACCTAAAGGTTTCTAAGGTAGAATACTAATTAACTAAAAATGTTACCAACCCACCATATAGCAATATATGAATTGCTCCTTTATATTGCTTGCCTGCTGGAATGTTTTTATGTCTTAGAACATTTTGAATGACAACAAGTAAAGCTTGACCACATCAGTGTGCTTATGCTACTACGTCACCTCGCTTTCTGATTGGCTATGCGTCACATTCAACAGGCTCATGCTCGTTTTCTCCTCGGGGGAAACACCACAGATGATGAAAGATTGGGCCAAAACAGTCCAACATGTTGAATATTCCCGATTTGAGATTGGAGTGGTCCCGACATTCTTCCGACCAGACGAACGGTCTGAACACACCACACACGGCAGGATAATCTTATAAGATTATTTTATGATGATCGGGGCGTCCTTAAGATTATCGGAAGGGGAGAATCGGGGCCAAAATCGGCGTAATTATCCTGCCGTGTGAACCAGGCTTAAGGCCGGTTCACGGCAGGATTTTAAAATTGTCGGCAGATTTCCCAAACTTTAGAGACCACACACACGGCGATAAATAATCGGAGGTTTTACAGTTTCGGTCGTACAGTGTGTGGTGTGCGGCCACACGGCAACATCAACACACCACACACGAACCGATTTCACTCGCGAACGTCCCCGATCAGACTGGAAATCTCGCAAAACCTCTCGAGATCAAACGTGATTCCAGAGTCAACAAATGGACAAAGAGGATGTAATAGGGATCGTTTGTGCTGTTTTTATCTGAAAAAACACGTTTTAAAAAGAGGCGTCGGTCAAAGGAGTGGAGACAACGGGAGCATGAACTGTACTTGCTACATGTTGATATGGAGGTGAGTAGCAGTTGTTTTGCTACCGGTGTTTTCGCTAATAAGTCACCTCGCTTTCTGATTGGCTACGCGTCACAGTCAACAGGCTCTCGTGCTTGTTTCTCCTCGGGGGAAACACCACACATGATGAGAGATCGGGCCAAAACAATCCAACATGTTGAATATCCCCGATTTGAGATCGGAGCGGTCCCGACATTCTTCCGACCAGACGAGAACGTTCTGAACACACCACACACGGCAGGATGATCTTATAAGATTATCTTATGATGATCGGGGCGTCCTTAAGATTATCGGAAGGGGAGAATCGGGGCCAAAATCGGCGTGATTATCCTGCCGTGTGAACCAGGCATTAGGAAAAAAAGAACACTCCTCTACCAAAGATATACAAAAAAAGAGAAAAGGCAGTTAAAAAGAAACATAAATGTCGAAACCTCATCTTCAACACTGATGAGGATACAGGAACTACTTTTCACAACCAATTGAATTGATGGGAGTTTGCTTCCTTTTTGTCTGTGAAAATTTGTACAACTCGGATATTTACTACTACTAACAACTATGCTCTTCATAGGAGAGCTGCAGCTATCGAATGTCCCGATCGATTATTCGAATAAATCATGCTTTTGCTTAATTAACTCGACTTTGGTTGTCCCTCCAAACCTTGCTTGTTTCAACCAACCACCTCTGCTCTACAGCTGCTGACATTCACCATTTTACAGACAGGGTCCCAAATTAACTTTTTGATTCACTGGTCAAGGTGGCAGGTAGATTAAAAATACAGGCCAAACATGTTTTAATGGCTGAAATAACAAATAGTGTTTTTGCGTCACCTAGAAGTCATAGATTCAATCATTTTATCAGATCAGGAAACTTTAAGTATAGGTAATTCCCAGAGCCCCCCTGTTCTCTCACCCCCCATAGCATTAACATTACAGACTAAAAACTAAAATCCATCAGAGAATAATAATTATTCCACAAAACAAGTTCTCTCTTGATTTAACTTTGACAACATTAGACTTTTAATATAATCAGCCTGTTTATTATTAGAAGTGTGCGTATCTCCATCTGCATTGCATTAGCATTTTTCACAAACTTTTCTCTCATCTTATTCTACAGAACGATGTGGATACATTTTACCCCAGCCAGTGCAGAAGAAAAGGCTGTGAACAATTGCATGAATGTCTGCTGATGACAAAAGAAAAATGTTTATATTTTGATTTTGATGATTGCATATTTATTTTTTGAATTACCGGAAATTGTCCACCCCTTAGCAACCCTACTGCTTAGTGTGCGTAACAAGTATTTACGACAGAATTGAAGAGTATTGATTATGATATATTAAAAATGCAATAATTATAATAAATATTGCAATATCTGATTATTTCCAGTGCTGTAAATAGTGTTGTTCCTTTACAATACATTGCACCCACTTAACCTGCCTTAGGCTACTGTTGGTGAGACTACTTATTGCATCTAAGACCCAGATGTTGATGGTAATTATAATTATTATTATTTGACTCTAATTGTATGGAATATGTATATTGCAGTAATGCTTCAAGTGTGTTAGTTTGTCTGAAGAAAGTGACATATGAGGACCAGCAGCGTGAAGTCACCGAAAGTGTGTTAAAAGTGTGTTAACTTCCAAAACTGGCCACTAGTTGGCGTACTCAAAGATGAGCAAAAATGCTAAACACACTTACACTTATTTTCCTAAAATTGTGATGTGTCAGGACATTGGAGATTTTTGTTCTGGGAGCATGTTGGGGGGGTCTAGAACACCGTAGAGAGCTTAGAAAAATTAGGACGTCCAAAATGTCCTTATTTTTTCGAGTGTCCTGATAGTGAAGGTGTGTTATCATAAAAATGTACTGATTTGTCATGACTACAAGTACACTCACTCACTTACTCACAAGACAGACTCTCTCTCACACACACACACACACAGACACTCACTCACATCGACGAACACACAGACGATACATAGACACACAACCTCACACAGACACAGACTCACTCTAACACACACAGACCCATAACAAACACACAAACACACACACACTAGGCTAAGGCTATACACAGAGGCAGAGCTCGGGGGGAGGACGGGGTAGCACTGGACTGGATTTACATGTTTCTCTGATGATTTTAGAGGAATTAAACTAACAGACAATTAGCCAGCTAAGTTAGCTGTTTCATGCTCTGTTGGTTTAAATGAAATGTAACGTGAAGGGGGGTGGGGATGGTTTATCCTTCACGTCTTGCCCTTTGTTATGTATCTATAATGTTAGAATACTGTATGTTCGTATACATTTTATAAAACTGAAAATAAAATGTTAAAAATGTATTGTGAAGATGGTAGCGAACCTGTCAACTCGCTGAAAATTTTGAATATTAAACTTACATGCTTGAAGTGGGGATTTAACAACATTGTGCTAGTGATGCTGGGAGTGACAAAACTGGCTTATTTTTTCATGGAGTCAGTAGAGAATGAAAAGACGGTGGCAAGATGCATGACTTCTTTATAAAGAGAAGCCAGTCAGGCAAAGATAAGGCAGGCATACAGATTTCATCAGCAGTCCTGGCAGCTCCCATCCAGAGATCATCAGCAGGTCAGAGCATCTACAGAAGCAGTCACATGTTCAGTTCAGTAATTAAGTTTAGTTTAAGATATTTTGAAATGTTTGTTACTGATGTGTGTTGTTTTTTTAAATGGTGGTTGGATTTTTAATATGTTTTTATACAATGTGGTTCCATCGAAGGAGGACACAGAGGCCTCTGACTCAGGTGAGGATGTTGGTGAGCCTGAAGAGCCAGACTTGGAGCCAGTTGTATCCAGCACTGCTTTTGATTGTCCAAGAGGGCCAGGTGGTAGGTCTACTTACCTGAAACTTAATAGCTAGCTGAAGTTATCCAATAATCTTCCGGAACCCTTAACTGTGTTTCCATGATTATTTTATCTGTCTTCCAGATATTTCAAGATGCAAAGAAGAGGGTCCAGTTCAGCCGTGTCTGACACAATTCCCCAGAAGTCAGCATGGATCATGGAAGAGAGCATTCTGCAGTGCCTGGTACAGAGCCAATTCTCAGCTTGAATACTCAGTCCTTGAGTGTAGACATTTCTCCCTGCCTAATACGCCAGACAAGTCAGACTTCTCCAATTGAAAAAAGGCGTTGTCAAATGAGGCTGGGTTTAAATTAAAAATCAGAGATGCATATCAATGCATTGTATGCATGGAATTAGTGTAAACAAGCTACTGAGATGAACACAAGCATGTTAAACTCTTTAAACATGAAGCAACGAAAAAAAGTGAAAGAAAATCAACATTACGTGAAAACAATAGCTAATGTGCTTCTTTTGACTGCAACCCAAAATATAGCACAGAGGGGCCATCGAGAGTCCTGAGACTCACACAATAAGGGAAACTTTTTGGCCATACTAGATGAGATAGCGAAGCATGACCAATTTATTGAAAAAAGACTGAGTTCATGTAGGAATGCTAAGTACACAAGTCACCGAATCCAAAATGAAATTCTTCAGGGCTTAGCTGAGATAATACAGAGTGAAATCATAAAAGAGGTGAAAGAAAATGAAGTGTTCAGTGTCATTGCAGATGAAACAAAAGACATGCAAAAAAAGGAACAGATGTCTTTGGTTGTACGGTATTATTACAATGGTGCCATCCACAAAAGCTTCCTATGCTTCCAGGCAGCTGAAAGCCTTGATGCAGCAGGTCTCAGTAAAATGATTGATTGTCTAGAGAGACATGGTCTGGACTACAGAAACAACCTTGTGGGACAGGGGTACGATGGTGCATCCGTCATGAGTGGGAAACATTCTGGAGTATCTGCAAGAATTCAAAGAAATGCCAGATTTGTATTTTACTTTCACTGTAATGTGCATTGCTTGAATTTAGTTCTTGTTGATGCTACAAAGCAGTGCCTGTGGATGTTGACTTTGTTGCACTTCTGCAGCAGCTGTATAACTTTGTGCACCTGAAGTGGCTTGCAGTTCAGAAAGAGCTGTATCCATTGCAGCAGCCCAGGGAGCTACAGGCACTTACAGATACAAGGTGGTCATGCAGATACACAGCATGCTGTAATCGGAGAGACAGACTTCCAGCAGTTCTGAGACTGTTGCAGGATCTTGCACTTGAAAGACGTGGGGAATGATCAGTGGAGGCAAGGGGTCTTCTTTCTTAGATAGATTTACAGTTCATAGGGCTTTTGGTTACCTTTTGTAAAATGCTTGGTGATGCCAAATGTCTTTCTGACATGCTCCAGTCCAGCACTCTTGATCTAGCAAGGGCTGTGGATCTTGTAGGTTACAGACACTTTCCAGGACTACAGAACTGAGATTTACTTTGGTGAACTACGGCAAGAGGTTGAGGAGCTGAGGAAATCGGTGTACATACAGCGATTTCAGGTGATTGACTGTCTCATAACTGAGCTGAAGAGGCGTTTTTCAAAGAAAAGTTGTCAGATCATGCAAGGAGCGCAGTCTGTGAACCCAAAGAGTGCCTCTGTTTGCCTTTGCACAGACCTTTGAGTCAGACCTCAGTGACCTTGAACATGAAGTTCACCAAACCAAGCGACTTCTTGACAGGAGAGTGAAAAGTGGATTAGAAAGACCATCTGTGTTGCTTGACGTTATTGTGTGTCTTGAGCCTTACAAAGAGGTTTTCCCATATATATAGACTTTGCAAGATTGCTGATGTAACTCCAGTCAGCACTGCTTCCTGTGAGTCAAGCTGCTCTGCTTTAAAGCTCATTAATACTCACCTCAGGACAACAATGGCTGTCAGTATTGAGTCAAGGAGGGGTTGTGCCCTTTACATGGATGTCTTTGTGAAACATTTTGCAGCTTTTCTGAACCTTCATAAGGTCGTTTGGTACTTAGATAGTGTATCTGGTCATGACTAAGCTCTTCACTGTGTTCTACTTAGACCAAGGGTAGTTTGGCTGACAGACAGTAGCCCTGGTCAAAGTTAAAACCTGCACTATGTTCAAAAAGGGTCTCAATTTGTTTATTGATATGTTGATGCCTGTGTGTGTGTGTGTGTGTATTTTCACCTTTTTTGTAAAAAGGATTTTGTAAATAAATAAGATGCAAATTAAACTGAAATTTCACTGATTGCGAAACAAATTCAAATATGGTCTGTGGACCCCCTGAAATATCCTTGGCCACCCCCCGGCCACTTCAAGTATAAAAGTCCTGCTCCGCCACTGGCTACACACCCATAGCAAGGTATTTATTTTACATTAGGTTGCCTCGCCTTTACAAACAGAAAACAAGCATCATGTAGCCAAGCAAGCTGCGTCCTTACCATTGGTCCTTTCTCTGATTTGATCCCGTCTTCTCAGCATCTCTTCCGGTGTGAAGAGCTTGTAACAAGGGCCACTGTTGTGGAGTTGTACAGTTCGTAACAACATCGATTCAGTTGTCGTCTGAAGTAGCATGTCGTACAGGAATTGAATTTTAAAGTCGAGCAATGTCATTGTTGCGAAAATTCATGTGGTCTGAGCTGTCAATCTGTCTCTGTGTCCGTGTATGTAAACAGATGACGTGACACGCTAGCCGATGTTGTGAAATCTGACACTGTTTCGTTTCATTGTCAGCGATATTTATCCTTTGTATTTTACTTTAATTTTGACATGGTATTAAAGCTGAGATTTTATTTAATTAGAAAAGTGTAAAAACTGAAAATTTCCAAAAAATTGTATTTTCTTCTAAAAACGTGTTTCT
Organism: Symphodus melops; assembly: GCF_947650265.1. Lineage (NCBI taxonomy): Eukaryota > Metazoa > Chordata > Actinopteri > Labriformes > Labridae > Symphodus > Symphodus melops. The sequence continues at coordinate 5,381,681 of NC_136697.1, forward strand.
ACACAAACGGGTCGTTGCGACATCTGACTCATTTTGATGGAACGCATCACATATAGCTGCCAGACAACATCATCTAGCATCTTCCAGTCATGGGACCTCCAGAGGTGTGGGTCTGTATGAAAATGTTTTTACCTTCAGAGGTTCATATCAACAAGAGGAAGAACATAGAGCCATGCTTGCTGCTCTGTGATTCTTATAGTTGCATGTCAACACAAAAACCTGAGGCTGAATGTCAATAAGTCATTTGATGTCATTACGGCTCCCTGGATTTAAATTGTGTCACCTTCACAAATGTCCTTATATAAATACATTCAGTGAGCATATAAAGCCAGTCCTCTGCACATTACAGTCATGATTAAAACATGCACACTGCTGCTGTCTTCTGGAGGTGCAGGGAGGATCATGTGAGCAATTTCCATTTTATGTTATGCTGTGACACAAACGGGAATTACTGTGACCTCCCACATTGATTGGCTGGGACATAACTTCCCGGCGTCCCATAATTAGAATTGGAGTTAATCCCTCTCTGTCTCGTCCCTGCTGTGGCTTTTACTTGAGCTGACCTCTGTCAAAGATAAGAAGCACACCTTCCTTGTCTTGCTCTCTTCACACGGACACTTCTGAGCCAGGCTGATAAACCTCACTTCTGCAAAGCTTTTTTTTTCTTTTTTTTTTTCTTCCTCTCTTTAGAACCATGTCCTCCGTTTCCCACTGGCTGCTTGTCTCTGAGTCAATCAACAGCTCATTAAGAGCAGCTTGGGCTGCTTCTCTCTGCTCCTCTGTCATCCTCACAATCCATCTCCAATTCTCCATGCCTGAATATCTTGTCTGAATATTCTTGTTCCCTGGTGACTGTTGACAAAGTTGAAAGGTCCTGAAACGCTGAACTTTTAAGGTACGTTCAGTACAAGAGTAAAGAAATAATCAACTTTATTTATATATCACTTTTTATACGTATGAAATGCACTACAAAGTGCTGAACGATTAAAAGCAGTGCATTGACAGACGTATTTACATGGAAACAGAAATACTCATTTATTCTGTGGGTTACACATGCCTGTTTACCTTCTGGATTGATGTTGAGCTCATCCAGATTCTGTGACAGCTGACCTCCTTCCAGTGCCATAAGGACTTCACTGATTTTTGCAAGCTGTAATGTTCCCTCTGGCAGTCTATAATACTGGTGGTGCACTTGGATGTCATGGCCAAGACAGTCTTGCAAGATCATCCATCTCATTGTCCTTCAGATTGAGAACCTTGGACAGGGTTGCCATGTGCTTCCTTAACTCGGTGGAGGATAAGGCTGGGTGGTTTGCTCCACAGATTTGAGCAACCTGACAAATAGCATCTCATCCCCCTTGTTTCTATTCTCTGGAAGTGTTTGCAGAGTTTCTTTTCAAGCTCAGACAGAGCCAACTCCACATCTGATTGAGTCGAAGAGGAATCTCGTAATGTAAATGCATTCAGAGGCATCTATGAGACTTCTCCCTCTCGCAGGCTTCCTGATTAAATTTGTGATATATCAGATTAATGAATGTATCACAATTTCATTTACTGAATGACAAACAGTTTTATGATCAATACCTACCTTCCACCACGATGCCAAAACACGGCTGGAGGGTCCCACCAGTTTCAACTGAATTACTATAGTAACTGTGGCTGACTGCTGATAGGCTGGTCCTGATAGACAGTTGGTTTGAGGGTGATTAAATCTTTGATTTCACCTTTGTTTTTGACTTCAACTTTGGTAAACATTGATCACCCAAAGACCCAAACACCATCCAAGCCCTCAAAAAAGACATTTTTCATTAAACTGATTCATTAGTTTAAATAGAACTATTCAGGAAAAGCCATGTCCCACCTCCTGATCAGCAACGATCAATTCTGCAAATCCCTGCGTTATTGTAGTGTCACTGTTTGAGAATTATCTGCTTCAAGGGAAAAAAACTAGTACAAGTGTGAGTGGTCTTATGTGACAATTCAGTCTAGATGATTTGAAATATGTCAAGTTGTAAGTGTTTGTAAATTGCTCGCAGGATGTTTGATTTCTGCCCTGGAGCTCATTGTAACTTCTTTAAGCCAAAGAAATGCGTCAAATATGAGATAAAAGAAACATCTGTATGAAAGACAACACTCAGCATGAGTGACAGAACGGAGTCAGCATATTTCTCACACTGACTCAAATATAGGCTTTTGAACTGTCTGTCTTATTTCATGTAAACTGAAATAATCAATGAAAAACAAACTTCCTGTCACAATTTGCGGGTTGAAAATAAGCAGGGAAGAGGACCCAGGAACACAAAAACATTAAACAAAATGGAAAGGTGAAAACATAAACTTAATCCAACAAAATCCCACACGGGAGCAGGGAACACGAGGAAACGTCCAACTGGTAGAAAAAAGCCACTGCAGGTTACCAAAGACAGGATACGAAACAATGAACCGACACAGAGGGGAAGAAACGCTGAGACTAAAAAGACAGGGGGTAATCAAACACAGGTGAGATGAATGAGACAGTTGAGGACTATCAGAGTAATCAAGACAGGAGGGAAACAGAGAGGCAGGAAACCAGATAACACTGAAGACCAGAAGCAAGACTTGAAACAGGAAACACTAAAGACTGAACTAAGAAACACGAGAAAACAGGCAACACCAGAAAATTAAGAAAACAGAACTCCAAACACTGAAATAAAATGTTGCAGGCACAGAAACACACTGGCAGGGATGTTTAGCTTCTGTTTTCTTTATTGACAGATAACAAGGTCCAGTGTTGTCTCTTTATCAAATGCTGCTGAACTCAATACTCAAAACGTTGTTTTTGCACAAACTTAACTTTTCTTCTGCATCAACGCAACTCTTCTTCTCACATATGCACAACGCTCCTTTTTACATACGCCACCTAGTGGCGAAACATGTGCAGCACGGCTAACTAAAACATTTCAACATAAACGAATCATGCATGAAGAATGAATGAATAATAATGAATACAACAAAAATGAATTTGTGGGGTCCCTGATAACCAAAACAATAAAACATCAATATTCTTCAGTGATCTGTCACAAAAAAATATTTCTGACATTAAAACACAATTCCACTTTGAGCAATATATTTGTCTCCTCGTGGAACCAGGAGCACGACTCAGAGAGTGAATAGGTTTACAAACAATTTATTAACAACGACGAGTGACAAGAGGTGAATAAAGGTGCTACAATAAATATAACATCACTTAATAAGTGATCCCAAAATCCCGAGTCCAAACACGCGTGAGGTTGAGCCAGAAGTAGACGACGGGGAAGAGGAGGTTGCAGGAGGGACAGGAGTGGGTAACTAACGAGAGGAGAAAAAACATGAGAGGTCAAAAATCACAAGTAACACGAGCGTCCAAAAAACACGAGAGAATCAAGAGCTGACATGAATGGTACAAACCCATGAGTACTGAACAATAATCTGGCACCGGCTGCATGGAAGGAGCCGGCTTAAATAGCGTGATGATTGAAGTGGAGACACCTGTGAGCAAACCTGAAACCAATAACTAATTAAGGGGGGAAGGGAGACAGAGGGAGTAGACAGACAGGGAAAACAAAACAAACACACATGGAAAAGCACACAAAAAACCCTAAACATGACAGCTAGCTTGTTGTCATAGCTGTAAAAGAAAGGATGTGACACAGTTAAATAATAAGTTTTGCCTTTTGTCTTTTTAATTTAAAATCATTTTTGGTGTTTTACCTGCAGTTGGGTCCTCTTACCTGTTTTTCAACCCGTGAAGCGTGACAGCAACCGTACAACAGTAGATATTTGATTTTCAGGCATTCAGTACAGAATGATTTCTCGCAGCGATCAGGTGAAGAAAGCATATCAAGGTCATGAACATCTCTTCTTGGGCTGTTTTCCTTCCCCTGAATGCTTTCTTAGCACAGCTCAAATCGTCATCACCCAGATTCACCCCTGCGAGCAGAATGGAACAGAAGAACGATGCTCAGTTTATTGCAGCAGTTATTTTATGATCAAGTGCTGTGAGTAAAGTCTTTTTTTAAATTTTATTTTATTGTTGTTCGCTGCGCCCACTGACTCTTAACCTGCCTACTTGGGATCTACTTCAGTTATTTCCTGAAACAACATACTCAGAAGATAGTCCTGAAAGCTGCTGCTGTCGTAGAATATGGGAAAGCCAACACATGAAGAGCTTTGTTTGTGCTCATTTAGCAGCGTCATTGAGAAATCTCAAGAAAATCATGTCAATAAGCTTTTGACTCACACACACTCTTCATGGCAATTGAGACTGCATCATATCCTATTTTTGTACAAATGGAAATTACCGATGTTTGCTTACTGAGATTCTCTCCTCTTAATATGTGAATAAATAGAAAAGGTAGAATTTCACAGTTTTCACTCATATTTTAAAATTGAGACTGTGGTCCCAGTCTGAATGTTAAATACAAATAAAATACATCGAAACGTGCGCCTACTTGTTCTGTCGCTCACAGTCCATACGGATTGGTGATACCTACCATGTTTAGTTTTTAAGATATTTGAGGTTTTGCGAGCAGTGGTAAGCCCATTCAAATACATTGATGGAATGTTCTGGCAGATCAAAGCTGAATGTCAACCAATCAGTGAGCAGCTTATCAGAGTTAGTGTTTAGAGTGGGACAGAGTTCTGTCTTAGCTGTTAGATGGCACCATTCTTACTGCTGTCCCACACATGCACGCACACACAGACACTCACGCACACACGGCAACCACCCTCACAATTTCTGCAGGAATTGTCTAGTTAAAGTTGTCACCCCTCTGCAGGGTTGTGCCAGCATAAAAGGAGGTTTATTTGTCCTCTTGAATCTTACCAACTTTAAACAATATGAACAAAAACAATGTATTTTTGAATTCACAGTTCTTTCTGTTTGGTCCGGATCACTGCTGCTCTGTAGAAGAGCAAACTTTAGATGATTGATCAAAAAACGTCAACAGACAAACAAATGCCTGTGTTGTGCTGCACCTCAATAAAAAGCCCCACACATCTTCGTGTCCCACGTCAACACCAAAAATATAGACACCTCCATACCTTTCAGGCTTGTGTCACACACACATATAGCTAATCCTCCAACCTAAAGATGACATGGTCATCTCTCTTTACTGTCCAAAACCCAGCTGACACTTTGTGAAATAGGGATTCAAACAATGATTTTTTTCCTATTGTTTCTAGTTCTCATTAGCTGAAGGCTTAAGTGTGACACGTTAATAGAATAGTCTGCTGTGTCTGACCTCTGACTCTTGCTCTGTGTTTTTTTAGGACACATTAAGGGAATGTCCTCCACATTCCACTGCCTGTCCAAGCTACCTGCCGTGGGTCTCCCCGTTATATTTCGTGAGCTTTCTCATCATGGCCCAGTTCGTGCTGGTTAACCTGGTGGTGAAGTCCATTATGATGGCGCTTGAAGAAAGCAACCAGGTACTACACACCAAGGGAAACACAAACTTAAAGCCAACTTCTTTGACAAGAAGTGAGAACACTCTCAAACTCCTAACATATATCATGGCAGAGGAATTGTTTGTCCCTGCCTTAAAAATAGGATAAAGAGCTGAAACATCCAAGTCAGTCCGTAGTAGAGCCAATGTCAGTGGTCCTTGACCCCTTTTTTTAAATGTGACATTTTAGAACAACATATAGGTGTAACAGAATAATATTTTGGCATTTCAGAGAAAACCTACTAATTTCTGTCTCCCCCTGGAGGAGGAATCACACCAGCACCCCAAGCTGGAGTCGACGTTGACGGGGGAGAATGGTTCACATGGGTCCAGCCACGCCATCGCAGAGGAGTCGGACATCAGAGAAGCTTTTTGAATGTAAAGTCCAGATGCCTTAGTCTTGTTTGTGCTGAAGCTTTATACGCTTAAACCGGACGTTGCACATTTGCACAAGATGTTTCATTGCATCTCTGTGCTTGATCTTCTATAACATTCTGAGACACCATCCCTGCCTAGTCTTCCCCGCAACAATGACTTCATGAGTTATCTAAAACCAGGAAACTGGAGTTTTTTCAAGAAAATGGAGTCAAGGTATGTTTAGAACAGGAAGTCTCATGATGAATCTTACGCAGACAGCATCAAATTGTATTTTTCCACTGCAAGACACTGACACTCACAGAGGCAGTGACAATGTGCAGCTTGTAATAAATGTATTATTATTATTTTTTTTAATGGTATGAATGTATGGGCATGCCTGTTCAATTTTTGTCAATAAACACCACTCCAAAAACACAAAAAACCCTTCTGCTTGACTTTTTATAATAAACCATGAATACATGATCTGTTATGGTAAGTTGTATCCAGTTTGTGTTTTAGAAAAGGCCTTTTCTACTGTACTGTAGAAGTAGAGCCTGGGTTATGACATTCACCGAACAACTACTGTCTTTGATTTAAAGGCAGAATGTGCGACATGTACTGTCGACAATGAGTAAGAAGTGTGAGTCAGCCAGCTGCGTTGTCAGAACTGTGTTTACATCATGTTTACATGGCCTTGCATAAAAAGCTGTTTTAGTAATAAAGCCTAGCACCTTATAACCTAGCTCTCTCTGCTTATTTGTATTTCATGTAACTGTCTTTAGATCACAATCATTCTGTCTCAATTTATGTGCAAATGAAGCAGTTAGCCAAAGTGCACTAACGTTAGCCTGCTAACACATTAATGCAGACCCCAGGTAATTAAAGCTGGAGCTAAGTACAATGTTGTCCACTGCTTGCGTTTAACGATGCTGAATCATCGTTGCTTCCTAAATCATAACTCCTTTGTGCAAGCTTGAGTGAAGAGGGGTTGAAGGTGGAGGAGAGCAGAAGGGAGGCCAAACTTTAATTTTTATTTTCCTAGTGCAGGCACAATTCAACTAGTTCATCAATTAAAAATAATACACACTGGCTGATTGATTTCTCTGAGGTTGCAGAATCTCCCTTTAAATCTCCACCACAATGCTGCACGAGGACCCTTGGATGAGCTTCCCTCTAGAAATGATGTTTAGGATCCAGCTGTTAGCAGCTGCTGTGAGCTTCAAGATCCTGAACAGATGAGTCGCCAAAGGCTTCAGAGTTAAGTACTAATGGTGAAAATCTCCTCAATCCCTTATTTATGAGCATTTAAAAAGCATAATATATAATGTTAAGTAATTTTCCTCCATGTCTATTTAAGTTTTTTGTGGTTCTTTTTACTTATTACTCTTTTTGTTTATTATTAAACTTTTTATGTGCTGCCCTCCCTGCAGCACTCATCTCTAAAAAAAAAGTGCTTCTTCTTCCAATCTTTGTTATCTTTAAAGGTTATCCACATAGGTATACATGTTGTGTTTCCTCTTTGGACTTCTGCATCACCCTCTGTACAGGTATAACTTAGCCAATTATTCACCCTGTACTTAATGCTGCTGAAAACTGTTTTAATACAACAGGACCACATGACACCAATCCAGGCCTTCCTGCATTGTCCTCACTGCACATTTGGCAGAGATGGAAACACCCCCAGTCCTACCTCTGTGTGGCTACAGCACTAACCACTACACCACCATGTCGCCCACTGTGAAGGTGAATCTAAGATCAAATCAAACTCATTATTGCTCGTGTTTCGGAACACACAACAATACCAAGAAATGGTGGATGACTTTAAATTAACAAATGTTTGGAGTATGATTCACCTTCACGAATGCCTTGACCCTTCTGGTCTTCATTCTGCCATCTTCCCATGGACTTTGAAGCTGTACAGACAGGAGTAATCAGGGTTCCCCCAGTTGTTCTCCACCTGCAGCTTCACGTATTTAAAGATTCTGTTTTCGTGACTAGAGATGTTGAAAGTCTGTAGCTGATCTCCATCTTCATCATACAGAAACCTTCCCAGTTTCATTCCTGGACCTTTCTCAGTTTCCATACCATAGACAGTAAACTCCTTTGGGGCTCTGGTGATTGAAAGAGTTGGGGACAAGGTCTTTGAAATATGGCCCAGTGAAACATGACTAATAGCAGTGGAGTGGGACAGAGAGATCACTAGATGACCCTTTGAACGACCAGCAGTTTCCTGGAACTAGTTCTGAACATCCCTGAATAACTGCATTTACAGAGTGTGCAAAAAGTGGTATTCCAAAGAACGTTACATTATCTTCTGGGTGGTAATGTGTTTGAGACGACAAGTTGTGACATGGCCACTACTGTGAGGGAGTGTGGGAGTGTGTGTGTGTGTGTGTGTGTGTGTGTGTGTGTGTGTGTGTGTGTGTGTGTGTGTGTGTGTGTGTGTGTGTGTGTGTGTGTGTGTGTGTGTGTGTGTGTGTTATCTGCCTGCCTGTGTGCCTGGAGTGTTGACCTAATCAGCTAGGGATACACAGGTGTGTGAGGTGGGCGGAGCAGAGGTGAACAAAGGGAGAGGGGGAAATGTTTGTGGGGGATTTCTTTTGGTTTGGTGAGGAGTGAGCAGTGGGACGGTGTGGCTGAAGAGAGATGTTTTTTTTTACTGGAGGAAGATGAGGGAATAAGTGTTTTTGGAAGTCGCGGTGTTTCCTCCTGGACAGGGTTTTTTTTGTTGGAGTTGGGAGGACCGGACGTCGCAAAAAGAGACCTGATTCTCTCTGGACAATCTCAAAAAAGGAAGTAGACCGCCAGACCGGTGAGTGCCAAATGAATGGCCTTTTTTTTGTTCCTTTTTTTTGTGGAGCATACTTTTTTCCTCTTCCGGATCCCTTTCAGTGGACTTGGACATTTTTTTTCTTGACTGTTCAAGGAGGACATTATTGTTTTTCTGTGGCAATGACATTGTTTGTTTGTTTTTTTGTTAAAAACGGAGTAAAATCTGTATTTAATTTCCTCCAGTGCTCTTTTGATTTATTTTGGAGAAATTAAGGTCCTAACCCAGTGACACTTTTGAGTTACAGTAGGTTTTGATTGAACTATGTAACGGTGACCTTAAAAATATTAAGGGGATTGTTATTGTTATACCACTGATGCCTTGAATTTCCCTTGGGATCAATAAAGTATCTATCTATCTGTCTATCTGTCTGTCTGTCTGTCTGTCTGTCTGTCTGTCTGTCTGTCTGTCTGTCTGTCTGTCTGTCTGTCTGTCTGTCTGTCTGTCTGTCTGTCTGTCTGTCTGTCTGTCTGTCTGTCTGTCTGTCTGTCTGTCTGTCTGTCTGTCTGTCTGTCATAAAGTCATGTACAATACTGGCTCCTTGAGGCCCCAGAGCGAAGTCTGGTAAAGTGTTACCCATTGGACGTAGCGTCTTCATGTCTTTCTTTAGACTCTGCAGCTCATCTTGCAGACATCTCAGCTGCTCTGCCATGACTTCACACGCTGCAGTCAGTGTATAAGTCCAGTATACAGACTCAGTACAAAGATGAGAAGGCCAAGATTCTTTGCGTTGAACATGGTGGACCTCTGGCAATTTCTGCCCGTGTTTTGTCTGTAGTTTTTATCAAGTGTGTCTGTGTTAATGTGTCTGTAGTTTTTGTCAAGTGTGTCTGTGTTAATGTGTCTGTAGTTTTTATCCAGTCTGTGTTAATGTGTCTGTAGTTTTTATCCAGTCTGTGTTAATGTGTCTGTCATTTTTATCCAGTGTGTCTGTGTTAATGTGTGTGTCGTTTTTATCCAGTGTGTCTGTGTTAATGTGTCTGTCGTTTTTGTCCAGTGTGTCTGTGTTATTACGTGTGTACATGGTGTTGCTCAAACTGTTGTCATTTTTTAAATTAAGGCCTTCGTTACTATCTGTAATGCTAGTAAAGTCTATGATAACATCAAAGCTTTCGGTGCTTTGCGTATCGCTGTTTAAGGTCCCTATGTTTAAGGATACTGCATAGTTTCTCACTACCGGAAACCTCCGGTCCCTCCTCGGGGTCGTGGTGTCCGGTAGATTGGAGTCGAGAGCTTCTTTGTGACATGTTCCTTCAGGAACAGCTGAAACATGTAGACAACAGGTTAAAGATATAAGCCTGAGGTCAAATGTCTGGGTCAACTTTGTTATGTATGGAGCAACCATGAGAGTCTCCAAGCCAAGTTAGACAGTTAATAAATACAACAACATCCACAAAGACAGTCATTTAGACAAAAAAAGGTTGTATAAAAGCATTATTGGTTTTGTAGGAGCCTATAAAAAAATACTGATTGTTGACACAACTATGTTGCCCAATGAAGTCGTTTTTCAGAAACAAAAGCGGCGATTTCAACATGTACAAACATCCTATGTCATTCTAAGTATAATAAGGTTTGTAATAAGGCAAACCGTTTGTAAATCCGTCAATATTTCATGGAATTACGGGTATTTTTGTTTAAACTGATAACTCACCTTCCATCAGCTATCGTAGAGCGCAGGACGCCAGCTGCCTGTGGTAAGATGGCCACCATTGAGCTGCGCTGCCAAATCCCATGTATCATCTAGTGTTTATATATATATCTATGCATGTGACATCCGTGCTGAGCGACCGACCAATTACAGGAGCGGAACGGCCAACCAATCAGATCGGACTAGGCCCACGTAGGAATCCTGATCGTAGAGGATTCAAAGTGTTGCAGATGAGAGAGCCTGCATGGAGCAGCAGTTCATGAAAACAGACCCTTTTTTTCAAACATTATTATTATTATTATTGTGAACGTACTTAAGTAGACATAAAATAGACATACAGTATGAACCCTAAAAAGGGGCATAACAAAGCTTGATTTTCCCTCGGGATCAATAAAGTGTCTGTCTGTCTGTCTGTCTGTCTGTCTGTCTGTCATGGAACCTTTAAAATGCTTCAGAGATTAAAATCCATTTGCTTTTCTTCACATCATCATGACATTACTCTGAACTAAAAAAACTATTTCTACTACTGATATTATCAAGTTCCTACATTGGACAACAGGATTCTAAAAAACTTGTCTGAACCAGTTCTTTTTTTATTCAATTCATATATATATATATATATATATATATATATATATATATATATATAGACGAAGAAAACACTTTGGTTTTCTTCGTCCAATATAGTGTCTGAACTTTTTCCACCGTGAACGCCTCTCTGAGTTTGCCGGGACCTCGGCATGGAGTTCTTGGGATGTCACATCAGAGATAGGAGTCAGATTATTGCTGATTATTGCTCTCTTGAGTCTTCAACGTCTGCCTGGAGTTCAAGAGAGGGATGATCCTGTTCGCCCATCTCAGTCTGTCACTCCTCCATGTGTTTCTCATTCGAAAGCTCCAGCTTGAGTGAGGTCTGGAGACTGAGCTGAGCTCTTCGATATAAAATGCAAACTTCTCCTGGCTGACTTCACGTTCCTGTTCTTAGATAGATAAAAGTTGTCAGGATGTAAGGTGGTGGTTTCGATTTCTATGTTGACTGAATGAGGAGAACATTGTCAAAGAGACTTGTGGATCATCTTAGATTTATTTAGCCATGGTCAAATAACATAACTACATCACAGATAATTGCTCAAACATGCTTGACCAAGACTTCATGATTGACAACTATCATCGTGTACTCTTCTAAACAGAGTTCCTTATATTCTGCTAGAAACACAGCCCACAAACACTTGACTCTGTGCACTTCTCTATTAGGCTAAAACACAGAAGACTGTTGGCTCCAAACCAAATATAACTCTGCTGCTGTAATGAGATCTCTTACAGCTGTATCATGTGATGTAGATGTATCACATTACATCTCTCACATGGCTGACACAATTAAAAGATATATCCACAAATTTATCAAGATGAAGCAGTCCATACAAATACGAACTATCACAGGAGAAAAAGGAAACATTGCGAATATGATGGCATAAGTTACTGAAACAGAAATAAAAAGTCAGTTTTAAGAGTACAGTATGTCAAAAAAAAAAACGATGAAAAAAATCTATTGCAACACAAAGCAGTTCATTCTTGTGTATGTCTGTCTCTTTTCCTGACCTGTCTTTGTTTGGAGCCGGTAAACTGTTTGGAGCTGGTCCACTGATGACCACTTTGGATTTGAACACACAGAGACCAAGCTGAGCTCTGGCTCCGTTTAGTCCACCCTGGGGCTTTGGCTTCAAATGAAAATGGCATCCCTGGGCTGCAACAATTTTCAAACCTGACCAATTTATCGACATGGGGGAAAATGGCTGACATTTTCATGTCCACATTTGATGCCAACAGTGTTTGCTTTTACATGAACTAAAGCTAGCCAACTATGGATTGAGCAGAGACAGGTGCAAATCAAGGACCCAAAGTCAGCTGAATTCAAATAATTTTAAAAATGATCTGAGAACATTTTCCTTTACTTCATGAGGGTTTCCGTCGTTGTTTAGGAAAATAATTGTGACTAATGGAGCTCAGGTGTGTTTACTGTTGTGGGGATCAGGTGATTGGAACACACTGAGGGCATCAGGGAGTGACAGGATGTGGAGTGGCAGGTGATTCAGTGACTGGCAGGTTAAATGGACAGCAGACGATGAGAGAACGAGGACCAGCTGGGCTCCTTTTAGCCCTACCGCTGTGCTGCTTTTTATGGACCAATGACAGCCCAGAGACAATATGCTGCAGGATGAGAGGTTTCAGTGTCATGTTAAATGTTTCTTTTAAATATCAAGTCCAGAAACAGTGAAGCACATTTCCCATTTAGGCTTACTGTTGGGCTCTATAATGTTTCCTCTAGCGCCACCTGCAGGTTCCACAGCTATTAAAATGATTGCTGTTTATTTATTATCTGTTCAATTTAATCCCGCCTGATGTGTTTTCATGTTATAACTTGGCAAAAGAGCTAAAACGATGTCTGAATGAGGAGTCTGTGTGTGTGTGTGTGTGTGTGTGTGTGTGTGTGTGTGTGTGTGTGTGTGTGTGTGTGTGTGTGTGTGTGTGTGTGTGTGTGTGTGTGTGTGTGTGTGTGTGTGTGTGTGATGTACAGCATCATTAACCACTGTGTCAGGTGAAGCTCCCAGCTGACTGAGGATTTAGAGACAGCTTAATGAACATTGTAATTTCGCTCGGTGCCCTGTCAGCGCTGCACTGCGTTTCTTTTTTTTACTGTCAGGATGAACGCAGGCTTCACTCCTCCTCTCTAAACTTTTAATCTCCGTTTTTATGAGCGCAGACATCCCTCTTATCCCTGACCTAATATGCTACAGCATTGATTCTCCTGTATTCATCGTCTGAATAATAGATAGTCCGTCCTCTATTAAAGGCACACACTGTATCCAGAACGTCTCCTTTTTCCCTCAACAAGAACAGATGCTCTTTTAAAACGCCCGGTCATTTAACAAAGACCTAATCGACTAAATTAATGACATGGCAATAATAAAATTTAGGTTTCATCCAATATGTCCCTTTCAGTCATTGCAGTCTTGTCGAGGCTTAGTGGACTGTTGTGCGGCTTGTTTTGTGCACTCATTAAAGGAATAAAGATAAAAAAGAGAAATCCAATAGAGAGACTTGTTCTTTTTCTAAATGTGGAGTTTGGGGCTTTTTATTCCGTTATTGGAGAGATAGCAAAGTGTAAAGAGTCTGAAATCAGGCAGAGAGAGAGAGAGAGGTTCGGGCTGTGGCTGTGGCTCAGTGGTAGAAATTGGTTGAAGGATCGAGAGGGATCATGTGCTCTTTAAGAGGAGATGGTGCCCGAACATTTAGAGCTTCGTAATTAAGAAGAAGGATTTTTAATTATATTCTAGATGTTAAAGAACACCGGTGCAGAGAAGTCAATGCAGGACTAATGTGGCTCCTTTGTGTTCCTCATGAAATAATATCTCATCCAACAGTGACACCAAGCTGCTGATCTTCCATCATCAATAAGAGTTATCATACAAGTGAAAATGCTCCTGTGACTCGAGATGAGTAGCTGTGACTCATCTCTACTCACTGGAAACCTTTCGGCCTTTTATGAAAGATATCTGTCTTATTAAAAATGTGTTTTATAGCACAGTGAATAATTAGACTAAGCGGTTCTTCTTCCCTCTTTCTTTACCTCACCAAGAAGACACAAGGCTGCTGTCTTATCTTCAAACAAATACATATCAGAGTGTTCATAATGCGTCATGCTCCAAATATGAAATAACCTTTAAACCATTTTATGTCTTAATGATTGTGTTACAGCAGCCAGTTAGTCATTGTGCATGCTCTCTTTAAGTCTTTTTCATGTAGACCGTTTTTTATACTCTGTGTTTCTTTGATTATTGAGTGCACCGCCTGCAGCCTGAATCTGTTGTTCTCCTGCTGAGTGCATTCATGGGAAGCATTAAAAAAAAGACGGAGCTGTTTCTGAAGTGTGCTGTTCCTGAACAGAGAGGCATAAATAAAACAAAGTAGTTGGCTCCCAGTGGTATCAAATGTTTCTTTCTGCAGATATTTGCCTGCATGCATGTTTGACTTTGTGCCTCTCTTCTCTCCATCTTATTGTTCCTGTGCTTACACAGTGAATCATCTATTCTCAAAGGACTGGTTCACTTACACAATTTACACTGAAATCAAATTATCCAACACTTTGGCTGAATTATTGTTCCCCTGGTTCCTCTCTCTCTCTGTCTCTCTCTCTGTCTCTCTCTCTGTTTACGTTTCCGGTGACTGTGAGTGTGAGTGAGGGTGGTGGGTGCATGAGTGGCACGGAGCTTGAATGGTCTGGTATCTGTTTGTCCTGCTTTAAGTGCATGATCAGGTAAGATAGCTTCATATTTATATTGAGTGTTGTTCGCTGTGTGTGACTGATCCCTGGAGGTGTTGTCAGGAGGAATGGCGTCCTCCGAGACGCCACCTCCGACTCTCCGACAGGGAGTCCGGATAGTCCCTCCGAGCGGTCCAGTTACCGTGGAGGAGGTTCTGTTAGCGGTAGGTGAACAGGTAGGTCATGATCACATCGTGTACGCGTCTCGAATGAACAAGGCATTCATTCAGGACTTGTTTGTTCAGGTGTCCCCGTTGTCGGTTCCGTCTCCGGTGTTCCGCCGTTTATTCCCAACGAGCTGCTGGAGAACGAGCTCCGCAGGTTCGGTAAGTTTGCTAGTGGTTTTAAAATAGTGAATCTGGGCTGTAAAGACCCCAAACTGAAGCACGTTCACTCTTTGCGGCGGCAGGTGTTCATGTTTTTGGAGTCGCCCGCACAGACTCTGGAGGTGTCGTTCCGTGTTAAACACGGGGACGCCTCTTACATGGTGTATGCGAGCTCGGGTCAGTTAAAGTGCTTTGAGTGTGGTGATGCGGGACACAAACGATTTTCATGTCCGCACAGACAGCAGGGGGCGGCGGCTGCCGCTGACGTGGGCAGCTCTGCGCGCGCGGCGCACGCGACTGAAGCTGCGTCCGCGACCACGGCCGGTGCTGTGTCATTGCCTGGTACTGAGTCCGTGGGTAGTATAGAGGCGGTGCCCGAGCCCGCTAATGGTGCTGCGTCGGCGCCGGTTGCTGGTGCCGCGTCGGCGCCGGTTGCTGGTGCCGCGCCGGCACCGGTTGCTGGTGCCGCGTCGGCGCCGGTTGCTGGTGCCGCGTCGGCTCCGGTTGCTGGTGCCGCGTCGGCGCCGGTTGCTGGTGCTGCGTCGGCGCCGGTTGCTGGTGCTGCGTCGGCTGCTGGTGCTGCGTCGGCGCCGGTGGTTGGTGTTAATACCAGAACTGAAGTAAAGCAGGCTTTGAGAAGCTCTCAGGCTAAAAAAAGTTCACAGTCTGTAGAAAATGATAAAATGGAAACTTCCACAAGTGTAGAGACAAATGTTTCAGTGATAGAAGGGAAGTCAGATTGTTGTAGTCAGGCGTCTTATGAAGGAGAGGACATGGAGGAAGATTATGAGACAGACCAGGAGTCCATTTCTGATCTGAACAATATCACTGATATTTATTCATTAAAGTCCATAAATCAGTTCATGGATAAAACTTTTAATAAAAAATCAGTGAACGTAGCTGACTACTTCAGTGACAGTGAGAAGTTCATGAGGTCTGTCAGCACACTGAAGAGACAGGTTGGGCTTGACCTCCTGGATAAAAGGAAACGTTTCCGTCTCACAAAGCACATGACCGCGCAGAGGAAAACTGGTGCTAAAGACATCAAAAAGAAAAAGATATGATCATGCATCACAAGGTGTTCTTCTTCTACTGTTTCCTGTTTGTCTTTTCTCTCTTTGTTTTTTCTGAGAACTCTCAAGATAGGAACCTTAAACATTAACGGTGGAAGAGACAGACAAAAAAGGGGGCTCATATCAGAGTACTCCAATCAGAAAAACATCGATGTTTTGTTTTTACAAGAGACTCATACAACTCCATCAGATGAGACAGACTGGGGTTTATGGTGGGAGGGTTCCTCATACCTCAGCCACGGAACCAACTTTAATGCAGGAGTTGCCGTTTTGTTTAAAACTTCTGCAAATGTAAAAATCCTATCTCATAGTAAAGTAGTGAAGGGCAGGTTTTTAATAGTGAGAGCAGAAATAGAAAACTCTGTTTTCGTTTTCATTAATATATACGCTCCGAATAACGGAGCTGAAAGGGTGGCTTTTTATACCCGCCTCCAGAAGGAGGTCATGATCTATAATCAGGATCACATCGTCATCGGGGGGGATTTTAACTGCACACTGGATTTCACTGTTGATAGAATAGGAGAGGAGCCACACCCACAATCGTCACACACTCTGAGCACGGCCATCTCACATCTGGATCTGTTGGACACTTTCAGAGTGAAGCATTCACAGTGCAGACAGTACACATGGGTGAGGGTTCACAGTCACAGGGTGAGTGCAGCCAGACTGGACAGGTTTTATATCCCAAAGACTCTCAGCCCCAGGTTAGTGAACTGTCATATTCGGCCTGTTGGCTTTACTGACAAACCATTTTGTGAGTATAGAGATCATTGTTTCACCTGGTGAAAGAGCCAAGTCTTTCTGGCATTTTAACAACAAGCTGCTCATGGACAACGTGTTTTGTAAAAACTTTGAGTGTTTTTGGCATCAGTGGCAGCTAAAGAAAGCAGAGTTTGACTCTTTGAAGATGTGGTGGGAGGTTGGCAAAGCTCAGATTCGTGTTTTCTGTCAGCAGTACACATCGCACTCTTCTGCTAGATTAAAACCAGCGGTTAAAAATCTAGAGGACGATATAAAGAACATTGAGGAGGGATTACATGGGACTGTAGATCCAACCACTGGGACCCTGCTGAAGGAGAAACGCATGGAGCTGAGCTCCATCCTTCAGGAGAGGGTGAAGGGAGCTCTTGTCCGGAGTCGTTTTCTCCAACTCAAAGACATGGACGCTCCAACATCGTTCTTTTTTAATCTGGAGAGATCTGTGGCTCAAAAGAAGCTGCTGACCTGTTTTAAGCTGCCAGGAGGTCGAATCACTGCAGATCCAAAGGAGATGAGCAGCCATGCCATGCAGTTTTACTCTGAGCTGTTTGGGGCAGAAAGCTGCAGCCAGGACTGTCGCAGGGAGCTGCTGGAGGGTCTTCCTCAGCTCAGTCCAGAGGAGAAGACTCTTCTGGAAGGGGAGCTGACTCTAGATGAGCTCACTGCTGCTGCTGCTCACATGACTTCAAGACGAGCACCTGGAATAGATGGATTATCCACAGACTTTTTTAAGAAGTTCTGGAATATTCTTGGTTCTGACCTGCATTGGAATGTTGCAGGACCGGATCTCTTCCTGGATCCTGTAAGAGAGCGGTTCTTTCCCTGCTCCCTAAGAAAGGTGACCTGGTGCTTTTAAAAAACTGGAGGCCGGTGGCTTTGCTCTGTGCGGATTATAAAATCCTCTCTCGAGCCCTGTCCAACAGACTGAAGGACGTTCTGGCTAGTGTGGTGCACAAGGACCAAACGTACTGTGTTCCAGACAGGACTATTATGGACAATGTGTTTCTTGTGAGAGATGTCACTGATTTATCAAAAGTCCATAATATGAACATTGGCATTGTGTCGCTGGATCAGGAGAAGGCTTTTGATAGGGTGGATCACTCATACTTGTTTTCTGCACTGAGGGCGTTTGGTTTTGGTGAAGGGTTTGTGTCATTGGTTGGTTTGTTGTATGAGGGTGCACAGTGTTTGGTGAAGATGGGGGTGGGGTTGAGTCGGCCAATCCCTGTGCAGCGGGGGATCAGACAAGGTTGTCCCATCTCCGGCCAGCTGTACAGCTTGGCCATTGAGCCCCTGCTGTGCAGGTTGAGGGGCCGACTCAGCGGGCTCTCTTTGCCTGCAGCATCGAATGTCCCCCTACAGTCTCTGCTTATGCAGATGATGTCAACATTTTCATCTCTAATCAGGGGGATGTTGGGTGTCTGCAGGACACCCTGTCCCTGTATGAAAGGGCAACATCTGCACGGGTGAACTGGGAGAAAAGTGGTGCCTTGTTGTTGGGGGAGTGGAGGGACCAGGCTGTGCCCAGTCTGCCTGCTGGACTTGAATGGGGGAGAGAGGGGTTGAAGGTATTGGGGGTTTTTTTGGGCACCGAGGGCTTTAAAAGTAAAAACTGGGAGGGAGTTAAGGAGAAAGTGTGCGCCCGGTTGTCTAAATGGAAATGGTTGCTACCCCAGTTGTCGTATAGGGGAAGAGTTCTGGTGGCCAATAACTTGGTCGCCTCAACTCTCTGGCACAGACTTGTGGCTCTGACGCCGCCAAAAGGATTAATGGAGGACATCCAGAGGGCCATCGTGGAGTTCTTCTGGTCTGGAAAACACTGGGTCCAGGCAGCGGTCCTGTACCTGCCGGTGGCTGAAGGGGGACATGGATTAATAGACATCCAGTCAAAGATCGCGTCTTTCAGACTCCAGACTGCTCAGAGGTTTCTTTACACCTGTGGTCCCAGCTGGATGGACACCGCTCGACTGCTGCTGAGGACAGCTGGACGGCTCGGGTACAGTAAGCAGCTCTTTCTTTTAAAACTTGAGGATATGGACCTTACTGGATTATCTGGTTTTTATATGTCTGTCCTGCAGGCATGGAGACTGTACAAATTCAAAAGAACCACTAAGACTCCTGGAATGTGGGTTTTTGAGGAACCGTTGTTTTTTAATGAGTTCATCAGGACTCAGACTTTGCAGTCAGCCAGTCTCCGGGCCAGCTTCAGAGAGGCGGGCTGTACTAAGCTGGGTCACCTAGTGAGACTGACTGCTACATCTATAGAAGACCTACAAGAGAGGACTAACATCACCTCCAGCAGGTTGGTAAGACGAGTGGTGGAGGAGGTCTGTGCTGCAATTCCACAACCTCTCCAAACTTTTTTAAGAACTGAGAACCTGTGTGAGCAGTGGAGTGAGGACGCCGAGTACCGCTTCCCCTCGTTATCGGTGACCCCTGATGTGGGGGAGTGGATCGCTATATCAGTCCTGTGTCAAGGTCCTACTTCTCCGCTCTCTGTCAGGAGTGAGAGAGTCGAGGTGGACCGAGTTCTTTGGCCCAGATGTTTCCCTGAAAGGCAGCTGGAGGTCCCTGTACAAACGACCTGTTGAGAAGAGAACAGCTGATCTCCAGTGGAGAGTTGTGCATGGGGCGATAGCCACGAACAGATACAGAGCGCACATTGATCCAGGGGTGGGAGAGGAGTGTTTGTTTTGTTCACAGAGTGAAACCTTATCACATTTGTTCGTTGAGTGTCCCCGGCTGTCTCACCTGTTTGTCTTTTTAAAAAGTTTGTTTCAGGCTCTCGGGGACGCGTTCTCTTTTGCTTTGTTTGTGTTTGGGCCGAAATATTCGGCCAAGAAAAAATCGGTGCACACACTGTTGAACTTTTTATCCGGCACAGCCAAGCTGGCCATTTGGCTGACCCGTAAGAACTGTGTGCTGGGTACTGGCTGCATGGAACCGGTGCTGGTGCTGAAAGGACTTGTAAAAGCCAGACTGAAAGTTGAATTTGCTTTTCACCGGATGATGGACAGTGTGCAGGACTTTCAAGATGTATGGTGTGTGAATGAAGCCTTGTGCTCTGTGGGGGGGATGGAGAGCTTGTTATTAATTTTTGATCTCAGTATTTGTTGGTTTTGTTGATATTGTTGTTTCTTGTTGCACTTTTAGGATTTTTTATTTATTTTATGATTTCTTCTCCTAATCTAAGTTGATAATGTGACTGTTCTTTCGTAGTGGTGAATAAAGGGATTTTTGAAACCTCAAACCTCTCTCTCTCTCTCTCTCTCTCTCTCTCTCTCTCTCTCTCTCTCGGTGCATGCTGGGAGTGAGCGGTGTGAGTGAGACGCTGAGCGATTGAGATTTTTGAGTTTTCTTTCTTTCTTAAATTGATTTAATTTAATGTAATTTATTGGGTAAAGAGTTCACTTTAAGTTTATTTGTTGGTTTGTGTGTGTGTGTGTGTGTGTGTTTAATCTCCTGCCGGTGTCTCGCCGGTCGGCGTCTCCAGACGCCATGGTAAATGGAGTCACATTTAGCCACCTCACGAGGAAGCATGGCATTAAGATTAATGCCAGCTTCCCGTGCAGTGTGGAGGAGATCGGGCTGGCTGTGGGGGAGAAGGTCGGACACGTCGGCGGCTCAGATGAACAGTGCCGTGGTCATCTTCCTGGATCAGGTGGAGAAGATGAACCGCGTGGTGGAGACAGGCATCACGGTGAAAGAAATGTTTGTTCAGGTGACCCCGCTGACACAGCCGTCCACCAGGGTCATCCTGTCCAACGTCCCTCCGTTCATAACCGACGAGTTTCTGAGCAGAGAGCTTTCCAGACATGGGAAGGTGGTGTCACCCATTAAAAAGATCCTGTCTGGATGTAAGTCTCCGCTGCTGAAACACGTAGTGTCTCACCGCAGACAGCTCTTTATGATACTGAATAACCGGGATGCGGAGCTCAACCTCCGCTTCCGTGTTAAAGTAGATGATTATGACTACGTGATTTTTGCCTCCTCGTCGGCTATGAAGTGTTTCGGTTGTGGTGAGGAGGGACACACCGTGAGTGCCTGTCCGAAAGCCGGGGATCCGGCTCCGCCTGGCCGGGAGGTGACCCCCGGCCCTGTGGCGGGGTCTTCCGCTGCTCCGCCGGTGGCAGCCACGCAGCGGACACTTCATCTGCTGTGACCCGGGCCGTGGCGTCCGAGCGGCCGATAGAAGAGGCGCGCTCCGCGCTGCCTCTCTCCGCTGCTGTGCCCGACCTGGAGCAGGGGGGGTGAGTATGAGTGATGTGCACAGTGTGAGTGAAACTGAGCAGAGAGGAGAGACACACGTTTCAGGTGATGTGGTGGAGGGGGAAAAAAAGGGGGAAAAAACTACAGAAAAAAATGAAGGTGAAGCACAGGGTGTCAGTGAGTCACAGGTAGAGGGGGGCACACAGGTAGGGGGGGACACACAGTTAGAGGGGGACACACAGTTAGGGGGGGACACACAGGCAGGGGGGGACACACGGGTAGAGGGGGACACACAGTTAGGGGGGACACACAGTTAGGGGGGACACACAGGCAGGGGGGGACACACGGGTAGAAGGGGACATACAGGTAGAGGAGGCAGGTGGGGGGAGTACTAATCGTACATGGGGAGAGCAGGTAGAAGAGGCTGAAATGGAGGATGAGGAGGAGGAGGAAGAGCCTCTTATAAAGAAACCTGCCCTTAAACGGAGGAGTATAAGAAAATTAAAGTTTGTGAAAAAAAGCAGTAGGAAGGAGGAGGACAGTGAAAGCGATGAGTGGGTCTCTGACAACAGTGACATCCCTCCTCCCAAAATCACAAACAGTCAGAGGAAGAGGTTGTACACTCCGGAAAAAATAAAAACATTTTTAATCAGAACATTTAATAAAAAAGTAAACATCAAAGATTATTTTCCTGATTTAAATATGTTTGCAATCTCGCTCGCGCACCATATGAGCAAGAAGGAGGAGCCTGTGTTTGATGAAAAGGAGGTCTATAGATTAAGAAAACTTGTGCCTCGAGCCATCAAACAACTAGAAGAAAAGAAAAAAGTCAAAGCCAAGCTCTCCAATGTGTTTTTTAATTAATTTATTGGTTTTTATTTTATTTTTAAATCTCTCACTTATGGATAATTTTAAAGTAGGGAGTTTAAATGTAAACGGAGCCAGAGAGCCCAAAAAGAGAGCCGCCATTTACGAAACAGCCAGGATGAAACACATCGATGTTTTTTATTTACAAGAAACTCACAGCGATGATTGCAACGAGGCCGACTGGAGGAGAGAGTGGGAGGGGGAAGTCATTTTAAGTCACAACACTTAGTGGAGGAGTTGGCTTCCTCCTCTCCAAGTCTTTTACTCCGGCCTCACTGGAGGTCGAGCATTTTATCGAGGGGAGGTTGCTTTTAATGAAGGCACGGTTCGACCTTTTTACTGCGGTTTTTATCAATGTGTACGCTCCAACAATCGGTGCAGAGAGGAAGCTGTTTTTACAAACAGTTAATGATGTTTTAAATGGCTGTGCCCCAGAGGATTTTTTATTCTTGGGAGGGGATTTTAACTGTACTGAAAATGCGTCTTTAGATCGCAACCATGCAGAGCCGCATCCAGTGTCCCAACACGTGCTGAGGCAGCTGGTCTGCTCTCACGGCCTGGTGGATGTGTGGAGAAGGATGCATGCAGACTGCATCAGTACACATGGTCCCACCTCAGAGAGAGTAGGATCTCCTCAGCTAGGCTCGACCGTATTTATTGTTTTAAGCATCATTTTAATGTTGTTAAGATGTGCAGTATTGTCCCTGCTGCTTTTACTGACCATGCTTTGCTTTTATGTCATGTTTTTATTCAGAACATTTTACATAGAAGCGCTTATTGGCATTTTAATTCAGTCTTAACGTTTGATAAACATTTTAGAGAGGTTCTTATTTATTTCTGGGATGTTTTTAGACAGAGGAAGGGAGAGTTTAGTTGTCTTAGGCAGTGGTGGGACCATGGTAAGACCGAGATTAAACTCGTATGTCAGCAGCACACCCTCAATGTCACCAGAGACATCACCAGATCTATGAAGGACCTGGAGACTGATATAGTGGAACTAGAAAGATTGAGCGAGTCCACAGCAAATCGAGGATATATTGAAATCCTCAAAGTCAAAAAGCTAGCTTTAGCAGACCTTTTGGACGGTAAAGTACAGGGTGCACTGGTCAGGTCCCAGTTCCAGGCCATCGCGGAGATGGATG
Source organism: Symphodus melops (assembly GCF_947650265.1). Classification (NCBI taxonomy): domain Eukaryota; kingdom Metazoa; phylum Chordata; class Actinopteri; order Labriformes; family Labridae; genus Symphodus; species Symphodus melops. Next base: position 5,404,678 of record NC_136697.1, read on the forward strand.
CTCCCTCTAGTTTCTTCTTCGGCCTGGAGAAGAGGACCGGGCAGGGGCGAGTGGTCCACTCACTTTTAACAGACACAGGGCAAAATTTGACTGAGCCAAGCCAGATAAGAAGGCGAGCTGTGGAGTTTTACTCAAACCTCTACTCAAGCGAGTACGAGGAGGAGGAAACATTAGTAGAGGAGTTCTGTTCAGGACTACCTCAGGTCTCTGAAGAGACGAACGAAATGCTCAACAGGCCGATCAATATGCAGGAGCTAAAGACTGCACTGCAGGGCATGCAGGCGCGGCGTGCTCCCGGCATAGACGGCCTGTCGGTTGAATTTTACAAGGCCTTCTGGGACATCTTAGAAAAAGACCTAATAGAGGTTTTTAATGAAAGTCTGGCCTCTGGCTCAATGCCCATGTCCTGTAGGAGAGCCGTCATAACTTTGCTCCCTAAGAAGGGTAACCTGCAGGACATAAAAAACTGGCGCCCTGTGTCTTTGTTGTGTGTGGACTACAAGCTCCTGTCCAAGGTCCTGGCCTCCAGGCTGGGGAGGGCTATGGAGCAGGTCATCCACCGGGACCAGACCTACTGTGTGCCTGGCAGGTCCATGGTGGACAATGTCCACCTCATTCGTGATGTTTTGGACGTCTCCGGCTCATTGGGCTATAACACTGGTCTGATTTCTCTAGATCAGGAAAAGGCTTTTGACCGCGTTGAACACAGTTTCCTCTGGAAGGTTCTGGAGAGGTTTGGGTTCAGCGCTGGCTTCATAGCCCAGATCAAGGTGCTGTACAGAGATGTTGAGAGTGTGCTGAAGTTTAACGGTGGTCTGTGTGCTCCTTTTAGAGTGTGTCGAGGCGTCAGGCAGGGCTGTGCTCTGTCCGGCATGCTCTACACGCTCTCCCTGGAACCCCTCCTCCACAAGCTCCGCTGCAGCCTGCACGGCTTGCTTTTACCTGCTTTTAACACGAACGTTGTTTTAAGTGCGTACGCGGACGACATCGTGGTTTTTATTGACGGCCAGAGGGATGCAGACCTTTTAATCAGCACAGTAAAAAGTTTTAGCAAGGCATCGGCAGCGAGGGTGAATTGGTTAAAGAGCGAAGCCCTCGCTGTCGGTGAGTGGCGTGGGGGCCTCCCAGTTCTTCCTCAGGGGTTAGTCTGGAAGAGGGGTGGGTTTAAGTACCTGGGGGTGTTCCTTGGAACAGAGGAAGTTATGAGGAAGAACTGGGAGGGCGTCACAGAGAAGCTAGAGGGGAAACATTCCAAGTGGAAATGGCTGCTCCCTCAGATGTCTTTTAAAGGTCGAGTTTTGGTTTTAAACAATCTCGTAGCATCCCAACTGTGGCACCGCTTAACCTGTGTAGACCCCCCGTCCGGCCTGCTCGCCCAGATCCAGAAGAAAATGGTCGACTTCTTCTGGGACGGTCTACACTGGGTGCCACAGGGGGTGCTGTTTTTAACCAAAGAGGAGGGGGGACAGGGCCTCGTCCACCTGGCCAGCCGGACAGCCACTTTTAGACTCCAGTTTTTACAGAAATACCTCACAGGGCCGGCTGATCTGGTGTGGAGAGATGTGGCCAGCTGCATTCTCAGACGTGCAGATTTCCTGGGGCTGGATGCTGCTCTGTTTTTTATTGATTCTAAACTTTTAAAACTAAAGTGGGCTGCCTCCGTTTTATCAGGGTGTTTTTAAGTCTTGGGCCCTCTTTGACTGTAAAAGGTGCCCAAAGGCTGACTCTCTGCACTGGTTGTTGAGTGAACCATTGATCCACAGGGCCAGGCTGGACATCAGCAGCAGCGTGACCCCCGGCCTGACGATGTCCCTGCTGAGAACTAAGACCCTGAACCTGCAGCAGCTGGTGGACGCAGTGGGGCCGGCGCTGGGTGACGCCCGGGGTCTGGGCTCTGTGCTGGGTCTACAATCCATCCGGGTGGCAGAGAGGCTCCTGGAGCTGTGGCGCCAGAGACTCTCTGGAAAAGAGAGGAGACTGCTCACAGACTATGGCCAAGGAGAACTGAGAACTGACCGGCCCCCTGCTAGCTACAGCACACAGTAGCAAACTAACGCTGCATAAAGCAGATAAGAAAACACTTTACATAAACTGTGTGAAAGCAATCCACAAGGTCGGACTGTGCAACCGCCCCCCCATTGTGTGGTCCAACAGACTGGGAACCAGTGGAGCGGGCCCCCAGTGGAGGATTTTATATAAACCTCCCCTCAAAAAACGGACTGCTGACCTCCAGTGGAGGATTTTACACGGTGCTGTCGCCTCCAATGCTTTCATCGCTGTTCTTAATCCTGCTGTTTTAAACTCCTGTCCGTTCTGTAACCTGCGAGAAACTATTTTCCATGTTTTTACTGAGTGTCAGAGGCTCTCCAGCTTCTTCTCTCTTTTAACTCTGGGTTTTAGTTTCTTTAATGTGGTTTTTACTGAGAGGGTTTTTATCATGGGAGCTGCCTACAAAAAAGAACAGAAAGACAAATGGCAGCTCCTGAACTACCTCTCAGGTGAAGCCAAGATGGCGATCTACATAAGCAGGAGAAACCGGGTAGAGAACCGAGACGGACAGGAGGCCAAGGCGGTGTGGCTGACCAACATCAGGGCCAGACTCTGGCTAGAGTTTAGATTTTATAAACACATTGGAGACTTGGACGCTTTTAAGTAACGTTGGTGTTTTAATGATGTTTTTCAGTTGTACATGATGAATTAGTGTTTGCACAAGTTTTTATGACCTGAACTGTCTTTTAAAAACAAACTGAGAAATTGTTATGCATTTTGCACTTTATGAAATTGTAAATAATTAAAAATTGTGTGAATAAAGTGCTTTGCAAAAAAAAATATCTCTCTCTATCTCTCTCTCTCTCTCTCTCTCTCTCTCGTTCGAATTTCTTCCAAACCTTTCTCTCCTTCTCTCTGACATTTCTGTCTCCCCCTCCCTGTATTATAAGAGACCACCCAACATACTCCTCCGGCAGAGATCAGGAGTTCTCTGCCGGAGGAGTATGAACTTTACTCGCTTTTATGATTGTGTTATACACACATTTATATGTCTTACATGACACCATGAATTGAAACGTTCCAGGATCACAGTGCAGAGCCGGTCTGTTCATGAAACAAAAACTTAAACAGCAGAAGTCCAGTCTGTCCTCTTCAAACTATCTCTGAATCATGACTCTCTGCGATGAGTGAGACAGACGAGTCCCGCTCTCTGACGTCGTTTGAGCTGGATCTACACTGTGTTTACACGGACGGGACGGTCAGCAGCGTCGTCTCCTTGAGTATAAAAGTTGTTTCATTGAGGGATTAGACTAAAGAAGAGTAGTTTAATGTACTCACCGCTTATTTGAACATCACATAAGTGTTTATAGATCATGGTCATTTCGTTTAAATGTATATGCAATGTAGAGCTACAAGCTAACTAAAGAGTGCTAACATTAGCCTGCTAACCCCTGATCGCCCCCCCAGCTAAGACGCCCCTGCAGCTCTGACCTGCTCCAGTACTCCACTCATGGGGGGGCCTGGGGGCTTTAAGACCAACAGAAAGCAGGCCAAATCTGATTTGTCTCTGGCATCTTGCATCTCCCTCGTGGCGTCCGTTCAACTCTAAAACTTTCAGTCCTCCGTAGTTGGTGCGAATGAAACCACACTCACCACTGAAGACAATGAAGTGAACTGTAACGTTCAGTGTTTTAACCACATCCAGCGACAGTCGGGGTCCCCCAGTCCTTATTTTTGGGCCAAAAAGTTGGGGACAGATTCTGTTTCTTCCTTATCTTTGTCACTTTCTCAACTTTCTCCACCTCAACCCACCTCTCCTCTCCTGTCGCACGAGGATGTTCTCCCACTGTGAGGTGCATGTGTGAACATCACACTCGGGAGGATTTGAGGAGCACTTAGTGTCCACTTGTGAAAGGGCTCATGTCTGTTTGTGCGTCTTGATGCTGACAAACCACCCTCAGCCTTGCAGATTGATACCATGAGTGGTTTTGATGAGGCGCAGACGTCCTTTACTCTCGCTCGAGAAAAGCCACTGCTGAATGTGACCTCCGTGGTTACACAGGTGATACTTGCAACACATCATTAGACTGTTTGGTCTCCTTCAGCACAGGAAGGAGCCGCCTTAAGAACCAATTACAGCAAGTCGAGTGTTGTGACAGGGATTTTTGTCGCAGTGAATGTGTACTGAGGGAGCAAGAGGAGAATCTAATTGGGTGCGAAAGCTACACAGACATGTGAAGAGTGATGATTCATGCAGCTCAGATGCTGCTGTTCAATTAAAACCAAGGTGTTTTTGTGTTCACTCTATAATGACAAACTTTTTAAGCCTTTTTTTCCCCCATCAAAAACAGGCCATCTCAGTGAACTCAGAACAGAAACAACCTGCAGAGTTCAGAAGTTTCAGCGCTGTTCTCATCAGCACCTCGACATGTTACTGAAGGATGGCGATGCTTTCATCACCCACTGTCCCTCCTGAGAAGTGTTTTTAAAGAGTAATGAGTCGAGCTTTAAATCTTACCTTACTAGTGTTTTAAATGTTATATCCAGCGTTCTATTTATTGGCTCTGGTGCTTTTGGTTCATTCAGCTTGGGAGCGTTTGAAGTTTGAAGTTCCTTTTTAGTTGTTCAGAGGGGATGCTACATTTACCTTTGTGAGTCTTTTTTTAAACCTCTTCATTCCTCGATCTGTTCGCTGAGCTTACAGCGTAAACATTTTCTATCCACATCTGTCTTCGAGGTGATGGTGGGATTTCAGTTTCCAAAATGTGCTCACTCTCTATTCAAGTGCAGATTCCCTCTGAAGCAAGGATGCCACCAGGGTGCCACCTGGGACCCCCTGATTGACACTCGACCCCCCCTGAAAAGCTCAAAAGCAACATGTTGGGGGCTCTCTGGGAAAAAAAAAAATCACCTGTAATTGCCTTTATGCTCTTCAGTGGACCAAAGAGAGAGAGAGAGAGAAAAAGAGAGCGATGTCTGCTGTTTGGTCTTTGAATACAAAGCACACAACTACAAACAATATATTTTCCCGTTTTGTGCAGCTGCTCGCTGCAGATGATGTGATTCGGCGCTCTCTTGGGTTTGATGCATTTTGATAAGAAATCTCCCCACACAGAACATTTTAAGAGTTCTGTTGTCTTGCACAGAGTCACCATAGACACTCGTGTGTTCAGTGCAGTCGTCCAAACCATTAGCAATTATTCCTTTACAACGTACTGTATCAGCGCTCGGAGTGCGTGCAGGCAAGTGTGTCTGTCACCAAACTATCCAGTCCAGTTTATAGAAGTATTCAATACCTCCAACATTCACAGCATACATTACCCATAAGTCACCTGATTAAAGTGACAGGATCAGGGGCTCTGCTCTCTCTCTCTCTCTCTCTCTCTCTCTCTCTCTCTCTCTCGCTCTCTCTCTCTCTCTCTCTAATGATGTAGCTGTAGCTGTTTGTGCTACCTGCTGTGTAACAAAAAAAAACAAAAAAACAAATGCAACAAAACTAATAAGTATAAAAAAAGAATTTGGAGAGAGAGGTTAGAACGCAGAAAGGTTTACAGGGGGGGAGACAGCTCTCTGTCATGTTATGAATTTGAACTGCATTACCACTTTTACACACTAGGTGTCAGAGTTACAAACTGCTCCTTTAAACCAATAAGGTGAGAAGTGAGATGTGTGTGGGATCATGTGTGAAAGGTAGGAGGAGGAGTTTTCTTGGCTGCAGCTTCACCGCCCACAAAGAAAGAAGAAAAGGCTTCGCTGCCAAGAAAGCGTTGGAGGAAATTATAGGATCCAGCTCAGGCTGTATTAAAGTACAAACGTCGGGGAACATTGTGCTTTGTGGAGCGACTTAAAATATCAGGTACAGGGTTCAGTGCTCCACGTGGGCGGGTGCTTTAAAAATAATATCACTTCAACCAAGCTTATGTAAGTAAGTCTGGCTCTTCTATAGTGCTCACTCGTAAACACGAGTTAACCATTTCTTGAGTTCACACAGGAGTGGATGGAGACAATGATGAACAAACAGGTGGATGAAAGAGTGGGTGATCTGTCTGTACATCAAAAGAACAGAAGTCAAAGTAGGATCCGCTGTTGACGACACCGTGCTCTTTTCCAAATGTGTCCTTATTCCCTCCAGTTTGTCTGTCTAGTACCCACATTGTCCTCTCTCTGTTTCTGATCGGGAGGAAAACTATCTGAACTGAAACACATGCAGTCAAAACCAACGGAGCAGTGTCAGTCATACAGCTGCCGTTGTCAACACACTGTTGTCATAGAAACAAGTGTCTCCGCCTCTTTACCGTGTGACGATGATGCTGATCTCCTCCTCTCCACGTCTAGTCTCTCAGGACGATGGCGTGTTGTTGTTTTGATTTAAAATGAAGAGAAAATAGTTCTTCTTGTGAAAACATTGATGGAAACTGTATTATTCGCTCGGTTATTTAACATCCAGTGGCACACTGGGAGAAAATGATCGTTGCCAGCTGTTTGTCTGAACTCACAAACACATGCAACAACCTGAAACATCTACATCAATAAACACATGAATGCAGCTGTGATAATACTCACTCAGGAAAGAGTTTACAATCAACTGTATTAAAACGTCTTATTGATGAATACGGACGCACTTCTACATAACTAGACTAAGGTCTGAACGCAGGACAGTCACTTGAAATCGTTTAGAAAGCGTTTGAATGTGTATGAATGAATTAGTTAACACCGATGGAGTCTTCACACAGCAGCCTCTACCATCAGTGTGTGATCTGTAGTGTTTACAAGCATAAGGACATTTACCCTTTAAACATGTGTTTTCAAATCGGTCCAACATATTTAACTGTGCCTGACTGGAAATACATTTAAGACAATGAAATTCTCTGAGGTGAAATCAGCGTCACATCAGGTCAAAGTGCAGACGACACAAATCAATCAAGCTTCAGTTTTTCTGAACACATCCGATCCGTTGTTCCATCGAGGGGACTTTTGGTTCTTAGAAACTCCTCTTGAAAAAAACGAGTCAAATGTTTGAATTGGTCTGGTGACGATGGGCTTGATTCATAATGATGTACACAGGGAGATCAATAAAGCAGCTTTAGTGTACCCCATCTTAATGACAACTGGGATTGGCTCCACCCCCTTCGACCCTGAACAGGAAACACAGTATAGCTAATAAATAAATGGATGGATATTGTAGGCAGCAAATAAGGTTTTATTTTAAGAACAAATTAATGAAACATTTACATAAAAATATATATTAAATATTTAATTTACTTTATAAAAATACTGTACTCAATACATTAACAGTATAACTTAAAATAAATTAAAAAAACAAACAAACAAATTATCATTATGGGGATCCCAGCAGCTGTCGATGGACTCATCAGACTCCATCTGAAAACAAGAGCAGAGTAAACTGTTTTAACGCTGTCTTTAAAACAGTCAATATAGTTGTAACTCTGATCATTGAGGATAAATATCAAACCTAAAATCTATGAAGGATTGGAGGCAACAATGCAGACACAATGCACAAATAAATGCAGTGATTTGTACCTGTGCATCTGTATCTGAGCCTCTGATTTCAAACGTGTATATTATCATTTGTACGTCTACTTAGCATTTTCTTAAAAGAAACATTTATTTACAGACATAAAATCCTTCTGCAGTTGTTTGTGTTTTTTCGAGACATGCAATGTGACATTTTTCGAGTCATGTGTGGCCCTGCATTTGTGGAAGAGTCTCATTAGAATTAGCACAAATAGATGGAGATTCACAAACACTTTTCAATCTTAACAGAATAAGTTAACATGCTAAGTACAATGAGTTGTAAATTAGAGGCACGGATACAGATGTACAGATTAAAATCACTCTGCATTGTATTTTGTAATTTGAGTTCTGAAACTTGACATTTGTTTGTTAAAAGTATTGAGACGGTTTGATTCCCATAAAAGTCCACAGACCCGCTGGGTGGCAGGCAAAAGACGGAGAGGATGGTCTTTTCTAGTCGTTGGGTTTTTAGTGATAGAAAACCATGGTAACATGCATTTTGTATAATATGTGACCTTTAGGACTCAAAGTACCTGGTCTGGGGTCCTCTCTCGGTCATGTCACTATGGCAGAGTGGACAAAGGTTCAGTGGCTCGTTCGATCTTCCCCTAGACATCAAATGTCTCTGGAGCTGAAACACCGATCTCTCTGCCTGGTGAGGAGCCTCCTCTGAAAACGTTTACAAATCTGATTTTAGAAATAAAGCTAGAACACATGTCATCGAGTATAAAGATGAACTGTCCACATTTACCTAAACGTCTCTGCTGCAGCACTCCTGCCACGTTGGCTGAGTCGCCCAGGTCTCGCAGATAGTCTTCAAAGAGAGGCTGCAGGAGCACAGGGGGAAGACAAGTCAGAGGGTCACTATGGCACACAGGATGTTGTTTTCAATATTTCTCTTGTCATTTTTCCTTTTAAAAAAAAGGTGTTGTTTTTTTTTAAAGAGTGTCGTAAGGTACGAATGTCCTGATTTACAGAGTTATATTGTAGAATTGTTTGTGTCCTGTATCATCCTGTATCTGTGTTCTTGTTTGTTTAGTGGTATTGTATTTTTTAGGCCATCCAAGTATGAACATTGCAAATAAGCTTAAGCTATAAATGCTGTCATGTGTCGAAGGTTTTCTTGATTTACATTTTGTATTATTGTACTATTTTGTTCAAAAACTATTCAAGTCGGAAACACGTCAATGTGTCATGGTTTGTTTCTGTGATTCATCTTGTTTTAGTTTTCATTCTGTCCTCAGTGTTCTTTCCTGTTTATTTTGTATATCTGGTTTTGGTGGTGTCAGTGTTGGGTTTTACTTTGTACTTGTCCTCAGTGTTCTGGTCTTGTGTTCTTTGCTCTCTGTTTCCCGCCTGTGTGATTACCCTGATTGTCCTCACCTGTCTGATTAGTCTCACCTGTGTCCAATTAACTCTTAGTAGTCTCTGTGTTTTTCCTCAGTCTCTTGTCCTTTCATTGTCTCTGGTAGTCAGTTTGTCTCTTGTAGTGTTAGTCTGTGATGAGTGTCCGTCTTTGCCTGTTTGCTTTCCTGGATTTACTTTGTTTTTCTCTCTCGGGTTTCGAGACGTTTTGGATTTAAGTTTTGTTTTGTGTTTTTGCCTTTTTGATTTAGTTGCCTTTTGTTTAAAATAAATCTTTTGTTTGCCGCGATTGGGTTCTCCTCCCCTGTTTTCTGCCCGTGCGTGACACAATGCTAATTTCAGTGAGTAAAGATTTACATTATGTGATGGATCTGCTCTCTCTTCATACGCCTGCCGGTCCTGCACTGACTGGATCTGTGGGAGATCAAACATGATTCATATGAACATGAGAGGACAGTTATTTTATACTGAACAAGATTTCATGATTAAATATATTGTTTATAATGCGACTTATAGACGGGTGTATGTGGAAGGCCAGACTGTTCACACTGAAGTGACTTTAAAGACGTGTGTGTAAAACTCACTGGAGTAGGTAACTCATCATCGGGTCGGATCAGTTGAACCTGAAAAAAAAAACAGTACAACAATTATTGTGAATTATATTTTGATTATTTGGTCACTTTTATATTTTCAATTTATTTTTGTTAAACAGCAACAAGTAAAAATGTCCAGTTGTAAAATATAAACACACCTTTTAAAATACAGTTTGAAATAAACACAAGATCCAAAAAGTTAAAAAAGTAAAAGCCAACTTGTCCTCACTGACAGCGTCACTAAAAGTTCTAACATTCTGCCGAGCTTCATGGAAATCCCCCTCGGATATTTTCTAATACAAAATGTCCGACGAGAATATATGAAACAATCTTATTGACCGAGCCCAACAAACACTCTGCGCTCGTTAAATGTTACCGGACTAGACGAACCAGCTCCCTTTGTGAGGAGATTTATGTTAAAGATCGATAACGTATAAACGCAGTGCTGTCGTCGTCAACACGATGCTAATGCTAATTATTATTAGCCAATGCTCACTGCTACTTCACCGATTTATATCAACATTCAGACAGTTCAACAACACCAACACAGGTATAATTATGTCTATATATTTACAAATACAAGAACACCTATGCGTATACACTTTAAAATCTTTAAGCTCACCATTTTATAAATTGGAGTTAAAGAAGTCGTCTCTGTTTTCTTTGCTTTACCAATAACTTATAGCTTCCTGATCACCTTATGATCACGTGTTCCAATGGCGTGATTATAGGCGTGACTAAGAAGGAACCTTCATTCAGGCATTTGATTTGATTCTTCTGAGGAATACAGTCTCTGTGTAGGGTGCATGCACTAACCACTAGGCGACACCCGAGGGTGGATATTTCAGTATTTGGTTCTTTTAAACCTCCCCAATCCTTTCCCACCATCAGATTTCAGCTTACCTGGGATGTTGAGCCGTACTTTGTGTCTTCGTCTCATCCATGATATTTAAAGTCTTTTTGAGATCTTTTGAATCTTCACTTCAGTCGAGCTGTTTTAAGTGCAGTCCTGGTTGTAGAGATGTCTGATCTCTTTAAGGCCAGTTTACATCGTGAGTTTGACTCCTTGTTGTTCGATCATCCTCTTTTTTATGTGTAAACATTCAGTGTCCATTGAGAAAATCCTTTGAAGCCCGGAGAATAAAGATGGTTTATGAGAGAGACTGAGTCAGTGGAAGCTCTCCAGCCCCATCCACACATCTCAAACACACTTAATACTACAAAAGTATCCATATTTGTAGTCCGTTCAGTTTGCTCCAACATCTGTAAGAAATAAAGAGAAAATGATTTAGACACATTGTTACATTTTTTTCATCTAACCTAAATGAACATGTTGACTTTAAAACCTCAATAGACCTCAATAAACCTCAAGATGTTAAATATAAGTTATTAAAGTAAGCACTTATCACACACACACTCTCTCCCTCTCTCTGACACACACACACACACACACACACACACACACACACACACACACACACACACACACACACACACACACACACACACACAAACACACACACCCACAAAACATAAATGGCAAGGTTTTTGCACTATTTCTACTGGTTATGAGAATAGTTTCCAATAATAATAAAAATGTAATAATGATAAAGTCTAAAAAAATAAATGAGAGAGACAACAGAACATGAACCAATGACAAAAAAAATCCCTGAAAAAATAAATCTTAAGTTTATCAGATATAACATTTTATTTATCTATATATCTGCCATGAAAACCTTTACATCTGAATCAGTTAAATGATTCTGACAGTGGTAAAGAAAACTGAATCTGTAGTAAAAAATGAAGATCATTTACCTCGTCAATCTCAGTATAACCTTCTCACTGAAATACTCTTCAGTCAATGTTAAAAACGTTGAAACAGACAGGCGTGTCAATAGATTAGTCAGTGTGTTCCAACTGGTTGTATCACTAACGCACAAATCACTGCAAGTCACTCCTTCAGATTGTCTTCCTGCTCACGGCAACATTTGATCAGATTTTAGAGAAGTGTCATCAACACACCCTGACATGTTCATCAGTTCTTTTTCAGCTGACAGTTTACTAGTTTTTATCAATACACATGCCACTGCCAGGCATTTCCTTTTTATGTAATCTGTAACATGTTCAGTGCTTCTGTAATACAAAACAAACATGAACTTATGTTAGTGCTGGATGTGTGGATGAAGTATTTTTCTGAAAAATTACAGGCTGGTTCTTTTTTGATGAAAAGCAGTTTCTCTGCATTATCAGCAGTGAGCCTGTTCAATAATATATTAAACAATATACAAAGTTTAACACAGAGCTAAAAGGTCTTTCGCTTTCCACACTACTGAATGTATTCTAGAGTATTAAACCACACTGTGTTAAACCCCCGGTACAGCAATGGGCTGTCCTCCAGACATGTGCTCTCTTGTATGTCTCAAACTGAAGAACAGCCCCACTGAGCACGGCTCAAAGATGTTGATGCTTGCTCATCTGCAGTCTCAGAAGTCAAACATGGCGTCCAGACTGCTGCTGGACTTGGCCTTTCGGATCTTTCTGGCAGGGGTTCCCCCATGTCCGCCTGCTGCCTGGCCTCTCCTCCAGTCAGCTTCTGCAGATCAACATCTCTTTGGCTTCAGAAGCCGTTTCAGCGTTTGAGAACTAAATGATCGTTGTGCCTAAAATGGAACAAGTTTATAAGATGACTCATAGACAAGCAGACACACACAGTGACACAGACAGTTACAGACAGGCAGGCATACAAACATAAACACGGGCACTTCCCCTCAGATCGAGTACAGAATCAATGCATCAGAGGCGTCTCTTGACACCTGCAGCCAAGTTTGCTTTCATGGTTTTGACCCCTTGGTCCACGTCTGTTTCTTTGCTCTGAAGCACGGTCACTGCAGGAATCTCATCTAATGCCGACGACAACATCCTGTACTATCGACAACTAACAACGGCTGGTCATCAAGAGAAATGAAGTGTATCAGAGCTTGTTATTTTTACCACCCTCGAGTTGTTCTTTTTCATTTTCTCTCGCTTCTCCAGCGTTTGCTGCAAAGTTGGCTGTCGTTGTCTCCCGCTGCTAGCTTTAACAAACTCTGCGGCGTGCTGGTTCTTAAGATGTTTGATTAAATTACTCATATTACAGGAGCTCATTTTCACCCATCTCCTTGATAATTTTGCAGTGCAGAGTTTGCAGTCTGCTCTTCTCTTCGTCATCGTTAAAGCTGAAATATCTCGATTCCCTCTGCCCAGCGGCTGAACTGAAAGGAGGTTATTTGCACGGCTGTCATAAAATCTATCAGTACTGTTGTATCGGTCTTGTTTTATGACTACGAGTATGAGTGCTCAAACGCGGCATGGGACCTATGCTGAATACTGGTATCAGGTCATCCCTTAAAAACATCTTACAAATGTGATTAATCTTGAGTGTGCAAAATCTGATGAAGTGTGTTTATCAATAAAAATAGGCTCCATGTATTATTCTCCATTACACAGTCTGTTAATAAAAAGGACTTCCTGTATCGTTCAGTTCTGCACCTCAGCATGTGATTAAACCTGCTCTGTTGAAGGGTGTGTACTGGGTGAAGGTTTTCAGTCCCAGTGATGGAGCTGGCCTTTCCAATCAGCTCGTGGTTTCTGTTTTTGTCTGCTGTGGTGAACTCCACCAGCAACTCGTCTGATAAAAGGTGGACAGAAGACGACTGTTTATCATGTGACTCCCTGAAGTCACATGATAAACAGTCTAAGATCTAGGACAGGGTTGGCCAACTAGTCAGAGACGAAGAGCCACATTTCTGAATGTGTTACTTCTAAGAGCCGCATCATACACACAGGCACAGACATGCTCTCTTACACAGACACAGACGTACACACACACACACACACACACACACACACACACACACACACACACACACACACACACACACACACACACACACACACACACACACACACACACACACACACACACAAACAAATAGACACACACACGCTCTCTGCCTTTCTCTGTCCTCTCTCTCCACACTGTCATCCTACTCCACCTTCCTCTCTATTTACCTCTAACACACAGATTTTAAATCTAAATATTAACAATAGCCTTAACACTCACACCCTTACACACACACTCACAGATACACACACACACACACACACTCACCCTCACACAGGCAAAGAAAAAAAAGAACACACAAACTTTGATATGAACTGAAGAGCAGCTTGAGACTGGAGAGTCACAGGTTGGCCACCTCTGATCTCGGATGCTGCACCCTTACATTACTGGTTGTTTGTTTCTTTTAAAGACAAGAATCAACTCGTCCATGTCAGTTGATGAGTTGTTTGCCAAGTTCATCCTCCTCTATCATTAAATGATCCTACATCCTGACAGTACAGAGGGGGGTCAGCACCACAATAACTGGCTCCCTGTAACGTTAACAAACTATTATACTTACTATTAATTATGATTGTTCCCAAGTGTCCTACATTATCAAGCTGCTCTTCATTGTATTATTTTTATTCTATTCTTTTTAAATATTATTTCTACATACTGTTCATGTTTGTCATATCGGGCCTCAGCAGAGCTGCACACAACAGCTTCTTTCCCTTTTGCTCTGTTGTACTCCACAGTGAGCTCAGATGCGTCCTATCTGAAAAAGGCCCTTGATGGGTGGGCAGATATTCTAAAACAACAAACATGTTAAGAGATACTTGTGTTTGAAACTGTAAAGCGTGGGGTAATGTGATAGAACTATTGAATAATATCAGAGAGCCTCAAAATAAAATGAAGCTCATCGCTAACTGAAGAAAAAGTTGGACAGATCTGGAGGGTTCAGCTTTCAATAAAGTTTTTAATGTAGCCTCTGTCATGATGTTAAATGTAAGCATAGGACTGTCAACATCTCTGCTCTGCTACCCCTCTCTCTCGACCAATCACACACTCCGCTCTGTCCGACCCTGATAACAGCAGTGGAGGTTTCGAGAGCACTCAGATACAGGAGATGCTCTTACTATTGATAAAAGAGAGCAGGAAGCCTCATGGTTTATGCACCAACATTACAAGTACATGAAGAAAACTCTACATAAAGTCATACTAAATGATCAGCTGTACACACAGGCTGCTTGTTTATGATTGAAGTGTTTTTTATGTATTGTAAAAGAGGGGCAGATTATATAAGTTTCTCTACTCTGCTCCTTTTAATTAAATATTTAAGGTATATTCAATACATGCATTCATTCTTGTGTTTAAGACACAAACAGGATAAAAAGATTCAATAAGAATCAAACAGTTCTGCAGAAAAGATGCAAACTGGTGAATAAAAACTGACCAGAATGCAGGTAAAGAAATGTAAGCTGCTTAATCCCCGTACAATAGAGTTGACTATTTAAAAGCAAAGAAGGCCAATTTAAATGTTTAATGGCATGGACGCTCTGTTCAGACGCTTCAGGATCTTTCACTTTACTAATAGGAAGACGTGTTTGAGTCAGTCAGAAGACTAATTTTTTTTTTTTTTTTTTTCATGGGGCTGCTGACAAAAATGTCTCCTTTGATGGAAAAAGTTGCTGAGCCCTGGTACGATGAGGGGCAGTTTAATGCCATATCTGCGGTGTGGTATATGGGAACATGTAGCTTTATTCTTTCTGTCTGTTTTCCATCACAGTCTCATTCCTCTCATAGTGATTCACATCTTCATGACACCCATACCAAACATACCAGCTGTTTGATCTGATCGCTGGTGTCATAAGTTATCCATTGTCTCTGTAGAGAACCAGTTTGTCTTACCTTTAGAGAAACAGGGTGTGAAGGTAACAAACATTTATGATGGCGGAGGGGAACTCTGCTTTAACACTCTGTTGTTGACAGACATGCTTCTCAAACAGTAAGACTGAATCACACACAAACAGGCTCTGTGGTCACGTGTTAGTGGAGAGATGTCAGAGTGAGGCTGCTACAGGGAGCGCATTACAGCTGTTTGGGGGTTCAGTGCCTTGCTCAAGGGCACCTCGACTGTACTCGGGAAGTGACCTGGCACCTCCAGCTACCACACCTCGCATATTTTGATCCACACCAGGACTTGAACTGGTGAGCCTCCTTTCCAAAGCTCAGTTTTACAAACTAAACTAGACGCCCCGATAAATGTGCCATCAGAACTTCAACATCTGTATTAAAGCAAGAAAAGAAAAACATTCTTAAAGGGATACTTCAATTTTTGCATGAAGCTGTGTATCATTAGAAACATGGTAGTAGTGTTGAATGGTCGTGAATCCAGCCCTCATTTTGCCCTGAGACAAGAAAAATCTGTTTTTCTTTGCTTGAAAGTTTTCTTCATGTGATGCAATATGACGCTTTTTGCATGTGAACGTTTCACATAGTAAGAGCTGCTATAGTTGAGCTGTGAAACATTATTTTAAAGTACATTATGTGTGTAGCGCTGCAGCAGTTCTCCCTTTCATCGCCACTTTCTGGAACTATGTTCTACCTCTCTGCACATCTGGTTTCAGTGGGTTTCCCACAGTGTGGTCTAAGTTCACAGTTACAGACAGTGTAAACAGAACTTCAATCAGGAGAGACTCAATTAAGAGTGATCAATGATTAAACTGTTCAGGAAAAATGAATATGCAATGTCTTTGGCTATTAGGCTCTATGATGATGACGTCACTTGGAGGGGGAGCGAGGCCGACAACAGGATAGGACACGCCCCCTGCTACAGTCTAGACTCTGGTGGTGGTAACAGATGCAGGATTTGATGAGGAGTGGGTTTCTGAGGCTGGATCTGAACTCTGCTGAGCTGGAATGAAGGTGACCGGGGCGGAGGAGGAGGGTTTTAAAATTCAACAGCAGCAGTATGATCTGTTGAGAGAGGTTGAGGCAGAGTCGGGTTGGTTTATTCCTTAAAGAGTAAACATCTGTGATCAGCTGATCATCAGAGCAGGGAGACGCAGGGAGAGGAAGAGAGGGAGTGGCTATGGGCCTTTTTCAAACCAACCCCTACACACTCCCCCTCCGTGACGGAGTGCACTCCGTCAGAAGTCACACTCGCAGCTGAATGAAGTCCTCTCCGTCCAGGTGGAGGGTAGAAATACAGCAGCAGACTTTGGGACAAACTTCACTCTCTCAGGCGGAAACAGGAAGTGTGTGTTACCATGGTTACTCAGCGGCATCCTGGGGGAACGGCTTATTATTAATGTACGTAATAGATTCTGTAAAAGTCATTATGTAGATTATTTTTCTCTAGTAAATTTATATTAGTGTAGACTTATAGCAAAACGATCAGATGGAGCCCACATCCTTTATTGTAATTTATAATTTAATGTTTAGTTAATTTATTATAATATCAAAGAACAGGTTGTCTTAAATGAAAGCACAGACAAGGAGACTATAAATGAAAATCACAGCTGCAAGATGTTTATTTTTTTGTAGCCGAAATTAAGTTTTACAAAGAAATCAAAAGTAGAACAATCATAAATAAATAAGAGTGAGAAGTTGTCTGCAACATAATTTAATATTCTTTAGTTTTCGCAACAGTCCCTTTAAATATGAAACACAATGAAATAAACAGGTGAACAGAAGGAAGAAAAGAAGAGGAGGCTTTTATTTGATCCTTTAAAACAATGAACAGGTGAAGTTGTTAACGTCTGTATGACGATATTAAATGTCCATCTTAGTTGGAGCAGTGTTTTGGTTTGTTCAAACACTAACACACGGAACTTACTTTTGTATAGGTCACTCCTTCCGTGACTACCGGACACAATAGGCGTTACACGTGATCATCGAGTGGGCATTGGGGCAGACTCGCTGATCCCAATCATGGCAGGTCCCTCCTTCCCCGTTGTGTGTTGTTTGTATTCCCGGTCTGTGATCCTCATGTTTTTTCCCCTGTTAGTCTGTGTGTGGCTGTAGGCGTGGCTACCTGGGTGCAGGCTGCATCAGGTGTATCTCATCTCCTCATCAACCCTGGCCTTACTTAAACCTGGATTTCCTCTGCCTCTGCGCCAGATCGTTGCGTTTTACCAGTGTGGTAGTAGTGTTTTGTGGATCACAGCATTTGTATTTTTATCTAGTTTGGTAAAGCTGGGTTACTAACTCCTCTGTGCTTCCCCACTTCAGATCTTCGTTGTTCTTGGACTCTTGTGTGTTACTTCACTACCTGCTCACTGCCTGCTGCTACATCTCAGGAGGAACTTCACCACGGGATTGTTGGAAACTCACGCCACACTCGGACAGAGTGTAAACCTCACCTTTGGGATCCCTGGATGCATCACCCCCTCCCCCTCACTGTCACTTACTTGTTCATTAAATTGACACTTGCTTGAACCTGGTTTGCGAGTTGTGCTTTTGGGTCCGATCCAGTACGAGATCGTTACAGGCTAAGTTGAATGAAGGGAAAAGAATAATTATGTGTGAGAAGGACAACAGTCTTCCAGCCTGAATTTGTGATGAGCTCCGTTATAAATGAGCCCTCTTTGATAGATCAACCTAATATATCAATCCACATAAAGAAGTCTGGTTTGTCTGATGATGGTCTTTTTACTTTAAAAAAAAGAGAAATGTAAAGCAGAGGGAAGAATGGAGAGAGGTTAGAACACAGAAAGGTTTACAGACCGATGCAGAGCTGGCTAAACACTGAAGCTTCAGTGTCCACCACATGTAAACCTGCATGAGCATCCACTATAGAGAGGAGGGGGGAGAGACAGCTGTCTGTTATGTTTTAAATGTGGACTGCAGTACCAATTTTAAACACTAGGTGTCAGAGTTACATATTTCACAAAAAGCACAGGTGTCAAGTGACGTCCGCTTAGTCATGGAAAATAAACATGTTTACACTGAGGTTGATGATTCAGTGACTGATGAGCTCATCTGGAAGAACATTCTAGTGTCAGCTCCTCGTCTTCTTCTGTTTCTGTATTATCATTTATGTGCAAACCTGAGGCAAGGTGAAAGTGCAGTCTTGCAAAAAAAATCAAAAATGTAATTGAAACATGAAATGTGGGAGGAACTGTGCCCTGTGATTCCTGCAGAGGTAATCCTTCATTTACCTAAACAATTCATGAGAACTGCAAAAATGGTGTGCTGGTCTCAAGGTGCACTGGAAGACTGACCTTTTAGAAAGTGTGTGGAGACTGGTTCAAAACCTCAAGCTTCTGCTATGGTACACCAATAAAAGTGCAGGGAACAGGGTAACGCTTCTTCGTTTATTTATTTCCAAATAAATTCCACTTGTAGTGATGAGGTAGCAAGTTCATTTTAAAGTCAATAATGCACCTCAAGTCAACACTATTGAGAAGTCAGCAGCCTGTCCAGCAGCTCAGCGTATTGCAGCAAACAAAAGGAGTGAGCATGACCTGCTGCAGGCCTCTAAATTACACAGGTGTGGCCTGATAGGCTAAAGTGAGGAGAAGGCTTAATGGGGTAGTGCTAACTGCATTAGCCGCCCCTCAAATGTAGAAAAAAACATTAGAAAATGACTCCATGACAAGCCCACATGGGTTGAGGGGAGGGGTATTAATCTTGCCACAGGTCGGACTTACAGCTTCCCCTTTATTTCAACCTCCACTGTGCGTAAACGCCCGTCTCCACTGGGAAAGAGATGTGTTACCTTTCCAATGGGCCAGACACTTCTAGGCAACTGTGGGTCTGTAACCATGGCAACGTCTGTCACTGTTAGGCTTGCAGAATCCTCTTGCCACTTCTTACGGGTTTGCTGGTCAAAAGTACTCTTTGATAAAGCGTGTCCAGAAGTGGTCTGCTAGGATCTGGCTGTTTCTCGATTTCCTTCGTCCAAATGCTGAGTCAGCATACACTGCTTGGGGTAGGGAGGAGTCTCGCCGCCTTGTGAGAAGCAGATTTGGGGTCACAGGATCAGTCAGGTCTGATGATACATATCCAAGGGGTTTTGAGTTAAGATTGGTTTCAATTTCTATCAGCCCTGATTTGAAGACTCCTCAGTTACCGTTTGTGCCCCCAAAATCAAACTTATAGGAGGAGGCAGCTTACTTAGGAGATCATTTATCTTTTTTTACACTATTAATTAAGCATTATAGGAACAACAAAGGGCAGATTATGATTGAATCAAATTTGTGGCTATACAGTACAGTTTTTTGAAAACGTGTGACATGTCACTGTATCTTGTGTGTGTGTGTGTGTGTGTGTGTGTGTGTGTGTGTGTTTTGTTTGCATCAGATTGTAGTTTAATGATCATATTTCATTCTGCAGAGATGCCTCGAAAGGAGACTGATACAGTATGTTGTGATTCCATGTTATATTCTTTATGAAAAAAATGGTTGCTACCATTCATATTGCAAGGTATGTTTCCGTATGTTGTTTCAAATTCTTGCTCCACGTGTCCACTTTTAACATTGAGCACCTGGCCCTCTAAAGGTCTCTGCACGGCCCTGGTCAGGTACTTTATGTTTGTGTTTTGAGTACCTATATAGCCCTTTAAATGAAATGACAGACCCACCCTTACCCATTCGTCTCATCAGCTCATTAGCTCCTGTTCTTAAGGCGGCTCTTTGCATGCAGCCGGCGCCAGATTATTGTCTACTCATCGTGGTATCGTACCTCCTAATCAGGCTCTCCAGTATTTTGTATTTTGATGTCTCCGTGGTCTCCTCATACTTACCCTCTCCATGTTTTTTCCTCGTCAGTTTCTCGTCAAGCCCTACCTGCCCTCTCGTATCCTGTCGTCTGCTTGTGTCCTCATTGTCACTTTTGGATTCACCTCACGCGTGCTGGAATCGGGTTTTGGGATCGTCACCTGGATTATTGTTGCACTGCTCGCTTATGAGCTTGGACTCTTGCTCATCGTTTTCACTAGTGTCACTACCCCTTGTTCTAATAAATTATTGATATCATTATTTTGCTCTGTTCTCTGTGTCGTGCATTTGGGTCCTATTCTGAACCATAACAGCCTGAACTCTACATTTTTTCAAAAGTTTTGGTTTCAGAGACAAAGTCCCCAAAACGGGATTTTTTTGTTCAGTGACGCAAAGTCAGTTGACGAGCCAAAAAGACTCTCAATCAACATTTTCAAAACCTTTTTAAAGCCAATGTCTCTTTGTCTCAAACGTTTGAAAAAACACTAAGGGCCTGATTTGCTAAGATCTCAATTAAATGCGTGTTCATTACTAAAGTTTGCACGTTTGGCTTGTGGGAGTTTTACTAAGAACATTTGCGTGAATGACGTCAGGTGCAAACCTTGTGGAGGCGGTAGTATTTCTGTCAGGCTTTTGCGCGTTCTACTGGTTTACGTCACAGAGAGTTTGGACGGAAAGCTGGACGACTGCAAGACGACTGGTGTTTCTTTTAAACTATTATTGAAGCAAGATACAAAATAAATGCATACCATTGATTTTTCTGTCATTTAAACATGTGAACACGTCTTTTATTGTGCCTATGTCTCCTCCTAACTGCAGCCTGCAGTGCATAAAACACTGGGGCTCTTGGATTAGCACGTTCTTTTCAAAGGTGTTAAATTCAGACACCGTCACAACCACCACAATGTTTACCTGGCTTGGTAAATCACGTTGCGTAGACTAACTTAACTTCTCTGAATTTTCTCCTCCCAGTATTTTGCACGCTGAGGCAGAAACGCCTCGTTTTGCATATTCATTATGGCAAACGTACTAAATGAACAGTATGTGTTGTTTTGCTCATATGAAAGACACAATCCTCACTGCACGCTGTTAGTACATCAGATAACACGTTTTTCGCTGGTGATATCAAGTTTGCACACATTTTAATACACACAAACGTTTAGTAAATCAGGCCCTGAGTCTCTGAGGTCAAATTCGCAGCTAGAGACCACGAAACGGTCTACTCTGAAAGGAAGATTGAGACCGAATGAGATCAAATCAAAAGCTGTTTTTTTCGCAGATTGATCACAGGTAATATAAAGAGCCACTCAGATGAGAACGTCTCTGCTTCACTCAACCCGGGGAGCCAAAAAAAAGAAGAAATGATAATGGTGAAACAAGAATTTCAATACAGACTATCTGGGTGTCATACAGTGGACTAATACAGAGAGGTACAGTTGTTGACTGTTTTGCAAAAACAGGAGAAGCAGTGACCTTAAGCTACTCGAACAAAGAGCAGCTGGTGAGAAATGAGCAATTCCCCCTTTTACAATTACTATATGTGCGTGGCGTGTAAAAGCACCCTACAATTCATCTAATACAGACAATCAAAAATCCTAACCTTAACTCAACCACCCTAAATCAGCACCACAATTGGCAGAGTGAAACCTTCCAAGGCACTAAGTAGTCAAGAGGCCTGGTTATTATAGAGTGACACCTGTACACCAGCCACTCGTGTGTAGGAAGGAAAAGTGTCTGCCAACGCCCTCCGTGCCCACTAAGAGCGGCGTCCTAGAGATTGTGGTGCGAGTGGCATAAGAGGACAATCCCATTACAAAACAATACAAGTGTGGGTTTATAAAAATAAATAAATAATGAATAAATAAAAATAAATAAATTATTAATAATTAAAAATCATGCAAAAAAATTATCATTTATTTAGAGACGTTAAACATTGAAGTTGTGGAGACAAAGCCAATAAAATGAAATCAATTTAAAATAAGAGAGAATATTAACAAATAATGAATTCATAAATCATCGACACTACTCTTGGCATGGCTCTACAGATCACAGTCAGGATCTCTTCCAGGATTATCTCCCTAAAGTTCACCATCAGGATCACCATCAGGATCACCATCAAGAAGTCACCAGCAGCCATCATCGGATGATTCAGACTCCACCTACAAACAAGAAGAGATAATGTTAATAAACCAGTCTGGCTCTAACTCTGATCATTAAGTAAATACAGAAATCTCAAGACATGAAATAAATAGAACATTTAGTTTTTACACATTTGAGGAATGTGACGAGTTGACCTGGAGCTATTTTGGACACTTTTGAGTCATAAAGGCTGAATGTGTGATTTTCTTTAAGTTTATAGGAGAAGAGAGATCAGAACAGACTTTCATTACTTCTTATTGTTACACACACAGTCTTTGTTCAGGTTGTTGAAATGCTGCTTAAAGTACTCTACTACTACACTGTATCATAATATATCTTCTTCTGTGTTTTCACTGTTTGATCCTCATGTGTCTCAGTGCGCTCTGACTCAACCACATGAAGGTTTCCATAGGTTGGACACTGGACGTACTGTGACCAGACTCTCACCAGCCACTGGGTGACCCAAAGATTCACTCCCCTTCCCCTTCACACTTACATTGTGTTTTAAAGAAATAGTTTTTAAAGTTGGGTCCATAATCATATACAAACCCTAACAAGTATAACATGTTTGTAAAATATGAAGGTGTTTTCAGACAGCAGGACCATCTTCATATTTCATGGAAATGGTGGAACCCTTTACCATTTTTTAATCTCTACAACACAGGACACATTTAGTTCCTGATTCAGAGTAGATACTCTCTCCCAGCACAAGAGGGACTTAAGGACACTGATTTGCTCTTTTGACACACACTCCAGAGCAGGTTATGTGTGCAGCATACTGTAAGTTGCCGTGGAGATATACCCAGGTAAAAAGTGAACAACCTTTGTAGGACAACCCAGAGTTAACTCTGAAGTTACCTCACTAACTCCAAGTCCTGCTTCAGAGTACAGACCTCTGATCTTTGGTAACATAAGAAAGACTTTAACATCATGTGCATAATATATGACTTAAGACTCAAAGTACCAGGTCTGCGGTCGTCTGTCTGTGGTGTCACTTGTCGTAGAAGTCAAACGTCTCTGGGACTGAACCACCAAGCTCTCTGCATGGTTAAGAGCCTCCTCTGAAAATGGTAAAAAATCTCACATTAAAAATAAAACTCACCAGTAGAGCTCATGTCATAGATTATAAAGATGAACAGTCCACATTTACCTGAGTGTCTCTGCTGCTCCAGCTCTTCTCCCATGTTGGCTGGGTCGTCCACATGGTTCCTCTGATTGTTTCCAGTCGGAGGCTGCAGCAGCACAGGGGACAGACAAGTCAAAGAGTCACTATGGCACACAGCATCAATGCTGAAGAGGTTTAGCTCAGTCTATAAGTGCTGTAGTGTGGGTCAATGTTTACTAGAGTTATACTTGCGTGTTTTCACAAATACAAATTAAATTGCATCAATGTTCATTTCAGTGAGTAAAGACTTACATTAGGTAATGGATATGTTAAATCTCCATCCACCACGACTCCCTCCAAAGCAGCAGGGTCTTCAACAGGCTGGACCTGTGAGAGATCAAACACGATTCATATAATGAGAGGACAGTTATTTTATACTGATATAACAAGATTTTATGATGAAATATTAAACTTTATAGTGTGTGTGTGTGTGTGTGTGTGTGTGTGTGTGTGTGTGTGTGTGTGTGTGTGTGTTTATATTTTGTTTTTGGGTAACTTTAAACACGTTAAAGACTTTCACCACTTTGTTATTAGCATGCTAATTAGTAGCATAATGTGTTCTGATATCTTAATATTATTTCTAAATACATTTTTGTTATGTATAACATTTGGAATGAAAAAATGTTTTTCATCAAGTAGTAACATCTGTTACGTTCAGGATCAATTTCCCCTCTGTTGAGGATTTTTTTCTGTTGGTAAAAAGGATCTCATCTTTTGTCTTTGTGTATTTTACTGAATACAATAAAAGGTCTTTGTAAATAAGCTGCAGAGGTGACATCAGTCACAAATACATCACAGATTTCCAGGGCAGTCCTATCCAGAGCATATTTATACATTCACAGGATATAGATATATTGCATATACATGAGTAATACGTTAAATTAGGAAAATTTATTAAATATTATGCAAAACAATTAATCATTTATTTAGAGATGTTAAATATTGAAGTTATTAAATTGAAATTAATTTAAATTAAGAGAGAGTAGAAAAACTGAATTCATAAATCATCATCATCACCTGTAGGATGTTTCTCCAGCTCACACTCAGGATCTCTTTCAGGACCACATGCAGGACCACATGCGGGATCATCTCCAGGATCATCTCCCTCAAGTTCACCATCAGGTTCACCATCAGGATCACCATCAGGATCACCATCAGGATCACCATCAGGATCACCATCAGGAGGACCTCAGCAGCCATCAATCCATTATTCAGACTCCACCTGTAAACAAGAAGAGATAATGTCACTAAAACAGTCTGGCTCTAACTCTGATCATTATAGTTTTTCACCATTGTTCAAACACAATTTCTGGTACTTGAGACTCAATGACCACAACATGTAAGTAATGCACCAACACCCTGAACCAATTCTGCTAAACTACAAAGTTCCTGCTTTACACTTAGTTTGCAGTTCTAAAACGCACTTTTTTTCGATCTGAAAGACTCATGAGAGTCAATTATTTTGTTTTGTATAAGTTTGCGTTAGTCGGGATGTACAGTGCGAATTGTTTTCATGAGAAAAATAAAATACATTGGATCACGTATTTGTGTGTTGTTTGAATAAAAACAATATTCTCAAATGTGTTACAACACACTGATGTATGTCCTGTCTGTAGTAAGTGTAACACTGAACAAAAAAAGACCTAAGCCATTATGATGAATGGAGCAGAAGTGTTTTCCAGTCATCATAGTGTTTTACATTGAGCACATCAGTGTCCACAAGCTCGAGATTGCCTCTCCTGACTCTCCTGTGTTTGTTCTCGGGGATTTTAATGGATGCAGACTGAATAAAACTCTCCCCACTTACCACCAGTATGTGACCTGTGCCACCAGGGGCGATAAAACAATCAACCTCTGCTATGGCAATGTCAAAGACGCATACAGAGCTTTTAAAAAACCACCACACAGTACTGCAGACCACAATGTTGTCCACCTAGTCCCAGTATACTGCACCAAACTACAGAGAGAAGGGGTAGTCAAGAGACAGGTCCAACAATGGGACAGCGTAGTGCAGGAGACCCTTCAGGGCTGTTTTGACTGTACACTGTGGGAGGTGTTTACAGAGGGTAACACTTTAGAGGAGGCCACTGATGCAGTAACATCATACATCACCTTCTGTGCAGAAATGTTGGTCCCTGTTAGAACAGTTAATGTGTTTTCAAATAATAAGCCCTGGATAACAAAATCACTCAAAACTACCCTGAATGAAAAGAAAATAGCATTTAACTCAGGAAACAAACAGGAAGGTAAACTCATCCAAAACAGACTGAATAAAGGAATAAAAGCAGCCAATAGAGCGTCTAAAGACAGGGTGGAGAGGCTTTTTAACAATGGAAAGGCCAGGGATGCTTGGCAGGCCGTGAAAACCCTGGCTGGGCTCCCCTCCAACTCCACCTCATCTGGGCTCCCTGCAGAGGTGTCTGTCCGCATGGCGGAGGATCTTAATGACTTTTACCGCAAGTTTGATCAGTGTGACTACACCAAGGAGAGGGAGGAGCTCACTGCAGAGCTCGTCTCTATGATTCAGTCCACTGAGGACCTACAGTTGCTGCCTAAAGATGTGGAGCACTCGCTGAATCGGATTAAGCCCAACAAGTCCCCTGGACCGGATTACATCAGTGGGCTCTTGCTGAAAGTTTGCTGCAGTCAGCTAGCTGGAGTCTTCTGCTCGCTGTTCAACCGCTCTCTGGCTGAGCACTCCATTCCATCAATATGGAAGTCCTCCATCATCTGCCCTGTGGCGAAGAAGAGCAACCCTGGTACCAACAATGACTATCGGCCTGTGGCTCTGACATCACTGGTCATGAAGAGCTTTGAAAGTCTCGTCATGGCCCAGCTGCCTTGAATTAAATACAGATTATTAATTATTAATGATATTGGTATTTAATTAAGTAATTCGAGACTGATATTTGTAATATTTTGGTTGTTCCCTGTTTACAGGGTGGTGCTCCGAGGTTTTAATAAACCTAGTTTAATAACAAATTGATTTATATTATTAATTAAATAAACTTAATTATTACATTTATTTTGACAACTAAATTTTACATTATAAAAACCTAACGAATACCTAACCATTGGCCAGGTATTCGCTCCTAAAAACCCCAACAGAATCCATCCTCACATTCAACATCACCGCCCGGTTTGGTTCACTCACTCTCACTCACCGCAACACTCTTAGTAAAATCATCAAAATAAGCATTAAAATCATTGGTCAGGAACAGCAGTCACTCACTGACATCTACAACAGCAGAGTCCTGAGCAAAGGCACCCAGATCTCCACTGACCCTTCACACACCCTGCACCCTCACTACACTCTGCTGCCTTCAGGGCCCTCAGGTACAGGGCGCTCCCACTGAGGACAAAGAGGGCCAGCTCCAGCTTCCTCCCCACCTCCATCCGCCTGTTAAATGGCTGACTGTGACTGTGATCACTTTTTACCACTTAATTTATCACTTAATTTACCACTGCTTTTAATCTATTATTGTTTTTAAGCTATTTATTAGGGACTTCATGATCAATCAGAATTTTTAATGTGTGAATGTTGTGTGTGTTGTGTCTTGTGTTCTGTACTGGCGCTTTCCCTGCAACGAAGTTCCTAACGGATAAATAAAGTTGATTTGATTTGATTTGATTTGATTGATTCAGCTGGTTCTTATACATGTCTATTCATATGACAGTTTGTGTGTGTCATTTGAAAACAAAATACCATTTTGAGAAGAAATAACATTATTTTAAATGTGAAGATTCATTGTGCAGGAGAACTGAGGGGTTTTGTCCTTTGTGTGTGTTATTTTAGATTTTATGAGTCCTGAGAGTATGAGGCGTGCTTTCAGATAATGTGTGCAAACAATCGAGAAAAACCCTGAAGATACCTCACTAACCCAAAGTCCTGCTTCACAGTACAGACCTCTGATCTTTTGTAACATAAGAAAGACTTTAACATCATGTGCATAATATATGACTTAAGACTCAAAGTACCAGGTCTGGGGTCCTCTGTCTGTCGTCTCCCTTGGAATTGCTCTCCAGATCACACTTAGGATCGCATTATGGATCAGTTTTTGGATCGCAGTCAGGATAACTTTTGGGATCCATGTCGGGATCAGGATCCATGTCGGAATCAGGATCCATTTCTGGATCGCAGTCAGGATCACAGTCAGGATCACATTCAGGATCATCTCCCTCAAGTTCACCATCAGGAAGTTCCACCTACAAACAAGAAGAGATAATGTCACTAAACCAGTCTGGCTCTAACTCTGATCATTAAGTAAATACAGAAATCTCAAGACATGAAATAAATAGAACATTTAGTTTTTACACATTTGAGGAATGTGATGAGTTGACCTGGAGCGATTTTGGACACTTTTGAGTCATAAAGACTGAATGTGTGATTTTCTTTAAGTGTATAGGAGAAGAGAGATCAGAGCAGACTTTCATTACTTCTTATTGTTACATACACAGTCTTTCTTCAGGTTGTTGTGATGCTGCTTAAAGTACTCTACTACTACACTGTATCTATATCTTCTTCTGTGTTTTCACTGTTTGATCCTCATGCGTCTCCCCCTCTGGACAGTGCTCTGAGTGAATTCAGTAGTGGTTGTGGCTTCCTGCAGCAGGTGCAGCGAGGTGTCTCTCATCAGCAATCAAGACCTGTTACATAAAGCCTCTGGCCTGATGTTTGACCTGCCTCAGGCTGGCTTTACACGATCTGAACACAAACCACAAAAGTGGCGTTGCATTCCTCTTTTTCATGTGCGTTTATGAAATGTGATGTAATGTGCATACCAGGGTGCTATGTGTTACTATGAGCGCTGCCGTACAACCCCACTAAGAGCACGAGCCGACGTTTAAACTATCTGAAATCATCTTATTTGCTGAGATGACTCCTGGATAGATATTAGAGCAGCGAGGGACACTTGAATGTCCGACTGATGGAAATAATCCAACATGACGATGTCTGGACGTACTGTGACCACACCGTCACCAGCCACTGGGTGACCCGAATATTCACCCCCCCTGGTCCATAGTCATATACAAACCCTAACAACTATAATATGTTTGTAAAATATAAAGGTGTTTTCAGACAGCAGGACCATCTTCATATTTCAAGGAACTGATGGAACTCTTCCCCATTTTTAATCTCTACACCACAGGACACATTTAGTTCCTGATTCAGAGTAGATACTCTCCCAGCACAAGAGGGACTTAAGGACTCTGATTTGCTCTTTTGACACACACTCCAGCGCAGGTTATGTGTGCAACATACTGTAAGTTGCCGTGGAGATATACCCAGGTAAAAAGTGAACAACCTTTGTAGGACAACCCAGAGTTAACTCTGAAGTTACCTCACTAACCCCAAGTCCTGCTTCAGAGTACAGACCTCTGATCTTTGGTAACATAAGAAAGACTTTAACTTCATGTGCATAATATATGACTTAAAACTCAAAGTACCGGGTCTGCGGTTGTCTGTCGGACTGTCCCAGCTGCTCCAGCTCTTCTCCCATGTTGGCTGGGTCGTCCACATGGTTCCTCTGATTGTTCTCAGTTGGAGGCTGCAGCAGCACAGGGGACAGATAAGTCAGAGAGTCACTTTTCCATCAAGCAGTCCAGTATAGATCAGTAAAGTTTGGTTTGGTTCAGTAAAGCCTGATCCTGTTTCAAGAGCCAACTGTAAGCCGGATGCCAACACTTGTGTTAGCTACATACTAGACATTATCAGCGCAACACAGTGTACGCCGCTAATACACGACACAGTGAAAAATGACAGCCGCTTTTTTCATTAGAGGAGAATTGAAAGTAATAAAAGGAACAGGGGAAGAGGAAAAAAAAGAGCTCCAGCTTATTTTATAAACTAACATTATATTATGTGCGCAAAGGGATCAAATGTGACCACCGCTGCTGATCTTTTTTCTTCCGGCGAAAAACCGGCGACACCCCCCTCGGATATTTTCTAATACAAAATGTCCGACGAGAAAATATGAAACAATCTTATTGACTGAGCCCAACAAACACTCTGCGCTCGTTAAATGTTACCGGACTAGACGAACCAGCTCCCTTTGTGAGGAGATTTATGTTAAAGATCGATAACTTATAAACGCAGCGCTGTCGTCGTCAACGTGATGCTAATGCTAATTATTATTAGCCAATGCTCACTGCTACTTCACCGATTTATATCAACATTCAGGCAGTTCAACAACACCAACACAGGTCTAATTATGTCTATATATTTACAAATACAAGAACACCTATGCATATACACTTTAAAATCTTTAAGCTCACCATTTTATAAATTGGAGTTCAAAAAGTCGTCTCTGTTTTCTTCGCTTTATGAATAACTCATAGCTTCATGAGCTTCCAATGACGTGATTATAGGCGTGACTAAGAAGGAACCTTCATTCAGGCATTTGATTTGATTCTTCTGAGGAATACAGTCTCTGTGTAGGGTGCATGCACTAACCACTAGGCGACACCCGAGGGTGGATATTTCAGCATCTTTGGTTCTTTTAAACCTCCCCAATCCTTTCCCACCATCAGATTTCAGCTTACCTGGGATGTTGAGCCGTACTTTGTGTCTTCGTCTCATCCATGATATTTAAAGTTTTCACTTTCACTTTCTGAAATCTGTTGAATCTTCACTTCAGTCGAGCTGTTTTAAGTGCAGTCCTGGTTGTAGAGATGTCTGATGTCTTTAAGGCCAGTTTACATTGTGAGTTTGACTCCTTGTTGTTCGATCATCCTCTTTTTTACGTGTAAACATTCAGGGTCCATTTAGAAAATCCTTTAAAGCCCGGAGAATAAAGATGGTTTATGAGAGAGACTGAGTCAGTGGAAGCTCTCCAGCCCCCTCCACACATCTCAAACACACTTAATACTACAAAAGCATCCATATTTGTGGTCCGTTCAGTTTGCTTCGACATCTGTAAGAAATGAAGAGAAAATGATGTAGACAGATTGTTACATTTTTTTCATCTAACCTAAATGAACATGTTGACTTTAAAACCTTTTCTAAAATTATAGAATAGTTTCCAATAATAATAATAATGTAATAATGATAAAGTCTAAGTTATTAAAGTAACCACTTATCACACACACACTCTCTCGTGGTAAAGAAAACTGAATCTGTCGTAAAAAATGAAGATCATTTACCTCGTCAATCTCAGTATAACCTTCTCACTGAAATACTCTTCAGTCAATGTTAAAAACGTTGAAACAGACAGGTGTGTCAATAGATTAGTCAGTGTGTCCCAACTGGTTGTATTACTAACGCACAAATCACTGCAAGTCACTCCTTCAGATTGTCTTCCTGCTCACGGCAACATTTGATCAGATTTTAGAGAAGTCTCATCAACACACCCTGACATGTTCATCAGGTCTTTTTTCAGCTCTCAGGTGGATTCAGCTAAGACAACTTTAAAATAAAAACATCAAGTCTTCACTCACACAGAGACAGGTGGGTGCTTAATGAATCCCTTTGCAGGAAATGAAACCAGCAGCAACTGCAAGCAGTCAAGACACCACATAAACAGTAACACATACAAAGAAGATATCAAAAATACTAAGAAAAAAAAAAAAAATCTCTCACATTAGAGACGCACCCATACCACTTTTATTTGTGAATTTAAAACAAGTACAAGTTCTTTCATTTGGGAACTAACAGACAGTGAGTAGACATAGGAGTACTTATTAATGTGACTGAATTTCTCTGAATCAAATTGAAAGTCAGTTTTATTTTAATCAGATATGATTCCTTACTTTCCTAACTCAAAACAACATTAGTGTTGCTGACAGTTTACTAGTTTTTATTAATACACATGCCACTGCCAGGCATTTCCTTTTTGTGTGACCTGTAACATGTTCAGTGCTTCTGTAATACAAAACAAACAGGAACTTATGTTAGTGCTGGATGTGTGGATGAAGTATTTTCCTGAAAAATTACAGGCTGGTTCTTTTTTGATGAAAAGCAGTTTCTCTGCATTATCAGCAGTGAGCCTGTTCAATAACATATTAAACAATATACAAAGTTTAACACAGAGCTAAAAGGTCTTTCACTTTCCACACTACTGAATGTATTCTAGAGTATTAAACCACACTGTGTTAAACCCCCGGTACAGCAATGGGCTGTCCTCCAGACATGTTGTGCTCTCTTGTATGTCTCAAACTGAAGAACAGCCCCACTGAGCACGGCTCAAAGATGTTGATGCTTGCTCATCTGCAGTCTCAGAAGTCAAACATGCCGTCCAGACTGCTGCTGGACTTGGCCTTTCGGATCTTTCTGGCAGGGTTTCCCCCATGTCCACCTGCTGCCTGGCCTCTCCTCCAGTCAGCTTCTGCAGATCAACATCTCTTTGGCTTCAGAAGCCGTTTCAGCGTTTGAGAACTAAATGATCGTTGTGCCTAAAATGGAACAAGTTTATAAGATGACTCATAGACAAGCAGACACACACAGTGACACAGACAGTTACAGACAGGCAGGCATACAAACATAAACACGGGCACTTCCCCTCAGATCGAGTACAGTATCAATGCATCAGAGGCGTCTCTTGACACCTGCAGCCAAGTTTGCTTTCATGGTTTTGACCCCTTGGTCCACATCTGTTTCTTTGCTCTGAAGCACGGTCACTGCAGGAATCTCATCTAATGCTGAGGCCTCGGGAGAGCCGACGACAACATCCTGTACTATCGACAACTAACAACAGCTGGTCATCAAGAGAAATGAAGTGGATCAGAGCTTCAGTTATTTTTACCACCCTCGAGTTGTTCTTTTTCACTTTCTCTCGCTTCTCCAGCATTTGCTGCAAAGTTGGCTGTCGTTGTCTCCCGCTGCTAGCTTTAACAAACTCTGCGGCGTGCTGATTCTTAAGATATTTGATTAAATAACTCATATTACAGGCGCTCATTTTCACCCATCTCCTTGATAATTTTGCAGTGCAGAGTTTGCAGTCTGCTCTTCTCTTCGTCATCGTTAAAGTTGAAATATCTCGATTCCCTCTGCCCAGCGGCTGAACTGAAAGGAGGTTATTTGCACGGCTGTCATAATATCTATCAGTACCGTTGTATCGGTCTTGTTTTATGACTACGAGTATGAGTACTCAAAGGCGGCATGGGACCTATGCTGAATACTGGTATCAGGTCATCCCTTAAAAACATCCTAGAAATGTGATTAATCTTGAGTGTGCAAAATCTGATGAAGTGTGTTTATCAATAAAAATAGGCTACATGTATTATTCTCCATTACACAGTCACACTCCACCAGCAACTCGTCTGATAAAAGGTGGACAGAAGACGACTGTTTATCATGTGACTCCCTGAAGTCACATGATAAACAGTCTAAGATCTAGGACAGGGTTGGCCAACCAGTCAGAGACGAAGAGCCACATTTCTGAATGTGTTACTTCTAAGAGCCACATCATACACACAGGCACAGACATGCTCTCTTACACAGACACAGACGTACACAGACACACACACACACACACACAAACAAATAGACACGCACACGCTCTCTGCCTTTCTTTGTCCTCTCTCTCCACACTGTCATCCTACTCCACCTTCCTCTCTATTTACCTCTAACACACAGACTTTAAATCTAAATATTAACAATAGCCTTAACACTCACACCCACTCACACACACACACACACACACACACACACACACACACACTCACACCCTCACACAGGCAAAAAAAAAAAAACACACAAACTTCGATATGAACTGAAGAGCAGCTTGAGACTAAAGAGTCACAGGTTGGCCCCTCTGATCTCGGATGCTGCACCCTTACATTACTGGTTGTTTGTTTCTTTTAAAGACAAGAATCAACTCGTCCGTGTCAGTTGATGAGTTGTTTGTCAAGTTCATCCTCCTCTATCATTAAATGATCCTACATCCTGACAGTACAGAGGGGGGTCAGCGCCACAATAACTGGCTCCCTGTAACTTTAACAAACTATTATACTTACTATTAATTATGGTTGTTACCAAGTGTCCTACATTATCAAGCTGCTCTTCATTGTATTATTTTTATTCTATTCTTTTTAAATATTATTTCCACATACTGTTCATGTTTGTCATATCCGGCCTCAGCGGAGCTGCACAGAACAGCTTCTTTCCCTTTTGCTCTGTGTCCTTCTCCACAGTGAGCTCAGATGCGTCCTATCTGAAAAAGGCCCTTGATGGGTGGGCAGATATTCTAAAACAACAAACATGTTAAGAGATACTTGTGTTTGAAACTGTAAAGTGTGGGGTAATGTGAAAGAACTATTGAATAATATCAGAGAGCCTCAAAAATAAAATGAAGCTCATCGCTAACTGAAGAAAAAGTCGGACAGATCTGGAGGGTTCAGCTTTCAACAAAGTTTTTAATGTAGCCTCTGTCATGATGTTAAATGTAAGCATAGGACTGTCAACATCTCTGCTCTGCTACCCCTCTCTCTCGACCAATCACACACTCCGCTCTGTCCGACCCTGATAACAGCAGTTGAGGTTTCGAGAGCACTCAGTTCTATTTCGTATAGGCTTCGCCCTCTAAGGCTATCGCTATTGGGTTTATCCCTCGCGCGCATGCGCAGCACTGAAGAGTCGTAGTCCACGCCCACCCACGAGGTGGGCCCCTCCCACAGTCAACCTGCCGGTATATAACCGGAAGGGGCCGTGTGTTCTGTTCCCTCTTTTCTTCAGCGAGTAAGTATGCACAAGCACCTGCAAGAGAAACACAAGTTAACCATGTCTACCTCTTCCATCCGTGTGTGTCCAGAGTGTCAGACCGGGTACATCATGCCGGCTGATTCCCACCGTCTCTGTGAGGCCTGCCTTGGGCCGGAGCATGCCAGCCTGGCTTTAACTTCACGGGCAATGGGTAGCAGCTGCCTACGCCTTCCCCGCGATGACCTGCAGCGGAGAGCGGAAGCCTTCGCTGTGGCTGCAGAGCCGGTGTGGCAGGTGGGGGAATGCACAATGGAACGGGAGATAGACATGCTGGACCATGGAGAGGAGTCTGCGGATTCACTGTACTCCATCCGTGGGTCAGTGTCAGGGTTCCCATCCCTCCCCTCTCCCTGTCGGGGGGGCTGGAGGATGCACCTGACACCGTCGCCGAGTCAGATTGCCCAGGCTTCCCTGGGAATCAGGCTGCGAGCGGCTCTCGGCCCCCGCCGTCGGTGGGGGCCGGGAGCCGCTCGGATACTTCAGAGAGCCGAGTTAGATTGCCCAGGCTCCCCTGGGAATCAGGCTGTGGGCGGCTCTCGGCCCCCGCCGGTGGTGGGGGGTCTGCTTCAGGAGCTGCTGGGAATCATTAGAACGGCTGCAGCCCGACGGGGCTGAGGTGGAGCCGATCGATGAGATGGCGGGGGATTTTCCGCTTCTCCGGCCGGTCCGGCGAGACCCGGGGTGGCCACGGTTCCCAGCTTTGAACCCCTATCAGGAGGGGGCAGCGGCGGATCCGAGGCTCTTGAGGGCTCCGGTCTCCACCTACACTTCCATCACAAAAGTGGAGGGGGTAGCGGACCGTGGGTTCCCTCCGGTGCCGCCTTTGGAGGCTAACCTGACGGCCGTTTTTCGGGGTCCGGGCCGGGGGTTCGGGGCGGCGTCCTGTCCCTCCATCGAGCCGGGATCTGTTAACAGAGCGCCTGACGGACAGGTCGCACCAGTGTGCCTACCGGGCCTCTGCTGCGGCTAATAATTTGTCCCTGTTGGCTCATTCCATGTCGAGACTGGCGGTCCAGTCCCACAATGAGCGTACAGCCAGCTCGTTTTTTTGTGCTAAAGAAACCCAGCGGGGCTGTATGAGCCAACTGCGACGACACCTGCTATCTCCTCAGTCCTCTCTTCACCGGAGTGTTCCTCACTCGGTGAGCTCTCCGGCGGACAGGTGGGGGGGCCATCATGAGCCCACGAGCGCTGGCTCGGCGCGTTGTGTGGACCTTTCTCTCCCGTCTCCATCCTGTGTGTGAGCCTCTGCGGGCTCCCCAACAGCCCTGTCGAGTCGGCCCCCCCTTGGGCTGCACGGGAGCTCGCTCCTCATGCAGTGGTCGGGGCGCTGACGTGGCTGATGGAAAGGGGGGCGGAGCCTCCTCTACATGTACGCCCGCTCTCGGAGCATTACTCCGTGTGGCGGTACGTATGTTCCCTGGACAGCTGGCTGGACAGACTGCTTCAACGGGGTTACGCCCTGCAGTTTGCGTCTCCCCCTCCACGATTCAATGGGGTAGTGGAGACGATCATGCCATCCGGGGAGGGACGCCTGGCTCTTCGGTCAGAGCTGCAGGAGCTCTTGACAAAGGGTGTCATCTCCAGAGTGGAGCGAGAGGAGGAGAGCCGGGGTTATTACCCCGCTACTTCTCTCGTGCGGAAGAAGACAGGCGGGATGAGGCCCATCCTCGACCTGTCTCTTTTCAATAAATCGATTGTGGTCAGACCATTTCATATGTTGACAATCAACATATGGAGTGTGTTCACCAGGACGACTGGTTCACGTCCATCGACCTAAAGGACTCCTACTTCCATGTCCCCATCCTCCCGAAACACAGGCAGCTCCTGCGCTTCGCGTCCGGTTATTTCCTGGCCCCACGCACTTTCTCCAAGTGCATAGAAGCAGCTTTGGCTCCGCTTCACCGGGCAGGGATGAGAGTGTTATCTTGTCTGGACGACCTGTTGTTACTGGCTCGCTCCAGAGAGGAAGTAGCTCTCCAGACGAGGGCGCTCGTGTCTCATCTGTCGAGCTTGGGGTTCATTGTGAACTGGGCGAAAAGCTCCCCCATCCCATCCCGGTCCATAATGTACCTGAGGTGATGTTGGACTCGGCCGACATGTCAGCGCGGCTCTCCCAGCAGAGGGTGGAGGCGCTGAGAGGATTATTAAGCCGAGTGAAGCCACACAGCACGGTGACAGCTCTCACTGTCATGCGGCTGCTGGGCATGATGGCGGTGGCCCATGTCGTTATTCCTCTGGGCCTGCTCCACATGAGACGTCTGCAGCGGTGTTCATTCGTTAACGCATCGATCCCCGGCGGCAGCGGAGACGTCTGCTCTACGTTCCTTTATCCGCTGGTATTGGACTTGGCCCACTGGGGGAGTCCCTGCGTGACGTCGGCAGGGATTCCCCTGGGAAGGGCTACGTCACGCATCTCGTTTTTTCACAGACGCATCCCTCTGCTAAAAAAATCATCATGTGCTGATCAGCACATAAAACAGGGCGTCAGCCCAGCTTCTCGGCATAGCCAGAAAGCTGCTGGTCTGGGCGAGCACACGCTTGCTTTCTCTCCGTGCTCTGTATGTCCCCGGCGAACTGAACCGGGGAGCGGACATCATGTCAGGGGGGGGCCCTCTTCCGGGATCATGGACCCTTCATACAGACCTTTTTTTCCCAGTTATGGGAAAGGTTCGGCAGAGCGGAGGTGGATATGTTCGTGGCACGCGAAAATGCACGCCGAACCCAGCGTTCATGCAAAAGTCATCACTAGCGGGTTCAAGTCGCGAGTGATCACGCTGGAGGGGTTTTTCCTCCTCCCCATACATCTGGGGAGCAGGCGACCTGCCATCTGCTGTGCCCAGTGCGCGCTCTGGCATGCTATGTTGCGCGCACAGCTGCCATACGCTGTTCCCAGCAGCTGTTTGTACACTACAGGGCACATTCTGTGGGACAGCCCCTGTCAACACAGCGGTTGTCACACTGGCTGTGTGACGCCATCACACAGGCTTATATCGCCTCAGGAGCTGAGCCTCCGGCGGGTATTCGGGCGCACTCCTCCAGGGGAGTTGCTTCCTCGGCTGCCCTGCACGGGGGCGTGACGGTGGACGACATCTGCACTGCAGCTTCGTGGTCCTCTCCGTGCTCCTTTGTGTGTTTTTTATCTACGGGATGCCTCCCGTTTCTCAATGTCTCACTCAGTACTCAGCACTCTGTCTGCGTAAGAGTGGGATGGGTTCTCCCTGAGCGTAAAGGATGACCCTCCTCTCGGGGTGGACGCCTTTTTGCACCGGCTATTGCCGAGGATGCTCATTTATGCGTTCCCTCTGTCCCATTGATTCGAGCTTCCTGGACAGAGTGAGGAAGGAGAAGCTGTGCGCTATCCTGGTCGTGCCGTGTGGTTCCCGTGTCTACACCAGATGACGTCAGGCGAGCCCTGGGAAATCCCTTGGAGAGGGGATGCCCTCTCGCAGGCAGGGGTCGTGCTCACGAGCTGCCCGATCATCGGCCAGCGCCTCTGGGCTTGGCCGCTGGGCGGGCACACCTTGTAGGTATGGGGCTGGCTCAGGATGTGGTGCGCACTATTCAAGGCGCCCGGGCTGCCTCCACAATGGCATCTTACGCCGCAAAGTGGGCTGCGTTTTCAACGCTGGTGCGAAGAGAGAGAACTCGCCGTTACTGCGTGTCCTCTGCCTCAAGTGCTTTTTTCCTCCAGCTGTTAGTGGATCGGAATCTGGCATTTAGCACTATCAAAACACACACGGCTGCGGTTTCATCATGCCACGAAGGTTTTGGTGACCGCTTATTGTTTGGCCACCCGCTGGTGAAACGGTTTTTGAAAGGGGTACAGAGGCTTCGGCCGCAGGTGCGCAGCCTGGCCCCGCAGCCTGGCCCCGCAATGGGACGTGGCGCTGGTGCTACGCGCACTGGTTGTGCATACATCTGGGGAGCAAGAGACCTGCCACCTGCTGTGCCCAGTGCGCGCTCTGGCATGCTATGTTGCACGCACAGCTGCCATACGCTGTTCCCAGCAGCTGTTTGTACACTACAGGGCACATTCTGTGGGACAGCCCCTGTCAACACAGCGGCTGTCACACTGGCAGTGTGACGCCATCACACAGGCTTATATCGCCTCAGGAGCTGAGCCTCCGGCTGGCACTCGGGCGCACTCCTCCAGGGGAGTTGCTTCCTCGGCTGCCCTGCACGGGGGCGTGACGGTGGACGACATCTGCACTGCAGCTTCGTGGTCCTCTCCGTGCTCCTTTGTGCGTTTTTATCTATGGGATGCTTCCCGTTTTCTCAATGTCTCACTCAGTGCTCAGCACTATGTCTGCGTAAGAGTGGGATGTTCCGTTTTTTCCCCTGATGCTGTCAGGCGGAAAATGGTTATTCGGGGTGTATGTTGTGCTTGTGGTACCTTCCGGACCCAGTGTGGCATTGACTACATCCTGCTTCGCCTCTAACCCAATAGCGATAGCGTGAGAGGGCGAAGCCTATACGAAATAGAACGTTAGTTACGTACTGTAACTCCAGATTCTATGAGTATAGGCGCAGCCCTCTAAGCAGTGGGCCCCACTGACTCCGTAACGGCTGAAGAAAAGCCCTTTATTGGGGAACAGAACACATGGTCCCTTCTGGTTATATACCGGCAGGTTGACTGTGGGAGGGGCCCACCTCGTGGGTGGGCGTGGACTACAACTCTTCAGTGCTTCGCATGCGCGCGAGGGATAAACCCAATAGCGATAGCCTTAGAGGGCTGCGCCTATACTCATAGAATCTGGAGTTACAGTACGTAACTAACGGTACAGGAGATGCTCTTACTATCGATAAAAGAGAGCAGGACGCCTCATGGTTTATGCACCAATATTACAAGTACATGAAGAAAACTCTACATAAAGTCATACTAAATGATCAGCTGTACACACAGGCTGCTTGTTTATGATTGAAGTTTTTTTTTTATGTGTTGTAAAAGATGGGCAGATTATATAAGATTCTCTAGTCTGCTCCTTTTAATTAAAGATTTAAGGTATATTCAGTACATGCCTTCATTATTGTGTTGAAGACACAAACAGGATAAGAAGATTCATTAAGAATCAAACAGTTCTGCAGAAAAGATGCAAACTGGTGAATAAAAACTGACCAGAATGCAGGTAAAGAAATGTAAGCTGCTTAATCCCCGTACAATAGAGTTGACTATTTAAAAGCAAAGAAGGCCAATTTAAATGTTTAATGGCATGGACGTTCTGTTCAGATGCTTCAGGATCCTTCACTTTACTAATAGGAAGTCGTGTTTGTGTCAGTAAGATGACAATTTTTTTTTTTTTTTTTTCAGGGGGCTGCAGACAAAAATGTCTCCTTTGATTGAAAAAGTTGCTGAGCCCTGGTACGATGAGAGGCAGTTTAATGGCATATCTGCGGTGTGGCATCTGGGAACATGTAGCTTTATTCTTTCTGTCTGTTTTCCATCACAGTCTCAAAAGGAGAAACTTTCATTCCTCTCATAGTGATTCACATCTTCATGACACCCATACCAAACATACCAGCTGTTTAATCTGATCGCTGGTGTCATAAGTTATCCATTGTCTCTGTGGAGAACCAGTTTGTCGTACCTTTAGAGAAACAGGGTGTGAAGATCTGTTGAGAGAGGTTGAGGCAGAGTCGGGTTGGTTTATTCCTTAAAGAGTAAACATCTGTGATCAGCTGATCATCAGAGCAGGGAGACGCAGGGAGAGGAAGAGAGGGAGTGGCTAAGTTGAGTGAAGGGAAAAGAATAATTATGTGTGAGAAGGACAACAGTCCTCCAGCCTGAATTTGTGATGAGCTCCGTTATAAATGAGCCCTCTGTGATAGATCAACCTAATATATCAATCCACATAAAGAAGTCTGGTTTGTCTGATGATGGTCTTCTTACTTTGAAAAAAGAGAAATGTAAAGCAGAGGGAAGAATTGAGAGAGGGTAGAACACAGAAAGGTTTACAGACCGATGCAGAGCTGGCTAAACACTGAAGCTTCAGTGTCCACCACATTGAAACCTGCATGAGCATCCACTATAGAGAGGAGGGGGGAGAGACAGCTGTCTGTTATGTTTTAAATTTGGACTGCAGTACTAATTTTAAACACTAGGTTTCAGAGTTACATATTGCACAAAAAATAAAATAAACACAATGTTGACACTGAGGTTGATGAGCCAATGACTGACGAGACGATCCGGAAGAACATTCCAGTGTCAGCTCCTCGTCCTCTTCCTCTGAGACATGAAGAGTGGGAGGAAGTACGGTTAAAACAGGCCTATAAACTCAAATACGTGATTCCTGCTGAGGTAATCCTTCATTTATCTAAAGAATTCACAAGAACTGCAAAGATAATAGATTATTTATTAAACTGCCCAAATATCAAATTTAACTGAATAGTCGTCACTGATCTCAGTGAAAGTTGGTATGAAGGGCAAAGACTGGAAAT
Organism: Symphodus melops; assembly: GCF_947650265.1. Classification (NCBI taxonomy): domain Eukaryota; kingdom Metazoa; phylum Chordata; class Actinopteri; order Labriformes; family Labridae; genus Symphodus; species Symphodus melops. The sequence continues at coordinate 5,445,185 of NC_136697.1, forward strand.
AAACAAGTCAAAGTATTAACAATACAAATGAGAGTGTTATTTAGAGAAGAATAATGAATTAATATCAATAGAATATCTGATTGAATAGGTTTGTTAATGGTTATATTCAGTTCATATAAATTATTTAATGAAATAATGCATAAAACACTTTATTCACATGATGTAACAGGATATTGATCCACCTGCATAAAATAGGAGTTAAACCTTGGGCTGGATACTTATACTACTAATACTTCACATAGTTTTACCATTCTTACTGACACTGTAGCTTTTCACTGTTGATGTTGTTCTGTTTGCTCTCTGCAGACGTCTGTTCATTATGAGTCTGGTTCTGCTTCATAAAGGAAGTTATTTCTTCCCACTGTTACTTTGCTAAATGTTGCTCAGTGCTCATGATGGATGAATGCTGTGTCTCAGATATTATAACAGTGAGTGAGGTCTTTCACCTGCTCTATCTGATAAGTGTCTTGAGGTAACATTTGTTATGACAATTCCCAACAAATGTTACCTCAAGAAACTATGTACAAATAAAGATCGATTGATAATTACATTTTGATCACAGCTACAATACTCTTTCTGAATGCAGAAAATATGTTTTTGAGAGAGTGACACGTGTTTTATTTGTATTGTGGGAATATTTTTCTACCTGAAGCACATCCAGAAAGTGTTATTTATTGGCTTCTAAGTCCCTGTGTGCAATGGCACGGGAAGTGGGGGGCACCTCTGAGCTCTCAGGCTCCTCTGTGACATAATATAGATGCCCCCCCGTCTACGAAAGGACAGTTAAGCCAGCAGTCTGAGACTGACTATCAATGGGTTGTGTTAATAAGTTAATACTGACGGGCATTTAACTGTATGAAATATATTCAACAATATTTGGTAAAAATCATATCCATAAAATGAATTGGTCAGATAAAAAGTAAAGTAAGAAGATAGGCCTCAAATGTCACACAAAGTTTTAATTCATCACAACATTTTGACCCCTTTACTATAGATTTTTCTGACATAAATTAGAGCCCAACCAGCTGGATGATAATATTATTAACATATCCAGTGACTACTGGTATTAGCTTATTGTATTTCATATATGCTCCAATATTATGAGTTATTCACCAGTCAATAAGCATTTTATTTGAGTTTCATTGTATTAGTCGTTCTCTTTCTGGCAGTCACCAGTCGAGGGCGCCATACTGTATGCATTTTAACAAGCAACATCACTCTCCAGAGTAGAGTGGTGATGCACATACATGCACATTTACTTTACAGTTGAGATGTCTGAGGGATTAACAGAATATATATCTGTATCTATTTATCTCTGTAGATCGAAGGCAGATCTAAGAAAGACATCAGCTGACACATCAGAGACCCTGGTGGTCTCTGGTAAGACACAGCTCTTATTTGGAGCTCTCACATTGCTGATATATACCAGTGAAACTGTATACATGTAGTTGGGTCCCTCAGTAAACTCAAAGAACAGATCATGTTTATTCATATGGGTTTCTACTCTTCGGGCCTGATTTACTAAAGGTTTGCATTAAAACGTGTGCAAACTTGATACCACCAGCAAAAAATGTGTTATCTGATGTTGTCAAGTGTGTGTTTAGTTTGTGCAGATTGTCCCCACTTGATAGGACATCCCCCAACTGAAGCATACAGGACTCCACTCTTTGCGTTTAGCTGCCTTTATTTCTTTTGCAGTCTCTCTTCTTAGCAGTTTGCAACAGTTTGCAGCAGTTTGCAGCAGTTTACAGTAGGTCACAGTAGGTCACAGTAGGTTGCAGTAGGTGGAAAAACCTCAAAACAAAAAGAGAATGCACATTTTTTAGCACTCTTATGGTTTTGCCATCACAAAATAAGAACATGAAATCACCGAGCCGACACTCCCGCAATGTAAACATTCATTGCAATGCTTACCGGCTGTTCTTCAGGTGTCTTTTGACATTTTGGAGGATATCGCCTGCACAGTGGACTTTGGGGAAGTTTGGACAGTTTTGGCTCGTATTGTCCAAACAGTTTGCCTTAATGAATATGCAAATGTGACATTTCTGCTACAGAGTGCAAAATACTGGGAGGAGAACATGCAAAGAAGTTACGTTAGTACACGCAATGTGATCTACCAAGACGGGCAAAAATTGTGACAGTGTCTAAATTTAACACCTTTGAAAGGAACGTGCTAATCCAGGAGTAAAGGATGACGCACAACAGGCTGCAGTTAGGAGGAGACATAAAAGTGTAAACATGTTTAAATGACAGAAAAATAAATAGATCGATTAAACAGGACATATCTATAATGGAGCTCATCACAAGTTCAAGCAGGAAGACTGTTTTCATTCTAACACATTTACCCTTTAAGTCATTATCCAACCAGATCCTGCCACAACCTCCCTCAACCAATCATTCTGTTTCTGCTGATACATTCAAAGTACTTTGTTTAACTCATTTGAAATGTAAATACATTTTATTTGTAAATGGTTTCAAGTCTTCATCTTGGCTTGTGTTATATTCTGTGCTTTGTGTGTGTATGTTCTTTGGTGGGACTTGTCTGTTTGGACATTAACGGTGAACACTTCCAGAGTACAGCCGAGGCGCCCTAGAGCAAAGCACTGAACCCCCTACAGCTCTGTTGTAGCAGCCCCCCTCTGACATCTCTCCACTAACACATAGAGCCTGTTTGTGCGTGTGTAAGATTCATGTGTTTGAGAAGCATGTCTCTGAACAACAGAGTGTAAAAGCATGATTCTCCTCCACAGTTATAAAGTATGAAAACATACTGACTGGCTCTGCTAGTTCTAAACCAGGGGTCTCAAACTCAACTTACCTGGGGGCCGCTGGAGGCAGAGTCTAAGTAAGGTTGGGCCGCATCAAGTATTCGTCAAAAAAGGGTTTCAAATATAAAGAAAAAAAAAAGTACAACGGATCCAATCCTCTCAATCTTTATTAATAACAAGTCATAACAAGCAGAGCATGAACAGTTCTTCAGAACATGGTTTCTCTTACTTCCTTCTACTCCTTGCTGCCAGAGACTTGGCAGCGCTTCCTCTCACACAGCTGATCAAAATTTGACTTGAGGGAGGAAGCAACTGAGACCCTCAGTATGATATGAGTATTAAGTCTGGACCTGTACTTTGACTTATTAAAGTTCATTGTGGAGAAGAGTTTTTCACACATAGGTGCTGCCAAAAAGGCACATGGTCCGCTTGAACATCCTGGAGAGCTCAGGGAAGGTGGGGGGCAATTCTCTCAAAAATTGTCCAAGCTTGTCTGTTTTCCCATTCACCTCCCTGAACTTGGCTTTAAGTTCAGAATTGCACTGCAGGTCAATTAGCCCCATCTGAAGCACAGGGGGGGCATCTTCCACATTGAAGGAGAAGGGGTCAGCAAAAATGTTAAAAGTGGCTCTGTGTCTCTTGAAATCTGCAAACCTGTGATCAAATTCTTCTTGTAGCCTTCCAATGGTATCAGCATACTTCTCACCACTGAATGCTGTGCCTGAATCAATGAGGGCCTTGCATGCTGGGAAATGGCAGAGGTTTGTCTGGGAAAGCTGGGCTTTCCATAACACAAGTTTTGTGCAGAATGCTCTGACATTGTCATATGCAGCACTGACAAGCTGGCTTGGGCCTTGTAACTTCTTGTTCAGTATGTTCAGCTCCTGAGTGATGTCAACAAGAAAAGCTAAGTCCATTAGCCATTCAGGATCACTTAGTACAGGAACAATCATCCCATCCTTCTCCATGAAGGCTTTCACTTCTGCTCTCAACTCAAAAAACCTCTTCAAGACATTCCCCCTACTAAGCCAACGTACCTCCGTGAAGTATAAAACATCCTCATATGCTGACTCTATTTCCTCCAAAAAGGTACGGAACTGCCGGTGTTTTAAACCCCTGGATCTGATATGATTGACGAATTTCACAACATCAGACATCACATTGTCAAACTTCAGGCATTTGCTGCAAAGGGACTGCTGATGGATAATGCAATGCAAAGCAATGGCCTCTTCCACACCCTCCTCTTCCAGTTTTCTTTGAACATGTCACCACCAGTCCATTTTTCCTCCCTGTCATTGATGGCGCTCCGTCGGTTGTTATTCCAGCAAAACGCTTCCATAGTAAGCCGGCATCCACAATGGAATCACATAACTGCCGGAATATTTCCTGACCGGTTGTCTGGCCATGCATTGGAATCACTGTGAGCAACTCCTCCATCACTTCGAAATTGTTATCAACACCACGGACATATATTGCGAGCTGCGTAGTGTCAGTGACGTCTGTGCTCTCATCAAGAGCGAGCGAATATGAATGAAGATGTTTAGCTTTCTCACGCAGTTGATCGTACATGTTATTTGACATGTCAGAAATGCGCTCTGCCACTGTGTTAGCTGAAATGCTGATGTTACTAAACTGACCTTTTTTCTCCGGGCAGACTATACTTGCAGCCTGTAACATGCACTGTTTAATGAACTCGCCATCCTTGAATGGCTTTCCTGCCTTAGCAATCATCTCGCTCACCACATAGCTAGCTTTGACAGCCGCATCACTCTCTTTGCTTGCTTTCTTGAAAAACTCTTGTTGCCTCAGTAGACATGTTTTAAGTTTGGCGACCCGGTCCTCTCGCTCACCTCCCAGGTATTTTGCAAACTCCTCAGCATGTCTAGTTAAGTAATGACGTCTGATGTTAAACTCCTTGTGCACCGCAACTTTTTCCGTGCATATTAGACACGTTGGGATGCCCCTGTGCTCAACAAAAAAAAATTCCGTCTCCCACTTCTTCTGAAATTGTCTGTGCTCATTGCTAACTTTTCTCTTCACGGCAAGTTTTGATAAAGACATGAATGGGGCTGGGTGACAAAAACCGTATAGCACTGGGTGACAGGATATATTTTCCCTCCACAGTCCCGAAACCATAGAAACATGTTACAGGTAAACAATTGCTAATTCGTACTGTTATCACGACTCACGAGCGTGAGCTATGGTAGCCCACGAGTGTTAAAAAATATAAAATGGTCAGATGAGAACAAACGCGCACAAACGCGCGGGCCGCACTAACACCAAGATTCGATTTCAGGCAGCAAGTTTGAGACCCCCGTTCTAAACAGAGACAATGGATAATTTCTGCTTGACCACAGATTAAACGACTGGTATGTTTGGTAAGGATTCATCACTATGAGAGGAATGAAAGTCACACAAAACTCTGAGGAAGTAACTTGCAGTGATTTGTGTTTCTACAGTCAAATCTATCAACACACCCCTACTTTGTGTATATTTTCCTTGGCGACGTTGCCAACGATCTGAACAAATCTCTGTGAGCAGAGCTCTGAGTTTGACAAGGTAAATGATCTTCATTTTTCACTACAGATTTCTGTTTTCTTTACCATGATCAGTCTTTTAACTGATTTAGATTTCTATGTTTTCATGGCAGATAGATAGAGAGAATAAAATATTATATCTATATCTATATCTATAACTTCAGATTTCTTCTTTTTGTTTTACAGTGATTTTTTTCTCATGGGTTCATGTTCTGTTGTCGCTCATTTATTTTACCATATACATTAGTATTATTACATTATTATGATTATTATTTTAACTTTATTATTAGGTTATTTAAGGAAACATTGTCATGTGAAGGTGTATGTGTGTGTGATAAATTGTGTTTATCCTTCATAACTTGTATTTTACATCTTGAGATATAAGGGTTGGCCAATGGAGGTTTTATAGTCATTCAGTTCAGATGAAATGATGTAACAATCTGTCTCTCTTTTTCTAAATCATTTTCTCTTTATTTCTTACAGACATCTGATGAAACTGAAATATGACTACAAATATGGATACTTTTGTAGTATTAAGTGTGTTTGAGATGTGTGGAGGGGGCTGGAGAGCTTCCACTGACTCAGTCTCTCTCATAAACCATCTTTATTCTCTGGGCTTCAAAGGATTTTCTAAATGGACCCTGAATGTTTACACGTAAAAAAGAGGATGATCGAACAACAAGGAGTCAAACTCACAATGTAAACTGGCCTTAAAGAGATCAGACATCTCTACAACCAGGACTGCACTTAAAACAGCTCGACTGAAGTGAAGATTCAGAAGATTACAAAAAGACTTTAAATGTCATGGATGAGACAAAGTGAACACATCTGGATTTGTGGCCACCTTTTCTTAACGACCATGTATCTCTAATCCCTTTGAAACCAGAGAAAATGTGGTTTTATAAAAGTACGGCTCAACATCCCAGGTAAGCTAAAATCTATTCTATTATTGTAAAGCAGTTCTTGTGGAAAGACCATGTGGGAAATGATTGGGGAGCTTTAAAAGAACCAAAGATGCTGTAGAACTATCCGTACTTATGACCAATTTCCACCAGACGCATGTTCGGTCCGTCTCCGGCAGCAGAGCTGATTTTCACTTTTTTCATTGTGTGCTTCAACTGGCTTCGATCCGTTGTGTTTCAGTCTTCTCGAGCTTACTTAAAAGAACTGCATTTCCCATCACTACCATGCGCAGCCGGTGGATGTTTACGCATGCGTGATATGTATGGGAGCTGGTAGACTTATCATCGCGAGAACAAGTCATCCTTCTCAAGGTCAACAGTAAGACGCGTATACTGACTTCCTGAGTCTTTATAGTTTGTATCCAGTAGTTAAAGGTATTTTTTAATTTCTTGAAGCTGAAAGCCAAAAAAAGACCTGCATCTTTCCTATACAGCCGAAAAAATGGTAAGATAGAAGTTGTAACTTAAGTGTGAATGAATGTGGATGTAACTTTACCGCTGAAGTAGCATTAGCATTAGCATCGTGTTGACGACGACAGCTGTGGTTACTTTATCGTTCTTTTATGTAACTCGTCCTTACAAAGGGAGATGGTTCTAGTCCGGCAACACTTAATGAGGGAAGCGCGTTTGTTTGGCTAGGTAAATTAGATTGGTGTCATATTTTGTTGTCGATCCAAAAAAATGTTTATGTCGATGAGCCATTTAGTCGGAGGGGATCTCCAACAAAATATTCAATTTTCACCATTTACTAGTTTGTTTTATAAGCATACTGGCTGCAGCGGGTCATTAACTAAGAGTTTGCCTTCCATACATCCTGATGACTGCTTATTGATAGTAAGTACTAATACAATTCAGCAGGTAGCCTGACTCTTCTTGAATGACACGCAGAGTCAGGATGTAGCGTCCTTAGCTCCTATTTATTCCACGCATATCCAACACAGAGTAAAACTACAAAAAGAGAAAATAAAGGTTCCTTTAGCACATACTAATTCGTATTGAAACTAGCTTGATAGCATAAAAGAGCAATGGAAATAGCCTTAGCAACTAGCTGCATGCTGTACAATTCAGAGCATTATAAAATGTACTATTTACGATAGTCTTTCTTGAAAAATATAACACAAATATTACATCTCTCTTAGTTTAAAGTCAAAACTTATAGTTGGTGATGCCAAAAGTGCAAACCAGGAAACACATGGCAGTAGATGAACTTGGACATGTGCTTACCTTGCTAGTTGCATATGAATCTTAAGAAACAAACAAAAAGGCTGACTTCTAGTCAGATTGGCCTTCAAAATAAAAGTCAGGACAAAACTCAATCCAAAGCAAGGCAACAATTATATAAAGCTTTTTCAAGGGCAGTACAGTTGAACATGAATTAAGATCTTTATATGCCATGCATAGTGACCTCATTATATCAGTCAAATCTCCCGCCGGGGACAATAAAGTATTGTATGATAAATCACAATAATTGTCCTTCTGTTTTATACTCAGGTTCGACCAATAATACCAGATGAGTCTACTCCAGTAAGTATGATTATTTTGTAGCTTCCTTTATAGATGCAAACACGCTCACTCACACACACACACACACACGTTTAATATTTCATCATAAAATCTTGTAATATCAGTATAAAATAACTGCCCTCTCATTATCATATGAATCATGTTTGATCTCTGACAGGTCCAGCCTGTTGAAGACCCTGCTGGTTTGAATGGAGTTGTGGTGTATGAAGTGGAAACATATCCATTACCTAATGTAAGTTTTTACTCACTAAAACTTTTTTCAGAACTTTTATTCCTCCAGCTACAACACTGTATCTCATTTCTTCTTGATTTAGTTTTTTCAAATATTGTATTTATAAACAGTTTTGATTTTACAAAACACAAAACCAAATAAAAAAAGACAAACAGCAACAACAACATCCACTCAAGTCACCTTGCCACCCTGAAGAAAAAATGAAAAGAAAAGGGGAATATGAGTCCAACTCATCCATAACTAGAATCCAGCGTCCTTCGGTGCGTTGATGGTCAGGGATAGTCAGTAAAAACAAGACAAAGCATAAAATAATTGCCCTCTCATTATCATTTGAATCATGTTTGATCTCTCACAGGTCCAGCCTGTTGAAGACCCTGCTGGTTTGAATGAAGTTGTGGTGTATGGAGAGGAAACATATCCATTACCTAATGTAAGTTTACTTACAGACTGAGCTAAACCTCTTCAGCATTGATCCTGTGTGCCATAGTGACACTCTGACTTGTCTGTCCCCTGTGCTGCTGCAGCCTCCGACTGGGAACAATCAGAGGAACCATGTGGATGTGGGAAGAGTTCTGGAGCAGCAGAGACACTCAGGTAGACGTGGAAAGTTTAGCTTTATAATCTATGACATGTGTTCGTTTTGTGAGTTTTATTTTTAATGTGAGATGTTTTACCATTTTCAGAGGAGGCTCTTAACCATGCAGAGAGCTTGGTGGTTCAGCCCCAGAGACGCTTGACTTCTACGACAAGTGACACCACAGACAGAGGACCTCAGACCTGGTACTTTGAGTCTTAAGTCATATATTATGCACATGAAGTTAAATCTTTCTTATGTTACCAAAGATCAGAGGCCTGTACTATGAAGCAGGACTTGGGGTTAGTGAGGTAACTTCAGGGTTAACTCTGGCTTGTCCTACAGAGATCATTCACTTTTTACCTGGGTATATCGCCACAGCAACTTATGCTGCTCCAATTTTTACAAACATAATATACTTAGGGTTTATATATGATTATGGATCCAAAAGCAAAATAAGAACACAAGTACTCACTGTTTATTTAATACACAATATAATTGTACAGAGGAAGGGGAGTGAATCTTCGGGTCACCCAGTGGCTGGTGACAGTGTGGTCACAGTACGTCCAGTGTCCAACCTGTGGAAACCTTCATGTGGTTGAGTCTGTAGTGTCCTTGGGTTTCCACACAGTAATGTGCAGATTGAGACGACGTCTCATAAACACAGTTCAGGCAGGAAGGCAGAGGAGCGGGCAAGCAGACAACCAGGGCAGCAAGGAACGAAGGGTTAAGTAGATGGAAACAATCTGAAGCTGGCCAATCATCAGGCCAGAGGCTTTATGTAGCAGGTCTTGATTGCTGATGAGAGACACCTCGCTGCACCTGCTGCAGGAAGCCACAACCACTACTGAATTCACTCAGAGCACTGTCCAGAGGGGGAGACGCATGAGGATCAAACAGTGAAAACACAGAAGAAGATATAGATACAGTGTAGTAGTAGAGTACTTTAAGCAGCATCACAACAACCTGAAGAAAGACTGTGTATGAAACAATAAGAAGTAATGAAAGTCTGTTCTGATCTCTCTTCTCCTATAAACTTAAAGAAAATCACACATTCAGCCTTTATGACTCAAAAGTGTCCAAAATTGCTCCAGGTCAACTCGTCACATTCCTCAATGTGTAAAAACTAAATCTTCTATTTATTTCATGTCTTGAGATTTCTGTATGTACTTAATGATCAGAGTTAGAGCCAGACTGGTTTAGTGACGTTATGTCTTCTTGTTTGTAGGTGGAGTCTGAATCATCCAATCATGGCCCGTCTGAATCATCCAATGATGGCCCGTCTGATGAAAGCGGTCCTAAAAAAGATCCTGACAGTGGCCTTGAGTGTGATCTGGGGAGCCATCCGAAGTGACACCACGGACAGAGGACCCCAGACCTGGTACTTTGAGTCTTCAGTCATATATTATGCACATGATGTTAGAGTCTTTCTTATGTTACCAAAGATCAGAGGCCTGTACTATGAAGCAGGACGTGCTCAATGTAAAACACTTCTTCTCCATTCAACATTATGGCCTTCTTTTGTTCAGTGTTACACTTACTATAGACAGGACATACATCAGTGTGTTGTAACACATTTGAGAATATTGTTTATATACTCACAAAAAACTTTAGAATTTTGATTGACAGTGTGCTCCTTGTGAAAACAAGATATTTTATTCATAACAAATTGTGTCAAATGCAGAGAAGTGTGTGTCGTGTTTTGAAAAAAATGTGTTTAAGAACTGCAATATAAGTAAGTAATGATCAGAGTTAGAGCCAGACTGTTTTAGTGACATTATCTCTTCTTGTTTACAGGGGGAGTCTGAATAATGCACTGATGGCTGCTGGTGACTTCCTGATGGAGATCCTGAAAGAGATCCTGAGTGTGATCCTGAGTGAGATCCTGAGTGTGATCTGGAGAGCCATCCTACAGGTGATGATGATTTATGACTTAATTTTAACTACTCTCTCTTATTTTTAATTAATTTCAATTTAATGACTTCAATATTTAACATCTCTAAATAAATGATTAATTGTTTTGCATAATATTTAATGAATTTTCCTAATTTAATGTATTACTCGTGTAGATTCAATATATCTATATCCTGTGAATGTATAAATATGCCCTGGAAATCTGTGATGTATTTGTGACTGATGTCACCTCTGCAGCTTATTTACAAAGAACTTTTATTGTATTCAGTAAAATACACAAAGACAAAAGACGAGATCCTTTTTACCAACAGAAAAAAATCCTCAACAGAGGTGAAATTGATCCTGAACGTAACAGATGTTACTATTTAATAACACAATGTTTTTCATTCCAAATGTATTTGGAAATAATATAAAGATATAAAAAAATGTGAGTCTTTACTCACTGAAATGAACATTAATGCAAACCTTCATTCGGAGCTTAAATTCCTCCAGCTACAACACTGTATCTCATTTCTTCTTCTTGAATTTGATGTGAATTTGTGATTTAGGGAAGTATAAATCTCGTAAACACTGACCCACACTACAGCACTTAAAGACTAAATTAAGCCGTCCCTACTGTTCAGCATTGATGCTGTGTGTCATAGTGACTCTCTGACTGTCTGTCCCCTGTGCTGCTGCAGCCTCCGACTGAGAACAATCAGAGGAACCATGTGGACGACTCAGCCAACGTGTGAGGAGGAGTGCTGGAGCAGCTCAAGTAAATGTGGTCAGTACATCTTCATAAACTATGACATGTGTTGTAGACTGTTTTAGTGACATTATCTCCTTTTTCAAAACAGGGATCACTTTTTGAGTCAATGAATTATCCATTGATGACTTCCTGCTGGTGATCCCGAATGCGATACGGAGTGTCATGTGGAGAGACATTTCAATAATTTTTTTCATTTCATTTTGTGTATTTGATCTGAACATGTGATGTTCACAAGAAAACAGGAAGTAATAATAAATAAATAAATCTTATCATGTTCAGAAAGGAGGCGGGAGAAGAATACATCTTATTTTTACCTGCCCCTCACTCAAAAAAAACAAAAAAAACAGAAACAAGAATTATCTGGATGGTCTGTCCAATTACGAATTAGTGATAAATTACGTGGCAACCTGTGGAAGGTTTCCACAGGTTGGCAATCTTTGACTTCACTTCCTTGTTAATAAGGAGAACAAACACACACCAAACACTATTTGCCAATTTCATACATTCTAAAAACTTTCTCCTTGTAATTTTTTTTTAAACTGAAATATTTGCACACAGCTCTCCAATTTGTTTGTTAGAGAATTCCACAATTTGATACCTGTTTTGGGGCCTAAACTTTTTAATTTATATACAGTATGTGTGTCAAGTTTCAAAGTCACTGCAGTTTGTTTTATTTGCAGATGATATAATTCTTTTTGTATTGTATTTTGTATTTGTTTTCCCTCAGGAAATGACCTGATAATAAATTCACATGGAAATCACATGTAGCATTGTTGTGGAATTTTTTCCATTACCAAAGAGTGAAAATAAAGAGTGAGAAGATCTATTCAAAAAGGAACCCCAAGATCGATCTGGTCTCAATGAACATTTATTCGAAGGCAAGATAAGCGTTCGAAGACCCCTCTCTCACACGGTGAGGAGAGAAAGAGGCCCAGAGAAAAGGCAAACATGAAAACTTATACATTTCCATCACATTACACAGATCACTTCCCCATCACGCCACATAGAGCCACTGCCCACCTGGCAGGGCACAATCTATCCCCTAGTGTGAGAGAAGACACTACATGACTATTTACCATCTCCCCAGGCTGAGAAGGAGATGGAGTCCAGTGAGAAAGAGCCTGGGTGACTCTTCCCACATGTACAGAGTGTGAGAAACAGAATAAAGGGAACAAAATGATGGGAAACAAAACACCCAATATGCTGTGCATGTAGTATTCTAAGACATTTCAGATACATTTCATATGGCAGATTCTGTGAGACCTTCGTAGTACACATGGAGTAAAATTTTCCATAACAGCATCATGTAAAAAAAAGGTGGCCAAGAATTTGGTTTAAACAAAGTGAAGTTTCTGTTGGATCCGAAGACACTGAGGATTTTGTATTGTTCACTTATTTTGCTTTATTTTACTTATTGTGTTGAAGTTTGGGGTAACACCCAGTGGTGTCGTTAGGCCTATTTTAGGGGGTCTGAAGCAGAATGGATATTATAAGAAAGTTTTTCAAGAAAGAAAGTGTTCTTCTCTGCTGGTAGTAATAATTAGTGAGCTGCAGCCCTCAGCTAACAGCAGAAAGTCTCATGTAATGAACCAAGTGCTCCCTGTTTGACAAATAAAAACCTAGCTTGCACAGCATGCAGCAGTCTCACATTATTTCATTGTTAATTACATTCCAGCTCTAAAAGAATTCTTCTACTTAGCTAGCTAGTTAGTCTGAAATGTATTGGGAAGGCCCTGGTTGTTTATAGATGTAACACCCTAATCTGCTGGTGTAACTAAGTTACTGCAAGGATCCCGGCAGAGGTCAAATCAATGACCAAAAAAGAAAACAGACACAAAGTTAAATAAGGTGCCAAACGTTTATTGAAATAAATGAATAAATTCATGTGTCCCCATAAAATGTCTGACTCAACTGTTGACGGGACCATGGTTGGGGCAATTAGTCTATGTTGGTGCTGGCCGACAAGGAATTCAATAATCACTGCAAACTAAGGCAGCAAATGACTCCTTGCTGTGCAAAATCACTGCAAATCACACTAGGGTCACACATATAAAATACACACTCGCCGTGCAACAAACTTGTGGCGTTTTACAAACTAGAGTTTCACTCAAATCTGATCGACCTTCAGCTCGCAACCATTAAAGTACCATTACCCTCCCCGAAGGTCCGCCCTGAAGCTACGCTAGGGAAGTGGTGAGACTGGCTAACATAAACAAACAGCACAAAAAGAAGAAAAGAAATAAACTAGTCAGACTACTGAGGCAACCCTAGATGTATTTTGCCTCTACTACCAGCTCAGATGCCAGGCAGACTAGAAACAAGACAAACTTAGACCAAAACAAATCAACACCCAAACTAAACCCACACATTAAGACCCGGCCCCGCTTATCCGGGGGCAGCAGTCTAAGCAGAGACACCCAGACTTCCCTCACCCCAGACACCTCCTCCAGCTCTTCCGGTGGGACCCCAAGGCGTTCCCAAGCCAGCTGAGAGACATAGTCTCTCCAGCGTGTCCTGGGTCTACCCCGAGGCCTCCTCCCGGAGGGACATGCCCGGAACACCTCCCTAGGGAGGTGTCCAGGGGGCATCCGGACCAGATGTCCAAACCACCTCAGCTGACTCCTCTCGATGTGGAGGAGTAACGGCTCTACTCTGAGCTCCTCCCTGGTGACCGAGCTCCTCACCCTATCTCTAAGGGTGCGCCCAGCCACCCTACGGAGGAAGCCCATTTCGGCCACTTGAATCCGAGATCTCGTTCTATCGGTCATGACCCAAAGCTCATGACCATAGGTGAGGGTAGGAACGAAGATCGAGAGCTTCGCCTTTCGGCTTAGCTCCTTCTTCACCACGACGGACCGATACAGCGACCGCATGACTGCAGACGCCGCACCGATCCGTCTGTCGATCTCACGCTCCATCTTCCCCCCACTCGTGAACAAGACCCCGAGATACTTAAACTCCTCCACCTGGGGCAAGGACTCCCCACCGACCCGAAGAGGGCAAACCACCTTTTTTTGAAATGAAACATTAGTTTAAAAAAAAAAAATCCCATATACAATATTATTTAACTTGGCCAAAGCTTTATTAGAAAGATGTACATAAATAATGTACCTGGTACGCTGGACGTTCTCCTGCATGTCGATCCATAGAGTCCACTAATGTTTTTAAACCACTCATCAGGTCACTTGTTGGCTTTTTTTTATTTTTTTATTAACACTGTGTTTATTGAGTTTTCATTTTTATCAGACAAACAGAACAGTCAGTGCAGAACATACAATGCAGGTCACATTAAACACACCCCCCTGCACCCCCCTCACATACAGTAAACTCCAACATATTAGTAATATTAGTAGCATTGTTAAGTGCTAGGTATTACATGCAATCAAAGAAAATACACATGGGGAAAGAAAAAAAAAAGAAATAAATAAATAGAATAAAAATAATAAAATAAAATAAATCAACCAGAATAAATAGGTGAGTAAGGAAAGAAAATAAATATATATTTCAGTTAGCAAAATATAATAGTTGTAAGACCAGGCAAGGAACCTGCTATGTGCACATGCTATGGTATTGATCGGTCTGAATGAGGCTGCAATGCAAGTAAGGCCTCAGAAGCTTCCTGCAGCGTCGCATAAGGTATGGGCATCAGCATTAAAAGAGGGTCTATCTTGTAAAAAGGTTATAAAGTTACCCCAGTATCTATCAAAGAGATATGGCTTCTTCTTGAGATTAAATATTATCTTTTCAGAAGGTAAGTATGATGACAGCTCTTTGAACCACAGGGCTACCCCAGGTGGCTCCTCACTTTTCCAACGAATGGCTATGCACTTGTTAGCCGCTATAAGGGCTAGTCTGACAAAGCGAGTATAGCCCCTCAGCTCTGACGGCAAAACTGAGCAGTCCCCCAGCAATATCAATCTTGGGTTGGTTGGGATCTTCGTCCCCACTACTTTTGTAATGGTGTCCAGAACAGACAGCCAATAATGCTCCAGGCATTTACATGTCCAAAACATATGCATAAGAGTTCCTGATTCAGCTTTACACCTAGGGCAGTGTTCCGGGTAGCTACTACTTATCTTATGAAGGCGTTCAGGTGTATAATAAACTCTGTGTATAAGGTTGAATTGTAATAGTTTGTGTCGACTGTTGTAGGAAAATGATTGAGAGTGACCACATATCAAATTCCAATCTGCATCTTCAAAGTCCTCACCAATATCCATTTCCCATTTAACCCTTGCACTAAGAGCTTTGTTTTCAATTAGTGACATGAGCTTCTTATAAGCATAGGACAGAAAACCCTTAGGATAGTGTTTTTCTCGTATCATAGAGTCTATCTGAAAATCTTCCAGAGGGACAAGTTTTCCTCCCTGCTGCACTCTGATATAGTCCCTGACTTGCAAAAACTTAAAAAAGTGATTTGAAGGAAGGCCGTAGGAGGATTTTAGTTGTTCAAAGGACTTCAGAAGATCTCGCTCAAATAGGTGTCCAAACGTACATATGCCTCTGCAATACCAGTCCTTTGTAATTACGTCTCTCAGTGACTCAGGTAGAGCAGGATTAAAATGGAATGGGGTAGCTCCATATATCTTGCGGACAATTTGAAACTTTATTCTGGTATACTTGTTGGCTTTTTCTTGCTCTTGGAGCGAGCCTTCTCCCAGCCTGCAGCCTGCAATGTTGACTCCAAATCCAGCTCACTAGCTGGAATCTACATGTTGATGCCGAACTCACATAGACCTGCGTAGGATTGGCAAACACATTGAATTTTCTGTCCCTGTCAAATACTTTCAGTTTGGATGGAAAGAGTATATGAGATTTAATCTTCCTTTCCGGATGTTGTTTTCTCACTTGTCTGTATATTACTCCTTCCTCAAACACCTGAGCGGTAAAGTCTTCATCAAAATAAATCCTGCGGTCATCCATCCAAATGTCCTTCTTTGCCCAGGCAGCTTGAAACACTCTTTGCCTATATCGATAAAGTTTTGAAAACGGACTATTATAAATTGGCAGAGGTTTGTGGAGCATTAAGTCTCCAATGAGATAATAATCAGGATTTCCTCCTGTAGGCGGAGGACCCAGCAGGTAAGGCGAGCTGAAGATTACTGGGTCTTGAAAACCCAGACCAGGAGTAGTCGTCGGTAACCACAGTGAACTGTCTGCCTTCTAAGCAATTGCACGATTTCTCTAAAGACCACACCACAGTAGGACACTCTTTTAAGACCTCCTCTGATCCCAGCCATGTTTGTTGGACCATTACAGCCCAGAGATTAACATCACTGGCATCAGTTTACACCACAAAGGGCCGATCAAAATTTGGGTGACCTATGATGGGTGGTGACATTACGTGGATGTTCAGTGTCTCAAAGGCTTGTTGGTATTCAGGGGTCTACCAAAACTTAACTCCTTTTCTTTTCAGGGCATTTAGGGGATCTGCAGTTTGAAAAAAGTTGGACACAAATCACTGGTACCAGCCAGCCAATACCAGAAACCTCTGGACAGCCTTTAGTTTAGTAGGTACTGGTAAATCTGTCACAGCCTTTGTAAGGCACATCTTGAATTTCCCTCGGGATCAATAAAGTATCTATCTATCTATCTATCTTCTGTGGCCTTCAAAGTTATGTTGTTTGTCACCTCCTTGTGGCAGTTTGTTGTAAATGCAATGATAACTTTTGAATGTTTTTTATTGGTCAGTACAGATCATGTGACTCGAGGTGTTCGAGGCTAACCAGGAAAAAAACCTAGTGTGTGTTTCAAGATTTCTCCATTTGTCAGACAGAAAGCTGCACTCCTGTTTTTCTTTGCTTGTAATCTTAGTTACTTTTTCTGTGTTTTGTGCAAATGTGCTTATAGATAATTCAGAATTGATCTGTTTGTGATTAAAAACATACTTTAGTGATCATTATATTTTTAATAGTCAAACAAGTTATACAGTTGTTACAGATGTAGTTCAAAAGTAGAGTGACAATTCATTTGTGCTTTGTTATGAGATGAGTTTGTAACAGAAACATTGTAATTTGGATTTGTTTCACTTTTACAAAAAGAGAAGAGAAAAGAGAATCAGTAAAACACCTCAACCTTACTCCTGTATTCGACTTTCTCTGCTTCATGTTGTTAGCTATCTGTCAGTTTGGGCATAGACGGAGCACACTTCAGGAACAGAATAACCTTCGTCTTCTCGGGATCCACCTGAACTCCAGCTGCAGAGACGAGGTGGCCCAAGAAATGTAGGGTGGTTTGAAAGAATTTACTTTTCTTTGTGTAAACTGTTACATTTGCTTCTCTTAGCTTATCCAAAACAGCTTGAATGTCTGAAGAATGCTGGGTTCATGATGCTGAGTAAATGATGATGTCATCCAAGTAATCAACAGTGGTCTTGCAGCTCTCTCAAGGTGGTCTCCATTAGGTCGTTTCAGGCGAAAGGGCATAACCTCAAACTGGAAAAGCTTGGAACAGGCAAATGCTGTTTTGTTAATCATTTCTGAGTCCATTTTACATTGCCAGCCTAAGTCAATGCTACAGAAGATGGCTGCTCCAGCTAGGGAGTCAAGTATTTCTTTGATGGTGGGTATGGGGGTAGGCCTATCCAAGGGCAGGCTGTGGGAGGAAGCTGGAGTCCCAGAGTTCTTCATACCTGCTGGAAAAGTGGGAACTAGTATGCCTACTTTTACTTTTTCAACAATTTAAAATAATGATGCAAAAAACCATATAGCCATAAACCGTTATTTGAGTTGAGATGTATACCATATAACATACTTAAAAGATGACAACCTGCTGTTTCCTGTAAGTACAAGAGTCTCTGTCGGTGTCCCTCATTTTTGATCTCCTTTGTTCTGTCATAGTCAAGATTTTAGACAAATCAGTTTATTAAAGACTGATCGACTTCATTCGTCTTTCATTCTGTGAAACTGCCAAAAGCATTCTAGCAATAAGGTCATTTAATTTCATGATACATTAGTGGACCGAAGATGGATCTCAAACTGCAGCCATTTGGAAACTGTGCCAAGACTTCTGAACATTTAGACCTGCCGTGACTCATGAGGGTGAGATTTACGATCATTCAGAGTGTCGAGTACAAATCAAATAAGTGCAGTGGAGGAAGGAGACAGGAGTAAACTGTTCCAGACAGTTGTCCCGTTCAAGCATGACAATGATGATAATATGACGGTAATCAGTATAGGAACTCCAAAACTGCAGACAATAGGTTACTTAAGAAGATAATGCAAGAAATAAGACAAGAAGAGTAGAAGCCCTTTAGTGTATGAATAAACATGATCTGTTCTTTAAGGACCCAACTACATGTATACAGTTTCACTGGTATATATCAGCAATGTGAGAGCTCCAAATAAGAGCTGTGTCTTACCAGAGACCACCAGGGTCTCTGATGTGTCAGCTGATATCTTTCTTAGATCTGCCTTCGATCTACACAGATAAATAGATACAGATATATATTCTGTTAATCCCTCAGACATCTCAACTGTAAAGTAAATGTGCATGTATGTGCATCACCACTCTACACTCTGGAGAGTGATGTTGCTTGTTAAAATGCATACAGTATGGCGCCCTCGACTGGTGACCACCAGACAGAGAACTACTAGTGTAATACAATAAAATAAAAATAAATAAATAAAATACTTATTGACTGGTGAATAACTCATAATATTGGAGCATATACGAAATACAATAAGCTGATACCAATAGTCACTGGATATGTTAATAATATTATCATCCAGCTGGTTGGGCTCTAATGTTTATGTCAGAAAAATCTCCTGAAGAAAGTGAGTGGGTCAAAGTGTCGTTATGAATTCAAACTTTTTGTGACATTTGAGGCCTATCTTCTTACTTTACTTTTTATCTCATTTTATGGATATGATTTTTACCAAATATTGTTAAATAACAAAAGCAAAAACAGTTTTTTTTCTACTGTGGTGAAGAATGAAATGAGATGATCTATCTGTCCTGTCTTGATGAACGTCCCTCTGAAACAGGAATGGACCAATCAGAAGGTGGAACATAAAATCAGGATGAATTTGAGAGGATTGCTGCTGCGTGTAACAAAAAAATCCTGGCATGCAAGAAAAGACAGAGAAAAAAAAAGACAAAAAAAAGACAAAAAAGCTTCATTACTTGACTTTTGGAATGGTTTACAGGAAGATAATGTTTTTATAAATAATCAGATTTTTCTTTGATAACATTTTTTTACAGAAAATTGAAAATCTTAAACAGGAAGGCCTGATTTAAACCAGGAACATTTCTTTTTCATTGGGGACTTTAAAGAATACATGTGTGTGTTAAATAAATGTGTAAATGGCTTGTACTCATACTGCTTAGTAAAATGCCCGTCAGTATTAACTTACTAACTCAACCCATTGATAGCCATTCTAAGACTACTGGCTATACCGAGTTCACGTGTGTGCAGGAGCTGAAGTCAAACCCCAGACCTTCTGTTTGAGTGAAGACAGACACTCACAAATTAAAATACCAAATAAATAAATAACCACACATTCAAAATGTAACAATGTTGACTGTTCTGTACTCCTGTTGTAGACGGTCTAATCTGCCTGTTGTCTATTGAATTAGATTCTGTTTATCTATACTAGAACATCTTCTCAAATATATTGACTCAGTTTGCACTGCTCTAAGGTGAGCTGGAAACCCCACTCAGGGGTGCTGTGGTGGTGAAAATCCTCACACAGTTCTTACAACCTAACACTGATCCAACCTGCAGTTGATAATTTTGTTGTGGTCAGTGGATATAACAGATTTAGGACTCCAGGCCCTGAGGTCAGTCTTACAGTGCACCCTGAAAGCGGAGATTCTCCAGTTGTTACCCATTACCCTGACACGGAAGGACTTTGAAGTCAGCTCTCTGGATGTGCTTTGGGTATAAAAGTATTCCCCTGAACGTGTCACTCACTCAAGAACACTTTGTTTCCATGTAGAAAGAATATTCAGTCAGGACCACTTTGTCAAGGAGAATACGTTGACGCAATTACGTATATTTGGCGGTATGGCTCTGAGGGATTTCCCTGCCCTTCCACGTGCTTACGTTGGAAGGCATTAGGCAGGAATAGCACACATCCCTGCCCTTCCCGCGCATGCAAGGAACGCCATAAGGCAGGGAGATAACCCACAAAACACCATATCAGGCCAACGACCCTGGCCTTCCAGGACTGAGTGGAAAAGCCAGCAGGAGGTGATTAATACAAGTAAAAGTGAAAGAATTTAACCAATGAGTACGAGCTACCTACTATTTGAGAAAACCAAAAGTGTTGGATAAATCAATCATATGCTTCAACACTTATTTAAAGCTAGCCGATGAAAGCACATGCATTGCTTTGAACATCTAAATAGCGTGATACTCCGGCGGGAGATAGCGTGGCTTTGAGTGACACAGTTGCTATGCAAAGCAGTTGTTTCTGTTCTTGAACAAATGTAGTGAGCAGACTGGTCATCTGGATGAAGCCCGCATAATTGGCCAAGGAGGCAAAGAGTGAACCCAGCTCTGGATAGCGATTTCCCATTCACTGTGGCAAAGGGTGGCTCAAAATGGCTGCAACGGCTTCTTTAAGAAATCCTCTGATTAGTCTTTTGATCGAGGAGAGCTGCATTATTAACTTAGACCTGCTGCCTGCATGAATTTAACCACATCCTGGAATTTCTCTACAATGCTTTTGCAGACGCTTTTATCCCAGCAACTCCAATCAGAGTTGAAGTACGATGCAAGCAAGGACCTAGAAAAGAGGAAACAATATTAGTATAGAAATCATCCTTAACCAGACAAACCGACACTGTTTTTCAACTAGGTCCAAGGTCTGGGAGCCTGGATATAAGGAGCTGACCTGTGAAATAACAAGCATAGCAATATAAAAACGGCAGAGCAAAGAAAGTAATACTCCTTTTTTATTTTGTAAGATAATTGTTGCTTTTTGTACGATAATCATGATTTTTTAAATGTGATTATGTTTCCAAGAGCCATTATGTTGCTGCATAAAGTACTGCCCAAAACTTTGAAGACTTCAGTCTTTGGACAGAGGAATAACTTATGAAAGTTGTTTGAGAACAATGAAACACCGAGCTGAATTTAAATGTGGATAATCCACTAGCGGAAAAACATCTATAAGGTGAAGCACTACGGAAGCTTGCAGTTGATGAAGAGATTCTAGTGAAGCATCGCAATGTGTCTTTTATAACTGCATGTGGCTACTTTTACATTGACCAATCTTACTCATTTTAAGTCCTTTGTAAAAAAAAATTTAAAGGTGCATTAGACATGACGTCATAGCCAATATTTGTACCTTGTAAGCACAAATAAATAAGGTACAGTGTAGGTAACAGTTAAAGTTCTGAGTTTATGTCAGGTCCAAAACTTTCCCCATTCTATAGACTAGGACCCAATCTCCTGGTGAAACAGGGCTTGCTTCCTGTTGGGCGATAGGGTCAGTGGGCACAGTTAAGTTTTGTCTTTGATTGTCTAGAACTTTTCTCATATTGGTCCATTATTTCTTTCCACCAATCCTGCACTTTGAGGATGGTATGCACAGTGATTTTTTAAGTTTGTTGTATTTTATTTACAAAATGAGAACCATTGTCACTGTACAGTTTTTCTGGAATACCATATCTGGGTATTATTCTTGTACACAGGGCTTTTGCTACCGTTAATGCATCAGCTTTTTTAGCAGGTATTATTTCAACCCATTTAGTGAATTGATCCACTATGACTAAGCACCATTTGTACCCCTGGCTTGGGTTTAGTTCAATAAAGTCCATATTTAGATATTGAAAAGGAAACTGAGGTTTAGGAAAGCTTCACCTTTTTG
This sequence comes from Symphodus melops, assembly GCF_947650265.1. Lineage (NCBI taxonomy): Eukaryota > Metazoa > Chordata > Actinopteri > Labriformes > Labridae > Symphodus > Symphodus melops. Next base: position 5,467,264 of record NC_136697.1, read on the forward strand.
GTCTGCAGTTTCCTTGTGGGTTGTTCTTTGCACAGATAATAGATGCGCAACAATTTCTTTTTTGAGTATTGGTTAAAGCCATATGCTGCGAACTTGCTCTCTATTAGACCCACCATCCCTCCTGTTGAGACATGGCTTGGCCCATGGCTCACTAAAGCTGCCCATTTAAACATGTTCTTTGGAAGGATGAGTTTTCCTTCATGTCATTGAAATAATCCATTTTTATTTTCAACTGCTCCTTTCTTTAACCATGATTGTTTTTCTGTTCTAGGGCTTTGTTGTTGCATGTCTTTTAGGAGATCTTCATTTACTTCAGTTTGTTCATCTAGAGTAAATAGGAAGTCCTGTGATTCAGCTGCCTTTTTTGCTGTGGAATCTGCGAAGGCATTTCCACGTGATGTTTGATCTGTGTTTTTTGTGTGCGCTGCACATTTGCATACTGCTACTTTTGTTGGAAGTGAGAGTGCTTTTATTAATGCTGTGAGCAATTTTGCATGGGTTACAGGTTTTCCGGTAGCTGTAACCATTCCTCTCTGTTGCCAATATTGTACGACTGTATGACATGCAGAAAATGCATATTGACTGTCTGTATAGATCACTCCAGTTCTGCCTTTTAAAAGTTTGCATGCTTTTGTTAGAGCTATTAATTCTGCAGCTTGAGCAGAATATGTGCCAGGGAGTGCTTTTGCTAGTAGTATTTTTATTGGTGTTACTACTGCAAATCCTACTTGAGGTTCACCTTTTGGTCCTCTTTTAGCTGATCCATCTACAAAGAGTACATTGTCTGTTTTGAATGCAGTATCAGTTAAGTTTTCTGCACACTTAGTCTCGTCTTCCACTCTAGTTTTACAACAGTAAGGTTTTCCATCCCCTGAGGTTGGCATTAATGTGGCTGGATTTAGAGTAATGCACCTGACTATGGTCAGATGTGATTGACTCAACAAGGTAGCAGTCCACTCCAAATATCTCGAGGGAGATAAGAACAACATATTTGTCTGTAATAACAGCATTGACACAGCATGAGTCACATGCAACGTCAGTGGATGGAAAAGCACAACAGGTGCTGTGGTTTGTACTGCATAGGCAGCTGCTTGCACTGCCTGTACGCACGAAGGCATGGCCTGCGCCACATTGTCTACTTTCTGAGAGTAAAAACCAATAGGTCTATTTTTAGTACCATGTTTTTGTGTCAGCACAGCTGTCATGTGCCCATTTTTACAGTCTGCCATTAAATCAAAAGGTTTGTTGTAATTTGGTAATGCTAACACTGTGGAGGAGACTATGGCTGTTTTTATATTTTTAAAGGATTCATCACTTTCTAGAGTCCAGGCCACAGGTGAACTCATTGTCATATTTGTTTCATAGATCATTTTATAGAGTGGTGCTGTATGGTGTGAATAGTTTGGTATACATGCTCTACAGTAGTTAGCCATCCCCAGAAATGACATCATTTGCTTTTTTGTTTGTGGCTTTGGTGCGTTAAGAATTGCTTCTTTTCTGGTTTGTAGCAACACTCGACCTTCCCTAGAAAGGGTGTGTCCTAGATAAGTTACTTCTTTTATCCATGGCTGTAATTTATTTTTGCTGGTTTTATGTCCTGTCTTTTCTAGATATCTTAACAGCGCTAAGGTGTCCTTTCTGCAACCTTCTTTAGTTTTTGAAGCTATTAGGATATCGTCTACATATAAGAGTACTTGACTTCCTTCAGGAGGTATGAACTTCTCCATACAGGCTGTGATAGCTTGTGAGAAAATAGTTGGACTTTCTGCATAACCCTGAGGAAGCCTGGTGAATGTATATCTTTTTCCTTCAAATGTAAATGCAAACCAAAATTGACTGTCTTTATGGACTGGTACTGAAAAAAAGGCATTGCTGAGATCCACCACTGAAATATTGTGCTTCTGGTCATAAGGAGTTTAACAGTGTGTGTGGATCTGGAACTGTTGCTGCTTTTGGTATTATAGCTGAATTTACTGCTTGTAAGTCTTGTACCATTCACCATCCTGTCGAAGGATGAGCCTTTTTTACTGGGAATATGGGAGTGTTACATGGTGAGTCTGGGCCTGGCACTATTACCCTCGACTCTAGTAAGCTATTTATTATTATTTTTATGCCCTCTTGAGCATCTGGTTTTAGGGGGTACTGTCTTTTACATGGCCTATAATCTGATTTTGGTATTATTCTGACAGCTTCTGCCCCTTTAATAAGTCCTACATCCGCAGGTCCTGTTGACCATAAGGCATCAGGTACCTCAGTTAATGTTCTGGTTCAGAGTCAGTCTCTTCCGCTGACGTCGATGATTCCACTACACGTTTACGGTGTATTACAGTTTCTGCTTCGCCATCTTTTTTTCCGAAATAATAAACTTTTGTGTACTTCTTTTTAGAGCTGAAACGATTCCTTGAACAACTCGAATAATTTGATTACAAAATTTCATCGAGGAATTTTCGCTGCCTCGAGGCTTCGTTAAGTTTAATTTTATTTATTTATTTATTTATTTTTTTCGTCATCAAAACTATGAGTATAAAACACGTTTAATGTAGCTACAGCTACCTGCTCCTCTCTCTTACACACACACTTCAGTGCTAACACACACACACGAGCGCGGCGCGCCCCTTTTAACTTTTAGTCAGCTCACAGTTGATCCGTGATCCATACGACCCAGTCGGGAACACGTGATCCGGTCAAACGGTCGGCTTTTCTCCGTTCACTCTCTCCGTGTTTGCAGCTAACATAACGATAGTAAAGTCCTCACAGTCTCTGTCATAGACACGTCTCTGGTCTCTGTAGTCTCAGCTAACATAACAATAGCAACGTCTTCACAGTCTCTGTCATAGACACGTCTCTGGTCTCTGTTTTTTTGTATTCAATAACTATGAGTATCATTAGGTGAGCTTATCTTCTTTTTGGTTATGTGTTTTGGATAGTGCGTGACACATAGGGTATCCTATGCACTATTTTCTTTGTCCGTTGGCACAGCGATAATCATGTGTTGGTATTTCTCACTTCGACCTCGGTGAAGGTGGAGAAATCTTGCTTATTGCATCCAAACACAAGTCACTGTATTTTACTCAACGTTTTAGTATGAAGAATTGGTCCTAGTGGACGCCTTTATTCTTCCATTCGTTTCTCAAATTCGCTTGATCATTTTCTTAATACATGCCAGACCTTTATTCAGTCACACAGACAGAATTTCTATTTTAGTGTTACGCAGGGTCTAGAATTTCCGCACACTTTAAGTTTCACTTCCTCTTTTAGTTTAGTTTTACACTCTAACTAAACTATGGTCCTTACGGGGCAGTATTTCAGGGAAATGATCCACGCCTTTATTCTTCCTCACATTCGCTTGATCATTCCCTTAGTACATACCAGACCTTTATTCAGTCACACAGACAGAATTTTATTCACTTTCACTTCTTCTTAGTTTAGTTTTACACTCTAACTAAACTATGGTCCTTACGGGGCAGTATTTCAGAGAAATGATCCACAATCACACTTTTTTTTTTATGCCTCTAGATGATTTCTCCTGTAATTTAGACCATATTACCTGAATTCTGACGTCCGTTGTCTGAACTCTGGGATGCCGTCAACATTTGAGTTCCGAAGGAAGAAAACTGAGTGACTCCTTTCAAAAGGTCTAGTCTGCCGTGGCCACGGGCTTTTCAGTCAGGTCAGTCCGTCCTCCGGAACCCTTCAGGTGTCTTGGCATCCCGGACGAGCCCCCAAAAATGTCAGGTCCAAAACTGACACTCCGCAGCTTTACCTCCATGTTAGTCTAGGTTGTGCTGCATCTGCAAATAGATTCTTAGAACAAACAGACAGACATCAGAATTCAGGTTAAAATACTTGCAAGGAGAGCAGCTGGAGTAGAAGTATCCAGCCCAAGGTTTAAGTCCTATTTTTTTTATTTAATAATAATACATTTAATTTGAAGCGCCTTTCAGGTCACTCAAGGACACTGTACATTACATAAAAATACACATTAATATAGTGAACTAAAAGTGTCACGGAGTTAGCAGGTAGGAAACAGGGAGGAGGACCCAAGTGCAGAATAAAAATGTATTCACAAAAGACAAAACAAAAACTTAATTAATAAATCCAAAACGTTCTGAAAGGCAACTCGAGCAAAAAAACAAAAATCCAAAAACCTGGAGGAGAAAACACAGGCAGCAGGGAGAAGCAGCAACCAAAGACACGACGACATACAAAAGACAATGACAATGAACCGACAGGAAACTGAGGCAAACACAGAGACTAAATAGACAAGGGGTAATCAGACACAGGTGAGACTAATGAGACAGGTGAGGAACATCAGGGTAATCACAAAGGCGGGAAACACAAGGAACAAAGAACACAAGACCAGAACACTGAAGACAAGTACAAAGTCAAACCTGACACTGACACTACCTAAAACCAGATATACAAAAAAAAAACCCACTAAAGACTACACTTAAAACACAAGACAGGAAATAAACTTACAGGTAACATAGGAGGACACGGAGAAACACACTGAAGACTAAAGTAAACCACACTAGGAATCATACATACACAGAACACGAGGGAAATGATGAAAACTAAAACAAGATTAAATACAGAACAAAACCAAACCATGACAAAAAGAAAGACAAATAAATCAATCAATCAAACAGGAAGTGGCAAAGTTGAGGGCAGATTATAGTTAGATGGAGTATGCAGTTCTGAACAGGTGGGTTTTGAGTCTGGATTTGAAGAGGGGGAAGGAGTCCAGATTACGGAGGTCAGGTGGGAGAGGGTTCCAGAGCTTGGGAGCAGAGTGACTGAAGGCCCTGTTCCCCATGATGTTGATGCGGGCCAAGGGCACAGTGAGGTGGATGGAGGAAGAGGATCTGAGGGAGTGGACTGGAGCGGCGATGAGGAGGAGGTCAGATAGATATGGAGGGGCGAGGTAGTGGATGGCCTTGAAAGTGTAAAGGAGCAGTTTGAAAATAATTCTTTGGTTGACCGGGAGCCAGTGGACATGCTGTGGGATGGGGGTGATGTGATGGTGAGAAGGGGTTCTGGAGATGATTCGGGCAGCTGAATTTTGAATCAGTTGGAGTTTGTGGAGGGACTTTTGGGGGAGGCCGAAGAGGAGGGAGTTACAGTCGTCAGAACGGGAAGTGACAAGGCTGTTGACGAGGATAGAGGCAGTGTGGGGGGTGAGGGAGGGGCGGAGACGGTTAATGTTACGGAGGTGGAAGTAGAAAGACCGGGTGATGCTGTTAATTTGGGATTTGAACGACAGTGTGCTGTCGAGGATGACACCCAGGCTCTTAACCTGGGGAGACTGAGGAGGAGTCGATGGTGAGGGAGAGGGAGGATTTTATTTCAGATAGGCAGGAGATGAGGGAGGGAGGTGGGAGTGTGGAGTTGGGTTTGCAGGAGGGGTAGAGCTGGATGTCATACGTGAAGCAGTGGAAATGAATACCGGATTTGCGGAGGATATGGCCGAGGGGGAGGAGGGAGGTAATGAAGAGTGTGCCCCAAGACAGAGCCCTGGGGCACACCTGAAGTGACGGGGGAGGGGTCGGATTTGAAGGACTGTAGCTGTACGAACTGAGTGCGGCCTGTGAGGTAGGAGTGGAACCAGGTGAGGGGGGTGTAAGTGATGACAATGGATGAGAGTCGACTGAGGAGGACGGGGTGTGAGATGGTGTGGAGGAGGAATGAAATGCAGGTGACTTAATATCCTGTTTTATCGTGTGAATAATATTTTGTATGCATTTATTTCATTAAATAATTTATGTGAACTGAATATAACCTTTAACGAACCTATCCAATCAGATATTTTATTGATATCAATTCATTATTCTTCTCTAAATAACACTCATTTGTATTGTTAATACTTTGACTTGTTTATTTCCAGTCTTTGCCCTTCATACCAACTTTCACTGAGATCAGTGACGACTATTCAGTTAAACTTGATATTTGGGCAGTTTAATAAATAATCTAATATTTTTGCAGTTCCTGTGAATTGTTTAGGTAAATGAAGGATTACCTCAGCAGGAATCACAGGGCGTATTTGAGTTTATAGGCCTGTTTTAACCACACGTCCTCCCACTCTTCATGTTACAAGTTCATTTGTTTTATTTTGCAAGTCTGCACTTTGACCGTGCCTCAGATTTTCACATCAATGATAATTTACAGATTGATGGAATTACATTGAATACAGAAACAGAACTCAAGAGGACGAGGAGCTGAGACTGAAATGTTCTTCTGGATGATCTCGTCAGTCATTGGATCGTCAACCTCAGCGTCAACATTGTGTTTGTTTTCCATGACTAAAGCTGACATCAGCTGACACCTGTGCTTTTTGTGCAATATGTAACTGTGACACCTCCTGTGGATATGATAACAGTGGATCTATTAAAAAGGACACAATCATAATAGAGCTCATCACAAGTTCAAGCAGGAAGACTGTTGTTATTCTTACACATAATTATTATTTTCCTTTCATTCAATTTAACCACTCCCTGTCTTCCCCTCCCTGCTCTGGGGATCAGCTGATTTGAAATGTAAATAAATTTCCCGAGTCTCTAGGATTTACATAGTCTCTATGTAAATCAGTGGTTATGTGAATGGTAGCTTTCAAGTCTTCATCTTGGCTTGTGTTATATTCTGTTTTTTGTGTTTATGTTCTTTGGTGGGACTTGTCTGTTTGGATATTCGGTACAGTAAAAAATAATTTCCTCATGGGGACAATAAAGTCAATTCATTCATTCAATTCATTCGTGTAAGCAAAATGGGGAAGTTGGTCTGGTATCTGGAGAGGTGCCAGGTCACTTCCCGAGTACAGCCGAGGTGCCCTAGAGCAAAACACTGAACACAGCTCTGGTGTAGCAGCCCCCCTCTGACATCTCTGCACTAACACATAGAGCCTGTTTGTGTGTGTGTACGATTCAGGTTTACTGTGTTTGAGAAGCATGTCTCTGAACAACAGAGTGTAAAAGCATGATTCTCCTCCACAGTTATAAAGTATGAAAACAAACAACAATATGCCTGACACCAAAGGCAGCTGGTATGTTTGGTAAGGATTAATCACTATGAGAGGAATGATAGACTTCATCAACTGAAGTCTTTAAAAGAGAAACACACACCCAGTGTTGTAAAGGTGCTGGCATCCTCCTACTGTAGATCTTAGACTGTTTATTATGTGGCTCACTGAAGTCTGAGTGAAGACGTGGATGTTTTTATTTTAAAGTTGTCTTAGCTGAATCCACCTGAGAGCTGAAAAACAACTGATGAACATGTCAGGGTGTGTTGATGAGACTGATCAAATGTTGCAGTGAGCAGGAAGTCACAAAACTCTGAGGGAGTCGCCTTCAAATATATAAAACACCTGTGACTCTCTGTGGGTTGTCCTTGGCCACATTAATACTGACCTGATAGAATCTCTGTGAGCAGAGCTCTGAGTTTGACAAGGTAATGATTTTCATTTTTTACTACAGATTTCTGTTTTCTTTACCACTATCAGAGTCTTTTAACTGATTTAGATTTTTGTGTTTTCATGGCAGATAAATAGAGAGAATAAAATGTTATATCTGATTAACTTCAGATTTCTTCTTTTTGTTTTCCAGTGATTTTTTTCTAATGGGTTTATGTTCTGTTGTCGCTCATTTATTTTACTATATATACATTATTTTAACCTTATTAGATTATTTCAGGAAATATTTTCATAAACAGTAGAAATAGTACACAATGTCATACAGGTTTAATTAATTGGTGTGTGTTTGAGAGAGAGAGTGTGTGTATGTGTGTGTGTGTGATAAGTTGTTATCCTTCATAACTTATATTTAACATCTTGAGATATAAGGGTTGGTCAATGGAGGTTTTATAGTGAACATGTTCATTCAGTTCAGATGAGAAAATGTAACTCTCTGTCATTCTCTCTCTCTTTCTAAATAATTTTCTCTTTATTTCTTACAGATGTCGGAACGAACTGAACAGAATACTACAAAAGTATCCACAAATATGGATACTTTTGTAGTTTTAAGTGTGTTTGAGATGTGTGGAGGGGAGCTGGAGAGCTGACTCAGTCTCTCTCATAAACCATCTTTATTCTCCGGACGTCAAAGGATTTTCTAAATGGACCCTGAATGTTTACACATAAAAAAGAGGATGATCGAACAACAAGGAGTCAAACTCACGATGTAAACTGGCCTTAAAGAGATCAGACATCTCTACAACCAGGACTGCACTTAAAACAGCTCGACTGAAGTGAAGATTCAACAGATTTCAAAAAGACTTTAAATGTCATGGATGAGACAAAGACACAAAGTACGGCTCAACATCCCAGGTAAGCTGAAATCTGATGGTGGGAAAGGATTGGGGAGGTTTAAAAGAACCAAAAATACTGAAATATCAGCATAAATAACCAGCCAAGTGGTTAGTGCATGCACCCCACACATAAACTGTATTCCTCAGAAGAATCAAATCAAATGCCTGTATGAAGGTTCCTTCTTAGTCACGCCTATAATCACGTCATTGGAACACATCATCATAAGGTGGTCAGGAAGCGACGAGTTATTGGTAAGGCGAAGAAAACAGAGACAACTTCTTTAACTCCAATTTATAAAATGGTGAGCTTAAAGATTTTAAAGTGTATATGCATAGGTGTTCTTGTATGTGTAAATATATAGACATAATTAGACCTGTGTTGGTGTTGTTGAACTGCCTGAATGTTGATATAAATCGGTGAAGTAGCAGTGAGCATTGGCTAATAATAATTAGCATTAGCATCGTGTTGACGACGACAGCGCTGCGTTTATACGTTATCGATCTTTAACATAAATCTCCTCACAAAGGGAGCTGGTTCGTCTAGTCCGGTAACATTTAACGAGCGCAGAGTGTTTGTTGGGCTCAGTCAATAAGATTGTTTCATATATTCTCGTCGGACATTTTGTATTAGAAAATATCCGATGGAGATTTCCATGAAGCTCGGCAGAATGTTATAACTTTTAGTGACGCTGTCAGTGAGGACAAGTTGGCTTTTACTTTTTTTACTTTTTGGATCTTGTGTTTATTTCAAACTGTATTTTAAAAGGTGTGTTTATATTTTACAACTGGACATTTTTACTTGTTGCTGTTTAACAAAAATAATAATTTAAAATATAAAAGTGACCAAATAATCAAAATATAATTCACAATAATTGTTGTACTGTTTTTTTTTTCAGGTTCAACCGATCCGACCCGATGATGAGTTACCTACTCCAGTGAGTTTTACACACACGTCTTTAAAGTCACTTCAGTGTGAACAGTCTGGCCTTCCACATACACCCGTCTATAAGTCGCATTATAAACAATATATTTAATCATGAAATCTTGTTCAGTATAAAATAACTGTCCTCTCATGTTCATATGAATCATGTTTGATCTCCCATAGATCCAGTCAGTGCAGGACCGGCAGGCGTATGAAGAGAGAGCAGATCCATCACATAATGTAAATCTTTACTCACTGAAATGAGCATTGTGTCACACACGGGCAGAAAACAGGGGAGGAGGACCCAATCGCGGCAAACAAAAGATTTATTTTAAACAAAAGGCAACTAAATCAAAAAGGCAAAAACACAAAACAAAACTTAAATCCAAAACATCTCAAAACCCGAGAGAGAAAAACAAACTAAATCCAGGAAAGCAGACAGGCAAAGACGGACACTCATCACAGACTAACACTACAAGAGACAAACTGACTACCAGAGACAATGAAAGGACAAGAGACTGAGGAAAAACACAGAGACTACTAAGAGTTAATTGGACACAGGTGAGACTAATCAGACAGGTGAGGACAATCAGGGTAATCACACAGGCGGGAAACAGGGAGCAAAGAACACAAGACCAGAACACTGAGGACAAGTACAAAGTAAAACCCAACACTGACACCACCAAAACCAGATATACAAAATAAACAGGAAAGAACACTGAGGACAGAATGAAAACTAAAACAAGATGAATCACAGAAACAAACCATGACACATTGACGTGTTTCCGACTTGAATAGTTTTTGTTCAAAATAGTACAATAATACAAAATGTAAATCAAGAAAACCTTCGACACATGACAGCATTTATAGCTTAAGCTTATTTGCAATGTTCATACTTGGGTGGCCTAATAAATACATATAAATAAATATAAATCACACATGAACCACTAAACAAACAAGAACACAGATACAGGATGATACAGGACACAAACGATTCTACAATATAACTCTGTAAATCAGGACATTCGTACTTTACGACACTCTTTAAAAAAAAAAAAACCTTTTTCTTTAAAAGGAAAAATAACAAGAGAAATATTGAAAACAACATCCTGTGTGCCATAGTGACCCTCTGACTTGTCTTCCCCCTGTGCAGCCTCTCTTTGAAGACTATCTGCGAGACCTGGGCGACTCAGCCAACGTGGCAGGAGTGCTGCAGCAGAGACGTTTAGGTAAATGTGGACAGTTCATCTTTATACTCGATGACATGTGTTCTAGCTTTATTTCTAAAATCAGATTTGTAAACGTTTTCAGAGGAGGCTCCTCGCCAGGCAGAGAGATCGGTGTTTCAGCTCCAGAGACATTTGATGTCTAGGGGAAGATCGAACGAGCCACTGAACCTTTGTCCACTCTGCCATAGTGACATGACCAACAGAGGACCCCAGACCAGGTACTTTGAGTCCTAAAGGTCACATATTATACAAAATGCATGTTACCATGGTTTTCTATCACTAAAAACCCAACGATTAGAAAAGACCATCCTCTCCGTCTTTTGCCTGCCACCCAGCGGGTCTGTGGACTTTTATGGGAATCAAACCGTCTCAATACTTTTAACAAACAAATGTCAAGTTTCAGAACTCAAATTACAAAATACAATGCAGAGTGATTTTAATCTGTACATCTGTATCTGTGCCTCTAATTTACAACTTATTGTACTTAGCATGTTGACTTATTCTGTTAAGATTGAAAAGTGTTTGTGAATCTCCATCTATTTGTGCAAATTCTAATGAGACTCTTCCACAAATGCAGGGCCACACATGACTCGAAAAATGTCACATTGCATGTCTCGAAAAAACACAAAGAACTGCAGAAGGATTTTATGTCTGTAAATAAATGTTTCTTTTAAGAAAATGCTAAGTAGACGTACAAATGATAATATACAAAATCAGAGGCTCAGATACAGATGCACAGGTACAAATCACTGCATTTATTTGTGCATTGTGTCTGCATTGTTGCCTCCAATCCTTCATAGATTTTAGGTTTGATATTTATCCTCAATGATCAGAGTTACAACTATATTGACTGTTTTAAAGACAGCGTTAAAACAGTTTACTCTGCTCTTGTTTGCAGATGGAGTCTGATGAGTCCATCGACAGCTGCTGGGATCCCCATAATGATCATTTGTTTGTTTGTTTTTTTAATTTATTTTAAGTTATACTGTTAATGTATTGAGTACAGTATTTTTATAAAGTAAATTAAATATTTCTTTTAATGTAAATGTTTCATTAATTCGTTCTGAAAATAAAACCTTATTTGCTGCCTACAATATCCATTTTTTTATTAGCTATACTGTGTTTCCCGTTCAGGGTCGAAAGGGGTGGAGCCAATCCCAGTTGTCATTAAGATGTGGGCTACACTAAAGCTGCTTTAAACACATTTTCCCCACTCAGCGACGCACCCGCTGAGACAAAAACTCTGATAATTGGAGACTCCATAGTCAGAAATGTGAAGTTAGCGAAGTCAGCGGGCATAGTTAGGTGTATACCCGGGGCCAGAGCGGGCGACATCACGGCTCACTTAAAGCTGCTGACAAAGGCTAAACGTAGATTTGATAAAATTGTAATTCATGTCGGCACAAATGACTCCCGACTTCGCCAGTCGGAAATTACTAAAGTTAATGTGGAGTCGGTGTGTAGTTTTGCTAAGACGATGTCGGACTCCGTAGTTTTCTCTGGTCCTCTCCCTAATTTGACCAGTGATGACATGTATAGCCGCATGTCTTCATTCAACCGCTGGCTATCGAGGTGGTGTCCAGTAAACGATGTGGGCTTCATAGATAACTGGCAGTCCTTTTGGGGAAAGCCTGGTCTGCTAGCTAGAGATGGCATCCATCCTACTCTGGTTGGTGCAGCTCTATTATCTAGAAACGTAGCAGAGTTTATCAGTCCCAAACCCTGACAACTCATCAGAGTTCAGACCAGGATGCAGAGCTGCAGTCTTACACACTTCTCTGCGCTTCCTTTAGATCTGTTTACCTGCCACTATAGCTGTCCTTGTGACTGTAAATCTAACTGTAACTCAGTTAGATCTTCTTATAGCTGTAACCCTACTTATACTATAGATACTGTGTCTGTTCTCTGCCCCACACCTGTCATAGGCAATTCCAGCCTCAATAAAAGAGGCGTAAATCATAACAATTTAGTCAAAATCAAAACTACAAATACAATTTGGCAAAAAAATCTAACAATTAAATGCGGCTTACTAAACATTAGATCCCTAGCATCTAAATCTCTCCTGGTAAATGAGCTAATATCAGAGAATCATATTGATCTACTTTGTTTAACTGAAACCTGGCTTTCTCAGGATGAATATGTTAGTTTAAATGAATCCACCCCTCCCAGTCATTTGAATGCTCATATAGCTCGAGACACTGGTCGAGGTGATGCAGTAGCAGCTATTTTTAATTCTGGTCTTATAATCAATCCTCGACCAAAGCTGAATTATACCTCTTTTGAAAGTCTTGCACTCAGTCTTTCACATCCAGTCTCTAGAACTTTTCAGCCAGTTCTAGTTGTTATAGTTTACCGCCCTCCTGGCCCATATTCAGAATTTCTATCTGAATTTGCAGAATTTCTATCACACATAGTTCTTAGCAGTGATAGAATAATTGTTGTAGGTGATTTCAATATCCATGTGGATGTTGTTAATGACAGTCTTAGCATGGCTTTCATGTCTCTATTGGACTCTATTGGCTTCACCCAGGGTGTAAACAAACCTACTCATCGATTTAACCACACCCTGGATCTTGTTTTAGCTTATGGTATTGAAATTAACAGTCTGTCGGTTTTTCTGGAAAATTCTCTGATATCAGACCATTTCCTAGTAACTTTTGATTTCTTTTTACCAACCTTAACTCCTCTTAATAAAAAAGTGCTCTCTAGAAATTTAAATGATAATGTTGTAGCTAAATTTAAGGATGCTATTTCAGCTGCCTTTGTTTCAGTTCCATCCCCTAACCTAGTTGAAAACTCCTATAATCACTTTAGTCCCTCTCAGCTAGATCAGTTTGTAGATAGTGCGGTGGATTCACTTAGAGTTACTCTGGATTCAATCGCTCCCCTAAAACAGAAGCCAATCAAACGACAGAGATCAGCTCCATGGTACAATTTAGAAACCCGTACTCTAAAACTAACGTCACGTAAATGTGAAAGAATTTGGCGCTCCACCAAAACGATAGAATCTCGTTTAATTTGGCAAGATAGTCATAATAGATATATGAAAGCTCTACGGCAGGCCCGCACGGCCTATTACTCGTCTCTTATCGAAGAAAATAAAAACAACCCTAGATACCTCTTCAGCACTGTAGCCAGGCTGACAGAGAGTCATAGTTCATTTGAGCCATCTATTCCTTTAGCCCTTAGCAGTAATGATTTCATGAGCTTTTTTAATGATAAAATTCTAAACATTAGAGACAAAATTAGCAACTTACTACCTTTACTTAGTGCAGATTCCTCCTATATTTTCGATTCGGCAGAAACGGCTCCAAATTCTGATACTAACCTCGATTGTTTTTTTCCAATTAACCTCGCAGAACTAAATTCGATTATTTCTGCGTCTAAACCGTCAACTTGTCTTTTAGATCCAATCCCAACCAAGTTGTTTAAGGAAGTCTTTCCTCTAGTTAGCAGCTCCATACTAGATATGATCAATATATCTTTAGCAGCAGGTTATGTACCCCAGTCATTTAAAGTAGCTGTAATTAAACCGCTCCTTAAAAAGCCTACTCTTGATTCAGGAACTCTAGCTAACTATAGACCTATATCTAACCTTCCTTTTATCTCCAAGATCTTAGAGAAAGTGGTAGCTAATCAGTTGTGTGATTTTCTCCACAACAACAGCTTGTTTGAGGAGTTCCAGTCGGGATTTAGAGCTTACCATAGCACTGAGACTGCACTTGTTAGAGTAACAAATGATCTTCTGTTAGCCGCAGACAGGGGACTTCTATCTGTGCTTGTCCTGTTAGATCTTAGTGCTGCTTTTGATACAATTGACCATCAGATTCTGTTACAGAGACTAGAACAATTGCTTGGAGTTACAGGGACTGCTTTAAGTTGGTTTAGATCCTATTTATCAGATAGATCTCAGTTTGTGCATGTTCATGATGAGTCCTCTTTGTACACCAAAGTTAGCCATGGAGTGCCTCAAGGATCAGTGCTTGGTCCGATTGTATTTACATTATATATGCTTCCTCTAGGTAGTATTATGAGAAAACACTCCATGAACTTTCATTGCTATGCAGACGATGATTGGTCCTAAGAACCTTAGAGAGACTTTCTCTGCCGATATGACGGCCCTTAGTAGTATTAGTGTAGCCTCTAGTACCACTGTTAGGAACTTAGGAGTTCTGTTTGATCAGGATATGTCCTTTGATTCCTACATTAAACAAATTTCAAGGACAGCCTATTTTCACCTTCGTAATATCTCTAAGATCAGGCAGATCCTGTCACAAAATGATGCTGAAAAATTAGTTCATGCATTTTTTACCTCCAGGTTGGATTACTGTAATTCTATTTTAGCAGGGTGCTATGGTAAATCTCTAAAGACCCTCCAACTCGTCCAAAACGCTGCAGCTCGTGTTCTTACTAGAACGAGGAAAAGGGACCACATTACTCCTGTATTGGCTTCTCTCCATTGGCTCCCAATAAAATCTAGAATAGAATTTAAAATCCTTCTGCTCACCTACAAAGCTCTAAACGGTCAGGCACCATCCTATCTTAAAGAGTTAATTGTACCGTACTATCCGACAAGAACATTAGGTTCCCAGAATGCAGGCCTGCTTGTGGTGCCTATAGTCTCTAAAAGTACTATGGGAGGTAGAGCCTTTAGTTATCAGGCACCGCTCCTTTGGAATCGTCTACCAGTCGGGGTCCGGGAGGCAGACACACTAGGTACTTTTAAGAATAGACTTAAAACTTTTCTTTTTGATAAATCTTATAGTTAGGGCTGGCTTAGGACCAGCTCATAGTTATGCTGCTATAGGCCTAGACTACCGGGGGAACTGGCACCAGGATCTCTTATCTCTCTCTCCCTCTTTCTCTCCCAGCTTTCTTATCTTATAGTAATAAGATATGTCTATAGTGACAAGCAGTAGCTTGTCACTATCTTTGTATTCTAACCTCTCCTTTTGAGCTCTCTTAGGTTCCTTGAGCTCTCTTAGGTTCCTTGGGACTGTTGGTGAGGATGGCCTGCCCAAACAACCCCCCCCCCCCGCCCCCTCCCCCTGAGGATGGCCTGCCCAGACCCCCCCCCCAACCTATCCCATCCTATTCTTCTTTCTGCATCTTGTCCCATCTCCCCCATCCCATTTTCAAGCCCAGCACAGTTTAGCAGATGGCTGTTCCGTCATGAGCCCGGGTCTGCTGAAGATTTCTGCCTGTTAAAAGGAAGTTTTTTCTTGCCACGCTATGACGGATTAAGCTGGGCTCTTGTAACATAGCCATAAGTAAGGTCCTTTACCTGCTTTTTGTAAACATAACAATGAGCATGGTCTTGTTACCTGCCCTTTTGTTAATGTTAACAGACAAACAGTAAGGTCCTTTACCTGCTTTTGTAAAGTGTCTTGAGATAACGCCTGTTATGAATTGACGCTATATAAATAAAGATTGATTGATTGATTGATTGATTGCTTTATTTATCTCCCTGTGTACATCATTATGAATCAAGCCCATCGTCACCAGACCAATTCAAACATTTTACTCGTTTTTTTCAAGAGGAGTTTCTAAGAACCAAAAGTCCCCCACGGATCGGATGTGTTCAGAAAAACTGAAGCTTGATTGACTTGTGTCGTCTGCACTTTGACCTGATGTGATGCTGATTTCACCTCAGAGAATTTCATTGTTTTAAATGTATTTCCAGTCAGGTACAGTTAGATATGTTGGACTCATTTGAAAACACATGTTTAAAGGGTAAATGTCTTTATGCTTGTAAACACTACAGATCACACCTGTATACACGTTCACACACTGATGGTAGAGGCTGCTGTGTGAAGACTCCATCAGTGTTAACTAATTCATTCATACACATTCAAACACCCCCAACAAATCAGCTGGAGATACGTGGGGTTAAGTGTCATCCATCGGGAGACATCGAGCATGTGGCTGCAGGATCTGGGAATCGAACCCCCGACTGTTCTGTTTGAAAGACAAGCGACTCTGCAAACAGAATCCTCTCTCCTCTCCTCTAAGTATCTACTTAGTCCTCAGACCACACAGTGACAGTAAACGATTTCAAGTGACTGTCCTGCGTTCAGACCTTAGTCTAGTTATGTAGAAGTGCATCCGTATTCATCAATAAGACGTTTTAATACAGTTGATTGTAAACTCTTTCCTGAGTGAGTATTATCACAGCTGCATTCATGTGTTTATTGATGTAGATGTTTCAGGTTGTTGCATGTGTTTGTGAGTTCAGACAAACAGCTGGCAACGATCATTTTCTCCCAGTGTGCCACTGGATGTTAAATAACCGAGCGAATAATACAGTTTCCATCAATGTTTTCATATTTATCATATTTTAAATCAAAACAACAACACACCATCGTCCTTAGAGACGAGACGTGGAGAGGAGGAGATCAGCATCATCGTCACACGGTAAAGAGGAGGCGACACTTGCTGTTTGTTTCTATGACAGCAGTGTGTTGACAGATGTGGATAGAAAATGTTTACGCTGTAAGCTCAGCGAACAGATCGAGGAATGAAGAGGTTTAAAAAAAGACTCACAAAGGTAAATGTAGCATCCCCTCTGAACAACTAAAAAGCAACTTCAAACTTCAAACGCTCCCAAGCTGAATGAACCAAAAGCACCAGAGCCAATAAATAGAACGCTGGATATAACATTTAAAACACTAGTAAGGTAAGATTTAAAGCTCGACTCATTACTCTTTAAAAACACTTCTCAGGAGGGACTGTGGGTGATGAAAGCATCGCCATCCTTCAGTAACATGTCGAGGTGCTGATGAGAACAGCGCTGAAACTTCTGAACTCTGCAGGTTGTTTCTGTTCTGAGTTCACTGAGATGGCCTGTTTTTGATGGGGGAAAAAAAGGCTTAAAAAGTTTGTCATTATAGAGTGAACACAAAAACATTAAATCATTAAAAAAATTAAAAAAAGATGAGAAAGTGACAAAGATAAGGAAGAAACAGAATCTGTCCCCAACTTTTTGGCCCAAAAATAAGGACTGGGGGACCCCGACCGTCACTGCATGTGGTTGAAACACTGAACGTTACAGTTCACTTCATTGTCTTCAGTGGTGAGTGTGGTTTGATTCGCTCCAACTACGGAGGACTGAAAGTTTTAGAGTTGAACGGACGCCACGAGGGAGATGCAAGATGCCAGAGACAAATCAGATTTGGCCTGCTTTCTGTTGGTCTTAAAGCCCCCAGGCCCCCCCATGAGTGGAGTACTGGATCAGGTCAGAGCTGCAGGGGCGTCTTAGCTGGGGGGGGCGATCAGGGGTTAGCAGGCTAATGTTAGCACTCTTTAGTTAGCTTGTAGCTCTACATTGCATATACATTTAAACGAAATGACCATGATCTAAAAACACTTATGTGATGTTCAAATAAGCGGTGAGTACATTAAACTACTCTTCTTTTCTCTAATCCCTCAATGAAACAACTTTTATACTCAAGGAGACGACGCTGCTGACCGTCCCGTCCGTGTAAAAAAGAAGGACTTTGAAGTCAGCTCTCTGGATGTGCTATGGGTATAAAAGTATTCCCCTGAACGTGTCACTCACTCAAGAACATGTTGTTTCCATGTAGAAAGAATATTCAGTCAGGACCACTTTGTCAAGGATCTCCCTGCCCTTCCATGTGCTTACGTTGGAAGGCATTAGGCAGGGATAGCACACATCCCTGCCCTTCCCACACATGCAAGGAACGCCATAAGGCAGGGAGATAAGCCGCAACCCCCAAAACACCATATCAGGCCAACGACCCTGGCCTTCCAGGACTGAGTGGCAAGAGCTAACAGGAGGTGATAAATACAAGTAATAGCGAAAGAATTTAATCAATGAGTACAAGCTACCTACTATTTGAGAAAACCAAAAGTGTTGGATAAGTCAATCATATGCTTCAACACTTATTTAAAGCTAGCCGATGAAAGCACATGCATTGCTTTGAACATCTAAATAGCGTGGAACATCTGGATTTGTGGCCACCTTTTCTTAACAACCATGTATCTCTAATCCCTTTGAAACCAGAGAAAATGCGGTTTTATAAAAGTACGGCTCAACATCCCAGGTAAGCTAAAATCTATTCTATTATTGTAAAGCAGTTCTTGTGGAAAGACCATGTGGGAAATGATTGGGGAGCTTTATAAGAACCAAAGATGCTGTAGAACTATCCGTACTTATGACCAATGTCCATCAGACACATGTTCCGGCAGCGGAGCTAATTTTCACTTTTTTCATTGTGTGCTTCCACTGGCTCCGATCCGTTGTGTTTCAGTTTGCTGGAGCTTACTTAAAAGAACTGCATTTCCCATCACTACCATACCCAGCCGGTGGATGTTTCCGCTTCCGCTACATGTATGGGAGCAAGAACACGTAATCCTTCTGGAGGTCAACAGGAAGACGCGTACACTAACTTCCGGAGTCTTTTTTTTATTTTTTATATATACTTTATTAATCCCGCGAGGGGAAATTCGGTTGTCACTCTGCATTAATGGAGAGGTCTCAGAGTGAGGGGGCTGCCCACAGCGAGCGCTCCAGAGCAGTTTTTGGGGTTCGGTGCCTTGCTCAGGGGCACCTCGGCAGTGCTCAGGAAATGGACTGGCACCTCTCCAACTACCAGACCAGTTTCCGGACTTCCGGTTCCCAACCCAAGTCCCTACAGACTGAGCTACTGCCGCCCCTCCACCGTCTTTATAGTTTGTATCCAGTAGTTAAAGGTATTTTTTAATTTTTGAAGCTGAAAGACAAAAAAAAACACCTGCATCTTTCCTATACAGCCGAAAAAATGGTAAGATAGAAGTTGTAACTGTGAATGAATGCGGATGTAGCTTTACCGCCGAAGTAGCATTAGCATTAGCATTGTGTTGACAACGACAGCTGTGGTTACTTTATCATTCTTTTCTGAAACTCTTCCTCACAAAGGGAGTTGGTTTGTCTAGTCCGGTAACACTTAATGAGGGAAGCACGTTTGTTTGGCTCGGTAAATTAGATTGGTGTCATATTTTGTTGTCGAGCCAAAAAAAATTTATGTCGATAAGACATTTAGTCGGAGGGAATCTCCGACAAATTTTCACCATTTACTAGTTTGTTTTTTAGCTCCTATTTATTCCACGCATATCCAAAACAGAGTAAAACTACAAAAAGAGAAAACAAAGGTTCCTTTGTCACATAAGTAGCATTGAAACTAGCTTGATGGCATAAAAGAGCAATGGAAATAGCCTTAGCAACTAGCTGCATGCTGTACAATTCTGAGCATTATAAAATATACTATTTACGATAGTCTTTCTTGAAAAATATAACACAAATATTACATCTCTCTTAGTTTAAAGTCAAAACTTATAGTTGGTGATGCCAAAAGTGCAAACCAGGAAACAGATGGCAGTAGATGAACTTGGACATATGCTGACCTTGCTAGTTGCATATGAATGATAAGAAACAAACAAAATGGCTGACTTCTAGTCAGATTGGCCTTGAAAATAAAAGACAGGACAAAACTCAATCCAAAGCAAGGCAACAATTATATAAAGCTTTTTCAAGGGCAGTACAGTTGAACATGAATTAAAATCTTTATATGCCATGCATAGTGACCTCATTATATCAGTCAAATCTCCCCCCGGGGACAATAAAGTATTGTATGATAAATCACAATAATTGTCCTGCTGTTTTATACTCGGGTTCGACCAATAATACCAGATGAGTCTACTCCAGTAAGTATGATTATTTTGTAGCTTCCTTTATAGATGCAAACACGCTCACTCACACACACACACACACACACACACACACACACTCACTCTATAACATTTAATATTTCATCATAAAATCTTGTAATATCAGTATAAAATAATTGCCCTCTCATTATCATATTAATCATATTTGATCTCTCACAGGTCCAGCCTGTTGAAGACCCTGCTGGTTTGAATGGAGTTGTGATGTATGGAGAGGAAACATATCCATTACCTAATGTAAGTCTTTACTCACTGAAACTTTTTTCAGAGCTTTTATTCCTCCAGCTACAACACTGTAAATCATTTCTTCTTGATTTTTTTTTTTTTTTAAATATTGTATTTATATACAGTTTTGATTTTACAAAACACAAAACCAAATAAAAAAAGACAAACAGCAACAACAACATCCACTCAAGTCACCTTGCCACCCTGAAGAAAAAATCAAAAGAAAAGGGGGATATGAGTCCAACTCGTCCATAACTAGAATCCAGGGTCCTTCGGTGCGTTGATGGTCAGGGATAGTCAGTAAAAACAAGACAAAGCAAAACTAAAGGAAAATTACAGATACAATCAATCCACATTCTGATTTATTTCCTTCTTAAAACAATAAAGTATTGTATGATAAATCACAATAATTGTCCTGCTGTTTTATACTCAGGTTCAACCAATAATACCAGATGAGTCTACTCCAGTAAGTATGATTATTTTGTAGCTTCCTCTATAGATGCAAACGCGCGCGCGCACACACACACACGTTTAATATTTCATCATAAAATCTTGTAATATCAGTATAAAATAACTGCCCTCTCATTATCATATTAATCATATTTGATCTCTCACAGGTCCAGCCTGTTTTAGACCCTGCTGGTTTGAATGAAATCGTGGTGTATGGAGAGGAAACATATCCATTACCTAATGTAAGTCTTTACTCACTAAAACTTTTTTCAGAGCTTTTATTCCTCCAGCTACAACACTGTATCTCATTTCTTCTTCTTGAATTTAGAGGGAAGTATAGATCAAGTAAACATTGACCCACTCTACAGCACTTATAGACTGAGCTAAACCTCTTCAGCATTGATCCTGTGTGCCATAGTGACACTCTGACTTGTCTGTCCCCTGTGCTGCTGCAGCCTCCGACTGGGAACAATCAGAGGAACCATGTGGATGTGGGAGGAGTTCTGGAGGAGCAGAGACACTCAGGTAGACGTGGAAAGTTTAGCTTTATAATCTATGACATGTGTTCGATTTGTGAGTTTTTTTTTTTTGTTTTTTTTTTAAAGGTTTATTTTTGGCCTTTTTGCCGTTATTGATAGGACAGTGGATAGAGTCGGAAACAGGGAGAGAGTGGGGAGAGACATGCGGGAAAGTGGCCACAGGCCGGACGCGAACCCGGGCCGCTCGCGCGAGGAGCAAAGCCTCGCAACATGGTGCGCGCGCTGCCGCTGCGCTATCGGCGCCACCAGTGAGTTTTATTTTTAATGTGAGATGTTTTACCATTTTCAGAGGAGGCTCTTAACCATGCAGAGAGCTTGGTGGTTCAGCGCCGGAGACGCTTGACTTCTACGACAAGTGACACCACAGACAGAGGATCCCAGACCTGGTACTTTGAGTCTTAAGTCATATATTATGCACATGATGTTAAAGTCTTTCTTATGTTACCAAAGATCAGAGGCCTGTACTATGAAGCAGGACTTGGGGTTAGTGAGGTAACTTCAGGGTTAACTCTGGGTTGTCCTACAGAGATCATTCACTTTTTAGCTGGGTATATCGCCACAGCAACTTATGCTGCTCCAATTTTTACAAACATAATATACTTAGGGTTTATATATGATTATGGATCCAAAAGCAAAATAAGAACACAAGTACTCACTGTTTATTTAATACACAATATAATTGTGCAGAGGAAGGGGAGTGAATCTTCGGGTCACCCAGTGGCTGGTGACAGTGTGGTCACAGTACATCCAGTGTCCAACCTGTGGAAACCTTCATGTGGTTGAGTCTGTAGTGTCCTTGGGTTTCCACACAGTAATGTGCAGATTGATACGACGTCTCATAAACACAGTTCAGGCAGGAAGGCCGAGGAGCGGGCAAGCAGACAACCAGGGCAGCAAGGAACGAAGGGTTAAATAGATGGAAACAATCTGAAGCTGGCCAATCATCAGGCCAGAGGCTTTATGTAGCAGGTCTTGATTGCTGATGAGAGACACCTAGCTGCACCTGCTGCAGGAAGCCACACCCACTACTGAATTCACTCAGAGCACTGTACAGAGGGGGAGACACATGAGGATCAAACAGTGAAAACACAGAAGAAGATATATTCTGATACAGTGTAGTAGTAGAGTACTTTAAGCAGCATCACAACAACCTGAACAAAGACTGTGTGTGTAACAATAAGAAGTAATGAAAGTCTGTTCTGATCTCTCTTCTCCTATAAACTTAAAGAAAATCACACATTCAGCCTTTATGACTCAAAAGTGTCCAAAACAGCTCCAGGTCATCAATGTGTAAAAACTAAATGTTCTATTTATTTCATGTCTTGAGATTTCTGTATTTACTTAATGATCAGAGTTAGAGCCAGACTGGTTTAGTGACATTATCTCTTCTTGTTTACAGGGGGAGTCTGAATAATGCACTGATGGCTGCTGGTGACTTCCTGATGGAGATCCTGAGTGTGATCCTGAGTGAGATCCTGAGTGTGATCTGGAGAGCCATCCTACAGGTGATGATGATTTATGACTTAATTTTAACTACTCTCTCTTATTTTTAATTAATTTCAATTTAATGACTTCAATATTTAACATCTCTAAATAAATGATTAATTGTTTTGCATAATATTTAATGAATTTTCCTAATTTAATGTATTACTCATGTAGATTCAATATAACTATATCCTGTGAATGTATAAATATGCCCTGGAAATCTGTGATGTATTTGTGACTGATGTCACCTCTGCAGCTTATATACAAAGAACTTTTATTGTATTCATTAAAATACACAAAGACAAAAGACGAGATCCTTTTTACCAACAGAAAAAAATCCTCAACAGAGGTGAAATTGACCCTGAACGTAACAGATGTTACTATTTAATAACACAATGTTTTTCATTCCAAATGTATTTGGAAATAATATAAACATATAAAATAATGTAAGTCTTTACTCACTGAAATGAACATTAATGCAAACCTTCATTCAGAGCTTAAATTCCTCCAGCTACAACACTGTATGTCATTTCTTCTGCTTGAATTTGATGTGTATTTGTGATTTAGGGAAGTATAAATCTCGTAAACACTGACCCACACTACAGCACTTAAAGACTAAATTAAGCCGTCCCTACTGTTCAGCATTGATGCTGTGTGCCATAGTGACTCTCTGACTGTCTGTCCCCTCTGCTGCTGCAGCCTCCGACTGAGAACAATCAGAGGAACCGTGTGGACGACTCAGCCAACGTGTGAGGAGGAGTGCTGGTGCAGCTCAGGTAAATGTGGTCAGTACATCTTCATAAACTATGACATGTGTTGTAGACTGTTTCAGTGACATTATCTCCTTTTTCAAAACAGGGATCACTTTTTGAGTCAATGAATTATCCATTGATGACTTCCTGCTGGTGATCCCGAATGCGATCCGGAGTGTCATGTGGAGAGACATTTCAATAAATTTGTTTCATTTCATTTTGTTTATTTGTTCTGAACATGTGATGTTCATTTAACATGTGATGTTCACAAGAAAACAGGAAGTAATAATAAATAAATAAATCTTATCATGTTCAGAAAGGAGGCGGGAGAAGAATACATCATATTTTTACCTGCCCCTCACTCAAAAAAAACAAAAAAAACAGAAACAAGAATTATCTGGATGGTCTGTCCAATTACGAATTAGTGATAACTTACGTGGCAACTCAAAACAATTTTATCTTTGACTTCACTTCCATGTTAATAAGGAGAACAAACACACACCAAACACTAATTGCCAATTTCATACATTCTAAAAACTTTCTCCTTGTAATTATTTTTTTAAACTGAAATATTTGCACACAGCTCTCCAATTTGTTGGTTAGAGAATTCCACAATTTGATACCTGTAACAGAAATACACATCTGTTTTAAAGTTGTCCGTGCAAACTGATGTTTAATATTAAAGGTTTTCCTATGCTCTTCTTCTTCTGAACTAAAAACAAACATCTTGAGGTAATATTTTTCTCTTTGCTATGAACATAACTACGAGTGTCTTGTAACTCAACTACATCTTTCAGTTTCAATAAAGCTGAGCTAAAAAAACAGTCTATTGGTGTGCTCTCTGTGGTGGACTTTATGAGTGATTCTTACCAATCTTTTTTGTATAATAAATAATGGATTAATGTTTGTAACATAGGTGTTACCAGGGGCGTCACCAAGGTCAGTCAGTCAGTCAATACGCTATGTGGATATGTGAATATTTGCTTTCTCCACTTTCTGATCATTACTCTCCTTAATATAAGCTCAAGTTAAATAAGTCTTATATGGTGCACCTTGAGTGAAATGTTTCATATTGAGTTCCTTCATATTCAAAGACTGTCTGCATCACTAATGACTCTATCCTGTGAAATCCTTTAGACTCACCTTTCCAGTAGAGATCTCTCCCCTCTGACTCCCTGTGCTCCTCTGCCCTGACTCCTACAGGTCAATGGGGTGGTGGAGTGATTATTATTATTATTAGTGTATATTTATCGTTATTATTGTTATTATCCAGTGGTGATTATTACAGTGAATGAGCTCAGCTCCTGTTTCAGGTGTGTAACCATGGATAAAGTGAGAAACACAGCTGATGCTCCAGAAGGAAGGACATAATAATCATATAACCTGTCATTATTTTCTTCAAAATGATTATGAAACTGTCAGTTTCCCTTCACTTCATCGTGTCAGGTAGAGAGGCCCTTCAGCGCGTCGTTATCCATTCCACTTGCTCATATAGAGAACGCCCACATGACTGAAAATCCAGTCCGCGTTTTCCCTGCGACCTTGCTTACACTCCTGCAGCGTGTGTGTGTAAGATGAAGTACACACAGAGCGCCTACAACACAGACTGTAATAGAACCGCATTAGGAGAAGGACGTGAATGCAGAATGGATATAAGAAAGTTTTTCAAGAAAGAAAGTGTTCTCTGCTGGTAGTAAGTGACTACTGGTATTAGCTTATTGTATTTCATATATGCTCCAATATTATGAGTTATTCACCAGTCAATAAGCATTTTATTTGAGTTTCATTGTATTAGTCGTTCTCTTTCTGGCGGTCACCAGTCGAGGGCGCCATACTGTATGCATTTTAACAAGCAACATCACTCTCCAGAGTGTAGAGTGGTGATGCACATACATGCACATTTACTTTACAGTTGAGATGTCTGAGGGATTAACAGAATATATATCTGTATCTATTTATCTCTGTAGATCGAAGGCAGATCTAAGAAAGATATCAGTTGACACATCAGAGACCCTGGTGGTCTCTGGTAAAACACAGCTCTTATTTGGAGCTCTCACATTGCTGATATATACCAGTGGGTGTGGACTGTAGCTGTTTCCGTTCTACGTTCGTGAAGCTTTTTTACGGCCCTCATGGGCGCTGTCATCTTGGAATTTTGACGTCATTTGCAACCAGAGTCTGCGCAGTAGGGTCCGGCGGGAGGAGCCCTGGCAACACGCCCCGCCCACTTTGCGTACCGCTCTGATAGCTTACGCAGCCCAGCTACGCCAAGAACTTAAGAATCTTTACGGAGAGAAATTCATCTACCGACCATAAACGTGAGTACAAAACCACCATATATTTCAAGTCAAATATCTAAACGTAGTTCATTCAGAAACTAAGAAAATCACACTTTTTATACTAATTATTGAATTTAAACGTTTTTTCCTGTATGTCTTGTTTATTGCTACTGGATGCCTTGAATTTCCCTCAGGATCTATCTATCTATCTATCTATCTATCTATCTGTCTTCTTTAACTGTGTGGGTTATTAAACCTTTTATTTTTGGCAAAAAACGAACTATTTTTAGCTAAGTTAGCAACAGATCTAACATATGCTGGTGAACATATGTTATATGATAGAAAGTAGTGGTGCACATAGTACTAAAGTCATATCTGCTGTCAGTAGTTACTTCAGTTCTATGTACATTTACAGAGTATGTGTTTCTGTGCATAACTGTGGAGTTGGTAAATGAATCTGTTTCATTAAGGTTTCTGTTTGTATGGACCTTTTCTCTGGTTCTTTTCCTTGTCTAACATGTTTATCTCATTGTTTTTTATTATCCTCATTTTAGACACAAGGAAGAAGAAAGATGGCTGATACAGATACCCCTGCCAGCTCACCTGATGGTCTCCCTTACTTTGTTCTCCTCTCGGTGAACACCTTTGGACTGTGGAAGGAAGAGAGCATGCAAACTACTCACAGAGAGACTCCTGTCAGACAGGGATTCAAACCTGTAACCTCCTCACTTTTATAACTGAACCACTGTTCAGCCAATGTGTTATACATAAAATAAAGTATTTATTGATTTAAACCTTTTCTCTCCTGTTTTAAGCTGTAAAAACATAGAATGTCTCATGTTCGTGTAGGGCAATGACAGAAGTCACAGCTGGGAAGCAAATAGCTTTAAAAGTACTTCAACACTCGAGTATTTAACATTTAATGCAGGTTAGTGTTAAAGACAGCATGCACATAAAGACAGTAGAGTGGTATGATACAGACACGACTGAGAAGGCAATTACATTATTATATTTTATTCAATCACATGAAATGTAACACTAGTCTTGTAACTTTAACAAATACAGATTGTGCTTAAAAACATAGTGTGGTATTTTAAGCTACTTTCTTTCACTTGATTGTTCAGTTAGATGAATGTAGTATTTAAGGTTTTTGTGGGTTATACAGGTTTGAAAGAGGCAAATGAGTGAACAGTATTTTAAAGTTATGGAAGATTAATCTAAATATAACAAAAAGAAAATGTGGCTTATAAGAAAAACCTTGGTATTAAACAGCCTCTCTTTTCTTCCCTTCATCTTTTGAATGAATAGTCAAACATTGCTCAGGAGATGCGAGCTGCGTCCTCTGTGGCTCAGGTGTTTCACATCAGACCGCCGTCCAGTGTAAGATCAGACCAAACGCCCTGGTAAGAGAAGCAGTCCTCCAATCCTCCGAGGACGAGCTGGAAGAGAGAGAGAGAACATGAGAAAAAGGAAATCCTCAGTTTAATGTATAATATGTTGGTGAAAACAGGGAAATACCTATTAAAAGACATAAAATCTTCATTAATGATTATAGATGCAAAATAAAAAACATTAATATATAATTTGGTGAGAAACGTGATCTTTATGCCTTCTTTTATTGAGCCTGTCTGTCTCCTCCTAACCACCATAACAAGCAGCCTATTTTTGTAGTCTGTGTCAGGTTTTGTCAAGTTATAACACAATTTATTAATAAGCGTTATTAAATGTACAACATGATCAACTTGTGATTATTGGATTGGTAATGTGTGTGTAAACTCATACTGAATATTTGGCAGGTTTAGGCAGCATGATGCTCGGTTAATATTATATTACACCACCGCTGATTGTTTGTGTTCACGTTTCTGTCAGTCTCTTAAATCAGACAGAAGTTAAATCAGAGCTTACTTTAGTTTTATCCTGATATCTAGAGAAATATTCTACCTCATTATACAGTATTATAAATATCAGCTTGCATGGTGACATGTTAATCTCTGTATAACACACTCTTCAAACAGACTGTAAACATGTACACATCAGTAATGATACAGATTTATAGTATTTAGCTTTGTTTTTGTCCTTGATACTTTTTTAAAAACCTTACCAGACATATTTATTATTTACTGAAACATAACTATACAGTCAATGAACGCCATCTATGAGCTGATTTTAATTACCATGTTTTTTATTTTAAATACAATTCCACTCACAAAACGATATAACAATATCAAGAAACACAGTGTAACGGTTGTGATTATGGAATGTAACTTTAACAATGTGTATACTGTGTCGCTTAGCCTTTGCTGCCTGCTCCTCGTGAAACCATGCGCACACTACGCTGGTTGGACGTATTTTGTTTCACTCCTGTTTTCTTTACTTTATAGAACAACAGTGATGGTCAAATATGGCACTATTTTGTTCATGTATGAAACGATAGTAGCCGTACAACCGGGCTTGATAAGGTTGGAGTGTTTATTTAAATAAACGACGAGCATTGAATCCCCCGCATCGTGTGGATGTGAGTTTTTGCCTGCCGTTTTCCTCCACTCTCCACGGCCTTAACATAGCAACGGACCCAAAACCATCACAACAGCATGTCAGTTCTTAGGTTTGCTCATATTAAAAAGTAAAATAAAAAGATAAATCATACCTGATAACTAACCTAGCTTAGACTGCTAATATGTTAGCTCGCTCATAACACTTTAAGCTATGACACATAAATCAAACTTTATTACTTACCGAAAGAACTGCAAAGATGCCTTAGAGTCCACAGGTCCGTGACATTAGTTTACTGCAGAAAAAACAGCTTTTACCACCTCAAAAAAGACGAAAAAACTGAACAGAAAAGCTCCGTGGAGTCTCGGCTTCACTTCACGACGTAACTGCTTATTCACCAAGAGCGATACGCAAGATCCGCGGCTGTCAATCATCGCCATGTATGACGTAAAATCCCGTTTTTTAACCTCAAATAACTTATTTAAAACAAACTTCACAGAAAAATGAGCACTTGAACACCATGTAGGGTGATAATATCTAATGATCACAGCAGAGTTTAGGTCTGGAAAAAAATGATGTGACGAGTATTTTAACTTTACAGTTTGACCCAAGTCCCGTCTGTTATCATTGAGGAGGCGGGGTTTATGACCTATACTGCAGCCAGTCAGCAGGGGGAGCTCTAAACATAAAAGCTTCACTCCACAAGGGACCTTGTCCTGTCCATTATTTTTACAGTCTATGATATATACCAGTGAAACTGTATACATGTAGTTGGGTCCCTCAGTAAACTCAAAGAACAGATCATGTTTATTCATATGGGTTTCTACTCTTCTGGCCTGATTTACTAAAGGTTTGCATTAAAACGTGTGCAAACTTGATACCACCAGCAAAAAATGTGTTATCTGATGTTGTCAAGTGTGTGTTTAGTTTGTGCAGATTGTCCCCACTTGATAGGACATCCCCCAACTGAAGCATACAGGACTCCACTCTTTGCGTTTAGCTGCCTTTATTTCTTTTGCAGTCTCTCTTCTTAGCAGTTTGCAACAGTTTGCAGCAGTTTACAGCAGGTCACAGTAGGTTGCAGAAGGTGGAAAAACCTCAAAACAAAAAGAGAATGCACATTTTTTAGCACTCTTATGGTTTTGCCATCACAAAATAAGAACATGAAATCGCAAAATAATAATTTCCACTGGCCTACTAAATTTTGAAACTTTTCCTTTTACAAAATTTTAGCAAATCAAAATGTCATTAGTTTTTGAAATAATCATTTCATGAATCAAAATGCAGATAAATACAGTTCCAAGAATCTCATTTGAATATTCACAATAAACAATCAGTGGTTTTAAACCAAATGAGTCCCATGTCTGTGCCTTTGGAATCCCAGGTCACTTGAACGCACCACCGAGCCGACACTCCCGCAATGTAAACATTCATTGCAACGCTTACCGGCTGTTCTTCAGGTGTCTTTTGACAGTTTGGAGGATATCGCCTGCACAGTGGACTTTGGGGAAGTTTGGACAGTTTTGGCTCGCGCTGATCACGTTAATGAGCCTGGGCCTTTTTCAAACCAATCCCTACACACTCCCCCTCCGTGACGGAGTGCACTCCGTCAGAAGTCACACTCGCAGCTGAATGAAGTCCCCTCCATCCAGGTGGAGGGTAGAAATACAGCAGCAGGCATTGGGACAAACTTCACTCTCTCAGACAGAAACAGGAAGTGTGTGTTACCATGGTTACTCAGCGGAATCCTGGGGGAACGGTTTATTATTAATGTCCGTAATACACTCTGTAAAAGTCTTGTAGATTATTTTTCTCTAATGAAATTTATATTAACGTAGACTTATAGAAAAACGATCAGATGGAGCCCACATTCTTTGTTGTAATTTATAATGTTTTATTTATTATAATATCAAAGAACAGGTTGTCTTAAATGAAAGCAGACAAGGAGACTATAAATGAACATCACAGCTGATAAACTTTTATTTATTTTCTTGTTGTAGCCGAAATTAAGTTTTACAAAGAAATCAAGAGTAGAACAATGATAAATAAATAAGAGTGAGAAGTTGTCAGTAACATGATTTAATATTCTTTAGTTTTTGCAACAGTCCCTTTAAATATGAAACACAATGAAATAAACAGGTGAACAGAAGGAAGAAAAGAAGAGGAGGCTTTTATTTGATCCTTTAAAACAATAAACAGGTGAAGTTGTTAACGTCTGTATGATCATATTAAATGTCCATCTTAGTTGGAGCAGTGTTTTGGTTTGTACAAGCACACGGAACTTACTTTTGTATAGGTCACTCCTTCCGTGACTACCGGACGCAATAGGCGTTACACGTGATCATCAAGTGGGCATTGGGTACGTCTCACTTTGCTTATTTGCAGTCTCCTCGGTCCTCGGTCCTCGGCCGAACCGGAAGTAGTTCCAAAGCCGCCATGTTGAGGATCGTCCCAAAGCTCTTATAGCGAACGGAGGAGAGAGGAGGCTGATCCGAGGAGCGATGACCGAGGAGACACGAGAGCTGACTTCACGGAAGTCTTTTCACTGACAGACACGCCCCCTTCTCGTATATCACTCACTGATTGGACGCTGCACAGGATCAGACTTCAGTGAAACTTCTCAACATGAGCAGAGTTTAATACCGGAGAAAAGACGGACATTAAAAAGAGGCTAAACGGAGCGTCGGACATTTAAACTGATGATGAACATCAGTGAGTTTGTAAAGAGTCGATCTGTGATGAGCTGGGATTAAAAAGAGTCTGACATGAAGAGGAGTCCGTTTTATATTCTCACTTATTTATCTTCTGAACGTTTCATCATTTAGATTCTAATCAATCATTTTCAGTATCCTGACACATAAATATCTGTGTTTATAAAATACAGAGTTCGTTGTCTAAATACAGGCTAGGTTAAGTCCAAACTGTTTAATAATAATCAATAATTATAGACAATTCAAAATGAAATCTTTGAGTCAGTAGAAACTGTCCTTTTGGTTTGAAACAGACTGCAGGTTGTTCTTCAGGTGTTTTTTTTATCAGGTAAAGACACTAAACACTGTAACTGTGTGTGTTTTATTAGTAATAATACAGTGTGTGTTGTGTGTGTGTGTGTGTGTGTGTGTGTGTGTGTGTGTGACATAAACAGCTGTTCGGCTGATTGACAGCTGAACGTGATCAGCTGATGTCGCGTCATGTGACGCTGTCGAGGAAAAGACGTCTCAGGTGTCTTAAAGCTGATTTCCTCGGTCCTCTCCTCGGCTTCGTTTCCTTCGTGCATCTCTGGTGGACGGGACTAAGACGCAAGTGGAGGAGACAACTCGGAGGACACTCGGTGCAAATAAGGGAACTGAGAAAGGCCCATTGGTGCAGACTCGCTGGCGGAGGGTTTTATGGCCCACTATCACTCCCCGCTCAGTGGTTTGAGACAGACTTAATATGACGGGCCCTCCGTGTGGACGCACAAACGGAGGGGTAGTGGACGGTTTGAAAAAGACCCCCTGTCTTTTCTCCTTCACCTGGTCCCGCGGGTGCTCTGTTTTTTCTCCTCCGGACTGCGCACCATAGCGGGATATAGGTTCCTGCCTCTGACGCCAAACCTCCGGATGGGAGGAGGGAGTGAGAGGCGAAAGGCAGCTCGATCACAACAAAACAGATGTACTAACAGCGTGCAGTGAGGATTGCGTCTTTCATATGAGCAAAACAACACGTATTGTCCATTTAGTATGTTTGCCTTAATGAATATGCAACATGTGACATTTCTGCTGCAGAGTGCAAAATACTGGGAGGAGAAAATGCAAAGAAGTTACGTTAGTACACTCAATGTGATCTACCAAGACGGGCAAACATTGTGACAGTGTCTAAATTTAACACCTTTGAAAGGAACGTCCTAATCCAAGAGTAAAGGATGACGCACAACAGGCTGCAGTTAGGAGGAGACATAAAAGTGTAAACATGTTTAAATGACAGAAAAATAAATAGATCGATTAAACAGGACATATCTATAATGGAGCTCATCACAAGTTCAAGCAGGAAGACTGTTTTCATTCTAACACATTTAGCCTTTAAGTCATTATCCAACCAGATCCTGCCACAACCTCCCTCAATCAATCATTCTGTTTCTGCTGATACATTCAAAGTACTTTGTTTAACTCATTTGAAATGTAAATACATTTTTTTGTAAATGGTTGTTTTCAAGTCTTCATCTTGTCTTGTGTTATATTCTGTGTTTTGAGTGTGTATGTTCTTTGGTGGGAGTTGTCTGTTTGGACATTAACGGTGCAGTGAAGAAAAAAAAAGTTCCTCATGTGGACAAGAAAGTCAATTCATTCATTCAATTCATTCGTGTAAGCAAATGTGGGTGCCAGGTCACTTCCTGAGTACAGCCGAGGCACCCGAGAACCAAGCACTGAACCCGCTACAGCTCTGGTGTACACTCTAAGAAATGAGGTGTTGGATTTACTTAATACAGTTTTGTCAACAGGTTCCACGAAACTCAGTTGAGTTTATGATAAATGATTAAAGCTATTAATTATGATAAAATAAAGTTAAGTATTTATAGCACAAATACATTGAGTAAATGCAACATAATGGGGTTAGATTGCTTCTAAGCAACATTGTTATGTAGAGTTTACTTATGATTGTTATGTTCAGCCAACTTAGTTGAGTTGGATAAATACAAAATAACACAGTCACTTAAGTTTTACAGAATTTAATAATCTTCATTGCATTTACACAACAAGGTTATGTCAACAGGTTCCACACAACTGAGTTAAGTAACTCTTACATAAACTGCAATAATAAGTTCAACAACAATACACTGAGTTTCAAAGGAAAGCCCAAGCTCTTAGAAAACTGCAAGTGAACATCCATGTTGGGAAACAAACTGCTGAATCTGGACTGTTTAAAGCCAATTTGTTCCTCCTTCAAAATTATCAGACAGAATGACATCACATATTCCAAAACAATATTTTAGCACATTGGCCAAATCAACATTAACAATTCTTTAAGGTAGCTCAAGTTCAGAGAATATATCAAGACAAACAATGCTTGTTGCAAATGCGTTTGCAACATCTCTCAGTTCTGTCAGAACCTCCACGCCCTTGATTATGATTCCCTCGTCATCTGGGGGACCCATGGCCTCTGCTCCTTCCTTGTTGATAACATACTTCAACAACTGTCTGCTCCATTTCTTTGATTCCGCTGGTGTCAATGTCCTAAAGAGAAAATAACACAACGACAGTTAGAAACTGTAAGGGCCGCCAATGAACAGGTTGGCTCCCTGCGCCGCTGAAAAACCTCTTAATCTAATTATTTCCAGTATTGTCATTTATACAGCTGTGCCGTGCGGTGGCTCTGAAGTACATTGAACCATAAACCAGTGCAAGTATATTCAGTTAAACCTACAATATGTAACAGAAGTCCAATGACTCCCTGCCAGCCTGGACATTATCTTTTGTGAGTGTAATATTGAGTCACACATTTAATTTTTAAGTCATAACTGTAATGCCAAGAAATTATATTTTACACCACTTTTCACTTACACATTATGTGTCAGTGCTACACTATAGAAGAGTTAAAAACTAAAACTTACCAAGTATTCCTTTATAAGACTTGCAGGATCTTTGCTGAGGTAGACAGCAAGGGCCTTGAAGTTGCATACCCTTCTACTTTCTTCTACAGAATGATGGGATTCTGTAACAGAACAAGAAACACTTTAGAAATTGTGCAAAGAGATCTCACCTTTCTACCACAAAGGTGGAAGGATAGCCACCACTCAATCACTGTGTTCACACAGCAAGCGCTGCAGTCCGTCTGACTGCGTTCTGCTTCGTCTTAAATACGCTGCAAGTCTATTTTCGCCAGAGTACGCTGCAATGTCAGTATGAGGGTGTGTGTGTCTGTATGAGGGTGTGTGTGTCAGTGTCTGTATGAGGGTGTGTGTCAGTGTCTGTATGAGGGTGTGTGTGTCTGTATGAGGGTGTGTGTCAGTGTCTGTATGAGGGTGTGTGTCAGTGTCTGTATGAGGGTGTGTGTGTCAGTGTCTGTATGAGGGTGTGTGTCTGTATGAGGGTGTGTGTCAGTGTCTGTATGAGGGTGTGTGTCAGTGTCTGTATGAGGGTGTGTGTCAGTGTCTGTATGAGGGTGTGTGTCAGTGTCTGTATGAGGGTGTGTGTCAGTGTCTGTATGAGGGTGTGTGTCAGTGTCTGTATGACAAACAATTTCACCAGTTTTTAAAGCTAATGACAACTCCCTACCGTTTAGTCACTAGCGGGCAAAATGTGCGGGTCGGGATTTTCATGCTCCAATGATTTAACCGCGTTTTTGGACAGTGATACCACTATCCCCTCTTGTGCTACAGAGTCTGGGCTTAAAGTGAAACGGAAGATTTCAAACCAAATTTGGGACAATCCTACTTTGAGTCCAGTGCCTTTAGTCGTCAATGTTCGATTTAATTAATCCAGTTTCGTTGATGCAACACTTGTAAATTATTTAATCCAGACACATGTAAATGTAATGTAATAACAACGAAACTTCTTTAATTTCTTTCAGAAAACCTAATTTCTTAAGTTAATATAACACAGAACTATCAAGTAATACGTACCACAGCAGGGTTCATTTCTTAGAGTGTAGCAGCACCCCTCTGACATCTCTCCACTAACAAACTCTGAGGCTTTTTTGGGCTACTTTGTGTATGTTTTCCTTGCCGACGTTGACAACGATCTGAACAAATCTCTGTGAGCAGAGCTCTGAGTTTGACGAGGTAAATGATCTTCATTTTTCACTACAGATTCAGTTTTCTTTACCATGATCAGTCTTTTAACTGATTCAGATTTTTATCTTTTCATGGCAGATAGATAGAGAGAATAAAATATTATATCTATATCTATATCTATAACTTCAGATTTCTTCTTTTTGTTTTACAGTGATTTCTTTCTAATGGGTTCATGTTCTGTTGCGCTCATTTATTTTACCATATACATTAGTATTATTACATTATTATGATTATTATTTTAACTTTATTATTAGGTTTTTTAAGGAAACATTGTGATGTGAAGGTGTATGTGTGTATGATAAGTTGTGTTTATCCTTCATAACTTATATTTCACATCTTGAGATATAAGGGTTGGCCAATGGAGGTTTATAGTCATTCAGTTCAGATGAAATGATGCAACAATCTGTCTCTCTTTTTCTAAATCATTTTCTCTTTATTTCTTACAGACATCTGAGCAAACTGAACGGACTACAAATATGGATACTTTTGTAGTATTAAGTGTGTACACTAACTTCCGGAGTCTTTTTTTTTTTTTATATATATACTTTTTTAATCCCGCGAGGGGAAATTCGGTTTTCACTCCACTCCACTCTTTCTGCTCCAGAGCAGTTTTTGGGGTTCGGTGCCTTGCTCAGGGGCACCTCGGCAGTGCTCAGGAAATGGACTGGCACCTCTCCAACTACCAGACCAGTTTCCGGACTTCCAGTTCCCAACCCAAGTCCCTACAGACTGAACTACTGCCGCCCCTCCACCGTCTTTATAGTTTGTATCCAGTAGTTAAAGGTATTTTTTAATTTCCTGAAGCGGAAAGCCAAAAAAAACACCTGCATCTTTCCTATACAGCTGATAAAATGGTAAGATAGAAGTTGTAACTGTGTGAATGAATGTGGATGTAGCTGTACCGGCGAGGTAGCATTAGCAGCATTAGCATTGGCTTACAAAGGGAGATGGTTCGTCAAGTCCGGCAACACTTAATGAGGGAAGCGTGTTTGTTTGGCTAGGTAAATTAGATTGGTGTCATATTTTGTTGTTGATCCAAAAAAATGTTTATGTCGATGAGCCATTTAGTCGGAGGGGATCTCAGACAAAATATTCAATTTTCACCATTTACTAGTTTTTTTATAAGCATACTGGCTGCAACAGGTCATTAACTAAGAGTTTGCCTTCCATACATCCTGATGACTGCTTATTGATAGTAAGTTAAATAGTTGTTAAACATGAATTAAGATTGTTATATGCTGTCCATAGTGAGATCATTATATCAGTCAAATCTCCCCCCGGGGACAATAAAGTATTGTATGATAAATCACAATAATTGTCCTGCTGTTTTATACTCTGGTTCAACCAAAAATACCAGATGAGTCTACTCCAGTAAGTATGATTATTTTGTAGCTTCCTTTATAGATGCAAACATGCACACACACACACACACACACACACACACACACACACACACACACACACACACACACACACACACACACACACACACACACACACACACACACACACAAACAAACACACACACACACACACACACACACAGTGTTGTAGCTTTATTCCTCCAGCTACAACACTGAATCTCATTTCTTCTTCTTGAATTTAAAGGGAAGTATAGATCAAGTAAACATTGACCCACTCTACAGCACTTACAGACTGAGCTAAACCTCTTCAGCATTGATGCTGTGTGCCATAGTGACACTCTGACTTGTCTGTCCCCTGTGCTGCTGCAGCCTCCGACTGGGAACAATCAGAGGAACCATGTGGACGACTCAGCCAACGTGGGAGAAGAGCTGGAGCAGCCCGGACAGTCCGACAGAGGACCACAGACCTGGTACTTTGAGTCTTAAGTCATATATTATGCACATGAAGTTAAATATTTCTTATGTTACCAAAGATCAGAGGTCTGTACTCTGAAGCAGGACTTGGGGTTAGTGAGGTAACTTCAGGGTTAACTCTGGGTTGTCCTACAAAGGTCGTTCCCTTTTTAGCTGGGTATATCTCCACAGCAACCTATGCTGCTCCAATTTTTACAAACATAATATACTTAGGGTTTATATATGATTATGGATCCAAAAGCAAAATAAGAACACAAGTACTCACTATTTATTTAATACACAATACAATTGTGCAGAGGGAGGGGAGTGAATCTTTGGGTCACCCAGTGGCTGGTGACAGTGTGGTCACAGTACGTCCAGTGTCCAACCTGTGGAAACCTTCATGTGGTTGAGTCTGTAGTGTCCTTGGGTTTCCACACAGTAATGTGCAGATTGAGACGACGTCTCATAAACACAGTGTTGGGGATTTTCCATGGCGGCACTATTATGTAGGGACATTCCACGGCGGCAACATTACGTTGGGGTTTTAGGATGTAACATTTAGTTGTCGAATTAAATTTAATAATTAAGTTTGCTTAATTATTAAAATAAATCAATAATTATTATTAAACTGAGTTTAATAAACCTTGGGGCACCACCCTGTAAACAGGGAACAACCAAAATATTACAAATATCAGTCTCAAAATTAGTTAATTAAATACCAATATCATTAATAATCTGTATTTAATTGAAGGTGTGAAATCCGAACACAAAGCCCTTTCACCCAGCCTAAGTCACAATGCAAACAACTGCTCTTTAAATTATAACAGAATTTATTTAACAAAGCAACATCAAGTTAATCAATGAAACTCAATCAAACAACTATTATAAACCAAACTACAGGTAACAAACAAAACAAACAAGCGTGGCACGTGTGTATGTGTGTGTGTGTGTGCGTGTTTCTGTGAGAGAGAGAGAGAGAGAGAGGGAGGGACAGACAGACAGGGACAGATCAAAATGGCGGTGACCACGCGTGGTCACGTGATGGCGGACACAGAACGTGATCTACGTTTCTGCAGCGTCTGGAAAGCCACAGATCTCTATGTGTGTGCGTCTACCGAAAGGTGTGTGTGTAAAGGGAGAGAGCGAGGGAGAGAAGACAACGCACCTCGAAAGCTCAATCTCGGCCTGGAGCTACAACTCAGAGCATAGTTAACTTCACTTACCAGAAGCCAGTGGCCGGATTTGTATCAGACGGCATTCACACTAGTCTTTCTGATAGTGAGTCTATTACCCGAGACGCGAGAGTTCACAGATAAACACACGGGACACATAAAGAAAACAAAATAGATTTTACTCTGGTAAAATCTAAGACACAGTGGTCAAACACCAAGTAAATATTATCACCGTTTCACTATGATAACTCAGTTATTAAACACACTCTCTAAATCTAACTGCCCAGACCTAGCTAAGCCTCACTTGTAACCGTTTGGTCCACGGTTGATGAAAGGAAGAAAAGAGGTCCTGGAGCGGCCTTTCTGCAATTATTTGGTGATGGCGTCCCAGAGGGTGAGCAAAGGGCCGTAGTGTCCTCCGTCGAGCGAGGTGATCTCCGTGGATGTCCTGTCTTTACAGGACGGAACGAGACGTAATCCTTACAGTCTCTCTCAATACCGTTTCAATACGGGAGAAATAAAACGCTCTTCTTAGAGATGCGTTCAAGTGGATGATCTAAGCTCAGAAATTAGGACGTCGGTATGCTGCAAGGCCTTGGATGAGCTGCGCGCCAAAACTTTTAAACAAAGAGAAGCGTGCTGTGAAACAGGAACAGAGTTGGGTATCCTCGGACGTCGCCAGACGACGTATGAAAGAGGCAGAACAATGGGGCATGGCCGGTTTTATACCTCCCAGAGTTCACACCTATGTGTTAGGTGTGGCAAAGCATTCTGGGAGTACCTGCAAGGCATGCTGGGATAAAGAGTCTTTTGTCATAGTTCTCCAGACGTACACAGCCTGAACTTTGCCATCCTGGCTGGACCCAACAACAGTTCAGGCAGGAAAGCAGAGGAGCGAAGGGCAGCAAGGCACGAAGGGTTAAATAGATGGAAACAATCTGAAGCTGGCCAATCATCAGGCCGGATTCTGTATGTAACAGGTCTTGATTGCTGATGAGAGAAACCTAGCTGCACCTGCTGCAGGAAGCCACACCCACTACTGAATTCACTCAGAGCGCACTGTATAGAGGGGGAGACACATGAGGATCAAACAGTGAAAACACAGAAGAAGATATATTCTGATACAGTCTTGGGGTTAGTGAGGTAACTTCAGGGTTTTTCTCGATTGTTTGCACACATTTTCTGAAAGCACGCCTCATACTCTCAGGACTCTATAAAATCCAAAATAACACCCACAAAGGACAAAACCCCTCAGTTCTCCTGCAAAATGAAACTTCACATCTATAATAATGTTATTTCTTCTCAAAATGGTATTTTGTTTTCAAATGACACACACAAACCATCATATGAATAGACATGTATAAGAACCAGCTGAACACTGATGTGCTCAATGTAAAACACTATGATGGCTGGAAAACACTTCTTCTCCATTCAACATTATGGTTTAGGCCTTTTTTTGTTCAGTGTTACACTTACTACAGATAATGATGGTGTAGGTGAATGCTCATGATGGTCATCCTGATGGTGAATTTTAGGGAGATGATCGTGGAAGTGATCGTGGATGTGATCCTGAGTGAGATCCTGAGTGTGATCTGGAGAGCCATCCTACAGGTGATGATGATTTATGAATTAATTTTTACTTCTTTCTCTTCATTTTAATTAATTCAAATTTAATAACTTCAATATTTAACGTCTCTAAATAAATGATTAATTGTTTTGCATAATATTTAATGAATTTTCCTAATTTAATGTATTACTTGTGTAGAATCAATATATCTATATCCTGTGAATGTATAAATATGCTCTGGATAGGACTGCCCTGGAAATCTTTGATGTATTTGTCACTGATGTCACCTCTGCAGCTTATTTACAAAGAATTGAAGTATCACATAAATTCCGGCAGGTCACGGAGTCACGCTTTAATATTGTGCTAGAATTCGTGTCAGCTGATCTCACTCAAGCCTAATCGGCTGATGGCCAGCTGATCTGCTGAAGCACCCTATTGGCTAAAT
The DNA here is from genome assembly GCF_947650265.1 of Symphodus melops. Taxonomy (NCBI): domain Eukaryota; kingdom Metazoa; phylum Chordata; class Actinopteri; order Labriformes; family Labridae; genus Symphodus; species Symphodus melops. The sequence continues at coordinate 5,507,432 of NC_136697.1, forward strand.
AGTTCTTACACCGCCTTATTTAAACTGCTCTAGCCCGCCTACACTTCTCTGCTCCCTCTGCATGCTGCATTTGCAACCGACCTCCTCCCCTGCTCCTCCTTTTATGATATCTGACTTAATCAATGTCATGCTTGCATTGATGCTGGCTCGGGGGGTTGCGGCTTATCTCCCTGCCTTATGGCGTTCCTTGCATGCGCGGGAAGGGCAGGGATATGTGCTATTCCTGCCTAATGCCTTCCAATGTAAGCACGTGGAAGGACAGGGAGATCCCTCAGAGCCATACCGCCAAATATACGTAATTGTGTCAAAGTATTCTCCTTGACAAAGTGGTCCTGACTGAACTTTTATTGTATTCAGTAAAATACACAAAGACAAAAGATGAGATCCTTTTTACCAACAAAAAAAAAATCCTCAACAGAGGTGAAATTGATCCTGTTACTATTTAATAACACACTGTTTTTCATTCCAAATGTTATACATAACAAAAATGTATTTGGAAATAATATAAAGATATCAAATAATGTAAGTCTTTACTCACTGAAATTAACATTAATGCAAACCTTCATTCAGAGCTTTTATTCCTCCAGCTACAACACTGTATGTCATTTCTTCTTCTTGAATTTGATGTGTATTTGTGAAAAAGGGAAGTATACAGTAGATCAACTAAACATTGACCCACACTACAGCACTTATAGATTAAGCTAAACCTCTTCAGCATTGATCCTGTGTGTCATAGTGACCCTCTGATTCATCATCTTTTTCTTTCCATGCTCTCATACCTTTACATTGAAGATATTGTCATGACCCGACACTTTATAGAAAATACAATTAAATAACATTAACTTGACCAATAGGGGCGGCAGGTTTGCCGTTGTGGGGGCGGGGGGCTCATATAATGTTAGGGGAAACCTCAGGCAGAACACAGTCACCTTAAAACTTTCAGTGAAGCAGTCAGTGTGGACAAATGTGTTTTCTGTAGCTTTTCATTCACAGGTTTGGATCTCAGGTTCATGCTTCGACTTTTGTTCTGTGTTCATATTTTTATAACTGGACACACACACACACACTCTCTCACTCTAGAACATTTAATATTTCATCATAAAATCTTGTTATATCAGTATAAAATAACTGTCCTATCATTATATGAATCATGTTTGATCTCTCACAGGTCCAGCCTATTGAAGACCCTGCCTGTTTGAATGAAGTCGTGGTGTATGGAGAGGAAACATATCCATTATCTAATGTAAGTCTTTACTCACTGTAATGAACATTGATGCAAACATTTTTTCAGAACTTTTTTTCCTCCAGCTACAACACTGTATCTCATTACTTCTTCTTGAATTTGATGTGTATTTGTGAAAGTAAGGGCATATTGCAAACATCTGGGAATAAATTCCTTACCAATAGATTTCTTCACAAACGTGTTCATGAAGGTGTCTTATAACACACAAAAAAACATTTAAATCCAGCTCCTCTAGGAAAATCTGTGAGAGCGGCTCAAAGTCGGGGTACCTGCAATAGAAATTTATTGGTACTACCTATTGGTGAAAACTTGAAAATGTTAACCTTTGCTTTTGGTAGCTTGTGATGGGTCAAACTAGGGGTTCTTTAGGATTCTAATTCCATTACAAACATTTGTTTTCCAAAAAATCCCCTCCTTGGTGGAGAAATGGCCACGCCCACTTTTACATGTAAATTTACAGTAGCTTTATATGTTGATTTTAATATCTCGAATACTTTAAAAAATATACTGCACCACATTGCTTAATGTATTAGGGGTCCAGGTCGATCTTTCTTCACACTCTACTGTTCTTAAAGTTGGGACTGGGGCCAACCGGGGGGCTTGTGAGACATTGATACAGTTCTTGCAAGTCATACCTTTGTCATTTAGCTTACACTATGCCCAAAAAATTCCAACCTGACCTGAGCCAATGCAGGTTTTCTCTGAGCCCAGCCTGTCCTTTCAACTGTATTTATGGGCTGAGCCTGACCAAAACCATACAAGGTGACTTTTATAATTTGGGATTGCACTTTTTGAATCAGATATCTGTTTAGATAAGATCTTAATAAGCACAACAAAGAAGCATCTATTATAAAGAAAACAGCATATTTATGAGGTTCCCTTCGAAACACATGTCAAAACACAACAACAAACTATTTTTACAAACTGTCTGCTCATCTCCGAGTTTCTGAGCAGTAATCTAATAGTGTGAGTGTACCTGCACATTTAGCTCTGGATCACCGTGGTCCTGTGTCTCTGCTTGTGTTGTTACTATAGGCTGTAGATATGAATGGCAGAAGCCTGAGTGATGTCACATCACCTATCTGTTACTTCTGGGCCTTTGGAAGCCGAGTGCTTCGAAATCCTATCTCAACCTAACTTTTAGTAAACCGAACAACAGGCTAAGAGCTTGAACTGAAGCAGGTTTTGAGCATTTTGACACCAGCTACACCGCGCCCGCCTGTCAATCAGGTCAGCTACACACGTTTGTGAAGAAATCTAATAGTAAGGAATTTATTCCCAGATTGGCCAAATATCTGATAAATGACCCTTACATCACACTACAGCACTTACAGACTAAGCTAAACCTCTTCAGCATTGATCCTGTGTGTCATAGGGACCCTCTGACTTGTCTGTCCCCTGTGCTGCTGCAGCCTCCGACTGGGAACAATCAGACAAACCATGTGGACGACTCAGCCAACGTGGGAGAAGAGCTGGAGCTCTCAAACAGAGGACCCCAGACCTGGTACTTTGAGTTTTAAGTCATATGTTATGCACATGAAGTTAAATCTTTCTTATGTTACCAAAGATCAGAGGTCTGTTCTATGAAGCAGGACTTGGTTGTTAGTGAGGTAACTTCAGGGTTAACTCTGGGTTGTCCTACAAAGGTCATTCACTTTTTACCTGGGTATATCTCCACGGCAACTTACAGTATGCTGCACACATAACCTGCTCTGGAGTGTGTGTCAAAAGAGCAAATCAGAGTGTCCTTGAGTCCCTCTTGTGCTGGGAGAGTATCTACTCTGAAACAGGAACTAAATGTGTCCTGTGTTGTAGAGATTAAAAATGGTGATGGGTTCTATCGTTTCCTTGAGCTATGAAGATGGTCCTGCTGTTTGAAAACACCTTTATATTTTTGCAAAGATATTATGCTTCTCAGAGTTTGTATATGATTATGGACCCAAATTTATAAACTATTTATTTAATACACAATATAATTGTGCAGAGGAAGGGGAGTGAATCTTCGGGTCACCCAGTGGCTGGTGACAGTGTGGTCACAGTACGTCCAGTGTCCAACTTGTGGAAACCTTCATGTGGTTGAGTCTGTAGTGTCCTTGGGTTTCCACACAGTAATATGCAGATTGAGACAACGTCTCATAAACAGTTCAGGCAGGAAGGCAGAGGAGCGGGCAAGCAGACATCCAGGGCAGCAAGGGTTAAGTAGATGGAAACAATCTGAAGCTGGCCAATCATCAGGCCGGATTCTGTATGTTGCAGGTCTTGATTGCTGATGAGAGACACCAGGCTGCAGCTGCTGCAGGAAGCCACACCCACTACTGAATTCACTCAGAGTACTGTACAGAGGGGGAGACACATGAGGATCAAACAGTGAAAACACAGAAGAAGATATATTCTGATACAGTGTAGTAGTAGAGTACTTTAAGCAGCATCTCAACAACCTGAAGAAAGACTGTGTATGTAACAATAAGAAGTAATGAAAGTCTGTTCTGATCTCTCTTCTCCTATACACTTAAAGAAAATCACACATTCAGCCTTTATGACTCAAAAGTGTCCAAAATAGCTCCTGTCTTGAGATTTCTGTATATGATCAGAGTTAGAGTCAGACTGGTTTTTTGACATTATCTCTTCTCATTTGCAGGTGCAGTTTGAATCAAGCATTGATGGCTGCTGGGGTCCTCCCAATTGTCATCCTGGTGGTGGTATGGAGGGATCAGATCCGGAAAGCCATCTTGAATGCAATCTGGAGATGGCTCCTTAGGGCACTTCAGAGTGCGCTCCCTAGTACAATACCTAGGGCGCTCCCTTGGTCACTCCCTAGGGTACTCCCTGGGGCACTTCTGAGGGCGCTCCCTAGTACAATACCTAGGGCGCTCCCTAGGGCACTTCAGAGTGCGCTCCCTAGTACAATACCTAGGGCGCTCCCTTGGGCACTCCCTAGGGTACTCCCTGGGGCACTTCGAGGGCGCTCCCTAGTACAATACCTAGGGCGCTCCCTTGGGCACTCCCTAGGGTACTCCCTGGGGCACTTCTGAGGGCGCTCCCTAGTACAATACCTAGGGCACTTCCGAGGGCACTCCCTAGGGCACTTCCGAGGGCCATACCGGTTACAATCTTGAGGGTGCTTTTGAGAATTTGGATGCAGCTGTAGCTGCCGACAGTTTGGGAATAAAAAGGCTGTAAAAAGCTGATCGATAGACTCTTTTTGCTCTTGCTAAAGATTCCACACGCTCTGATTCTTAAAATTCCCTTTTTGGGACTCTGTAACCGAAACTTTTAGACATTCTTAAGTGCCTATTAAGTGCCTATTAAGTGCTTATTTTTTACACATTTTTGTGTTTAATAAATTCTCTAAAAACTTTTCATTTTTTTGACTGACTTTTTAAATGTTTGTTGTCCACTTGATTAGGCATCAAATTTATCCTATTGTTGTCCTAACTAAGATTTTCGAGAGAGCATAACAAAGATGATCAACTTTTGATTAAAGATTAAACGAGACCAAATGGACCTTCACTGAGCCTGAGCCATGTGATGTTGAAGGTGTTCTGTACTGAAAACCCCCTAAGAAAACTTCAGCAAAGTTGGATGTGAACTGCAATGTTTCGACTATTACAGATTTTCACCTGGTCTGCTGTTGGACTATTTGGACATTTTCTGGACAGAAGGGGGAGCTGCAGACCATTTGCCCTTGCAGGTAAGCTAACTAAGTGTGTTGTTAGGCATTTCTACAGGTGCCTAACGACATTGCCAGCCCTTCACTACTCTGGTATTGGCTTCTCTCCATTGGCTCCCAATAAAATCTAGAATAGAATTTAAAATCCTTCTGCTCACCTACAAAGCTCTGAACAGTCAGGCACCATCATATCTTAAAGAGTTAATTGTACCGTACTATCCGAAAAGAACATTACGTTCCCAGAATGCAGGCCTGCTCGTGGTGCCTATAGTCTCTAAAAGTACTATGGGAGGTAGAGCCTTTAGTTATCAGGCACCGCTCCTTTGGAATCGTCTACCAGTCGGGGTCCGAGAGGCAGACACATTAGGTACTTTTAAGAATAGACTTAAAACTTTTCTTTTTGATAAATCTTATAGTTAGGGCTGGCTTAGGACCAGCTCATAGTTATGCTGCTATAGGCCAAGACTACCGGGGGAACTGGCACCAGGATCTCTCTCTCTCTCTTTCTCTCCCAGCTTTCATATCTTATTACTGCTTGTCACTATCTTTATATTCTAACCTCTCCTTTTTCTGGGAGCTCCTGAGCTCTCTTAGGTTCCTTGGGACTGTTGGTGAGGATGGCCGGCCTAAACAACCCCCCCCCCCCCCCCCCCCTCGCACACACACACACACACACACGAGGATGGCCTGTCTGTAGTCTTATTCCCTTTGCATATCTGATTTTTACAAGTATCGTCAAGGACTACGATTTCATACTACGACTTTTGATGCATGTATCTGCATGAGACAAACTGGGGTCATGGTCTGAAAGGAGGTAGTCTGGTATTCCCCACCGGGTGAGTATTTCATGAAGATGCAAAACTCTTGCTTGTCCGCAAAAATTGTGAACCTTGAGGAATTTTTGAGGTGGCTCTCCCTCATCCATGATGGTTTTATATATATAGTTCTTTGGATATCCTCATCTACCTGCATGAGCTTTCCAGATCTCCTCGTCGGTGAAGGAGAGTTCTTGGTGAAGTTTCCCTTCAACCGACAGTAGAGTAGCAAAGGTTGCCTGATCCCTGCGGACAATGTCACTTGGTTTTCTGGATAAGGTGTCCGGTACTATATCATACTTTTGCCGCCGGTACTCTACTGAAAAGGTGAACTCCAGTTGGTGGATGACCCAGCTAGTAAGGTGAGCAGAAGGTTTCTGTGTCTTGAAAACCCAGACCATAGAGGAGTGGTCCGTAACCACAGTAAAGTGTCTGCCTTCAAAGTAATTGCGCCATTTCTCTAAAGACCACACAACAGCAGGACACTCTTTCAGTTGCAGAATAATTTATTTATTCGTTTAGGCTTCGGCTGCCATAACGCAAGACCTCCTCTGATCCCAGCCATGTTTGTTGGACCATTACAGCCCAGAGATTAATATCACTGGTATCAGTTTACACCACAAAGGGCCGATCAAAATTTGGGTGACCTATGATGGGTGGTGACAGTTCGTGGGTGTTCAGTGTCTAAAAGGCTTGTTGGTATTCAGGGGTCGACCAAAACTTAACTCCTTTTCTTTTTAGTGCATTTAGGGGATCTGCAGTTTGGAAAAAAGTTGGACACAAATCAGTGCTACCAGCCAGCCATTCCCAGAAACCTCTGGACGGCCTTTAGTTTAGTAGATACTGGTAAATCTGTCACAGCCTTTGTCAAGCACATCTTCTGTGGCCTTCAAAGTTATGTTGTTTTTCACCTCCTTGTGGTAGTTTGTTGGAAATGCAATGATAACTTTTGAATGTTTTTTATTGGTCAGTACAGGTCATGTGACTCAGGTGTTTCAAGATTTCTCCATGCATCAGACAGAAAGCTGCGCTCCTGTTTTTCTTTGCTTGTAATCTTAGTTACTTTTTCTGTGTTTTGTGCAAATGTGCTTATAGATAATTCAGAATTGATCTGTTTGTGATTAAAAACATACTTTAGTGATCATTTTATTTTTAATAGTTAAACAAGTTATACAGTTAACAAGCTAAATGTAGTTCAAAAGTAGAGTGACAATTCATTTGTGCTTTGTTATGAGATGAGTTTGTAACAGAAACATTGTAATTTGGATTTGTTTCAGTTTTTCAAAAAGAGAAGAGAAAAGAGAATCAGTAAAACACCTCAACCTTACTCCTGTGTTAGACTTTCTCTGCTTCATGTTGTTAGCTATCTGTCAGTTTGGGCATAGACGGAGCACACTTCAGGAACAGAATAACCTTCGTCTTCTCGGGATCCACCTGAACCCCAGCTGCAGAGACGAGGTGGCCCAAGAAATGTAGGGTGGTTTAAAAGAATTTACTTTTCTTCATGTTAACTGTTAAATTTGCTTCTCTTAGCTTATCCAAAACAGCTTGAATGTCTGATGAATGCTGGGTTCATGATGCTGAGTAAATGATGATGTCATCCAAGTAATCAACAGTGGTCTTGCAGTTCTCTCAAGGTGGTCTCCATTAGGTCGTTTCAGGCCAAGGGGCATAACCTCAAACTGGAAAAGCCCCTAGGGGACAGGCAAACGCTGTTTTGTTAATCATTTCTGAGTCCATTTTACATTGCCAATAGCCCTAGCATAAGTCAATGCTACAGAAGATGGCTGCTCCAGCTAGGGAATCAAGTATTTCGTTGATGGTGGGTATGGGGGTAGGCCTATCCAAGGGCAGGCTGTGGGAGGAAGCTGGAGTACCCGGAGGGCCCAGAGTTCTTCATACCTGTGGGAAAAGTGGGAACTAGTATGCCTACCTTTACTTTTTCAACAATTTTGAATAACGATGCAAAAAGCCATATAGCCATAAACCGTGACTTGAGTTGAGATGTATACCATATAACATACTTAAAAGATGACAACCTGCTGTTTCCTGTAAGTACAAGAGTCTCTGTCGGTGTCCCTCATTTTTGATCTCCTTTGTTCTGTCATAGTCAAGATTTTAGACAAATCAGTTTATTAAAGACTGATCGACTTCCTTAGTCTTCATTCTGTGAAACTGCCAAAAGCATTCTAGCAATAAGGTCATTTGATTTCATGATACAATAATGGACCGAAGATGGTCTCAAACTGCAGCCATTTGGAAACTCTGCCAAGACTTCTGAACATTTAGACCTGCCGTGACTCATGATGGTGAGATTTACGATCATTCAGAGTGTCGAGTACAAATCAAATAAGTGCAGTGGAGGAAGGAGACAGGAGTAAACTGTTCCAGATAGTTGTCCCGTTCAAGCATGACAATGATGATAATATGACGGTAATCAGTATAGGAACTCCAAAACTGCAGACCAATAGGTTACTTAAGAAGATAATGCAATAAATAAGACAAGAAGAGTAGAAGCACTTCACTGTATGTATAGACATGATCTGTTCTTTAAGGACCCAACTACATGCATACAGTTTCACTGGTATATATCAGCAATGTGAGAGCTCCAAATAAGAGCTGTGTCTTACCAGAGACCACCAGGGTCTCTGATGTGTCAGCTGATATCTTTCTTAGATCTGCCTTCGATCTACAGAGATAAATAGATACAGATATATATTCTGTTAATCCCTCAGACATCTCAACTGTAAAGTAAATGTGCATGTATGTGCATCATCACTCAACACTCTGGAGAGTGATGTTGCTTGTTAAAATGCATACAGTATGGCGCCCTCGACTGGTGACCGCCAGAAAGAGAACGACTCGTGTAATACAATGAAACTCAAATAAAATGCTTATTGACTGGTGAATAACTCATAATATTGGAGCGTATATGAAATACAATAAGCTGATACCAGTAGTCACTGGATATGTTAATAATATTATCATCCAGCTGGTTGGGCTCTAATTTATATGTTGTTGTTTTTTTTTTCTTTCTTGTGCGGTGAAGAACGAAACTTTATGATGATCTATCTGTCCTGTCTTGATGAATGTCCCCCTGAAACAGCAATGGACCAATCAAAAGGTGGAACATAACATCAGGATGAATTTGAGAGGATTGTTGCTGTGTGTAACACAAAACCTGACATGCAAGGAAAAACAGACAAAAAGACAAAAAAAGAAGAAAGAAAAATGTAAAAGAATTAAAAGAAAACAAATCAAAGATTCATAACTTTACTTTTGAAATTGTGCACAGGAACATAATGTTTTATAAATACTCTGATTCTGCTGATTTAAACCAGGAACATTTCTTTTTCATTGGGGAATTTAAAGAATACATGTTTGTTAACATAAATAGCTCTAAATTAAATTATGGCTTGTACTCATACTGCTTATTAAAATGCCCGTCAGTATTAACTTATTAACTCAACCCATTTATAGCCATTCTCAGACTGCTGGCTATGCCGAGGACAGCAGGAGCTGAGGTCGAACCCCAGACCTTCTGTTTGAGTGAAGACAGACACTAACAAATCTAGTCTTCCTGTTGTCTATTGAATCAGATTCTGTTTTTCTACAATAGAACAACTTCCCATAAATTTCGACTTAGTTTGCACCGCTCTAAGGTGAGCTGGAAACCCACCTGATGCACCCTTTTGCTGTGGTGGTGAAAATCCTCACACGGTTGTTACAACCTAACACTGATCCAACCTGCAGTTGATAATTTTGTTGTGGTCAGTGGATATAACAGAGTTAGGACTCCAGGCCCTGAGGTCAGTCTTCCAGTGCACCCTGAAAGCGGAGATTCTCCAGTTGTTACCCATTACCCTGACACGTACGGACTTTGAAGTCAGCTCTCTGGATGTGCTTTGGAAATAATCCCCTATATGTGTAACATTATCAAGAACACTTTGTTTCCATGCAGAAAGAATATTGTAAGTCTGATCAAAATGTAATTATTAGAGCCAATTCATTACAAATTATGCCTCAAGACATGAGCACTGAGCAACATTTAGCAAAGTAACAGTGGGAAGAAACAACTTCTTTTATGAGGCAGAACCAGACTCATGATGAACAGACATCTGCAGAGACGGTTTGAGTTGTAAAGTGGGATGGAGAGAGATTCAGGAAGAAGATGCAGCCCAAGGAGAAAGTTTAAATCTTTTTTTTAATATGAAATGCAGGTGAATTAATATCCTGTGAATACATTGTTTTATGCACTTATTTCATTTAATGATTTCTATAAACTGAATATAACCTTGAACAAACTTATCCACTGAGTTATTTTGGTAATTGGTAATATTAATCCATTGTTTTTCTCTAAATAAAACTCTCATTAATATTGTTCATACTCTGAAGTGTGTATTTCCAATCTTTGCCCTCCATACCAACTTTCACTATTCAGTTAAATTTGTTTAATAAATAATTAACATTTATGCAGTTTTTGTTAATTGTTAAAGTAAATGAAGGATTACCTCAGCAGGAATCACAGGGCGTATTTCAGTTTTTCAGCCCCTTTTAACCACATTTCCTTACCTCAGGTTTGCACATAAATGATAATTTGCAAATAGTTTTGATAACGTTGAATAAAAAACAGCAGAAGAGGAAGAGATGTTGAAACTTGAATGTTCTTCCTTGTCAGTCATTGGATCATCAACCTCAGTGTCAACGTTGTGTTTATTTCCCATGACTAAAGCTCACAGACACCTGTGCTTTTTGTGCAATATGTAACTCTGACACCTAGTGTTGGTACTGCAGTCCACATTTAAAACATAACAGACAGCTGTCTCTCCCCCCTCCTCTCTATAGTGGATGTTCATGCAGGTTTCCATGTGGTGGACACTGAAGCTTCAGTGTTTAGCCAGCTCTGCATCGGTCTGTAAACCTTTCTGTGTTCTAACCTCTCTCCATTCTTCCCTCTGCTTTACATTTCTCTTTTTTTCAAAGTAAGAAGACCATCATCAGACAAACCAGACTTCTTTATGTGGATTGATATATTAGGTTGATCTATAAAGGAGGACACATTTATAACGGAGCTCATCACAAATTCAGGCTGGAGGACTGTTGTCCTTCTCACACATAATTATTTTCCCTTCACTCAACTTAGCCACTCCCTCTCTTCCTCTCCCTGCGTCTCCCTGCTCTGATGATCAGCTGATCACAGACGTTTACTCTTTAAGGAATAAACCAACCCGACTCTGCCTCAACCTCTCTCAACAGATCATACTGCTGCTGTTGAATTTTAAAACCCTCCTCCTCCGCCCCGGTCACCTTCATTCCAGCTCAGCAGAGTTCAGATGTTTGTCTCACAGGACACCCTTCAGATAAACCTTAACATAAACTCTTACTTTACGTTAGCCCACTTATTACACAGACACTTACCTCAGAAATCAATAACTTGATACAAAATAATTTGGAAATACATGTTTTAATAAAAAATTGTATTTAAATCTCTCTACATTTAAAAAGTAATCAGTTAGACTCATAGTTACCAATACAATTATCCAGCGTGTCCTGCAGCCTCCTGGTTCAGTTTCTGGACCTTTAGCAGTTCTCACAGGTTCACATGGTCACAGCATAACGAGCTCACACAGGATTAGAGAGAGCAATGTGTAAAGCATATGCTTACTTTGTCTTTCTTAGATGTTTGATGGTCATTCCGTCTGTTTTGACTTCATGTGGATAAAGTGATGGAATAAACGATCAGGAGTTTGTATTTTGTGTTTTCATTTTGAAATTGACCAGATGCTTTGTGCATTTCCCTGTTAGACTTTCTGTCTGGGTCGATGCATTCTGAGATGTTGCCTTTGAGCACAATCTATACACAGTGAAGTCTGAAGCTTTCTTAAAACGAGCTGACCAAGCAGGTATTTCTCACATTAAAACTAATTATTTGCACCAATGGAGACAAGAGGAGAAGGTCCACATGAATCACATCAACAACCAAGTGAGTTCTTCACCTGTGGGAGTCTGGGGCATTTTCTTTCCCACTCAGAAGTCTTTAAACTTCCCTGTGTCTTTATTTTAGTGAATTTCTCCATCAGAGTACGCATATGTCTCTAACCCTCAAATTCACTGTTATCTTCGCCTCTTATCTCCACGGTATAAAGACCATCAGATAAGCCAAACTTCTTTATGTGGATCAATATATTAAGTTGATCTAGCAAAGAGGACACATTTATAATGGAGCTCATCACGGGTTCAAGCAGGAAGACTGTTGTTATTCTCGCACATAATTATTCTTTTCCCTTCATTCCGCTTAATCACTTCCTCTCTCTGGGGATCAGTTCAGGCTGTGTCCCTTTGGAGAACCATGACAAAAGACTCTTTATCCCAGCAGGCCTTGCAGGTACTCCCAGAATGCTTTGCCACACCTAACACATAGGTGTGAAGTTTGGGAGGGATAAAATTGGCCATGCCCCATTGTTCTGTCTCTTTCATACGTCGTCTGGCGACGTCCGAGGATATCAACTCTGCTTCCTGTTTCACAGCACGATTCTCTTTGTTTAAAAGTTTTGGCGCGCAGCTAACCCAAGACCTTGAAGCATACCGACATCCTGAATTCTGAGCTTAGATCATCCATGTGAACGCATCTCTAAGAAGAGCGTCTGATATCTCCCGTAGTAAAACGGTATTGAGAGAGATCATAAGGATTACGTCTCGTTCCGTCCTGTAAAGACAGGACATCCACGGAGATCACCTCACTCGACGGAGGACACCACGGCTCTGCTCAACCCCTTGGACGCGCCGCCATCACCATACAACTGCAGGGAGACCGCTGCCGTCCCAGCGAAGGACCCTTTTGTTGCTTCCTTCATCAACCGTGGACAAACGGTTACAAGTGAGGCTTAGCTAGGTCTGGGCAGTTAGATATAGAGAGTGTGTTTAATAACTGAGTTATTATTGTGAAACTGTGATAATATTTGCTTGGTGTTTGACCACTGTGTCTTAGGTTTTATGAGAGTAAAATCTCTTTTGTTTTCCTTATTTGTGACGCTACGTCCCGTGTATTTCTCTGTGAACTCTCGCGTCATAACCGGGTAATAGACTCACTATCAGAAAGACTAGTGTGAACGCAGTCTGATACAAATCCGGCCACTGGCTTCTGGTAGTGAAGTTAACTATGCTCTGAGTTGTGCGTGAGTTCCAGGCTGCGATTGAGCTTTCGAGGTGCGCTCTTTTCTCTCTCTCTCCCCACCTTTTACGCACTCACACACGCACCTTTCGGCAGACGCACACACATAGATATCTGTGGCTTTCCAGACGCTGCAGAAACGTAGATCAGGTAGAGACAGAGTTTGACTCCGTCTCTAGACAATAGACCAGGTTAGGAGACCTGTGTTCAGTGTCCGCCGCGTGGTCACACTGCCATTTTGATCTCTCTCTCTTTCTCTCTCTCTCTCACACACACACACACACACACACCATGCACCACAACAGTTGTTGTTTGATTGAGTTTCATTGATTAACTTGATGTTGCTTTGTTAAATAAATTCTGTTATAATTTAAAGAGCAGTTGTTTGTGATCACTGTGTATTTGCTTTGTGACTTAGGCTGGGTGAAAGGGCTTTGTGTTCGGATTTCACACCTTCAATTAAATACAGATGAATTATTAATGATATTGGTATTTAATTAAGTAATTTGACTGATATTTGTAATATTTTGGTTGTTCCCTGTTTACAGGGTGGTGCTCCGAGGTTTATTAAACTAAGTTTAATAATAATCATTGATTTATATTAATGATTAAGTACACGTAATTATTAAATTTAATTTGACAACTAAATTTGACATCATAAAACCCCAACATAATGTTGCCGCCGTGGGAGGTCCCTACACTCATTAAGTCGTTATCCAACCAGATTCGGCTACAACCTCTCTCAACCGATCATCCTGTTGCTTCATTTTCATTTTTCTGCCAATTGGATTTGGGTTTTTTTTTTAATCAAAGTTGAATCTGAGTATCTATAAATACAAAATTATCTTCCTGTAAATAATTTCAAAAGTCAAGTTATAAACCTGTCTTCTTAATTTGTCTGTTCTTTTAATTCTTTTTGCATGTTTTTGTTTATTCTTTTCAATCCTCTCAAATTCATCCTGTTTCAGAGGGACGTTCATCAAAACAGGACAGATAGATCATCTCAAAGTTTCATTCTTCACCGCACTAGAAAGAAAAAATATATATTTGATAAAAATCATATCCATAAAATGAAATGGTCAAATAAAAAGTAAAGGAAGAATATAGGCCTCAAATGTCACACAAAGTTTTAATTCATCACAACACTTTTACCCACTCACTTTTTCTGACATATAAATTAGAGCCCAACCAGCTGGATGATAATATTATTAACATATCCAGTGACTACTGGTATTAGCTTATTGTATTTCATTATGCTCCAATATTATGAGTTATTCACCAGTCAATAAGCATTATATTTGAGTTTCATTGTATTACACGAGTCGTTCTCTGTCTGGCGGTCACCAGTCGAGGGCGCCATACTGTATGCATTTTAACAAGCAACATCACTCTCCAGAGTGTTAAGTAGTGATGCACATACATGCACATTTACTTTACAGTTGAGATGTCTGAGGGATTAACAGAATATATATCTGTATCTATTTACAGTTGTGTGCGAAAGTCAGGGCACCCCTTTAAAAACAGCATATTTTATATATTTAAAAATTTATATTCATATTTATTGTCTCTCTGGTATATGGGAAAAAAAGACAATATTGTCAGGAAACATTAATGCATAGTTACATTTTATTTTATAAATTCAACAAAATTACAAAAATGAAAAACATAATTTTGGCATGTGCAAAAGTCGGGGCACTCTACAGCATCAGTACCTTCAGTACTTAGTAACACCCCCACTGGCAGATATCACAGCTTGTAAACACTTTTTATAGCCAACAACAAGTTTCTGGATTCTATTATTTGGGATTTTTCCCCATTCTTCCTTGCAAAAGGCTTCCAGTTCTGCAATATTCTTAGGACGTCTTGCATGCACAGCTCTTTTAAGATCTACCCACAGATTTTCGATGATGTTTAAGTCGGGAGACTGTGAAGGCCATTCCAAAACCTTCAGCTTGCGTTTCTTGAGGTAGTCCATGGTGGATTTGGAGGTATGTTTAGGATCATTATCCTGTTGTAGAAGCCATCCTCTTTTCAGCTTTAGCTTTTTTACAGATGCTGTGATATTTGCCTCCAGAATTTGATGGTATTTAATGTCCCTGTCCCACTGGCTGCAACACAACCCCAAAGCATGATGGATCCACCCCCATATTTAACAGCTGGCAAGGTGTTCTTTTCATGAAATGCTGCTCCTTTTTTTCTCCAAACATACCTTTGCTTATTGTGGCCAAAGAGTTCTATTTTAACTTCATCAGTCCACAGCACTTGTTTCCAAAAGTCATCAGGCTTCTGTAGATGTTCTGTTGCATATTTTTGACGTTGTATTTTATGATGAGGTCGTAGATAAGGTTTTTTTCTGCAGACTCTTCCATGAAGGTCTTGTTTGTGCAAGTATCGGCGCACAGTGGAAGGGTGCACCACCACTCCTGATTCTGCTAAATCTTCCTGGAGGTCTTTTGAAGTCAAATGTGGGTTTTGGTTTACCTTTCTGACCAGACTACGAGCTGTTCTCTCCGAGAGTTTCCTTGGTCTTCCAGATCTCTTCTTGACCTCCACAGTTCCCCTCACCTGCCATCTCTTAATTATGCGTCGCACTGTGGAAACTGCAAGCTGAAAACTCTTTGCTATCTTCTTGTAGCCCTCCCGGGCATTGTGGGCATCAATTACTTTCATTTTTTCTGTCTTACACAGCTTCTTAGAGGAACCCATGGTTGCTGAGTGTTTGTACAAGGTTTGTGGAGTCGCCGTATTTAAGAAACCCTCAAATTGGCACCAGCTGGCACTCCCTAATGACAATTGTTGACACATGCTTCAGGACCAATGAGCTGGTAGAGGTCTGAGCTTGTAAAAAGAATCTGACACTTTGAACTCTCAGGGTGCCCCGACTTTTGCACATGCCAAAATTATATTTTTAATTTTTGTAATTTTGTTCAATTTATAAAATAAAATGTAACTATGCATTAATGTTTCCTGACAATATTGTCTTTTTTTCCCATATACCAGAGAGACAGTAAATATGAATATAAATTTTTAAATATATAAAATATGCTGTTTTTAAAGGGGTGCCCTGACTTTCGCACACAACTGTATCTATCTCTGTAGATCGAAGACAGATCTAAGAAAGATATCAGCTGATACATCAGAGACCCTGGTGGTCTCTGGTAAGACACAGCTCTTATTTGGAGCTCTCACATTGCTGATATATACCAGTGAAACTGTATACATGTAGTTGGGTCCCTCAGTAAACTCAAAGAACAGATCATGTTTATTCATATGGGTTTCTACTCTTCGGGCCTGATTTAATAAAGGTTTGCATTAAAACGTGTGCAAACTTGATACCACCAGCAAAAAATGTGTTATCTGATGTTGTCAAGTGTGTGTTTAATTTGTGCAGATTGTCCCCACTTGATAGGACATCCCCCAACTGAAGCATACAGGACTCCACTCTTTGCGTTTAGCTGCTTTTATTTCTTTTGCAGTCTCTCTTCTTAGCAGTTTGCAACAGTTTGCAGCAGTTTGCAGCAGTTTACAGTAGGTCACAGTAGGTTGCAGTAGGTGGAACAAAACACAGAATATGCAGGTTGCAGTAGGTCAAAACACAAAGATAATGCAAATTTTTTAGCACTCTTATGGTTTTGCCATCACAAAATAAGAACATGAAATCACAAAATAATAATTTCCACTGGCCTACTAAATTTTTAAACTTTTCCTTTTACTAAATTTTAGCAAATCAAAATTTTATTAGTTTTTTAAATAATCATTTCATGAATCAAAATGCAGATAAATACAGTTCCAAGAATCTCATTTGAATATTCACAATAAACAATCAGTGGTTTTAAACCAAATGAGTCCCATGTCTGTGCCTTTGGAATCCAAGGTCACTTGAACGCACCACCGAGCCGACACTCCCGCAATGTAAACATTCATTGCAACGCTTACCGGCTGTTCTTCAGGTGTCTTTTGACAGTTTGGAGGATATCGCCTGCACAGTGGACTTTGGGGAAGTTTGGACAGTTTTGGCTCGCGCTGATCACGTTAATGAGCCTGGGCCTTTTTCAAACCAACGCCTACACACTCCCCCTCCGTGATGGTGTGCACTCCGTCAGAAGTCACACTGACAGGGCTCAATCCCAAGTCCCTTATTTGCAGTCTCCTCGGTCCTCAGCCGAACCGGAAGTAGTTCCAAAGCCGCCATGTTGAGGATCGTCCCAAAGCTCTAATAGCGAACGGAGGAGAGAGGAGGCTGATCCGAGGAGCGATGACCGAGGAGACACGAGAGCTGACTTCACGGAAGTCTTTTCATTGACAGACACGCCCCCTTCTCGTATATCACTCACTGATTGGACGCTGCACAGGATCAGACTTCAGTGAAACTTCTCAACATGAGCAGAGTTTAATACGGGAGAAAAGACAGACATTAAAAAGAGGCTAAACGGAGCGTGGGACATTTAAACAGATGATGAACATCAGTGAGTTTGTAAAGAGTCGGTCTGTGATGAGCTGGGATTAAAAAGAGTCTGACATGAAGAGCAGTCCGTTTTATATTCTCACTTATTTATCTTCTGAACGTTTCATCATTTAGATTCTAATCAATCATTTTCAGTATCCTGACACATAAATATCTGTGTTTATAAAATACAGAGTTGGTTGTCTAAATACAGGCTAAGTTCAGTCCAAACTGTTTAATAATAATAAATAATTATAGACAATTCAAAATGAAATCTTTTAGTCAGTAGAAACTGTCCTTTTGGTTATGAGTAGACTGCAGGTTGTTCTTCAGGTGTTTTTTTTAATCAGGTAAAGAAACTAAACACTGTAACTGTGTTTGATTAGAAATAATACAGTGTGTGTGTTTGATGAGAAATAATACAGTGTGTGTTTGATTAGAAATAATACAGTGTGTGTGTTTGATTAGAAATAATACAGTGTGTGTGTTTGATGAGAAATAATACAGTGTGTGTGTTTGATGAGAAATAATACAGTGTGTGTTTGATTAGAAATAATACAGTGTGTGTGTGTTTGATTAGAAATAATACAGTGTGTGTGTGTTTGATTAGAAATAATACAGTGTGTGTGTGTTTGATTAGAAATAATACAGTGTGTGTGTGTTTGATTAGAAATAATACAGTGTGTGTGTGTTTGATTAGAAATATGTTTGATTAGAAATAATACAGTGTGTGTGTTTGATGAGAAATAATACAGTGTGTGTGTTTGATTAGAAATAATACAGTGTGTGTGTTTGTTTTATTAGAAATAATTCAGTGTGTGTGTTTGATGAGAAATAATACAGTGTGTGTGTTTGATTAGAAATAATACAGTGTGTGTGTGTTTGATTAGAAATAATACAGTGTGTGTGTTTGATTAGAAATAATACAGTGTGTGTGTTTGATTAGAAATAATGCAGTGTGTGTGTTTGATTAGTAATAATACAGTGTGTGTTTGTGTGGACATAAACAGCTGTTCGGCTGATTGACAGCTGATCGTGATCAGCTGATGTCGCATCATGTGACGCTGTCGAGGAAACAACGTCTCATGTGTCTTAAAGCTGATTTCCTCGGTCCTCTCTCCTTGGCTTCGTTTCCTCCGTGCATCTCTGGTGGACGGGACTAAGACGCAAGTGGAGGAGACAACTCAGAGGACACTCGGCGCAAATAAGACACTTGGGATGTTCCCACAGCTGAATGAAGTCCCCTCCATCCAGGTGTAGGGTAGAAATACAGCAGCAGGCTTTGGGACAAACTTCACTCTCTCAGGTGGAAACAGGAAGTGTGTGTTACCATGGTTACTCAGCGGCTTCCTGGGGGAACGGCTTATTATTAATGTACGTCATACATTCTGTAAAAGTCATTATGTAGATTATTTTTCTCTATTAAATTTATATTAGTGTAGACTTATAGCAAAACGATCAGATGGAGCCCACATTCTTTATTGTAATTTATAATGTAATGTTTAGTTAATTTATTACAATATCAAAGAACAGGTTGTCTTCAATGAAAGGACAGACAAGGAGACTATAAATGAACATCACAGCTGCAAGATGTTTATTTTTTTGTAGCCGAAATTAAGTTTTACAAAGAAATGAAAAGTAAAACAATGATAAATAAATAACAGTGAGAAGTTGTCTGCAACATAATTTAATATTCTTTAGTTTTTGCAACAGTCCCTTTAAATATGAAACACAATGAAATAAACAGGTGAACAGAAGGAAGAAAAGAAGAGGAGGCTTTTATTTGATCCTTTAAAACAATAAACAGGTGAAGTTGTTCACGTCTGTATGACGATATTAAATGTCCATCTTAGTTGGGGGCGGCAGTAGCTCAGTCTGTAGGGACTTGGGTTGGGAACCGGAGGGTCGCCGGTTCAAGTCCCGGCACGGACCAAGTCCGGAAACTGGTCTGGTAGCTGGAGAGGTGCCAGTCCATTTCCTGAGCACTGCCGAGGTGCCCCTGAGCAAGGCACCGAACCCCAAAAACTGCTCTGGAGCGCTCGCTGTGGGCAGCCCCCTCACTCTGAGACCTCTCCATTAATGCATGTCACTAGAACCCTGTTTGTGCATGAGTGTGTATCTCGGCCTATGTGTGTGTTAGACAGAGTGTAAACTGAATTTCCCCTCGTGGGATTAATAAAGTATAAATTATTATTATTATAGTTGGAGCAGTGTTTTGGTTTGTTCAAACACTTACACACTGAACTTTTGTACAGGTCACTCCTGCCGTGACTACTGGACGTAATAGGCGTTACACGTGATCATCAAGTGGGCATCGGTGCAGACTCGCTGGCGGAGGGTTTTATGGCCCACTACCACTCCCCGCTAACTGGTTTGAGACGGACTTAATATGGCGGGCCCTCCGCGTGGACACGCAAACGGAGGGGTAGTGGGCAGGGCTAGGGTGTAGTGGACGATTTCAAAAAGACCCCCTGTCTTTTCTCCTTCACCTGGTCCCGCGGGTGTTCTGTTTTTTCTCCTCCGGAGTGCGCACCATAGCGGGGTATAGGTTCCTGCCTCTGACGCCAAACCTCCGGATGGGAGGAGGGAGTGAGAGGCAAAAGGCAGCTCGATCACAACAAAACAGATGTACTAACAGCGTGCAGTGAGGATTGCGTCTTTCATATGAGCAAAACAACACGTATTGTCCATTTAGTATGTTTGCCTTAATGAATATGCAACATGTGACATTTCTGCTGCAGAGTGCAAAATACTGGGAGGAGAAAATGCAAAGAAGTTAAGTTAGTACACTCAATGTGATCTACCAAGACGGGCAAACATTGTGACAGTGTCTAAATTTAACACCTTTGAAAGGAACGTCCTAATCCAGGAGTAAAGGATGACGCACAACAGGCTGCAGTTAGGAGGAGACATAAAAGTGTAAACATGTTTAAATGACAGAAAAATAAATAGATCGATTAAACAGGACATATCTATAATGGAGATCATCACAAGTTCAAGCAGGAAGACTGTTTTCATTCTAACACATTTACCCTTTTAAGTCATTATCCAACCAGATCCTGCCACAACCTCCCTCAACCAATCATTCTGTTTCTGCTGATACATTCAAAGTACTTTGTTTAACTCATTTGAAATGTAAATACATTTTTTTGTAAATGGTTGTTTTCAAGTCTTCATCTTGTCTTGTGTTATATTCTGTGTTTTGTGTGTGTATGTTCTTTGGTGGGAGTTGTCTATTTGGACATTAACGGTGCAGTGAAAAAAAAAAAGTTCCTCATGTGGACAAGAAAGTCAATTCATTCATTCAATTCATTCGTGTAAGCAAATGTGGGTGCCAGGTCACTTCCTGAGTACAGCCGAGGCACCCGAGAGCCAAGCACTGAACCCGCTACAGCTCTGGTGTACACTCTAAGAAATGAGGTGTTGGATTTACTTAATACAGTTTTGTCAACAGGTTCCACAAAACTCAGTTGAGTTTATGATAAATGATTAAAGCTATTAATTATGATAAAAGAAAGTTAAGTATTTATAGCACAAATACATTGAGTAAATGCAACATAATGGGGTTAGATTGCTTCTAAGCAACATTGTTATGTAGAGTTTACTTATGATTGTTATGTTCAGCCAACTTAGTTGAGTTGGATAAATACAAAATAACACAGTCACTTAAGTTTTACAGAATTTAATAATCTTCATTGCATTTACACAACAAGGTTATGTCAACAGGTTCCACACAACTGAGTTAAGTAACTCTTACATAAACTGCAATAATAAGTTCAACAACAATACATTGAGTTTCAAAGGAAAGCCCAAGCTCTTAGAAAACTGCAAGTGAACATCCATGTTGGGAAACAAACTGCTGAATCTGGACTGTTTAAAGCCAATTTGTTCCTCCTTCAAAATGATCAGACAGAATGACATCACATATTCCAAAACAATATTTTAGCACATTGGCCAAATCAACATTAACAATTCTTTAAGGTAGCTCAAGTTCAGAGAATATATCAAGACAAACAATGCTTGTTGCAAATGCGTTTGCAACATCTCTCAGTTCTGTCAGAACCTCCACGCCCTTGATTATGATTCCCTCGTCATCTGGGGGACCCATGGCCTCTGCTCCTTCCTTGTTGATAACATATTTCAACAACTGTCTGCTCCATTTCTTTGATTCCGCTGGTGTCAATGTCCTAAAGAGAAAATAACACAACGACAGTTAGAAACTGTAAGGGCCGCCAATGAACAGGTTGGCTCCCTGCGCCGCTGAAAAACCTCTTAATCTAATTATTTCCAGTATTGTCATTTATACAGCTGTGCTGTGCGGTGGCTCTGAAGTACATTGAACCATAAACCAGTGCAAGTATATTCAGTTAAACCTACAATATGTAACAGAAGTCCAATGACTCCCTGCCAGCCTGGACGTTATCTTTTGTGAGTGTAATATTGAGTCACACATTTAATTTTTAAGTCATAACTGTAATGCCAAGAAATTATATTTTACACCACTTTTCACTTACACATTATGTGTCAGTGCTACACTATAGAAAAGTTAAAAACTAAAACTTACCAAGTATTCCTTTATAAGACTTGCAGGATCTTTGCTGAGGTAGACAGCAAGGGCCTTGAAGTTGCATACCCTTCTACTTTCTTCTACAGAATGATGGGATTCTGTAACAGAACAAGAAACACTTTAGAAATTGTGCAAAGAGATCTCACGTTTCTATCACAAAGGTGGAAGGATAGCCACCACTCTAGTCAATCACTGTGTTCACACAGCAAGCGCTGCAGTCCGTCTGACTGCGTTCTGCTTCGTCTTAAATACGCTGCAAGTCTATTTTCGCCAGAGTACGCTGCAATGTCAGTATGAGGGTGTGTGTGTCTGTATGAGGGTGTGTGTGTCAGTGTCTGTATGAGGGTGTGTGTGTCTGTATGAGGGTGTGTGTGTCTGTATGAGGGTGTGTGTGTCAGTATGAGGATATGTGTGTGTCAGTGTCAGTATGAGGGTGTGTGTCAGTGTCTGTATGAGGGTGTGTGTCAGTGTCAGTATGAGGGTGTGTGTCAGTGTCTGTATGAGGGTGTGTGTCAGTGTCTGTATGAGGGTGTGTGTCTGTGTCCACCAATGTTCAGATATGCCAAAAATGTCAAACTTAAATTCCAGAAAATACGTGGAACATGTGCATTGATATGGACGTCTATAGCCAAAATGACAATGCCTTAACTTATAGTGCTTCAATAAGTGATACCTTGTGCCCACTGATTCTGCACATCCACATTCATGTCTCTGAAAAGAACAATTTTGCAATAATTCCAGTAAAACATGGGATGCTAGTATATTTTCCTTTCTGTGCAAATTCTATCAAGGATAACCCTACATTTTACAGAACATAAGTAAAACAAATCCATATAATTGACACAATGACCAAATTAGGGACACTCACCATCATTGAGCCATGTTCAGCCCTGCATGGACGCTGGCAGCTGGAATCTCCAAGGATCTGCGCCCTAAAAGTATCATTTGAATACAAATAGAAAAAAATCATACACATGATACCATATTGACCCAAATTTAAGAGACCAATTATTGTAGACCGGCTCTTTTTTAACCAGACGTTTTAAAGACCAAATCTTGTTTTTAAGAAGAAAATATTTATACGTGGTATAAATTACCAAAACATATTTATATATGGTAGGCTGTATTAATCAAATAAAATATTAGATTTTTTTTTATTTGGATTTAGAATTTAAACATTCAAATTAAATAAAATGTTATCACATTTGTAAACGAAACGTGGTATATACAGTAACTACCATACAATATTCAATTATCTATTGGCATTTCTAACACCAGTTAGGCTATCCTTCTGATGGTGAAACAAACAAGAAAAGCCTGGCTCTACACGGAGAACTACAGAGTCCGGCCCCCAAAATGACGGGGAGAAACGGGAGACTTCGCCCGTTTTTTCATTTATTTTACCGCGACTTTGTACAGTGATACCACCGCCCTCCCTTGAGCTCGAATCTAGGCTTAAAATGACAAGGAGAAACGGGAGATTTCACCAGTTTTTAAAGCTAATGACAACTCCCTACCGTTTAGTCACTAGCGGGCAAAATGTGCGGGTCGGGATTTTCATGCTCCAATGATTTAACCGCGTTTTTGGACAGTGATACCACTATCCCCTCTTGTGCTACAGAGTCTGGGCTTAAAGTGAAACGGAAGATTTCAAACCAAATTTGGGACAATCCTACTTTGAGTCCAGTGCCTTTAGTCGTCAATGTTCGATTTAATTAATCCAGTTTCGTTGATGCAACACTTGTAAATTATTTAATCCAGACACATGTAAATGTAGTGTAATAACAACGAAACTTCTTTAATTTCTTTCAGAAAACCTCATTTCTTAAGTTAATATAACACAGAACTATCAAGTAATACGTACCACACCCAGGGTTCATTTCTTAGAGTGTAGCAGCACCCCTCTGACATCTCTCCACTAACACATAGAGCCTGTTTGTGCGTGTGGAAAACTCTGAGGCTTTTTTGGGCTACTATGTGAATGTTTTCCTTGCCGACGTTGACAACGATCTGAACAAATCTCTGTGAGCAGAGCTCTGAGTTTGACGAGGTAAATGATCTTCATTTTTCACTACAGATTCAGTTTTCTTTACCATGATCAGTCTTTTAACTGATTTAGATTTTTATGTTTTCATGGCAGATAGATAGAGAGAATAAAATATTATATCTATATATATAACTTCAGATTTCTTCTTTTTGTTTTACAGTGATTTCTTTCTCATGGGTTCATGTTCTGTTGCGCTCATTTATTTTACCATATACATTAGTATTATTACATTATTATGATTATTATTTTAACTTTATTATTAGGTTTTTCTAAGGAAACATTGTCATGTGAAGGTGTATGTGTGTGTGATAAATTGTGTTTATCCTTCATAACTTATATTTCACATCTTGAGATATAAGGCTTGGCCAATGGAGGTTTTATAGTCATTCAGTTCAGATGAAATGATGCAACAATCTGACTCTCTTTTTCTAAATCATTTTCTCTTTATTTCTTACAGACATCTGAGCAAACTGAACGGACTACAAACATGGATACTTTTGTAGTATTAAGTGTGTTTGAGATGTGTGGAGGGGGCTGGAAAGCTTCCACTGACTTAGCTTTTTGGACCCTGAATGTTTACACGTAAAAAAGAGGATGATCGAACAACAAGGAGTCAAACTCACAATGTAAACTGGCCTTAAAGACATCAGACATCTCTACAACCAGGACTGCACTTAAAACAGCTCGACTGAAGTAAAGATTCAAAAGATCTCAAAAAGACTTTAAATGTCATGGATGAGACAAAGTGAACAACATCTGGATTTGTGGCCACCTTTTCTTAACGACCATGTATCTCTAATCCCTTTGAAACCAGAGAAAATGTGGTTTTATAAAAGTACGGCTCAACATCCCAGGTAAGCTAAAATCTATTCTATTATTATAAAGCAGTTCTTGTGGAAAGACCATGTGGGAAATGATTGGGGAGCTTTAAAAGAACCAAAGATCCGTACTTATGACCAATTTCCACCAGATGCATGTTCGGTCTGTCTCCGGCAACGGAGCTAATTTTCACTTTTTTCATTGTGTGCTTCAACTGGCTCCGATTCGTTGTGTTTCAGTCTTCTCGAGCTTACCTAAAAGAACTGCATTTCCTGGGATCGGCAGTGTGCGCGATCCCATGTATTGAGGCTATAGTCCTCGCGCGGGCGGCCCGGGTTTGCGTCCGGCCTGTGGCTCATTTCCCGCATGTCTCTCCCCACTCTCTCTCCCTGATTTACGACCCTGTCCACTTTCCTCCCTCTATAATAAAGGCATATAAGGCCCAAAATGAAATAAAAAAAAATAAAAAAAAGAACTGCACACACATACCATACACAGCCGGTGAATGTTCACGCATGCGTCACATGGGAAACTGGTAGACTTATCATCGCGAGAAAACACGTGATCCTTCTGGAGGTCAACAGGAAGACGCGTACACTAACTTCCGGAGTCTTTTTTTTATTTTTTATATATACTTTATTAATCCCGCGAGGGGAAATTCGGTTTTCACTCTGCATTAATGGAGAGGTCTCAGAGTGAGGGGGCTGCCCACAGCGAGCGCTCCAGAGCAGTTTTTGGGGTTCGGTGCCTTGCTTAGGAGCACCTCGGCAGTGCTCAGGAAATGGACTGGCACCTCTCCAACTACCAGACCAGTTTCCGGACTTCCAGTTCCCAACCCAAGTCCATACAGACTGAGCTACTGCCGCCCCTCCACCGTCTTTATAGTTTGTATCCAGTAGTTAAAGGTATTTTTTAATTTCCTGAAGCGGAAAGCCAAAAAAAACGCCTGCATCTTTCCTATACAGCTGATAAAATGGTAAGATAGAAGTTGTAACTGTGTGAATGAATGTGGATGTAGCTGTACAGGCGAGGTAGCATTATTAGCATTAGCATTAGCATTGGCTTACAAAGGGAGATGGTTCGTCTAGTCCGGCAACACTTAATGAGGGAAGCGCGTTTGTTTGGCTAGGTAAATTAGATTGGTGTCATATTTTGTTGTTGATCCAAAAAAATGTTTATGTCAATGAGCCATTTAGTCGGAGGGGATCTCAGACAAAATATTCAATTTTCACCATTTACTAGTTTTTTAATAAGCATACTGGCTGCAACAGGTCATTAACTAAGAGTTTGCCTTCCATACATCCTGATGACTGCTTATTGATAGTAAGTTAAATAGTTGTTAAACATGAATTAAGATTGTTATATGCTGTCCATAGTGAGATCATTATATCAGTCAAATCTCCCCCCGGGGACAATAAAGTATTGTATGATAAATCACAATAATTGTCCTGCTGTTTTATACTCTGGTTCAACCAAAAATACCAGATGAGTCTACTCCAGTAAGTATGATTATTTTGTAGCTTCCTTTATAGATGCAAACATGCGCACACACACACACACACACACACACACACACACACACACACACACAGTGTTGTAGCTTTATTCCTCCAGCTACAACACTGTATCTCATTTCTTCTTCTTGAATTTAAAGGGAAGTATAAATCAAGTAAACATTGACCCACACTACAGCACTTAAAGACTAAGCTAAGTCGTCCCTCCTCTTCAGCATTGATGCTGTGTGCCATGGTGACCCTCTGTCTCTAAATAAATGATTAATTGTTTTGCATAATATTTAATGAATTTTCCTAATTTAATGTATTACTCGTGTAGATTCAATATATCTATATCCTGTGAATGTATAAATATGCTCTGGATAGGACTGCCCTGGAAATCTGTGATGTATTTGTGACTGATGTCACCTCTGCAGCTTATTTACAAAGAATTGAAACCTGCGTGAAGTTGGCCCCCCACCCCACGCAAAACTTCGGGATCATAGTCGCATTTGTTTGTGCTTCGTTTGTGCTGGTTTGTGCTGTAAAAAGTTTTGTTTGTGCTATTATGAATTTATAGAAATAGCGCATTTTAATTTCACGCGATGACGTCACTCAGCCCCCCATCTGCTCCGAATCGACCCAGAATTGTCGCGTTTGTTTGTGCTTCGTTTGTGCTGGATTGTGCTGTAAATATTTTCCTTTGTGCTGTTTTGGTTTTATAGATATTTGAAGTCTTATTGTCGGGCGATGACGTCACCCCTCCCTCCGGGGATTTCCCGGAAATGGTCTCGTGCGCATATTACCTATATGTTCGGTTAAAGCCCGAAGGCTTTTCTCGTGCTGCCGTATTTATCTTTTAATTCCACGTGGTCTTGTAACTTTTCCATACTTCAACATCCTGCGCCGCCGATGAAAGGAGAACTCAAGGTAAATATGTCACGCAACAGTTTTTCACTATAGAAAAAAGTGTAACGATGCTGTTTTCACTGTTATTTTTTTATATTAATTTCTGCTGCTGTGGCTTTACAGCAGTTAATAGCAATTTTGCAAGTTCACATTGCAAACTTCTGCCCACAACTTGATATTGCATGGGTATTTACTCGGCCTAATTAATATCTCCAAATCATCTTAATGATTACTGAAAAGACATTTATTACACCACCACCTAAAGTTCATGCCACACCAGCTGCCATAAATTACTAGCATTGGTAATGACCAACATGTTTTTTGTGTTTCTCCAATGGTGACAAGTCCAAAGCTCTTTAACTGAAATTATATTTTAAGTAGTAGTAGTAGTAATTATATTTTATTTGAATGTCAAAATATAATTTGGCCTAACAATGTTATTCAGGTTGTATATAGATGTGCATGCATTTGACGCTGTTGACTGCATGAAGAAAAAGACTCCTGTTTCGAACAATGGCTTTATGTACAAAATAGAGCATGACGTAATGGTAACAATGGAACATTTGAAGAGTAATATAGAACATATCCATCTGTTAACTATAAAAAACAACAACAACAACCAGTGATCACTCTTTTGTATATAACACAGCATGCGAGCAGATCTTGGTGTTCTCTGATGCTGCTTTCACTACACTTCCCAGGTCATCATACATCTCCCAGACAGATGCAGCCCTCTTGCAATATGCCACATAATGTCCAAGAGCATCCTGGGTCAAGCCTCCCTGGAAAGCAATGACTGCCCTCAAAATAAGCGTCTTCCCTTGGAGCACCAGCCTGGAGGGAAATTCAGATAATGCAACTTCGCTCTGTGAGGCATTTGTCTGTGATGGAGTTCTGAAAGAATGGCTGCCAAGGTCAGTGTCAATCCACACAAGTTCTGCTAGACTGTAGCTGTGGGTCACCTTCCCTGAACACAGAACCTTTCCTGTCCTGCAGTCTTGCTTTTTTAATTCAGGAGGACACTGAGATGGGCTTTGGATTGGCCTTAGGCACGGAGAGTCAGGAAGGTTGAGTCCTTGTTCCACAGCCACCTCAAGATGAGACATGCCACACGTCTGCAGAACAGCAATGTGGGTAGACACAAGTGGAACTTCCCTAGTGACTTGCTTGCTTAGATCACAGTACTGTGAGGAACATTGTTTTGTGAAACAAACACTTGAAAGAGTCCTCATGGTTCTCTCAATTACAGCAGAGATGTGGCATTGTGCATCGATTTGGAGGGCACCAGATTTCAGGTGGACAGCTTTGAACATTCCCCTCAGCAGTTCTGCCCTCTGTGAGTATACCTGCTGGGTTACACCCTTTGTGACAATGGTTTTAATCAGCTTTAATCAGCTTTTTGTCATGTTCCTGGCGAATTACAATGTTTTCAAAAGAACAGCTGTCACAAAAAGAGCAACATGAACTCTGAAGAACTGCATCAAATGCACAAGTGTTAAGCACTGACACTCTTGATTTGCCAAGTTTAACAGGCTGTTGTTTGTTTCCGTTTTTTAACAGCTGCACTTTGACTTTTTTCCGGTCCACAGATGGGTCTGTGTGCAGCCATTCAGGACAAGGAGCAAGATAGGAACTCATCTTCCTTTTTTTGGGTGGAACTGCTAGGCCTCTCCAGTTTTCAACAGCATCCTCATCTGTTTGAACAATGTTTGCAGCAGCAGCAGCAGCAGACTCCTCACAAGCATGAACATCCTTTTTTCTTTCATCTTTTACACTGTTGGCAGTAGTGGAGACAGGGTCAGGTCCTGTGACAGTAATTAAATCAACTGCATTCTCCTCTGTTTTTTGTTTTGCACAACAAATCCGCATGTTTCCTTCGATGAAGGAAAGATGACGAGCCACGAATCGATCCACCCGAATAGGCAGGTTTTCATGCTTGAAAAGTCCATGTTTAATGTTTTTGAATGCTGCTTCAACAGCAGCTGAGCTTGCAGTGATGCTGGTGCTTCGGAAAAGAGGGACCATTATTCCCGTCCAGAGTGGTAAGTAACTTCCGAGTCTTATTATGTGGGGAATAATCTCAGGGAGGAAGTGGATGTTATCTCTGTCTCCATCAGCCTTGGCAAGTGACCTGCTCTCCTCACATATTTCAGTTACCCACTGTCGGGCGGTTGTCTGGATATGACCAAATGCATCCACTGGTTCCTGTCCCTCAACTGTTTCATCTGGAATGATGACAACCTCCTCTGCAATTTGAGCTTTCAGGTATTTCTTGCACCTTTCTGATGGGAGAGGAGCCCCTGAACTGTCATTGCCCTCTGCTTCGCTGAGTGCCACAGTAGTGATGGCATGTATGAGGTTTTTTACATGTTCAACAGATTGTGACTTGACAAGCTGTGCTATTGATCTCACAAAGAAATCTTTAACACGATGTGTTTTCTTTTTCAGGCAGTCCCACTGGCAGATCATCTTAATGCAGTGTGCCACATCAACCCTGACAAAACAAGGGGGCAGTTTTGCAGATGGGTTCCCAAGCAATGCATTAAAGCATTCATTGATGTAGGCCTTGAGATCAGGGTGAGGGGTAAAAGCCTTGACCAGAGCTCCAAGAATGGCCAGAGAAAAATCACAACTCACAACTTCTTTTGGAACAGGTGCACCTGCGCGAATCCATTCTGTCAGCCACTGTGTGATAGCGTTCACATCATGTTTCTCTGACAACATTTGCATCACTGGGACACTAGAGCTGTTATGCCCTGTGAGAACACCCTGATATAAAAAGATATGACCGGAGGAGCCAGTTGCATCAAAACACACTGTGTCATGAGATTTTTTTAATAAGGTCTTGTACACATGCATTTGTGTTTGACTCCAGTAGTGACAGAAAAACTTGTCCAGTCCAATGTCTTTAATGCTGCTACCGTGGGGTGCACTGTACTTCAGTAGCTGCAATGACAAAATGGGATCTTTGTCACCTAATTCCACATAATTTTTCTCTTGTTTTGCTTTGCGCAGGGTGGCCAAATTTGGTAGATGACTCAGCTCAGGATCTCCAAACTCCATCAACTTCTCTGCCTGCGATGCACGCCACACATGGGGTTCCATTCTGCCCTCACACAGTTCTTTGGCTATCTGTACACGCAACTGTCCAGACATGAAGCGCTTTGAACTGCCAGTGTGCAGGGAGTCATCATTGTTTGTGATGCAACAGTTAAGCACCATCGGGCTGTTAATTGCAGGCTCTCTGTCACAACTCATGTCAAGAAGACCAGAACACTCCTTACAGTGGCCTCTGATTTCAATATAAGTACTTGTGACTGATGGATAAACCTTGGCTCTTTTGAAAACAAATGTGCAAGTTCTATTTCGTATAGGCTTCGCCCTCTAAGGCTATCGCTATTGGGTTTATCCCTCGCGCGCATGCGCAGCACTGAAGAGTTGTAGTCCACGCCCACCCACGATGTGGGCCCCTCCCACGGTCAACCTGCCGGTATATAACCGGAAGGGACCATGTGTTCTGTTCCCTCTTTTCTTCAGCGAGTAAGTATGCAACAAGCACCTGTAAGAGAAACATAAATTAACCATGTCTACCTCTTCCATCCGTGTGTGTCCAGAGTGTCAGACTGGGTACATCATGCCGGCTGATTCCCACCGTCTCTGTGAGGCCTGCCTTGGGCCGGAGCATGCCAGCCTGGCTTTAACTTCACGGGCAATGGGTAGTAGCTGCCTACGCCTTCCCCGTGATGACCTGCAGCGGAGAGCGGAAGCCCTCGCTGTAGCTGCAGAGCCGGTGTGGCAGGTGGGGGAATGCACAGTGGAACGGGAGATAGACATGTTGGACCATGGAGAGGAGTCTGCGGATTCACCGTGCTCCATCCGTGGGTCAGTGTCAGGGTTCCCATCCCTCCCCTCTCCCTGTCGGGAGGGCTGGAGGATGCACCTGACACCGTCGCCGAGTCAGATTGCCCAGGCTTCCCTGGGAATCGGGCTGCGAGCGGCTCCCGGCCCCCGCCGTCGGTGGGGACCGGGAGCCGCTCGGATAGTTCAGAGAGCCGAGTCAGATTGCCCAGGCTCCCCTGGGAATCAGGCTGCGGGCGGCTCTCGGCCCCCGCCGGTGGTGGGGGCTGGGAGCCGCTCTCGGCCCCCGCCGGTGGTGGGGGGTCTGCTTCAGGAGCTGCCGGGTATCATTAGAACGGCTGCAGCTCGACGGGGCCTCACTGTGCCGGTGGCACGTGAGGTGGAGCCGATCGATGAGATGGCGGGGGATTTTCCGCTTCTCCGGCCGGTCCGGCGAGACCCGGTGTGGCCGCGGTTCCCGGCTTTGATCCCCTATCAGGAGGGGGCAGCGGCGGATCCGAGGCTCTTGAGGGCTCCGGTCTCCACCTACACTTCCATCACAAAAGTGGGGGGGGTGGTGGACCGTGGGTTCCCTCCGGTGCCGCCTTTGGAGGCTAACCTGACGGCCGTTTCGGGGTCCGGGCCGGGGGTTCGGGACGGCGTCCTGTCCCTCCTTCGAGCCGGGATCTGTTAACAGCACGCCTGACGGACAGGTCGCACCAGTGTGCCTACCAGGCCTCTGCTGCGGCTAATAAAATTGTCCCTGTTGGCTCATTCCATGTCGAGACTGGCGGTCCAGTCCCACAATGAGCGTACAGCCAGCTCGTTTTTTTGTGCTAAGGAAACCCAGCGGGGCTGTATGAGCCAACTGCGACGTCGGCCGCGAGACACCTGCTATCTCCTCAGTCCTCTTTTCCCCGGAGTGTTCCTCACTCAGTGAGTTCTCCGGCGGACAGGTGGGGGGGGGGGGGGGGGGGGGGGCATCATGAGCCCACGAGCGCTGGCTCGGCACGTCGTGTGGACTTTTCTCTCCCGTCTCCATCCTGTGTGTGAGCCTCTGCGGGCTGCACGGGAGCTCGCTCCTCATGCAGTGGTCGGGGCGCTGACGTGGCTGATGGACAGGGGGCGGAGCCTCCTCTACATGTACGCCCGCTCTCGGAGCATTACTCCGTGTGGCGGCACGTATGTTCCCTGGACAGCTGGCTGGACAGACTGCTTCAACGGGGTTACACCCTGCAGTTTGCGTCTCCCCCTCCACGATTCAATGCGGTAGTGGAGACGATCATGCCATCCGGGGAGGGACGCCTGGCTCTTCGGTCAGAGCTGCAGGAGCTCTTGACGAAGGGTGCCATCTCCAGAGGGGAGCGAGAGGAGGAGAGCCGGGGTTATTACCCCGCTACTTCTCTCGTGCGGAAGAAGACAGGCGGGATAAGGCCCATCCTCGACCTGTCTTTTTCTAATAAATCAATTGTGGTCAGACCATTTTCATATGTTGACAATCAACATATGGAGTGTGTTCACCAGGACGACTGGTTCACGTCCATCGACCTAAAGGACGCCTACTTCCATGTCCCTATCCTCCCGAAACACAGGCAGCTCCTGGGCTTCGCGTCCGGTTATTTCCTGGCCCCACGCACTTTCTCCAAGTGCATAGAAGCAGCTCTGGCTCCGCTTCACCGGGCAGGGATGAGAGTGTTATCTTGTCTGTACGACCTGTTGTTACAGGCTCGCTCCAGAGAAGAAGTAGCTCTCCAGACGAGGGCGCTCGTGTCGTGCCGACATGTCAGCGCGGCTCTCCCAGCAGAGGATGGAGGCGCTGAGAGGATTATTAAGTCGAGTGAAGCCATGCAGCACGGTGACAGTTCTCACTGTCATGCGGCTGCTGGGCATGATGGCGGCGGCCCATGTCGTTATTCCTCTGGGCCTGCCCCACATGAGACGTCTGCAGCGGTGTTTCTTTGTTAACGCATCGATCCCCGGCTGCAGCGGAAAAACGTCTGCTCCGCGTTCCTTTATCCGCTGGATTGGATTGGCCCACTGGGGGAGTCCCTGCGTGACGTCAGCGGGGATTCCCTTGGGAAGGGCTACGACATAGAAATAGACCTAAAGGACGCATACTTCCATGTCTTCATCCTCCCGAAACACAGGCAGTACCTGTGCTTTGCGTTCGAGGGGACATCGTACCAATACAACCGTCTGCCGTTCGGTTATTCCCTGGCTCCGCGCACTTTCTCCAAGTGCGTAGAAGCAGCTCTGGCTCCGCTTCACCGGGCAGGGATGAGAGTGTTATTTTATCTGGACGACCTGTTGTTACTGGCTCGCTCCAGAGAGGAAGCAGCCCTCCAGATGAGGGCGCTCGTGTCTCATCTATCGAGCTTAGGGTTCATAGTGAACTGGGCGAAAAGCTCCCCCATCCCATCCCGGTCCATAATGTACCTGGGGGTGATGTTGGACTCGGCCGACATGTCAGCGCGGCTCCCTCGGCAGAGGGTTGGAGGCGCTGAGAGGACTATTAAGCCGAGTGAAGCCACACAGCACGGTGACAGATCTAAAAGAACACTGTCATGCGGCTGCTGGGCATGATAGCGGCGGCCCATGTCGTTATTCCTCTGGGCCTGCCCCACATGAGACGTCTGCAGCGGTGTTTCTTTGTTAACGCATAGATCCCCGGCTGCAGCGGAGACGTCTGCTCCGCGTTCCTTTATCCATTGTATTGGACTTGGCCCTGGGAAGGGCTACGTCACGCATCACAAAAGAAAAGAAAAATACAGAGAAAAAGTTTTTTCACAGACGCATCCCTCTGCTAAAAAAATCATCATGTGCTGATCAACACAGACAACAGGGCGTCAGCCCAGCTTCTCGGCATAGCCAGAAAGCTGCTGGTCTGGGCGAGCACACGGTTACTTTCTCTCCGTGCTCTGTATGTCCCCGGCGAACTAAACCGGGGAGCGGACATCATGTCAAGGAAGGGTCCTCGTCCGGGATCTTGGACCCTTCATGCAGACCTGGTTTCCCAGTTATGGGAAAGGTTCGGCAGAGCAGAGGTGGACATGTTCGCAGCACGCGAAAATGCACAGTGCCCCCTTTGGTTCTCCCTGAGCGCAAAGGACGACCCTCCTCTCGGGGTGGACGCCTTTTCGCACCGGCTATGGCCGAGGACGTTCATTTATGCATTTCCCCCTGTCCCGTTGATTTCGAGCTTCCTGGACAGAGTGAGGAAGGAGAAGCTGTGCGCCATCCTGATCGCCCCGCTGCGCGAGCATGCGATGTGGTTCCCGTGTTACGTCAGATGACGTCAGGCGAGCCCTGGGAAATCCCTTGGAGGGGGGATGCCCTCTCGCAGGCAGGGGGCGTGCTCACGAGCCACCCGATCATCGGCCAGCGTCTCTGGGCTTGGCCGCTGAACGGACACATCTGGTAAGTATGGGGCTGGCTCAGGATGTGGTGCGCACTATTCAAGGCGCTCGGGCTGCCTCCACAACGGCATCTTACGCCGCAAAGTGGGCTGCGTTTCAACGCTGGTGCGGAGAGAGAGAACTCTCCGCTACTGCGTGTCCTCTGCCTCAAGTGCTTTCTTTCCTCCAGTTCTTAGTGGACCGAAATCTGGCATTAGCACTATCAAAACATACACGGCTGCAGTTTCATCATGCCACGAAGGTTTTGGTGACCGTTCGGTGTTGGCCATCCGCTGGTGAAGCGGTGTTTAAAAGGGGTACAGAGGCTTCGGCCGGTGGTGCGCAGCCTGGCCCCGCAATGGGATTTGGCACTGGTGCTGCGCGCACTGATTGTGGCGCCGGTTGAGCCTTTGGATCAGATTCCCCTACGTTTTCTGTCGGCTAAAACGGTTTTGCTCTTAGCTCTGACGTCAGCAAAACGTGTCAGTGAGCTGTCAGCTCTCTCTGTGGCTCCGTCCTGCCTCAGGATCCAGGAGGACGGTAGTTCGGCTGTATAACGGCCAAACCCGGCGTTCATGCCAAAAGTCATCACTAGCGAGTTCAAGTCGCGAGTGATCACGCTGGAGGGGTTTTTTTCCTCCTCCCCACACATCTGGGGAGCAGGTGACCTCTCACCTACTGTGCCCAGTGCGCGCTCTGGCATGCTATGTTGCGCGCACAGCTGCCATACGCTGTTCCAGCAGCTGTTTGTACACTACAGGGCACATTCTGTGGGACAGCCCCTGTCAACACAGCGGCTGTCACACTGGCTGTGTGACGCCATCACACAGGCTTATATCGCCTCAGGAGCTGAGCCTCCGGTGGGCATTCAGGCGCACTCCACCAGGGGAGTTGCTTCCTCGGCTGCCCTGCACGGGGGCGTGACGGTGGACGACATCTGCACGGCAGCTTCGTGGTCCTCTCCGTGCTCCTTTGTGCGTTTTTATCTACGGAATGCTTCCCGTTTTCTCAATGTCTCACTCAGTGCTCCGCACTCTGTCTGCGTAAGAGTGGGATGTTCCATTTTTTCCCCTGATGCTGTCAGGCAGAAAATGGTTGTTCGGGGTGTTGTTGTGCTTGTGGTACCTTCCGGACCCAGTGTGGCATTGACTACATCCTGCTTCGCCTCTAACCCAATAGCGATAGCCTTAGAGGGCGAAGCCTATACGAAATAGAACGTTAGTTACGTACTGTAACTCCAGATTCTATGAGTATAGGCGCAGCCCTCTAAGCGGTGGGCCCCACTGACTCCGTAACGGCTGAAGAAAAGCCCTTTATTGGGGAACAGAACACATGGTCCCTTCCGGTTATATACCGGCAGGTTGACCGTGGGAGGGGCCCACATCGTGGGTAGGCGTGGACTACAACTCTTCAGTGCTGCGCATGCGCGCGAGGGATAAACCCAATAGCGATAGCCTTAGAGGGCTGCGCCTATACTCATAGAATCTGGAGTTACAGTACGTAACTAACGTACTTTTCACTGCCTTCCAGATCTGCTCATTTATAACATGAGTCCAGGTGCCAGGTTTCAAAATTGTATATTCTCTTTTTTCGTTTCGAGAATACTTGTCCTTGTATTCTGCCTTTTCAGGAATAAATTCCTTCCACTTGTCAAAAGGAACTTGAATCTGAAAATCCTGATCATTTTTAGGTTCGGGGACAAGGAAACCTGATTCAGTGTCAGTGTCATCATTAGTTTCAGGATCAGTTTCAGGATGACTGAATCCTAAAGCTGTCCAGATGTTGTGTCTGTTTGCCTTGACAAAGGTGTACAGGGCCTTTGCAGAGGTCTTGTTTCCCAGTTGCTCACTCACATCTGTCCATACTCTGGCATTTGGAGTGGCAATGTTTCCATTTTGGAGTATTGCCTCTTTTGATGCACAGAGAACAGCAAAAATAGAGTCTCTGTCCACGGCTGGTTTTTTGGGCATCTAGTTTAAAAACAAATTAATATAATTAGCAATGATTGCTTAAGTAAGTCTTTGCTATTTGTTTTACATTGTGTGCTATGCCTAATATAAGTCAAATGCATAGGAACTTGATCTAGCTAATGGGTTATTTTAGTGAAAATGTATTTAGTTTCCTAATTCTTTTGTTTATGATGCAGATTTTCCTCTTCAATTTTGTCTTTATCGTACTGTAAATTTTGTCTGCCACATCTAACACAATAATATATCATTTTAGCAAGCATAAAGATTCCTAGTCATTGAGGACAGTATTTCTGCATTACCAATATTCTGTGAGCAATGTCTTTCACTCTACATTGTATGGTATTGTTTAAACATTTCACTTACATTGGGCAGAAATCTTGTTTTGCAGACGAATTATAATTCTGTGCTCTGAAAGTGCATGGGAAGGTAGATTTTTGCGCCCTTTTTTCATTCAAAGGTGTGCTTAACTTGTTTGAGCGCCCCATACTGGCAAATAAATGTAGAGCATGATGCTCCTTTCAAAAAATAAATAAATACACGTCTAGATGGAACAACATCTTTTTATTGGAATTTCAGACATGTTTTGGACAGGAAGGCAATACAAGGAAGATGCATCAAGAAGTTATGATCAGGTAAAGCGATTTGATTAATGTAGTAAAAAAAACAATGTAAGATCCAGTCCTGAATGGATTAAAAAAAGAAAACAAAAATGAAGCATGACAGTGAGTTACCAGCGTCGCTTGATAATAAAACTCTGAATATCAATAAAAGCACTTTTGAGCGAATATGTTTACGGCACTTAAACCAATTGAAAATATACGAGACCATTTCCGGGGAATCCCCGGAGGGAGGGGTGACGTCATCGCCCGACAATAAGACTTCAAATATCTATAAAACCAAAACAGCACAAAGGAAAATATTTACAGCACAATCCAGCACAAACGAAGCACAAACAAACGCGACCATTCTGGGTCGATTCGGAGCAGATGGGGGGCTGAGTGACGTCATCGCGTGAAATTAAAATGCGCTATTTCTATAAATTCATAATAGCACAAACAAAACTTTTTACAGCACAAACCAGCACAAACGAAGCACAAACAAACGCGACAATTCCGGGTCAATTTGGAGAAGATGGGGGGCTGAGTGACCTCAGGATGACCTATATAATAATCGTTAATAACTCAAAAACAGAAACAGCACAAACAAAACTTTTTACAGCACAAACCAGCACAAACGAAGCACAAACAAATGCGACTATGATCCCGAAGTTTTGCGTGGGGTGGGGGGCCAACTTCACGCAGGTAGAATACAAGTATCACATAAGTTCCGGCAGGTCACGGAGTCACGCTAGAATTCGTGTCAGCTGATCTCACTCAAGCCTAATCGGCTGATGGCCAGCTGATCTGCTGAAGCATCCTATTGGCTAAATAGTTCTTACACCGCGTTATTTAAACTGCTCTAGCCTGCCTACACTTCTCTGCTCCCTCTGCATGCTGCATTTGCAACCGACCTCCTCCTCTGCTCCTCCTTTTATGATATCTGACTCAATCAATGTCATGCTTGCATTGATGCTGGCTTGGGGGGTTGCGGCTTATCTCCCTGCCTTATGGCGTTCCTTACATGTGCGGGAAGGGCAGGGATGTGTGCTATTCCTGCCTAATGCCTTCCAACGTAAGCACATGGAAGGACAGGGAGATCCCTCAGAGCCATACCGCCAAATATACGTACTTGTGTCAAAGTATTCTCCTTGACAAAGTGGTCCTGACTGAACTTTTATTGTATTCAGTAAAACACACAAAGACAAAAGATGAGATCCTTTTTACCAACAGACAAAAATCCTCAACAGAGGTGAAATTGATCCTGTTACTATTTAATAACACACTGTTTTTCATTCCAAATGTTATACATAACAAAAATGTATTTGGAAATAAAATAAAGATATCAAATAATGTAAGTCTTTACTCACTGAAACTAACATTAATGCAAACCTTCATTCAGAGCTTTTATTTCTCCAGCTACAACACTGTATGTCATTTCTTCTTCTTGAATTTGATGTGTATTTGTGAAAAAGGGAAGTATACAGTAGATCAACTAAACATTGACCCACACTACAGCACATATAGATTAAGCTAAACCTCTTCAGCATTGATCCTGTGTGTCATAGTGACCCTCTGATTCATCATCTTATTCTTTCCATGCTCTCATACCTTTACATTGAAGATATTGTCATGACCCGACACTTTATAGAAAACACAATTAAATAACATTAACTTGACCAATAGGGGCGGCAGGTTTGCCGTTGTGGGGGCGGGGGGCTCATATAATGTTGGGGAAACCTCAGGCAGAACACAGTCACCTTAAAACTTTCAGTGAAGCAGTCAATGTGGACAAATGTGTTTTCTGTAGCTTTTCATTCTTGGGTTTGGATCTCGTGTTCATGCTTTGACATTTGTTCTGTGTTCATATTTTTATAACTGGACACACGCACACACACACACACACACACACACACACACACACACACACACACACACACACACTCACTCTATAACATTTAATATTTCATCATAAAATCTTATTATATCAGTATAAAATAACTGTCCTCTAATTATATGAATCATGTTTGATCTCTCACAGGTCCAGCCTGTTGAAGACCCTGCTGGTTTGAATGAAGTCGTGGTGGATGGAGAGGAAACATATTCATTACCTAATGTAAGTCTTTACTCACTGTAATGAACATTGATGCAAACATTTTTTCAGAACTTTTATTCCTCCAGCTACAACACTGTATCTCATTACTTCTTCTTGAATTTGATGTGTATTTGTGAAAGTAAGGGCATATTGCAAAAATCTGGGAATAAATTCCTTACCAATAGATTTCTTCACAAACGTGTTCATGAAGGTGTCTTATAACACACAAAAAAACATTTAAATCCAGCTCCTCTAGGAAAATCTGTGAGAGCGGCTCAAAGTCGGGGTACCTGCAATAGAAATTTATTGGTACTACCTATTGGTGAAAACTTGAAAATGTTAACCTTTGCTTTTGGTAGCTTGTGAGGGGTCAAACTAGGGGTTCTTTAGGATTCTAATTCCATTACAAACATTTGTTTTCCAAAAAATCCCCTCCTTGGTGGAGAAATGGCCACGCCCACTTTTACATGTAAATTTACAGTAGCTTTATATGTTGATTTTAATATCT
This sequence comes from Symphodus melops, assembly GCF_947650265.1. Taxonomy (NCBI): domain Eukaryota; kingdom Metazoa; phylum Chordata; class Actinopteri; order Labriformes; family Labridae; genus Symphodus; species Symphodus melops. The sequence continues at coordinate 5,547,011 of NC_136697.1, forward strand.
CGAATACTAGTTAAAAAATATACTGCACCACATTGCTTAATGTATTAGGGGTCCAGGTCGATCTTTCTTCACACTCTACTGTTCTTAAAGTGGGGACTGGGGCTCACCGGGGGGCTTGTGAGACACTGATACAGTTCTTTCAAGTCATACCTTTGTCATTTAGCTTACACTATGCCCAAACAATTCCAACCTGACCTGAGCCAATACAGGTTTTCTCTGAGCCCAGCCTGTCCTTTCAACTGTATTTATGGGCTGACCCTGACCAAAACCATACAAGGTGACTTTTATAATTTGGGTTTGCACTTTTCGAATCAGATATCTATTTAGATAAGATCTTAATAAGCACAACACAGAACCATCTAGTATATGGAAAACTGCATATTTATGAGGTTCCCTTCGAAACACATGTCAAAACACAACAACATACTATTTTTTACAAAGTGTCTGCTCGTCTCCGAGTTTCTGAGCAGTAATCTAATAGTGTGAGTGTACCTGCACATTTAGCTCTGGATCACCGTGGTCCTGTGTCTCTGCTTGTGTTGTTACTATAGGCTGTAAATATGAATGGCAGAAGCCTGAGTGATGTCACATCACCTATCTGTTACTTCTGGGCCTTTGGAAGCCGAGTGCTTCGAAATCCTATCTCAACCTAACTTTTAGTAAACCTAACAACAAGCTAAGAGCTTGAACTGAAGCACGTTTTGAGCATTTTGACACCAGCTACACCGCGCCCGCCTGTCAATCAGGTCAGCTACACACGTTTGTGAAGAAATCTCATAGTAAGGAATTTTTTCCCAGGTTGGCCAAATATCTGATAAATTACCCTTACCTCACTCTACAGCACTTACAGACTAAGCTAAACCTCTTCAGCATTGATCCTGTGTGTCATAGTGACACTCTGACTTGTCTGTCCCCTGTGCTGCTGCAGCCTCCGATTGGGAACAATCAGACAAACCATGTGGACGACTCAGCCAACGTGGGAGAAGAGCTGGGGCAGCAGAGACACTCAGGTAGACGTGGAAAGTTTAGCTTTATAATCTATGACATGTGTTCTACTTGTGAGTTTAATTTCTAATGTGAGATGTTTTACAATTTTCAGAGGAGGCTCTTAACCATGCAGAGAGCTTGGTGGTTCAGCCCCAGAGACGCTTGACTTCTACGACAAGTGACACCATAGACAGAGGACTGCAGACCTGGTACTTTGAGTCTTAAGTCATATATTATGCACATGATGTTAAAGTCTTTCTTATGTTACCAAAGATCAGAGGCCTGTACTATGAAGCAGGACTTGGGGTTAGTGAGGTAACTTCAGGGTTAACTATGGGTTGTCCTACAAAGGTCATTCACTTTTTACCTGGGTATATTTCCACGGCAACTTACAGTATGCTGCACACATAACCTGCTCTGGAGTGTGTGTCAAAAGAGCAAATCAGAGTCCTTAAGTCCCTCTTGTGCTGGAAGAGTATCTACTCTGAATCAGGAACTAAATGTGTCCTGTGGTGTAGAGATTAAAAATGGTGATGGGTTCTATCGTTTCCTTGAGCTATGAAGATGGTCCTGCTGTCTGAAAACACCTTTATATTTTTGCAAAGATATTATGCTTCTCAGAGTCTGTATATGATTATGGACCCAAATTTAAAAACTATTTATTTAATACACAATATAATTGTGCAGAGGTAGGGGAGTGAATCTTCGGGTCACCCAGTGGCTGGTGACAGTCTGGTCACAGTACGTCCAGTGTCCAACCTGTGGAAACCTTCATGTGGTTGAGTCTGTAGTGTCCTTGAGCTTCCACACAGTAATATGCAGATTGAGACAACGTCTCATAGACAGTTCAGGCAGGAAGGCCGAGGAGCGGGCAAGCAGACAACCAGGGCAGCAAGGAACAAAGGGTTAAGTAGATGGAAACAATCTGAAGCTGGCCAATCATCAGGCCAGAGGCTTTATGTAACAGGTCTTGATTGCTGATGAGAGACACCAGGCTGCACCTGCTGCAGGAAGCCACACCCACTACTGAATTCACTCAGAGCACTGTACAGAGGGGGATACACATGAGGATCAAACAGTGAAAACATAGAAGAAGATATATTCTGATACAGTGTAGTAGTAGAGTACTTTAAGCAGCATCACAACAACCTGAACAAAGACTGTGTGTGTAACAATAAGAAGTAATGAAAGTCTGTTCTGATCTCTCTTCTCCTATAAACTTAAAGAAAATCACACATTCAGCCTTTATGACTCAAAAGTGTCCAAAATAGCTCCTGTCTTGAGATTTCTGTATATGATCAGAGTTAGAGTCAGACTGGTTTATTGACATTATCTCTTCTCATTTGCAGGTGGAGTTTGAATCAAGCATGGATGCCTGCTGGGGTCCTCCCAATTGTCATCCTGGTGTTGGTATGGAGGGATCAGATCCGGAAAGCCATCTTGAATGCAATCTGCAGATGGCTCCTTGGGGCACATCTGAGCGCGCTCCCTAGAACAATACCTAGGGCGCTCCCTTGGGCACTCCCTAGGGCACATCTGAGCGCGCTCCCTAGAACAATACCTAGGGCGCTCCCTTGGGCACTCCCTAGGGCACATCTGAGCGCGCTCCCTAGAACAATACCTAGGGCGCTCCCTTGGGTACTCCCTGGGGCACTTCTGAGGGCGCTCCTTAGTACAATACCTAGGGCGCTCCCTAGGGCACTCCCTAGGATACTCCCTAGGGCACTTCCGAGGGCACTCCCTAGGGCACTTCCGAGGGCCATACCGGTTACAATCTTGAGGGTGCTTTTGAGAATTTTGATGCAGCTTTACCTGCCGACAGTTTGGGAATAAAAAGGCTGTAAAAAGATGATCGATAGACTCTTTTTGCTCTTGCTAAAGATTCCACACGCTCTGATTCTTAAAATTCCCTTTTTGGGACTCTGTAACCGAAACTTTTAAACATTCTTAAGTGCCTATTAAGTGCTTATTTTTTACACATTGTTGTGTTTAATAAATTCTCTAAAAACTTTTCATTTTTTTGACTGACTTTTTAAATGTTTGTTGTCCACTTGATTAGGCATCAAATTTATCCTATTGTTGTCCTAACTAAGATTTTCGAGAGAGCATAACAAAGATGATCAACTTTTGATTAAAGATTAAACGAGACCAAATGGACCTTCACTGAGCCTGAGCCATGTGATGTTGAAGGTGTTCTGTACTGAAAACCCCCTAAGAAAACTTCAGCAAAGTTGGATGTGAACTGCAATGTTTCGACTATGACGGATTTTCACCTGGTCTGCTGTTGGACTATTTGGACATTTTCTGGACAGAAGGGGGAGCTGCAGACCATTTGCCCTTGCAGGTGAGCTAACTAAGTGTGTTGTTAGGCATTTCTACAGGTGCCTAACGACATTGCCAGCCCTTCACTACTCCGGTATTGGCTTCTCTCCATTGGCTCCCAATAAAATCTAGAATAGAATTTAAAATCCTTCTACTCACCTACAAAGCTCTGAACAGTCAGGCACCATCATATCTTAAAGAGTTAATTGTACCGTACTATCCGACAAGAACATTACGTTCCCAGAATGCAGGCCTGCTCGTGGTGCCTATAGTCTCTAAAAGTACTATGGGAGGTAGAGCCTTTAGTTATCAGGCACCGCTCCTTTGGAATTGTCTACCAGTCGGGGTCCGAGAGGCAGACACATTAGCTACTTTTAAGAATAGACTTAAAACTTTTCTTTTTGATAAATCTTATAGTTAGGGCTGGCTTAGGACCAGCTCATAGTTATGCTGCTATAGGCCTAAACTACCGGGGGAACTGGCACCAGGATCTCTCTCTCTCTCTTTCTCTCCCAGCTTTCATATCTTATTACTGCTTGTCACTATCTTTATATTCTAACCTCTCCTTTTTCTGGGAGCTCCTGAGCTCTGTCTCTCTCATGAGACAAACTGGGGTCATGGTCTGAAAGGAGGTAGTCTGGTATTCCCCACCGGGTGAGTTTTTCATGAAGATGCAAAACTCTGTACAGCTTGTCCTCAAAAATTGTGAACCCTGAGGAATTTTTGAGGTGGCTCTCCCTCATCCATGATGGTTTTATATATATAGTTCTTTGGATATCCTCATCTAGCTGCATGAGCTTTCCAGATCTCCTCGTCGGTGAAGGAGAGTTCTTGGTGAAGTTTCCCTTCAACCGACAGTAGAGTAGCAAAGGTTGCCTGATCCCTGCGGACAATATTACTTGGTTTTCTGGATAAGGTGTCCGGTACCATATCATACTTTTGCCGGCAGTACTCTACTGAAAAGGTGAACTCCGGTTGGTGGAGGACCCAGCTAGTAAGGTGAGCAGAAGGTTTCTGTGTCTTGAAAACCCAGACCATAGAGGAGTGGTCGGTAACCACAGTAAAGTGTCTGCCTTCAAAGTAATTGCGCCATTTCTCTAAAGACCACACAACAGCAGGACACTCTTTCAGTTGCAGAATAATTTATTTTGTTCGTTTAGGCTTCGGCTGCCATAACGCAAGACCTCCTCTGATCCCAGCCATGTTTGTTGGACCATTACAGCCCAGAGATTAATATCACTGGTATTAGTGTACAACACAAAGGGCCGATCAAAATTTGGGTGACCTATGATGGGTGGTGACAGTTCGTGGGTGTTGGTATTCAGGGTCCACCAAAACTTAACTCCTTTTCTTTTTAGGGCATTTAGGGGATCTGCAGTTTGGAAAAAAGTTGGACACAAATCAGTGGTACCAGCCAGCCATTACCAGAAACCTCTGGACAGCCTTTGGTTTAGTAGGTACTGGTAAATCTGTCACAGCCTTTGTCAAGCACATCTTCTGTGGCCTTCAAAGTTATGTTGTTTGTCACCTCCTTGTGGTAGTTTGTTGGAAATGCAATGATAACTTTTGAATGTTCTTTATTGGTCAGTACAGATCATGTGACTCAGGTGTTCGAGGCCAACCAGGAAAAAACCTAGTGTGTGTTTCAAGATTTCTCCATGCATCAGACAGAAAGCTGCGCTCCTGTTTTTCTTTGCTTGTAATCTTAGTTACTTTTTCTGTGTTTTGTGCAAATGTGCTTATAGATAATTCAGAATTGATCTGTTTGTGATTAAAAACATACTTTAGTGATCATTTTATTTTTAATAGTCAAACAAGTTATACAGTTGTTACAGATGTTGTTCAAAAGTAGAGTGACAAATCATTTGTGCTTTGTTATGAGATGAGTTTGTAACAGAAACATTGTAATTTGGATTTGTTTCACTTTTACAAAAAGAGAAGAGAAAAGAGAATCAGTAAAACACCTCAACCTTGCTCCTGTGTTAGACTTTCTCTGCTTCATGTTGTTAGCTATCTGTCAGTTTGGGCATAGACGGAGCACACTTCAGGAACAGAATAACCTTCGTCTTCTCGGGATCCACCTGAACCCCAGCTGCAGAGACGAGGTGGCCCAAGAAATGTAGGGTGGTTTGAAAGAATTTACTTTTCTTCACCGTTAGATTTGCTTCACTTAGCTTATCCAAAACAGCTTGAATGTCTGAAGAGTGCTGGGTTCATGATGCTGAATAAATGATGATGTCATCCAAGTAATCAACAGTGGTCTTGCAGCTCTCTCAAGGTGGTCTCCATTAGGTCGTTTCAGGCCAAAGGGCATAACCTCAAACTGGAAAAGCCGAAGGGAACAGGCAAACGCTGTTTTGTTAATCATTTCTGAGTCCATTTTACATTGCCAATAGCCCTAGCTTAAGTCAATGCTACAGAAGATGGCTGCTCCAGCTAGGGAGTCAAGTATTTCTTTGATGGTGGGTATGGGGGTAGGCCTATCCAAGGGCAGGCTGTGGGAGGAAGCTGGAGTCCCAGAGTTCTTCATACCTGCTGGAAAAGTGGGAACTATAACGCCTACTTTTACTTTTTCAACAATTTTAAATAATGATGCAAAAAAACCATATAGCCATAAACCGTTATTTGAGTTGAGTTGTATACCATATAACATACTTAAAAAATGACAATCTGCTGTTTCCTGTAAGTACAAGAGTCTCTGTCGGTGTCCCTCATTTTTGATCTCCTTTGTTCTGTCATAGTCAATATTTTAGACAAATCAGTTTATTAAAGACTGATCGACTTCATTCGTCTTCATTCTGTGAAACTGCCAAAAGCATTCTAGCAATAAGGTCATTTGATTTCATGATACATTAGTGGACCGAAGATGGTCTCAAACTGCAGCCATTTGGAAACTGTGCCAAGACTTCTGAACATTTAGACCTGCCGTGACTCATGAGGGTGAGATTTACGATCACTCAGAGTGTCGAGTACAAATCAAATAAGTGCAGTGGAGGAAGGAGACAGGAGTAAACTGTTCCAGATAGTTGTCCCGTTCAAGCATGACAATGATGATAGTATGACGGTAATCAGTATAGGAACTCCAAAACTGCAGACCAATAGGTTACTTAAGAAGATAATGCAAGAAATAAGACAAGAAGAGTAGAAGCGCTTTAGTCTATGAATAAACATGATCTGTTCTTTAAGGACCCAACTACATGTATACAGTTTCACTGGTATATATCAGCAATGTGAGAGCTCCAAATAAGAGCTGTGTCTTACCAGAGACCACCAGGGTCTCTGATGTGTCAGCTGATATCTTTCTTAGATCTGCCTTTGATCTACAGAGATACATAAATAGATACAGATATATATTCTGTTAATCCCTCAGACATCTCAACTGTAAAGTAAATGTGCATGTATGTGCATCACCACTCAACACTCTGGAGAGTGATGTTGCTTGTTAAAATGAATACAGTATGGCGCCCTCGACTGGTGACCGCCAGACAGAGAACGACTCGTGTAATACAATGAAACTCAAATAAAATGCTTATTGACTGGTGAATCAATCATAATATTGGAGCGTATATGAAATACAATAAGCTGATACCAATAGTAAGTGGATATGTTTATAATATTATCATCCAGGTGGTTGGGCTCTAATTTATATGTCAGAAAAATCTCCTGCAGAAAGTGAGTGGGTCAAAGTGTCGTTATGAATTCAAACTTTGTGTGACATTTGAGGCCTATCTTCTTCCTTTAATTTGTATCTGACCAATTCATTTTATGGATATGATTTTTACCAAATAGTATTAAATAATTGTTGTTGTTTTTCTTTCTAGTGCGGTGAAGAACGAAACTTTGAGATAATCTATCTGTCCTGTCTTGATGAACGTCCCTCTGAAACAGGAATGGACCAATCAAAAGGTGGAACATAACATCAGGATGAATTTGAGAGGATTGTTGCTGTGTGTAACACAAAACCTGACATGCAAGGAAAAACAGACAAAAAGACAAAAAAAGAAGAAAGAAAAATGTAAAAGAATTAAAAGAAAACAAATCAAAGATTCATAACTTTACTTTTGAAATTGTGTACAGGAAGATCATGTTTTATAAATACTCTGATTCTGCTGTATTAAACCAGGAACATTTCTTTTTCATTGGGGAATTTAAAGAATACATGTTTGTTAACATAAATAGCTCTAAATTAAATTATGGCTTGTACTCATACTGCTTAGTAAAATGCCCGTCAGTATTAACTTATTAACTCAACCCATTTATAGCCATTCTCAGACTGCTGGCTATGCCGAGGACACGTGTCTGCAGGAGCTGAGGTCGAACCCCAGACCTTCTGGTTGAGTGAAGACAGACACTTAACAAATCTAGTCTTCCTGTTGTCTTTTGAATCAGATTCTGTTTTTCTACAATAGAACAACTTCCCATATATTTCGACTTAGTTTGCACCGCTCTAAGGTGAGCTGGAAACCCCAACCGATGCACCCTTTTGCTGTGGTGGTGAAAATCCTCACACGGTTGTTACAACCTAACGCTGATCCAACCTGCAGTTGATAATTTTGTTGTGGTCAGTGGATACAACAGATTTAGGACTCCAGGCCCTGAGGTCAGTCTTCCAGTGCACCCTGAAAGCGGAGATTCTCCAGTTGTTACCCATTACCCTGACACGTAAGGACTTTGAAGTCAGCTCTCTGGATGTGCTTTGGAAATAATCCCCTATATGTGTAACATTATCAAGAACACTTGGTTTCCATGCAGAAAGAATATTGTAAGTCTGATCAAAATGTAATTATTAGAGCCAATTCATTACAAATTATGCCTCAAGACATGAGCACTGAGCAACATTTAGCAAAGTAACAGTGGGAAGAAACAACTTCTTTTATGAGGCAGAACCAGACTCATGATGAACAGACGTCTGCAGAGACGGTTTGAGTTGTAAAGTGGGATGGAGAGAGATTCAGGAAGAAGATGCAGCCCAAGGAGAAAGTTTAAATCTTTATTTTTTTGTATGAAATGCAGGTGAATTAATATCATGTGAATACATTGTTTTATGCACTTATTTCATTTAATAATTTCTATAAACTGAATATAACCTTGAACAAACTTATCCACTGAGTTATTTTGGTAATTGGTAATATTAATCCATTTTTTTTCTCTAAATAAAACTCTCATTAATATTGTTCATACTCTGAAGTGTGTATTTCCAGTCTTTGCCCTCCATACCAACTTTCACTATTCAGTTAAATTTGTTTAATAAATAATTCATATTTATGCAGTTTTTGTTAATTGTTAAAGTAAATGAAGGATTACCTCAGAAGGAATCACAGGGCGTATTTCAGTTTTTCAGCCCCTTTTAACCACATGTCCTCCCATTGAGGTCTTTCAAAGCTGCACTTTGACCTTACCTCAGGTTTGCACATAAATGATAATTTGCAAATAGTTTTGATAACGTTGAATAAAAAAACAGAAGAAGAGGAAGAGATGTTGAAACTTGAATGTTCTTCCTTGTCAGTCATTGGATCATCAACCTCAGTGTCAACGTTGTGTTTATTTCCCATGACTAAAGCTCACAGACACCTGTGCTTTTTGTGCAATATGTAACTCTGAAACCTAGTGTTTAAAATTGGTACTGCAGTCCACATTTAAAACATAACAGACAGCTGTCTCTCCCCCCTCCTCTCTATAGTGGATGTTCATGCAGGTTTCAATGTGATGGACACTGAAGCTTCAGTGTTTAGCCAGCTCTGCATCGGTCTGTAAACCTTTCTGTGTTCTAACCTCTCTCCATTCTTCCCTCTGCTTTACATTTCTCTTTTTTCAAAGAAAAAAGACCATTATCAGACAAACCAGACTTCTTTATGTGGATTGATATATTAGGTTGATCTATCAAGGAGGACACATTTATAATGGCGTTCATCACAAATTCAGGCTGGAGGACTGTTGTCCTTCTCACACATAATTATTTTCCCTTCACTCAACTTAGCCACTCCTTCTCTTCCTCTCCCTGCGTCTCCCTGCTCTGATGATCAGCTGATCACAGATGTTTACTCTTTAAGGAATAAACCAACCCGACTCTGCCTCAACCTCTCTCAACAGATCATACTGCTGCTGTTGAATTTTAAAACCCTCCTCCTCCGCCCGGTCACCTTCATTCCAGCTCAGCAGAGTTCAGATCCAGCCTCAGAAACCCACTCCTCATCAAATCCTGCATCCTTCTGTTACCACCACCAGAGTCTAGACTGTAGCAGGGGGCGTGTCCTATCCTGTTGTCGGCCTCGCTCCCCCTCCAAGTGACGTCATCATCATAGAGTCTAATAGCCAAAGACATATTTATTTTTCCTGAACAGTTTAATCATTGATCACTCTTAATTGAGTCTCTCCTGATTGAAGTTCTGTTTACACTGTCTGTAACTGTGAACTTAGACCACACTGTGGGAAACCCACTGAAACCAGATGTGCAGAGAGGTAGAACATAGTTCCAGAAAGAGGCGATGAAAGGGAGAACTGCTGCAGCGCTAAAACACACATAATGTACTTTAAAATAATGTTTCACAGCTCAACTATAGCAGCTCTTATTATGTGAAACGTTCACATCGGGTGCATCTTCAGAATGTTTTTCAATACAGATGTTTATTTTCCATGACTAAAGCTGACATAAGTTGACACATAATAAGCCTGTGCTTTCACGGGCGAGGGATGACCGCTCATGACATCATTTGTTGCTCTGGTGATATTATCTGTGCATAGCCTAAAAGCTTAAAGGAGCAGTAACTCAGACACCTGCAGTCATATTCGAAACACTTCAGATTAGTGAGATCGTTTTTTTTTTCCTTTTTTTTTCATCTTTCTGATGTGTGGTAGAAAAGCACCTTCAAGATAGTTATTGATGTCGAGCTCTCAATTAAACATCTCAACCTCTAGGAAGCTATCGATCATTCAGCCACAATGCACTGTGAGCTGGTTTTTGTCTCACAGGACACCCTTCAGATAAACCTTAACATAAACTCTTACTTTACGTTAGCCCACTTATTACACAGACACATACCTCAGAAATCAATAACTTGATACAAAATAGTTTGGCAATACATGTTTTAATAAAAAATTGTATTTAAATCTCTCTACATTTAAAAAGTAATCAGTTAGACTCATAGTTACCTATACAATTACCCAGCGTGTCCTGCAGCCTCCTGGTTCAGTTTCTGGACCTTTAGCAGTTCTCACAGGTTCACATGGTCACAGCAGAACGAGCTCACACAGGATTAGAGAGAGCAATGTGTAAAACATATGTTTACTTTGTCTTTCTTCTGGGTTTGTTGTTCATTCTGTCTGTTTTGACATCGTGTGGATAAAGTGATGGAATATACAATCAGGAGTTTTTCCCTGTTAGACTTTCTGTCTGGGTCGATGCATTCTGAGATGTTGCCTTTGAGCACAATCTATACACAGTGAAGTCTGAAGCTTTCTTAAAACGAGCTGACCAAGCAGGTATTTCTCACATTAAAACTAATTATTTGCACCAATGGAGTGAAGGATAAATGTTGGTATTGAAGGATAAAAGTTGCTATTTCATCCTTTTCCTAAATGTTGTAAATAGAAATCTGACTCCTCTAAATAATTACCTCAAATCTCTGCGCATTCTTTTGATGGGATGAGAGGAATGACTGGAGGCGTCTCTTTCAGGTTAACAGAGTTTATTAACCCGATGAATCAAGAATAGAAGTCACAGAGTCTCTGGGTTCAAACCACGCGTCCCTGACAACAGACAGATGCTGGATCAGTTCACGAAGTCTGAGCCCCGACTATCTTTCCCTGAACCCTTTTATACATTAGACAGAGAATATCTAACCAAATAATGCATTCAAGAATGTGCGGTTTCCTTCCTCCGATTGGGGCAACTTCCAAATTATGCGTCTTCGGATGAGTGGTTCCCCATCTCTCATTGGTGCATCTACTCCCGAATCCTTTCACCATCTGTAGGGGAAGACACATCCTACCTGTTTCTTATCACAACCTGACATCTAGTCTAGTAACTAATTCGTTTTAAGGAGAAGACAATTTAGGTAATTAAGAATCCAGACTCACTCAACCTATATAAAAGTGGATGAGTAATTAACTGTTCAGGGCCTTAAACTAAACCTATGTTTGAGTTGGTGAGTGATTCAGTTTAAAGGGCCAAAAACGCATGTTGGAATGTGCACTCACTTCTGCAAGCCCTCTTCACACAAACACCTTACTGAAAAGTCAGACAATTTTATTAACACACACAAACCTGGAATAAAACATGATAAAATAACTGGTATAATATAAATGTAAGCGAACATCATTCAAACTGTAAATATCAAACCTTTCCTTTGGACCGGGTGATGAAACTTTATTGCAGTAAACACTTTGATTATAAGCAGAAAAAGGCCTAATATTCTATCAGGAGACAAGAGGAGAAGGTCCACATGAATCACATCAACAACCAAGTGAGTTCTTCACCTGTGGGAGTCTGGGGCATTTTCTTTCCCATTCAGAAGTCTTTAAACTTCCCTCTGTCTTTATTTTAGTGAATTTCTCCATCAGAGTACGCATATGTCTCTAACCCTCAAATTCACTGTTATCTTCGCCTCTTATCTCCACGGTATAAAGACCATCAGATAAGCCAGACTTCTTTATATGGATCAATATATTAAGTTGATCTAGCAAAGAGGACACATTTATAATGGAGCTCATCACGGGTTCAAGCAGGAAGACTGTTGTTATTCTCGCACATAATTACTCTTTTCCCTTCATTCCGCTTAACCACTTCCTCTCTCTGCTCTGGGGATCAGCGGACGTTTACTCACCGCTTCTGGTAGTGAAGTAAACTATGCTCTGAGTTGTGTGTGAGTTCTAGGCTGCGATTGAGCTTTTGAGGTGCGCTCTTTTCTCTCTCGCTCTCTCCCTTTACGCACATACGCACCTTTCGGCAGACGCACACACATAGATATCTGTGGCTTTCCAGACGCTGCAGAAACGTAGATCAGGTAGAGACAGAGTTTGACTCCGTCTCTAGACAATAGACCAGGTTAGGAGACTTGTGTTCTGTGTCCGCCATAACGTGACCATTTTGATCTCTCTCTCCCTGCCTCTGCCCCTGCGTGTATATCGCCATGCAGCACTTGCGGTCTCAGCGTGCGTGGTCCCGATGCGTGTGCCGTCCTACACTTCTACTTCTGAGTAGTGGTGCGCAGTCTTCCTGCTCCTGTTCCTGCTCTTCCGGTTCCGTCCTTGCGTTTGTTACTTCCGTCTCTTTTTTGTGCGTTCCTCCGCACCAACACAGGTGCGCTGATTTTAAGGTCTCAGGGATTGGGGCAAAGTCATGTGATGAATTAAGTAATGGAAGCATGTGACTATGGCAGTTCTTATGATATAAATGAAAGGTAAAATGCACTGCAAACGATAAAACCAACACAAAAACACAGCACACAATAAAAACAAAAATAAAATGCCATAACACTTATGCTGGATCACATATATACACAGAGATCTGATTACACACACAAATCTGTGTACGCACACACAAACATTTACATATACACATCTGTGCACACACACAGTACCATTTACACACACACACACATCTGTGCACACACACACAGTACCATTTACACACACACACACATCTGTGCACACACACACAGTACCATTTACACAAACATCTGATCACAGATACGGATTGAAATATTGTAAATGTTATGCAACGATTCTACGTCCAAAAAGGGACGGGGGGAGGTTTATGTGAACATCTGTGTATGATGTCGCTCTTATAAGTAACACAGTAAAAATGTGGCTCTTAGGTCGCTTTCACATTTAAAGTTTGGTGGACTCAGTTCGATTCAGGGGCAAGATTGCATCATTGTTGCATTTTTCACTTGATTTAGTTTCTGTTCAGACTGCACCTTGTCAAGCGCAGCAGAGCCTGTGGGTTGGGCTGGAGCTGCATTCAGGTGTCGTCGGACACATCTAAAAAAGCTTCTGAGATGTAAAATGTTTGCCATACTCGGCAAAACTTAGTTGTCGTCGTTTACACATGGCTAAATTGGACCCACAATGCACTTTGTTTGGTTCACTTCACTGGTTTGGCCCTGAATGCATTCTCACCGACAACAAAAAAAAACAAACTCTGGTGTACTTGGAAATGAACCGAGACCCCTGTTTCTAAGTGGACCAAAGTTCGGTTCTTTCGTCAGCCCCAGAGTTTGTTTGAGTGTTCATACCTCCCCAAATCACACAAACTATCCGACAAACCGCACCAGAGTTCGTTTCTAGCTGATCAAATGGCTTATGTGTGAATGACCCCTTAGTCTGTGACTGCTTGGCCTGAAGACGTGCTGCCCAGATCTGATTAAATAGCTGGTACTGATCCTTGTCTTTAAAGGAAACACCCAGTTTTGTAATGCTGTTTCCATTTTCTTATCTTGGACTGTTTAATGTGATTCACCATTAGTCTGAAGAGCACTTCGGCAGGAAGTCACCAAACTCTGAGGGAGGGTTTTACAGGGGTTTGTTCATGAGTGGTTCAAGCAGTTTCTACTCTCAGTCAAATCGATCAACATACCTGTGAGACTACTTTTTACGAGCAATCCTCAGCACCTTCAACAGGCCTCCTCTCTTTCTGTCATCTCTTTTCTTTGGCTTTTGGCACCTAGTAAGACGTTGATTTTATTTCTTTTATTTCTTTTACTGCGTACTTCTTAATTTGACTAGTGTTTTATGCCTTTTGTTTTTTGTTTGTATTTCATATGTAGTTTTTTTTTAATTTCATGTGAGCTGTTATGTATTTCATTCGTTCTCCTGTACAGCACCTTGGCCAACTGTGGTTGTTTTAAAGTGCTTAACAAATAAAGTTGGATTGGATTTCCCGACATTAACATCGACCGGAAGGAACTTCTGAATGAAGGGTGCTCAGTTTGACGAGGTAAATGATCTTCATTTTTCACTACAGATTCATTTTTATATACCACAATCAGTATGATTTAACGGATTCAGATTTTTATGTTTTCATGGCAGATAATTAGAGAGAATAAAATATTATGTCTGATAAACTTCAGATTTCTTCTTATTTCATAATCTTTTTTTTTCTAATGGGTTGATGTTCTGTTGTCACTTGTTTATTTTGCTATACATTATTATGATTATAACATAATTATTAGAATATTTCAGTAAATATTGTCAAACAGTAGAAATAGAACAAAACTAATGCCATACAGGTTTAATTTTTTTTTCTTTATGTGAGTGTGTGTGCTCGTTTGTATTTGTGTGAAAAGTGTCAACTTGTGTTTATCCTTAATAACTTATTTATTCAACATCTTGAGACATCAGGGTTGCTCCATGAAGGTTTTAAAGTCAACATGTTCATTCAGTTCAGACACATGAAAGAAATGTAGTTCTAAATCATTTTCTCTTTATTTCTTACAGACATCTGAGCAAACTGAACGGACTACAAATATGGATACTTTTGTAGTATTAAGTGTGTTTGAGGTGTGTGTTTGGGGCTGGAGAGCTTCCACTGACTCAGTCTCTCTCATAAACCATCTTTATTCTCCGGGCTTCAAAGGATTTTCTAAATGGACCCTGAATGTTTACACGTAAAAAAGAGGATGATCAAACAACAAGGAGTCAAACTCACAATGTAAACTGGCCTTAAAGAGATCAGACATCTCTACAACCAGGACTGCACTTAAAACAGCTCGACTGAAGTGAAGATTCAAAAGATTTCAAAAAGACTTTAAATATCATGACACAAGGTGAGTGTGTAGGAGTGTGCTTTGTTTTCCCTTTGGTCGTGGGAACACTAAACAACACTGGATTTGTGGCCACCTTTTCTTCATGACCATCTCTATTCCCTTTGAAACCAGAGAAGATGTTGTGTTTCATAAAAGTACAGCTCAACATCCCAGGTAAGCTGAAATCTAGTCTATTATTGTAAAGCAGTTTTGGGGGACGAACTGAAGAAGCTGTAGAACTATCCATACTTACGGCCATTTCCCACCATGTTCTCTGGCAGCGGAGCTAATTTTCACTTTATTCAATGTGTGTGCTTCAACTGGCTCTGCTGGGTTTCATCTCCAGCAGTCCAGAGCTGAGCTCCACTTTGTCCGTGCACTGTGTGTGTGTGTGTGTGTGTGTTTCAAGTGAGCGATGGGAGCCGGCTTCTGTTCGCGAGCTGTTTTTAAAAACATTAAAGTAATACAAGGAAAGAGAACAGTGCATCCAGAAGTTCAGATGGTAGAAAAAAAGGCAGGCTTGCATGTTGGCTTCAGCCTGTCATTGGGTGCTTTCAGAGGATCTACAAATGCAATTAAAACAATTAGCTACAGCAATTTATTGACATTAGGAAATGTGATTTTTACTTTTGAAAACTTCAGTACAAAGGATATGTTGAATGATTTAAGTGATTAATATCTACACATGCAAATCACAAGTCAAAACAGAGCTTAATTTGGCGCTTAATTTGGCGCTGTTTACGCATGCGTCACATGTATGGGAGTTGTCTTAATATCACGAGAAAACACGTCAACAGTAAGACACGTAGACTTACGGAGTCTTCATAGTTTGTATCCAGTAGTTAAAGGTATTTTTTAATTTCTTGAAGCTGAAAGACAAAAAACGCCTGCATCTTTCCTATACAGCCGAAACAATGGTAAGATAGAAGTTGTAACTGTGTTGATGAATGTGGATGTAAACTTGTCGGCAGTAGTGACTAGCATTAGCATTAGCATCCTGTTTATGACGACAGCTGTGCTGTTCTTTTATGTAACTCGTCCTCACAAAGGGAGTTGGTTTGTCTAGTCCGGCAACACTTAATGAGGGAAGCGCGTTTGTTTGGCTCAGTAAATTTAATTGGAGTCATTTTCTTGGCGATCCAACATATTGTCGGAGTGGATCTCCATGAGCGTTGCGAACGTTCTGTTTACCATGCACTCACACCTTTACATTGAAGATAATGTCTTGGCCCAATGCTTAACATAAAATTAAATAACTTATAATAAGTTAATAATAATATTAATTAACTTGACCATTAAGGGCGGCAGGTTTGACAGTGTTGAGGTGGGGTGCCCTCTAACATAGTTTTAGGGGAAACCTGAGGCAGAACACAGTCACCTTAAAACTTTCAGTGAAGCAGTCAGTGTGGACTTAATGTCTTTTCTGTAGCTTTTCATTCACAGGTTTGGATCTCGTGTTCATGCTTTGACTTTTGTTCTGTGTTCATATCTTTATAACTGAACATTAAACTATGTAGAGTTAAAAAGGATTGAAGAGGTCAAACGTTAATATCAAATAACTTGTTAATAATTTGTTAACACTTCAAATTATGGTCACAATATTCACCATTTACTAGTTTTTTAATAAGCATACTGGCTGTTTGACCAAAACAGGTCATTAACTCATTAAATATCGCACTCAAGCACATTGGTGTTTTTGACTCTTTATTTCTTGCATATTTTATCCTTTTTTCATGCATATTGTTGATGATTTATTCAAGGTTGTGCATTTTTGAGTGTTCTATAATTTTGTGATGTATTTTCTATTTTTAGCATTTTGTAAAAATATGGCATGAAATACTCATGTTACGCATCCTTCACAATTAAATGTGCACATTAAAACCCATTCAAATCACTATTTTTGATCCTGCTTGAATATTAAGTATAAAACATGCATCTTCTCATGTCTCCCCTTAATTTGAAGCCTGGAGCTTTAAGTGTGTGCTCTGAGGGATTTCCTTCCCGATGACGTCTCTTTTACCATATAATGAAAATGAAGAAAAGTGCAACATTTGCATAACGTAAATTGTTTACATCGAACAAAAAATACTAATGCAGTAAAATAAATATTGCTGCTAATTGTTAACATATAGCAGGCTCCAACAATCAAACCATAAATGATCTAATCTATTCTAATCTAATAATCTAAATGACAAAAACATTGCAATTTAAGGGTTAAAAATTAAACAAATTCATTAATATTTGATATGTAATGTTAGGACTGATGCTGGTTTATAAAATTTAAAAATAAAAACCGAATCATTTCTAAAGATTTTATAGCTTTTATATGTTTACTCTTTTATGGATGAAGGTTACATAACGTAAGTATTTTAAAGGTGCAGCAAAGGGTTAACTCCATACTTCCTGATGACTGCTTATTGATAATAAGTTAGGCAATTGTTGAACATGAATTAAGATCTTTATATGCTTTGCATAGTGAGCTCATTATATTGGTCAAATTTCCCTCCTGAGGAACAATAAAATATTGTATTTTGAGAGCTTTTATTCCTCCAGCTACAACATGAACGTGTATTTGTGATTTAGGGAAGTATAAATCAAGAAAACATTGACCCACACTACAGCACTTAAAGACTAAGCTAAGCCGTCCCTCCTCTTCAGCATTGATGCTGTGTACCATAGTGACTCTCTGACTTGTCTGTCCCCTGTGCTGCTGCAGCCTCCGACTGAGAACAATCAGAGGAACCATGTGGACGACTCAGCCAACGTGGGAGAAGAGCTGGAGCAGCCTGGACAGTCCGACAGACGACTCCAGACCTGGTACTTTGAGTCTTTAGTCATATATTATGCACATGATGTTAAAGTCTTTCTAATATTACCAAAGATCAGGGGCCTGTACTCTGAAGCAGGACTTGGGGTTAGTGAGGTAACTTCAGGGTTAACTCTGGGTTGTCCTACAAAGGTTGTTCACTTTTTACCTGGGTATATCTCCACGGCAACTTACAGTATGTTGCACACATAACCTGCTCTGGAGTGTGTGTCAAAAGACCAAATCAGAGTCCTTAAGTCCCTCTTGTGCTGGGAGAGAGTATCTACTCTGAAGCAGGAACTAAAAGCTTCCTACAGTGCAGAGGGTTAACTCTGGATTTTCAGTCTTAAGAGAGTCGTTCACTTTTTAGCTGGGTATATCACCACAGCAACTTATGCTGCTCCAATTTTTACCAGCAAAACATACTTGCTCGGGTTTCTATATGATTACCGACCCAAAAGCAGTATAAGAACACAAGTACTCACTACTTAATACACAATATAATTGTGCAGAGGAAGGGGAGTGAATCTTCGGGTCACCCAGTGGCTGGTGACAGTGTGGTCACAGTACGTCCAGTGTCCAACCTGTGGAAACCTTCATGTGGTTGAGTCTGTCGTGTCCTTGGGTTTCCACACAGTAATGTGCAGATTGAGACGACGTCTCATAAACACAGTTCAGGCAGGAAGGCCGAGGAGCGGGCAAGCAGACAACCAGGGCAGCAAGGAACGAAGGGTTAAATAGATGGAAACAATCTGAAGCTGGCCAATCATCAGGCCAGAGGCTTTATGTAACAGGTCTTGATTGCTGATGAGAGACACCTAGCTGCACCTGCTGCAGGAAGCCACACCCACTACTGAATTCACTCACAGCGCACTGTACAGAGGGGGAGACACATGAGGATCAAACAGACATGGGATCTATCCTAGTTCTCTTATTTGCTATCTCCTCGGCTGAACTGGAAGTAGTTCCAGACCCGCCATGTTAAGAATCGTCCCGATGCTCTTACACTGAAAGGAGGAGTGAGGGTCGAGGAGAGCAGACTTTACGGAAGTCTTTTTACAGACCGGCACGCCCCCTTATCCAATATCACTTACTGATTGGATGCTGCAGCGGATAAGACTTCACTGGAACTTATAAACATGAAAATGAGCAGCGAAAAGACAGACTGGTTTAGTGACATTATCTCTTCTTATTTGCAGGTGGAGTCTGAATCATGCAATGATGGCTGCTGGGGTCCTCCTGATGGTGATTCTGATGGTGAAGCTGATTGAGATGACCTTCATGGTGAACCTGAGGGAGATGATCTTGATGGTGAACCTGAGGGAGATGATCTTGATGGTGAACCTGAGGGAGATGCTCTTCATGGTGAACCTGAGGGAGATGATCTTGATGGTGAACCTGTGGGAGATGACCTTCATGGTGAACCTGAGGGAGTTGATCTTGATGGTGAACCTGAGGGAGATGATCTTGATGGTGAACCTGAGGGAGATGATCTTGATGGTGAACCTGAGGGAGACGATCTTGATGGTGAAGCTGTGGGAGATGATCTTGATGGTGAACCTGTGGGAGATGACCTTCATGGTGAACCTGTGGGAGATGATCTTGATGTTGAACCTGAGGGAGATGATCTTGATGGTGAACCTGTGGGAGATGATCTTGATGGTGAACCTGTGGGAGATGATCTTGATGGTGAACCTGTGGGAGATGACCTTCATGGTGAACCTGTGGGAGATGATCTTGATGTTGAACCTGAGGGAGATGATCTTGATGGTGAACCTGTGGGAGATGATCTTGATGGTGAACCTGAGGGAGATGATCTTCATGGTGAAGCTGTGGGAGATGATCTTGATGGTGAACCTGTGGGAGATGACCTTCATGGTGAACCTGTGGGAGATGATCTTGATGGTGAACCTGTGGGAGATGATCTTGATGTTGAACCTGAGGGAGATGATCTTGATGGTGAACCTGAGGGAGACGATCTTGATGGTGAAGCTGTGGGAGATGATCTTGATGGTGAACCTGTGGGAGATGACCTTCATGGTGAACCTGTGGGAGATGATCTTGATGTTGAACCTGAGGGAGATGATCTTGATGGTGAACCTGTGGGAGATGATCTTGATGGTGAACCTGTGGGAGATGATCTTGATGGTGAACCTGTGGGAGATGACCTTCATGGTGAACCTGTGGGAGATGATCTTGATGTTGAACCTGAGGGAGATGATCTTGATGGTGAACCTGTGGGAGATGATCTTGATGGTGAACCTGAGGGAGATGATCTTCATGGTGAAGCTGTGGGAGATGATCTTGATGGTGAACCTGTGGGAGATGACCTTCATGGTGAACCTGTGGGAGATGATCTTGATGGTGAACCTGTGGGAGATGATCTTGATGTTGAACCTGAGGGAGATGATCTTGATGGTGAACCTGTGGGAGATGATCTTGATGGTGAACCTGAGGGAGATGATCTTCATGGTGAAGCTGTGGGAGATGATCTTGATGGTGAACCTGTGGGAGATGATCTTGATGGTGAACCTGAGGGAGATGACCTTCATGGTGAACCTGTGGGAGATGATCTTGATGGTGAACCTGATGGAGATGATCTTCATGGTGAACCTGGTGGAGGTGATCTTGAATGTGATCTGGAGAGCCATCCTGAGGGCAGTGATGAGGATTTATGAATGAATGAATCTCCACTGGCTCACTTTAACATACCACATCTATTTCAAAATCCTGCTCCTCAATCATAAAGGTCTCAACCACCTGGCCCCTTCTTACCTCACTGATCTCCTCCACCAGCACACTCCTTCACGCACCAATGTCTCCTGTCTCCCCCACTCAGGACCAATCATCGAACCTGGGGGGATAGAGCATTCTCAATAGCTGCCCCCAAACTCTGTCTGTGGGAATTCACTCCCCACAGACATGAAAGACTGCATGTACCCTTCTACTTTTAAATCAATGTGAAAGATTTACCTTTTTAAACTAGCTTCTACTGTATGATTGGGATGGTTACTCTACGTTTATGTACCTTGATGTTGTTTTTTCATCTTATTTGTCATGTCTGTCCTTATTGTTTTATCCTCTGTCTTTGTAAACCAAACAATGTCTTCGAATTTCATCATAAGCTCTTATAATTAGTTCATTATTATGAATAATAATAATAATAATAATAAATTAATAATTTTCATTGATTGACACGTCCTTTTACTTAATAACCTTTATTTATTAAGTGCTGCCTCTGTGTCTGCTGATGCCTCATCTGCATCTCTCTCGTTGACTAATTGTAGCATTGACCTTGTTGTGACAATAAAACCGTCATCAAACAGAGTCATGTATGAGTGGTGTCATTGTTCAATTACATGAAGAAAATTATGAAAATAATAGCATCAAAAAGATTAAAATACATTCATGGTTATACTTTTACCACTTTAAACAATGTAGTAATAACTATCATTGATATAAAATAATACTATTACTGACTGTAACTGCAAAGAATAGTGCTGAATGAATATGACCATGCAGAAATCAGAAAGGTACAACATGCAAGAACTGTTGACTGTATTTGTATTTTCACAATAATGGGTGTTAAGAGTAGTCAGTTAGACAAAATGACAGACACCATGATTTAATTCATCTCGTTGATTTATTTGTTTTGGCAAATTTCCGTACAGAAACCTCTTGGTGTGTTGTTTGTCTTTCCAATCTATTTCCCCCCACTCTTACACCTGGGTTTAATTAAACCCAGCGACACCTTAAGATGACATCACTTACCCCGATGCCAGGCAATCATGCCTACTGACAATGACAAACATGCCAACAAATATACAGATGCCTTCAACATTGGGTAAAATATGCCATTTTAAATCATTAAACTTTCATATTTATTTATGGAAGGCCTTTATCGACCCCCCTCTCAGTGTCTCAAGACCCTCCAGGGAGTCCCAAGCCCCACTTTAAGAACAGTAGGGTCTGGAAAATACTAAGACCTGGACCCATCAGACATGTGGTGCAGTATTTTTTACCTAGTATTAAAGTTACGTCAACGAACATGTCAAGCTACTTTAAAAAAAAAAGACTTTTTGAGCAAAACAAAAGTTTCCAATGGATTCAGAATCCTAAAGAGCCCCTAGTTTGACTCCTCACAAGCTACCGAAAGCAGAGGTTAACATTTTCAATGTTTCACTAATAAGCTTCCAGGTACCCCGACTTTGAACAGTTCTCACAGATTTTCCTACAGGAGTGAGATTTAAATCTTTTATATGTGTTATAAGACACATTTATAAACACATTTGTGAAGAAATATCTGGGTCAGGAATTTATTGCACTATACCCTTTCCACTGTCAACCTTTCTTTGGGTGATTCTTTGAAAGCATCTTGTAAAATCACAAGTACTTTAAGTATGTTTATTACCCTCCATTTACAAATGGACTCTGTAGATGTGATAATCTGTAACTGAGAATCTGCAAGTCTACCTCAAGTTTTTTTTTAAAATTATATACGTTTAAAAGCTTAGTTATAGGGAGTAATTCTTAATTTAGCTGCTGGTGTGGGCGGCTTGTGGGCATTTTTTGGGGGGCAAATTTTGGAAACAAAGTGTCTGACGTGTACTCAGTTTGTCAATGCCAGGAACCACAGGGACTCAAGAATGCAGACTCCAAATACAGTTTCCAAAAAAAGGGTAAATTTATTCCAGTCCAGGTTGGTACACAGGTCAATCCAAACAAGCAAACAAATCCGATAAGGGGCAGGCAGGGAATCAAAACGAGAAACAGGCAGAAGGTCAAAAAACACTAAACACTAATCAGGAACAAGAAACGCTGGAACGAGGGTCACGAAAACACACTACGAACTGGCAACATGAGGGAAGAAACACCAGGGATATAAAAGACAGACAATCAGGGAATGACGAGACACAGGTGCGGGTAATTAGGGCGGAGTTGACACAAGGCAGGAACATGAGGAGCAGGATCTGAAAGACAGAAACAAGGGTAAGTACCAAAATAAAACAGGAACAGGAACAATAATGCAAAATAGCAAATAAACATAACTTAAGACTACACAGATGTGACACAGTTTAACATAAATAATGTCATAAGTTGCAATAATTAACTCAAAACAGATTTACTTCCTCTCTGTTCCAATAACCATATATGCAAACAATACAAAAAACTCAGAGCACAGTCGAAACTATTTTGGCTCCTTCCACTACTGTCCTTACATGTGTGTGTCTGTGTGTGCATGTGTCTATGTGGTTGTCTTTGTGTGTGTGCTCAGTAGGTGTGTAGGGGTGTGTGTAGATAATCTGCCTGAACTGCTACCTCGGGGGTGGATGAGATTCGCCCTGAGTATCTTTAGTCTCTGGATGTGCAGGGGCTGTCATGGTTGACACGTCTCTGTAACATTGCGTGGAGGTCGGGGACAGTGCCTCTGGACTGGCAGACCGGGGTGGTGGTCCCTCTTTTCAAGAAGGGGGA
The DNA here is from genome assembly GCF_947650265.1 of Symphodus melops. Taxonomy (NCBI): domain Eukaryota; kingdom Metazoa; phylum Chordata; class Actinopteri; order Labriformes; family Labridae; genus Symphodus; species Symphodus melops. The sequence goes on from NC_136697.1 coordinate 5,570,345, forward strand.
CCAGAGGGTGTGTTCCAATTACCGGGGAATCACACTCCTCAGCCTCCCTGGGAAAGTCTATTCCAGGGTTCTGGAGAGGAGGGTCCGGCTGTTTGTCGAACCTCGGATTCAAGAGGAACAATGCGGTTTTCGTCCTGGCCGTGGAACACTGGACCAGCTCTACACTCTCCAGCGGGTGCTCGAGGGTTCATGGGAGTTTGCGCAACCAGTCCACATGTGCTTTGTGGATCTGGAGAAGGCATTCAACCGTGTCCCTCGCGGCGCCCTGTGGGGGGGTGCTCCGGGAGTATGGAGTATGGTTCACATTGCCGGCAGTAAGTCGGACCTGTTCCTGGTGCACGTTGGCCTCCGGCAGGGCTGCCCTTTGTCACCGGTTCTGTTCATTATTTTTATGGACAGAATTTCTAGGCGCAGCCAGGGGCCGGAGGGGGTCCGGTTCGGGGACCACAGGATCTCGTCTCTGCTTTTTGCAGATGATGTGGTCTTGTTGGCTCCATCGAACCCGGACCTCCAGCGCGCACTGGGGCGGTTCGCTACTGAGTGTGAGGCGGCTGGGATGAGGATCAGCACCTCTAAATCCGAGGCCATGGTTCTCGACCGGAAAAAGGTGGTTTGCCCTCTTCAGGTCGGTGGGGAGTCCTTGCCCCAGGTGGAGGAGTTTAAGTATCTCGGGGTCTTGTTCACGAGTGGGGGGAAGATGGAGCGTGAGATCGACAGACGGATCGGTGCGGCGTCTGCAGTCATGCGGTCGCTGTATCCGTCCGTCGTGGTGAAGAAGGAGCTAAGCCGAAAGGCGAGGCTCTCGATTTACCGGTCGATCTTCGTTCCTACCCTCACCTATGGTCATGAGCTATGGGTCATGACCGAAAGAACGAGCTCTCGGATACAAGCGGCCGAAATGGGCTTCCTCCTTAGGGTGGCTGGGCGCACCCTTAGAGATAAGGTGAGGAGCTCGGTCATCAGGGAGGAGCTCGGAGTAGAGCCGCTACTCCTTCACATCGAGAGGAGTCAGTTGAGGTGGTTCGGGCATCTGGTCCGGATGCTCCCTGGACGCCTCCCTAGGGAGGTATTCCAGGCATGTCCCTCCGGGAGGAGGCCTCGGGGTAGACCCAGGACACGCTGGAGAGACTATGTCTCTCGGCTGGCTTGGGAACGCCTTGGGGTCCCACCGGAAGAGCTGGAGGAGGTGTCTGGGGTGAGGGAAGTCTGGGTGTCTCTGCTTAGACTGCTGCCCCCGCGACCCGGCCCCGGATAAGCGGCAGAAAATGGATGGATGGATGGTTTGTTACGGACATATTTTACATTTTGTATTACTATGGGAATTGTAACCGAGGGACTACAGATGTAAACTAGCTCTGCGCTAACTCTGGTGCAATACATCAAATGGCAACATTTATGTTTAATATTGTACATGGTCCCATGGCCGCCCCTGGCCAAGTTGTTTCCCTAAGCAGGAATTTATTTTGTGGCCTCCCTTCCAATAACATAGTAATAATAATAATAATAATAAAAATACAGTTATTAACGAATCAAATGAACAGCCTCTATCAACAGTGGAACAAGAACTTTACAGATCAACAGTGGAACAATAAAAGCATTGTCACGGTGTTAGCAGGTAGGAAGCAGGAGGAGGACCCAAGCACAGAATAACTTAATTTATTTTAACAAAAAGGGCAAAAACTTACTTAAATAACAGAAATCCAAAAATCACGATGAGAAACACAGGGAGCAGGGAGATGAAACACATTCCAGGACAACGACAAACCACGAGACAATGACAATGAACCGACAAGAAACTCAGGCAAACACAGAGACTAAATAGACAAGTGGAAATTAGACACAGGTGAGACTAACGAGACAGGTGAGGAACATCAGGGTAATCACAAAGGCGGGAAACACAAGGAACAAAGAACACAAGACCAGAACACTGAAGACAGGTACAAGTACAAAGTAAAACCCAACACTGACACCACCAAAACCAGATATACAAAATAAAACAGGAAACACTAAAGACTAGGCTTAAAACACAAGACAGGAAATAAGCTAACAGGCAACCTAGGAGGACACAGGGAAACACACTCAAGACTAAAGTAAACACAAGACTATAAAACATTAAAACACACAAGGGAAACAATCCACACTAGGAAACAAATAACACTAAGGACAGAATGAAAACTAAAACTAGAAAAAACACAGAGACAAAACCAAACCATGACAAGCATAGATTGATAGGCTATAAACCTGAGCCAACATATGACCACCAACTGATCAATTAAAAAACTCTTTTTTTTCTCAATAAAGCTGAAAATATTGAGTTAACAAGACATTTAATAAATGGTCATCAGGGCTGTTTGAAAATGTAATCTCCAGTCCACATCTAGACACAGTTATCATCTCTTCTGTCTCATGATTAGCACGAGCAGACATGCCAGCAGTTTATGTTTATATGCCACTAAGTTTTTTTCTTTTTATTTCAACAACATACCCACCTTCAAGCACGAGCCTCTTCTTGTTTGGACTTTTTATTTCTTTTGCTAGCTGCAACATATGCACTGCAGATATATTTACATTACAGTAAGTGAACAAAAGCATGCTCGCAAAAAAACAGTACACTGAAAAAGAAAATCGCACAACTTGCAAACGTGTGTAAAGCAGAAAAATGTGATTTTGGAGACTTGAGAAGAGGTTTTGCTTTCTTTGTCAGTTTGAATAATTATGCTATGCATGTCATTTTCGTGTGTTAGCAATTGGAGACTGTAATTGCATTTTACATCAGATATCAACCTTTCCTCTGACAGAAATATCTTCAAACATAAGCACATCTTTTTGGATGCTTCTCACTATTATAATTTGTGGCCCCTGAGAGTCCACCTGCAGGATTCTGATCAAACACTAATGTTAATGGTTAAACTGATCTTTGGGCTGTAAATGGTACTTAATGTGTTCCTTCATAATCAGATACACATTATATCCATCAATAAATTTTCTACAGTTTTTCCGTGGCTGGGTCGCAGTGGCAGCAGTCTGAGCAGAGACGACCAGTCTTCCCTCCCCCCAGACACTTCCTCCAGCTCTTCCGGTGGGACCCTGAAGTGTTCCCAGGCCAGCTAAGAGACATAGTCTCTCCAGCGTGTCCTGGGTCTACCCCGAGGCCTCCTCCCGGAGCGACATGCCCGGAACACCTCCCTAGGAAGGCGTCCAGGGGGCATCCGGACCAGATGCCCGAACCACCTCAACTGACTCCTCTTGATGTGAAGGAGTAGTGGCTCTACTCCGAGCTCCTCCCTGGTGACCGAGCTCTTCACCTCTGCACATCTCTAAGGATGTGCAGGGCACCCCTACGGAAGAAGCCCATTTCAGCTGCTTGTATCCGGGTTCTTTTTCTTCTGGTCATGACCCAAAGCTCATGACCATAGGTGAAGGTAGGAATGAAGATCGACCAGTAAATCAAGAGCCTCACCTTTCAGCTCAGCTCCTTCTTCCCCACGACGGACCGATAGAGCGACCACATGACTGGGGACGCCGCACCGATCCGTCTGTCGATCTCACGCTACATCTTCCCCCCACTCGTGAACAAGACCAAGAGATACTTGAACTCCTCAACCTCGAACCTCTGAACCTTACGGCCAAGAGTTGACCGACTCTACCAACTGAGCCACATCCGTTGTAGTCACAATAAAGAAGTCAATGGTTAGTACATAATGTGTGACATCAACAACAGGATAGTGTGGTGGTTTAGAGGTTTTGATTACTCCTTGTGCTTTCAGAGGCTGGGCGTAGCTTCCTCAGTGCCTGACCTCTATACACACACCAGCTCCTCATTTCCCCCTCATCAGTGGCTGATTGAAATCCCTGGTTGAACTCTTCCATGCTGCCACTCTTTATGTGATATAGTTGTTTTAATTCTTGTGAGTTTTTTCTTTGTGTGATCTTTTTGCGAAACTCCTTTGTGATCTTTTCTTTTTTCCAAATTGCTTTTCTGTTGGTTTTTTCTACCTTACAGTTTCTTTCACCTCCAAGCTTCAGCGCCTCGTCCACACCACTACACCAATAATAATAATAACAATAATACATTGAGTTTAAATCCCAGTTTAAAAAAACTTTTGCAGAAAATAAAGAATATTAAATTATGTTGCAGACAACTTCTCACTGTTCATATTTATTTATTATGTCTGTACTTTTGATGTCTTTGTAAAATCTCAATAAAAATGTAATTCAGGCTAAAACAAAAAATAAACGTTTTGCTGCTGTGATGTTCATTTATAGTATCATTGTCTGTGCTTTCATTTAAGACAACCTGTTCTTTAAATTGCAATAAATTAACTAAACGTTAAATCATAAATTACAATAAAGTATGTGGGCTCCATCTGATCGTTATAAGACACTAATATTATTTTCTAGACAAGAATAAGAATAATTGACAAAGACTTTTACAGAATGCATTAGCTACTTTAATAATAAACCGTTCCCCCAGGATGCCGCTGAGTAACCATGGTAACACACAGTTCCTGTTTCTGTCTGAGAGAGTGAAGTTTGTCCCAAATCCTGCTGCTGTATTTCTACCCTACACCTGGATGGAGGGGACTTCATAAATCTGCGAGTGTGACTTCTGACGGAGTGCACTCCGTTATGGAGGGGGAGTGTGGAGGGGTTAGTTTGAAAAAGACCCACAGAGATGAGGCTTGTGCACTTCACATATATTCCTGCGGCTGCATATAAGTGCACAGCCTTATAAATGTGTTTATTTCAGATTTATGTTTCTGACCCGCTCTGCTGTCACATCTATGTTAGAATCAACGGGGATAACTTGTTGGACACCTGTTTTTTGACAGACTTAAGTGATCATCACATTTATGTGATGCTGTCTAATATTCATTAGCATGTCTGACATGTTTCCGATAACATACAGCACAGTGAACCTGAAGTGCCCAAACACATCTGATTTCAAGAAGCAGGCGGGTCTTTTTTCTCTGTTCTTTCTTCTGCGTTCTTTGTTTAGTAGCGGTTAGCAAACAGTTAAAGGCATTAACTCCACCTTGATTGGGCAATCAATACCTTCATGTGTGATTGATTTTATTCTCCAATCACACAAATTTCTCATATACAATAAGTGCCCACCAACATTAAACCCCTGCCTGAAAAATAACAAAGTCACACACTAAAAGCATAAAGGCTCGAACTGAGACGTTCTTTATCAAAAAAGGCGACGACAACAGTCTAAGAAAGGACTGGGCCTTACAAAAGTGGCTTTTATTTTGAAGGTTCACTGTAATTTGCTGTTGAAACCATTTTCAAAGATTTGAAACTGTATTTGGAATATTTGTCCTTTCATTTTGAGCTCCTCTTCCCTCCTGTGATAAGAAAAAAATGATAAAAGCTTCAAGCAACCAAAGACACAGCAGGACAAATGTTGTCTTCCTACGGAGAAACTGTCAAGAGAATTAATGCTCAGCACAATCTTAATGAGTCGCAGGCTGTTACAAAAATAACCAAAGGGCAACGAGATTATCTGCACAGCTGCATCAACCGCTCCTGAAACAGAGAGCGAACCCTGATAACTGTAGCTATAAACACGTGCTGAATGTGCGAGCTGTGTTTACATCCTACATGCTGATCAAAGAAACAAAGAATTAGAGCTTTCAGTGACCCTCAGTATGTTCTTCTTCTCCCTCTGTCTGTCCACTCCGTCCTTACTTCCTTCCTTCATCATTTCCCTTTCATCATAATTTCATCACACCAGATATTTCCCTTCACTTGTTGGCCTTACTCTCGCTCCGTCTCTCTTCTCTGTGGGCGAGCGCACCAAAAAAAACAGTGGGAGTTCTCCCATGTACCGCCTTGGCAAAGGAAGTAAAATAAAGACACCGTTGGCAAGTTTGTTAAGACCCTGCTCTTAAAGAGAGAAAAAAAAATGCATATTTCTTTTCTACAGAACGAGATCCTACGTTTAAGGCGGTAGATGAGCAGGAGCTTGACTGTATCAGTCAGGTCCCCTGTTAATTGAAGTCTTTGTTTCGGCTCCTCGCTCTTTTTTATCTTCATCATCACAGCACATTCAAGTAAATACTTCAGAACCGCGTGGGGCTCTAAAATATCTAAGAGCTGTGTTCTTAAGTGTAACATCAATGAGGGGATGAAATAGAGATAGGTAATAATTCATGTATCAAACAATGGGAGTTATTGTGGGGGGGGGGTCCGCTGAGCTCGTGAGAACAGTCGATGTCTGCTGTGGCTCAGGAGGAGCTTTGAAAAGATCATTTGGGTTTTGTTTCTCCGCCGGATGAATAAAGGAAAGTCTGAGAGAATTTAAAGGAGGATGTTTAAAGGACGCACAAGCTGTTCACATGAACAAAAAGACAACCATATAGTTTGCCCGAGCAACAGGTTATCGCCGACCCTTACTTACAGTGGACGAGTGGCTGCAGTGATTATTAGAGGAGACAAAGGCTGGGAGAGCAGGAGTAATATGAAAGAATGATGACTCATGTATGAACCTAAGATCATTGTTACTGATCAATCAATCAATCAAAGTTTATTTCTATAGCACATTTAAAACAACCTTGGTTGACCAAAGTTCTGTACAGGTAAAAAAAAGAACACTATAAAAGACAATAAAGCAATAAAAATACAATAAATAAGAGCATGACATAAAAAAGATGTCAAGATGTAGCTAGCTACTGATGTATGTTCCCTGTGCTGTTTTGTTCCCTCTCCACCTCCGGTTGTCTCCTGTCCAGGTGTAGCCACTGATTGCTCAACCAGGCTCACCTGGTCACAGAGCTTAATAAGGCCGGAGCTGGCTTCATCAGAGGAGAGGGCCGCTGTGCTGCTCAGTCAGGACTTTTGTCTTATTAGTCTTAGATGATCATTGTTATCATAGTTTGTGTAATTGTAAGAAATCCTTTCCTTTGACTTTGTTGAGGTGTGAGTGTTTTAATGGGTTAATGTGTGGATATTATTATCCCCACAAGGCTGCCTTATGCTGGGGCGCAACAATATGAAACTGTCCTGCTTGAACTCACACCAAGTTTTCTTAGAATAATTGTGCCCTGAGTCAGAAACATACATTCATCTTTAAGTTTTCTTCAGAATATTGATGGAACCATTGACTGACAATAAAACCAAGAAGTCTGATTTAGTAAACAACAATACTGCTTAACATGCAGGTCCTGTATGTTTGCCGCTCATTTGGTAGAATCAGAAGTCTAAGTCGGTTCGATCCCCATTTCCTGCAGCAACATCGTCTGAACCGTCCTTTAGAAGAAAATAAACCTCAAGTTGCTCCCACTGCTTCTTCTGTGGTGTATAAATGTGATTAATTTGGCTACATCCGATGGACTCTTTACACAGCAGCCTCTGCCATCAGTGTGTGAATATGAAACAGTGACCTGTGGTGGGAAAGAGCTTTACACAGTCAGAAGACCAGAAAAGTGCGACACAAGTTCAAGTCCATTTAACATGCAGTGAGTTCCCCTGGCGGTAATGTCAAGGAGACTTGTATCAAAGACTGATCTTCAAAAGTATATAAAATATAAATGGAGAAATGATCCATCCATCCATGTGTGTGGCAGTAGCTCAGTCTGCAGGGACTTGAGTTAGGAACTGTTGGGTCACTGGTTCAGTTTAAGGATTTTTAAGCGTGTTTGTTGTGCACTACAACAAACGGTGAGGTTTGATAAAGACTTCAAATTGCACCTTCGCAGCAGAATAATCTACATTTAATTAAATAGCTCATCCAGTCCACATCTGTATTTAATAACGTGTTGGGATGACATTGTAATCTCTGCCTGGATTATGTTAAGGAGACATTTCTTTAAGTGAATATATATTGGATCAACACCATGTTGCTATGAGTCAGCTGATCATGATCTTATCTGCTCTCCATGTGCTCTGTCACCAGGCCCAATCTGAACACAATCATTTTTTACATTTCACATAGTCACAGTGACACCTACTGGTAACATTAAGTCCCTGGTTCTGCAAGAGCTCTAATAGTGTCTACTAGGTTGAACATTTCCTCAAGCTTGCTTTGTCAGATCCTATGACACTAAGCTTCGTAATGAAGCCCAGTGTAGTCTATCTAACCATCTTTTGTTTTTCTCCTTATTCATGTTGAAGATTCTAAATGGTCAGATTTCTTTTATGTTGCCATTTTATTAGTTGCCACTGCTTGTTCGCAAAGATTGAAAGATCTTCTGTCTGCTTTTCCTTTCCGGACCAAAAAAGAGCCGGGAAGAAAGAGAGAGAGAGAGAGAGACTTTGGATATTTATGTCAGCCTGTTAAGCCTCATTCATCACAGATTAAACCTGCTCACATGATGCCACAAACACACAGAGTGTCTCTGATGATACACACCATGTCATCTTCAGGTATTTTAGTGCCAGGCATCATAAAACGATCAAATGTTTCCAAACGAACAGACGGAAACTTTACCGCTGGTGTTATGACCAGCTCATTTAAGCCATTACAGAGAGTGGAGATCCACACAGTGAACCTGCTTTTATGATAAATTATATTTCATACAACACCAAACATCATGGTAGAAGGCTGTTCGTCTTGGTTGTCCAGTTAGAGAGAAAGCTGTGGCAGCCTGGCTTATATGCACTTCCACTCAGGTGAAGCTCATCTGTAATCAACAGGTAGGTGAGCTGGTCTCCCGACAACCAGCAGATGAAACCAAAACCCTGAAACACAAAACAAAAACAGTACCAAGCAAAAACTCCATAGCTAGCGCCGTCACACTGCGGTCTGATAAGCTCCCTGTGAAAGTCATTTTCTTCACTGAGTAAAAACATGAATGTGACTTTTTTCTGTTTCTGTTCTGTCTACTTTGACCTCGCAAAATGTCTTTGGACCGCAATGCATGCTGGTATATATTGCTCATATAGTGACCATTGGTCGTAGCTACTCTTCACAATGTATTGTGGGATACAATGAATGGACTATATACTGAATAATCACGCCTACTTAGAATTTTGACATCAAATCAAAAATGGTGTTTTTTATTATTTAGTGCACTTTATGGTGAGCAGTGAGTGATTTCGAACACAGACGTACTGTTAACAACTTAACGGACATGAGCCCATAGTTGCAAATTGAGAAACTTCCTGAGTGGGTGTGACAATACGGCTCAGTGGTGGTTCTTATACAAAGTGTCACAAATTCCCCCCGAAGCCATTTTATTGTAACGGTTATGAAATGGATAGGTTTACCATGCTAGGTATTTTTTTTCAGTGCCAACAGGATCATATTTCATATCCGCCTGCGTGTGTCACCTTTTATGTCTACATTCTCACAAGTGGCCTAGTGAGTGAGCAAGCGATGAAAAAGGAGAGAGAGACTTAAAATTGTAAGTTTTGAACACAATTTAAGCTGAAAAACATGAAATTAACCCGTAAGAGTGACACGTAAAATATTTTTCACAATAAATGATCAAAATGAGAAATCCGATGAAAGAGCTCCATGTTTACTGTTTACACAGACATGTTGTTTTTTTATGTTGTTTCATGTTGACCAGTCTTATCCTTTACATTGTGCCTATAAACAGCGAGTGTGTCTCCCCGTCTCCTCATTCATCGGTTCCCTCTTCGTTCTGATGTCTTCTGCCTTCCACCCTCTCAGTCTGAGATTCAAAGAAATGTGGATGGAAGAGGAGGATTCAGCTGAACCACCCGATCAGAAAAGGCCAGATGGGAAGGCGAAACACGCAAAGCTCATGGGGAATTTCGATTGAGCCTCTGGGATTAGCTTCTTTGTAAAAATTCAAATATTTTCCCTTCCACTAAACTACAATGCAGATGGAAGAGGCTTTGTAAACACACACATAATCTGGGCAACACACCACCCACACATGTACTCTGGGGCTTATTTTAGATAGTTCACAAACCCTGTGCATTGTTGTTTTGATGCCAACATGAGAGGCAGCTATCCGTAAAAGCTGCTAGCTAGCCCTGTAGTGCTGTGGAGGATGTTCAATGGTGCGGAAAGGGGGGAGTGCTGGAATTAAAAGGGCACAGGCAGACTGAGGAAAGGACCTTGTTTGGCTAATAAGCCTCAGTGTTCAATCCATTGGAGCCTTGTGCTTATGTCGTTCTTCCTCTTGTCTCTCCTCCTCATGGTTTAGTTTTTAAAACAGCAGAATAGTAATCAGGGAAACAAAAGCAGTGCACTAACTTCTCTTCAAAAGTCCCCAAAAGCAGCTGAGACCTTCAGAACGTCTAACACTTTAAATGTTCACCAGTCGCTTATTAGCATGCTAATTGATAGCATATAGCATTATTAATTACTAAGCTCTTATTAGTACCTTATTTTACATTTTGTACATTTTTTCATTTTCTTCCACAATCAGAGGCGTCATGCTCGTTCGATGTGAGGGGAGTTGATTCTTCTTGTATCTTAGTATTACAAAACAAACATTATTTTACATCATATGCAGGAGTAATGATAACTATTTAAAGTATGAAGAGATCAGGTAAACTTAGATTTTTTTTTAATTTAACTGAGGTTTCCTATGACTTTCAGACTGATGGAGAAATTTTACCCATGCTGCCTTTGGTCATAAATGTTCCAACCAATAATAATGCAACATGCAGTGAAATCATTTTCCAAAGTCCTCATGTTCAGTTGTTCACGTTGAATTGCAGCTATTGATCTGGCACTTTTCAGCCTGTTTGTCCGTGCTCTAACTGCCCTGAAACGCCTTCAGCTGTCAAACCGGTGGTGTGGTGAGTGGTTGGATAAGTCCTTAAGAATGCTACACACTGTTTTGAAACATTGTGTTGTATTGTTTCTGTCCTCAGGGGAGCGGCGAGAGCAGCAGATGATGTTTTGCTCTGTGGTAAAGACCCTTTGGAGTGTGCAGCTGGCTAACAAAGCAGGTATACTGTCTCAATCGAGTATTCTCAGGAAATGCGGGGTCTGCTAGGCTGTCTTTATAAGCACAGTGGTGTTACAGCCAACTTCCACCAGATTGGCAGCGGAGCTAGTAAATACACAAGGCTTCAATTTGAAAAGCCTTGTGTAAAAAGTGTTGGGAAGTCCATTTCAGAGTACATTTGTTATTGAGTACATTTCAGAGGGCTATCTGCTACAGAGCAGGCAAATGTTTTACTATAAAGTAATAAAAACTATGCTATGAGTATTAAGCATGTTAGCTGCAGCTACCTGCTCCTCTCTCTGCTGCACGCTGAGTCTGATACACCAACAGATACTTCAGCGCTGACACACACATGCACGCACGGCGCCCCCTTTAACGTCAGCAGGCAGCTGATCCGCGATCTATACGACTGAGTTTAGAGTTTGTTTGTTTTTTACCACATTTGGAGGTTTTAGAGTATTTTAGAACCAGGTTGTTTTGTGTCTACTCCGCACTGACAACCTCTGTACTTGATGTATGTACGCCCTTTTATCTCTCTCCACAGGTGAACCACATCACAGTTGTTATGGATCATGAATTTTACGATGGCATTGCATTGGGGTACAGTTAGAGTCGTGGGCTCAGTCCTGAGGAATACCTCTAATGCTGAAAAGAAAAGTCTAAAGTCTAAAACACTACACTTTTTATCTCTCAAGTAATATGAAATCAACTTCTAAGACTTATTTTTTATTTAGTGTTTGTAAGAAGAGCATTGAGCACTGTCTGACTGTTGAATATTTGAGAGGGATAGGCGATAATAAGCCTGGAGCTTCAGCCTATACCCTTTGGTTTAAGAAAGTTATGTTGTATGTGATGGGTTGTATATATTTGTTATTTTTTATAAACCAATAAACTCAACTCAACTCAACTCAACTCAAAAATTCTCCTGCAGACGGGCTGACTTCTTCTCTCAGCAGCAGATAAGTAAGCTCAGCTGCGTCCACTCTGCTCATCATCCTGACATTAAAAGTCTGTTCTTCACTTCGTTACTCTGCCAGATGATTCTGTCTTGATCCGTAGTGATCTGCATAGTATCTCACACCATTGTTACTCAGAGTTGTTTCATCCTTGTGTCATCTACTGGCCAGCTCTCTGCCTCCACTACTCTTTTTGTTTTTGTTCAACAAACCATTTTTAGCCAGTCTCCGCTTAGGGACTTGAATTAAACCAAAATCTCAAATTCATCCTCTCATCTAAAAAAACTGTGTACTGTAAAAAAAAATCCTGATGACCAGATTTGTATTTTGCCTGACAACCCTTACAGCTCCAGTGCATGAGGACACGCACACACTTTCACAAACATGTGCCAACAGAGTCATTTCCACTCTGTTTGGTCTAAATGCTGAAAGTGGATTTTCACTGTGCTGAACGTAAACAAGAACAAGGCCATTTCTCCAGTGTATGTGAGTTCAAACACTGGCAACAGGCAATTACTCCTCTGAGTTCAGCTGCAGACAGTGTTTCAGATACACACCCTCTGAAGGTTCAGCCGATTGAATTATAAAAGGCCTCGAAGGGAGCATCACATGTCCCTGCTTATCTTTTAGCCACACACACAAAAACCTCCCAACAGTGAGGAGTCCTTAATCACTCAGACAAGTCAGAGCCTCTAAACCGTTTCTGTCTCTGTAGGCATGATTTTTGATGTTGGTGTGACTCCCACCACATGAATGGATGATCTCCATTGATGTCAGCACTGGTTGCAGACAGAAAGTGGCAGACTCTTGAGGACAGAGTGAAATGAAAATCTGTGCTGTGAATCAAGTTTTTTATAAAAATTACGATTTCCTCTCAACATTTCTGTATTGTTTTGCTCTGTCTTGTCTGCACTCACCCCCTAATCGGTGTTGTTAGTCTGACTGTTACCAGATGTGTCCAAAGCGCACAGTTTATCCACAGTGGTGCCCCAAAGGTCAGTGCTTGGTCCCCTTCTTTTCTCTACATACAAAAGCATTTGTTTCAATATTTCACTCTCATGGCATCTCAAACCACTGATATGCTGACGATACTCAGCTCTTCCTGTCATTCCCGCCAGACGATGTATCTCATCCTCAGCAAAGGACCTCCTCATCTCTTACTGATATCTCTAAATGGATGGATGAATGCCACCTTCAACTCAACCTTTCAAAGACTGAGCTCCTTGGTATCACAGCCAGTTCTTCTATAACCACAGATCAATATCCAGCTTGGTACAACCAAAGTCTACCCAGAACCTGGATGTCATGATTGATGACCAACTAACATTTCAGGTTCCTGTGGTCTCGACTGCCCGGTCATGTTGATTTGCCCTGCACAACATCAGGAAGATCAGACCTTAACTGTCAGAACAACTGCCCCCCTCGTTAAAAATGTGCCCCAATATGGTAAAAGGGGTGGGAAATATCAGAGAACAAAGGCAAACGACTGACCAATTACGAGACAGCAGATCGGCCAACCAATCAGATCAGACTTGGCACACATGGGGACCCTTTTTTTGCTTCTCTTCATGGCAGATTCAGAGTGTTAGTGTAGTTTCTTAAGTTCTCCTCCTTAGACGATGATGTGTAGATGATGAAGAAATATCCGCTGACACTGACTTGCTTGTAATATAAAACATTTATTTACAAAGTCAAGAAACAGCATCAGTCCAGGTTAGTCATGTTACCTGGGAGAGTCACCAGCCAAATGTGATCCCCTCGAACAATGAGAAGACCTCCTTATTTATACAGTTTTGATCAAAGAAACATCAAGACCTTTACGACTTCATTTAAGCTTTGATCATTCAGGCTCCTACAGTCCTGCACCCCCTGTGGTTCCTCAGGACATATGGCCTCAAAGGTTACCATAGGTCACCATAAGGTGACTTCTTATCTCCCCCAATGTAGCCTAAATGTCTGTTCTCACTTCAATACTAAATTGTTTATCTCTCTCAGTCTTAAGGAATACCCTCATAAATAAACCCCTACATTGTCTTTGATGTTAAACCAACCTCTAACTTTAAGAACACCATTTGTCCCCCAAAAGGCTCACATGCTTCAGCAGCACATTTACACTTACATTTACTTATTTATATTACATTGTCGCATGTAAAATACACTTCATATTCCCCCCTTCGAGACTTTAGTCTCGAAAAAGAATAACACACAAAATACTTATGACATAACCCTCTGATCATGACTAACCTTAAAATTTGCAGAGTGTGAGAGCGAAAAACCTATCGAGCAGACATCTTTCAAATACCATCAAACAATCTAGATAGGAAAATTCTCTCTACGGCCCCACTGCCCATGGCAACCACTTTTCAGTACTCCAAGCCAATTAAAATACTAACAAAATCAAATAACTTCATTTGATAATATAAATACCTGAGGTCTTAATATATACATCTGACACAGTTCCCAAAAACATCAATACTAACTCTAAATAATATAACCCTCTAAAACATCTACTGTAAAATACAAAATAATAATCAATGACACTTGAACAGATATATCAAAATGTTGCTTTTCAGGTGTATCAGCTTCTTCCACAATAGGACTGCAAAGATTGTCCATTCAAGAACTCCCATCATGATCTCCTCATTCCGTCCACTGTCCATCAGCATATCCTCCACTCGCCCTCATTTGAACTTTCACATCCTTTAGGCTGAAGGAATCTCTGGACAGTCCATCATTCTCACACTGGTCTCCCCAAGTACCATCCTAGGGAGAGAAATCACAAACCAGTATCTTGCACAACAACAGCATCAAAAATATAATCATTTCATATCATATTTTCTCATAATCCCCATGTATGATTAAAACATATTTCAATGTCCCCCCTTTAGCCATTCAACTCTTATTCAATTAAATCCTATGCATTGCAGATTTTAACAATACAATTTTAACACCCCATTCATTTTTCACCAACACCTTGGCTTTGCAGATGATATTATTTCTCTATTTTATTATTTCTCTTGTTTTATTCTCTATTTTATTCACTATTTTATTCTCTATTGAATTTTATTCAAAAACTCTTCACCATTTCACCTGCTTGTAACTTCACACAACAAAAAACTTATTAACAGAAATTAAAACTTAACCATTTAACAACAGAAAACTTATCAACAGACTGAACATCAACATTCTCCAAAAAATTATCAAACAAATCTTTCTTTATAACTTCCCCCCTTGCACATGAACTAATCATGTGCTCTCTGAATCATCAGAGTAGCAGATCTTAGAGTACGACCATCAGCCTTTCACATCATCTCCACAGACCTCAAGCGGCCCTCAGTCAGAGGCATAAAGACAACCAAAATATTCTCACTGAATTCAAATTTAAAGTAACTTTAAAATGCACTCAAATGAAAGTAGACACCAACTCACTGAAAATCTACTTTAAATTAAATGCAACCTATCACTGTCTCTTTTCATTTATTGTTAATTGAAAACAAATGTTTGCAAAATGTATCCTACAAACATCCTTTTTACTCTTTTCACCAACTTTTCCACTAATTTTACTTTTCAAACTGTACCCTTTTTGAATAGGTATGTATCTATGTGTTTGTAATTTTCAAATTTTAGAGTAGGTTACATCATTAACCAAACTTCTGAGATACTTTCAAACAAACAAATATTTTTATTGATCACAATATTCATACCTAAATTTACACTCAAATTTCAGAACACCTTATCTTCAAGATGAGCTAAGCTGAACCTTAGGTCTACCACTCTTCTGGATTACTTAACCTATTTTCTTAAACTATTTAAGCACACAGTAGTACAAATACTCAACTTAGCATTAGGCATTTGTGCTACAATAAACTTCTTCCAAAGCTTAGCTGACTAACTCTGGACTCCAGTACACTAAAGATCTCTTCGACACTGGTGTCATAAATAGTTGATAACTAACATCACTTAGCACATACACCTGACAGCCTTCTGGTGTACACCTTATTGTGCATTCATCTTACATAAAGCATCTCTTCCTAGAAGTGCAATTGATGTATGTTCTAACACCAATACAGGTACTGTTATTTTTGCAATGTCTATAACACAGCTCAATTGGTTATGTGAGATGAATCAGCTGTTTCACAATCTGCCATTAATTCTAATAGTTTATCTTTACTTTTAATTCTATTTTTGAATCTTGTTCTGACCCTGACACTACCTGCTGACACCCCCCTTTCGAATCTTCTGTGCACCCCTAAAAACGCTCTCTGTGCTTCTGTAAGGATTCACAGAGATCAGCTGAAACCTCCTCTGAAGCTTCCTCTTGTCCTATAACAGTTATGAGCAAGGTGGCCCAACAGTCCACAATAATAGCATACATCTGGAGGCTGTTGGAAGTTTCCTCCTCTACCTCTGCCTAAATTTCCTTGACCTCTTCCTCTCCATGTCTGTGATCTGCCAAAATCTAACTGTGAGAAAGAAACATTAGGGACCATAGGTGTCACCAGAACTGGCTGAAACTGTATCTGTCCCTGCTGAGGTTGAGGTGATACTGGACTTGGTTGAGGCTGACTCTGCACAACAGCTTCTTTCTTCTCTTTCTTGTTATTATCCACCAGCTGTATTTGATTAAATTTTCTGAGGATCTCCTCATCCTGTTCTTTCTGCTCATGCTCCTTTTTGCTTCTTTCTTTTGAGGCTTCTAACAATTTATGTCCCTCAGTTTCAAACATCTGCAGAATTCCAAGTTCAGTTTGTCTTTTCTCCTTACGCCTTTTCCCTTTCCTTCCTTTCTTCTGATTAACTTTATAAGTGGACACAAGGACCTGCATTATTTTAATCACATCTAGGTTCAAAGTCCCTTCTTTCGGCCAGGGTTGGTCAATGTTGGACCAACGTTTGCTCCATTTTTGTGATATTTTTGCAACATTTTTAACAAGTGGATTATTCTTCTGAACAATATCAACAGAAGTGACTGCTTGTGTAATTTTAGTACTCATCTTTGACATTAAAATGATCCTCTTATTTCGTTAAATCAAACAACATTAATCAAAAACTAGATAAATAGACAAATTATTGATCCTAAGCTAAATTTAACGCATCCAGTATTAAATACCAGACATATCAGACATAAAATGTAGCTCTACCACACTAAAAACAACTCCAAAAATAGACAAAAAACTTCCTACTATGAAAGTACAATTGCTTATGTATCACCTAACACATCTAATCACCTCCAATTATCTCCCTATAGAAATAGAATCAGCATTCCATCTCAAGACAACTCACATCAAACTAAACCTTACTCAGACAATGAAACCCTCATTCATAGCATATGAATCAAATCAACTTTTCAACACATAAGCAACCCAACCAACACTGCTTCATTCATTTACCAGATGCATCAATTAATCAGTCTGTTGCCAAGATTCCCCTAAAAAATTACCCTTTAATTTACCATAATCCTATATGCAAAATCCAACCAAACATATCATAAACTACTAGTTTACAAATGTATGCGCTCATAGATAAATGCAGGTGTCTGTTGAAAGAGTTTATGAACAAAATCATACTGGCCTTGATCAAGCTTAAGGATTCCTATGAGTTGTTATCTGCAAAGCTTTAGTGTCCATGAATCACTGCATGGTGTCCTCTCATCTGCCTTTTGCTTCACTTCAGACACATTCCATCTCCTCTTTACTCCATTTCTCACACATCATAGAACAAATAGAAAACAAAACAGAAGGTTAATGTCTTAATCATTCTAAAAACACAATGCAATATTTTAAACTTCAGATATAAAACAACAAACAATTCAATGTTGAAAAATAAAAGTGAACTCAAAACTAAAAAAGAACTATTATAATTTTTGTTTTAAAAAGCCTGACACAGTGTAGTTTAGGTTTATTTTATGTTCATCATTAATGTTAGTGTACTTTTAATTAAATTATCTTACCAATAAGATAAAAGTAAACAATCAATGTTTGAATAGTTCAATGATTATTTATTTCCCCAAAAATAAAAAATAAACTTTTTTTTCTTCTCTAAAGATTTAGTGGATCATTTTCAGAATATAGGATAACTGTACAAGTTCTTAAAGTTTAATCTACCTTTTAAATAGATCTTTTCTTAATCTTATTTTGTATTTAAACCCTTAAAGAACATCTCATTCCCTCTGATATCTCCTTAACTAACAAAGGGGAAAAAAAAGGGAGGAGGCTCTCTCTCCTCTCTCAGAAGCAGAAAACTCCCTAACACATTTAAAGCACCTCCTCTTGCTCCACCTCTTAAATCTAACAACCACTTCCAGTATGAGCTGACCATCACAGAGTAAGCATCCTATCTACAGATCTTAAAGTCAGATCAAACCAACACCACAAAAATCACACACACACACACACAAAAAGACACAGAGCTCAACACCCAAACAAACAACCAAACAACAAAGACTGTCCTGCAGCCCACATTGTCACACACCCAGGATCCATTAGCACACACACACACCTCCAAAGAACTCCTCCATTCTATGTTACTTTAAAGTTTTTTAAATTCTAAGCTTTTCTCTAATGTATCAACAAAATTTCTTTGTTGCCACATTTTAGTCTTTTATTTTTTCCTGCATGCTTTTAACTCTTTTTTGTATGTTACCCTTTGACTATACGTTTATTTTATCTTTTAGTTATTACCCTCATAATTCATTTCACAAATCAGACTACATCCCATTAAAGCCAACTTTCACTCGAAAGCTAAAATACACATGTCTTACTGTTATGATCTGGGCCCTGATTCATACTCTTGCATGGTGTTTCTTTTTTAACTTCCTTATTACTAATTCTGCTATACTAACTCTAACTCTTTTTCTTCTTCATTCTCTTCTTCTTCTTCTTCTTCTTCTTTTTCTTCTTCTTCTTCTTGTTTTTCTTTTTAGAGCACCATTTCACACTGCATACTCTTTCCAACTTTATACTTCTTAAGTATCTGCACTTTACTCCTTAAGTAATCTTTGATTACTTTATCTCTCTTTTTGTTTTATTTTGTTCCAATTTTCATGACTAAAATTATTTTCCCTTTTTTCTTGTTTCCCATGTGTAACCCCTTTGAAACTCCATATTTAAACCCCCAAAAACTGCATATTTAACTTCTTAAACAGCATATTTTTAACCCCCATAAACAGCACTAGAGCCTGTTTTAAATCCCTTTTTGAACCCCAAAAACAGCCACAAAGCATATTTTAAATCCCAAAAACCCCTTGTTTCAACCCTTTATTCTGAACCCCTTTTCATTTTTCATTTTAAACCCCATAAATCCCCAATTTAGACAGAAATGACTTCAAACATCAACACATCATCTCTTTTCACTCCAAGTTCTTTGACAGTGGAGCCAGCACAACTACCTCAACAAAAATCAACACTCTGACATGTGTGCACTCACCCAGAATGCTGCAGAATTGAAGAAGCTTCAGTTGTGGCTGAAAAACGCTCCAAACTGATCCTGCCGACAACGCCATTAATGTAGTTTCTTAAGTTCTCCTCCTTAGACGATGATGTGTAGATGATGAAGAAATATCCGCTGACACTGACTTGCTTGTAATGTAAGACATTTATTTACAAAGTCAAGAAACAGCATCAGTCCAGGTTAGTCATGTTACCTGGGAGAGTCACCAGCCAAATGTGATCCCCTCGAACAATGAGAAGACCTCCTTATTTATACAGTTTTGATCAAAGAAACATCAAGACCTTTACGACTTCATTTAAGCTTTGATCATTCAGGCTCCTACAGTCCTGCACCCCCTGTGGTTCCTCAGGACATATGGCCTCAAAGGTTACCATAGGTCACCATAAGGTGACTTCTTATCTCCCCCAATGTAGCCTAAATGTCTGTTCTCACTTCAATACTAAATTGTTTATCTCTCTCAGTCTTAAGGAATACCCTCATAAATAAACCCCTACATTGTCTTTGATGTTAAACCAACCTCTAACTTTAAGAACACCATTTGTCCCCCAAAAGGCTCACATGCTTCAGCAGCACATTTACACTTACATTTACTTATTTATATTACATTGTCGCATGTAAAATACACTTCATTAGCATGCAGGCAGATGAGAGACGCTACATGAAGCGGCAGTACATGAAAACAGACACTTTTTTAAAACACTCGAGATTGTGAACGTACTTTAGTAGATATTATTAGATATATAAACCCCAAAAAGGGGAGAATATGGGACCTTTAACATCTCCCTAACCCTTTTACTAAACTTACCCACTTGGGATGTGTTGCCAGTACTTTCACTTTTAAAAAACGACACAATAAAATTGGTACCAGCAGACTCCAAATGGTCTGAAATGTGCTCCTAAACACTTTCTGAATGAAGGATTTTGGCCAAAACGCTGCATTTTTTACATGCCAGCTTGGCCCTTTCTTTTCAAATGGGCTGACGTTTACGTCCATAACTCCAAACCAAGCTGTGTCAGCCATATTTCTTGGGGGGCTCACTCCCTTAACCATTTGAATTAGACAGTATATTAGCTCTTTATAACACTGTTCTTGCTTGGTTTCATAGTTTTTTCACCCCCCTTAAGTGCAGAAAGGACGCTCGTTTCTGAACCAGTCAGAACATCCACCTCAACAGCTGTTTCATCACAACAAACATCTCAACCACAAAGCTTTTGAAAGCACCCTCCTCCATGTATGCAAAGCGACCATCCTGACTTTCCCGCAGCTGTATGTCAACTCTCCTCTTTTACACCTGCCCTTCAAGCCCCCTGTCTGTGTTACCATCGTAATCCCTCAGTACAACAGGGCGATGGAGCACAGGGCTCCGATGTTCATTCAACACTTGGATGACCTGACTCTGAAGGTGGGCCTTGACTGACCCCCCCCAGATTTTGAGTGCCAGGCCATTTTTCAGCAAGGCTGCAGAAGTAGCGAACAAAGCAACAGAGTCTGTTATGTGATGCTAATGAGAATATTTGCCTTCATATCAATGCAACGGGTAATTCAACAGAATCACAAAAATCAACCAAAAAAGCAGACAACAACATGCTGGTGAAGAGACAACGTAAAACAGATTCGACGAGATCGTAGTGGCTGTGGTCTATGCACGATGCAGCAGTCACAGTTTATGAATCTAACCACCCTCTCCCACTGGATCGAAGGGAATTATCCTGATCTTATCCTGCTTCCTCATATCAGCTCATTTTGGACTTACTGTTGGAAGATGCAAGGGGGCTGGCGGGAGAAACAAAGTTTTTGAATGTGGCAGGTTGCATTCACTTTTACAGCTCCTCTGGCAAATATCAGGAGTTTTTTACGAGTTTCGGGAAATGTGAAAGCCCTAATAGTGTCCTTTTGTTACTACAGCTCACCTGGTAGGGGCGGTATGAAAGTACAACAGCTGTGTCCTTATGGTCTCGGTTAAGCTCCAGCCAAGTTCTTTGCTGCATTTCTTCTGAAAAGAGCAGGTCCTACTGTGTGTTTTGATAAAGTTATCTCCAATGTTCCTTTGTCATAACCCATTTGTTAAACATCTGAAGTGAAGCCTAAAGCAGCTGCAGTCGAACCTTTAGTGTGGGTACATTCAGCCGCTTTCTCCACTTCCTTAATATTCGGGAAGTTAGAGGCATCCGAGTAGATATTAGAATATGCAAGAACAGCCCGGGGGCGACACCACCTGAGAACACACTCAAATTGGCATATTTGATTTTCAACAGCCTTTTTTTTTTTACATAATTCTTTAAAGAAGATCTGCCAAGAGGGATGGAATTCACTTAGAAATAATCAAATGTCAAGAGTTTGAATTTGAATAAAAGTCCTCTTCATCATCTGTAAAAAGTTTTAATTTTCCTTGGAGGGCTTTGCTGAAAGGAGTGGAAAGAAGAATAAATGTTATATTCACAAGGAATGAAAGATGAACATCACACTTCTCTCTGTAGCGCTCATGCTCCATTGTTGGTACATTTATTCATCTTTCGTCAAGGCCATATGATTAGAAGGTATAGGATAAAAGGTAAAACACAGTTCAATTATGCTCTTCTCTTTTACATGCTTAACTTGATTTTAGTTTTGGAGTAAAGACCACACAAACCGAGACCATGACACATAAGCAGAAAGGTGTGCTGACTTGTCATATATTTATAATGTTATAGAATCATTTTTAGGGCTTTTTACTGTGAGGCTTGCTGTTCATATTTAGCTCTTCCTTCTGATGTGAAGAATATGAAGAGTACAATTTAACTAAATGAAAGTAACCAGCACCTACTCCACCAATCAACTCAACTCATCAACAGCAGCAGGTGCTGTGGTCTTCGTTGACAAAGTTTTGCTTGTGCACCAGCCAGCGTGTTTAATTCTGGTTCTGAAACAAGAGTCACTCCAAACAATTCTTTCATTCACACATTTATTTTCAGGCCTACTGGAGAGATGCCAGAAGCTCAGAGAACAAACTCTACCGCTGACAAAAAGTGTCAACTTTTAATTGGCTGCGGTGTCGCATGCCAATTGAGTGTTTTGATCCCGTCATTCACTTCGTTGTTTTTCAGTCAAATTAATCAGAACGTTTTACAGCCAACATGCAGCTCCGTCCAACTTATTTGTCTACAATGTGGAAAATAGTCTTTTGTCTTTCATGAGAACAAAAACACAACGTTTAAGTCGCACAAGATAAGGAGAGCGCTTGTCTTGCATAGACTTTCATAGTGCCTTCAGACAACAGTGAGCCAGTACAGTATATTGGCTCACATATAAATGTGTTTTATTCTGTAATGATTCAGTTTTTAACAACTCTCTCTCACCCTCTCGCAGGCCTCTATAGAATCCGGCTGTGATTTTTGTTTGCCATCACGCTTCCTACTGCTCTTCACATCTCTGCAGCAGCCCATAGTGCAAATTATAATTAACACCTTGAAGTCCAGAAATACCCACACAAATCCAGCAGTGCACCATGTGAACACAAGTCTGTTATAAATATCTTTTTTTATTATTTGCTTCAAAAATACATCTGCGATTCAAAAGCCTTATTTAGTTTCAGGGCATAATTGCCTTCAGAATGAATGTCGAAGTGATCCCCCTCCATACCGTCTATGGTGGTACAAACAGGCTTTACAGGATGTGACGGCAAGGCCACGCGGGGGAGCACAGCACTGTGTGCGTGTGCAATTCTGACTGTGTTTGAATATGGAGCTCCTGCTGTTACGCGCGTCTGAAACGCCCAAACCCAATGTGATTGCACTGACTGGGACACCAATGTTACGCAGTACGAAGATGTGACAATGACTGAGCTTGGTGACAGCACAAAGACGGCTTTGTTGTGCATCCCTCTAAATGTCAGAAAATGTTCCTATCCTTTATAAGCCGATCAATTAATGAGTACATTATTTCTGTTTTGTAATGCCTTCTTGTAGCCATATCTTATAAATCTTGAGCACAACTCTCACTATAATTGTTTGTTTGTTTGTTTTTCGTTCAGTTGTCATGGACCATGTACCAAAATAGCATTAATCTCACAAAGAAAAGATGCTTCAAACCAGATTATAGCAGTTTGCTAATTTCCAGGGCAGGTCAACTCAGAATACATATACAATGCAACATACATATATTCATATATCATTATACATTTATGCTAAGACCCAAGACTCAAGACCCAAGATTTAAAATAATGTTTGTATCATCAGAGTTAAAATACTGAATACTAACAGGACACACTAGCAGGAAAATAAAACTAATGTGAGCATGATTGGTTATTTATGATCCATTTCTTGATGTGTTGTAAAATCAGGTGGAAGTCAGTATGTACATTTAGTTCATTTGGGATATTTTTCCATTCTTTATGGCTTGGTATGAAAAAGAGGACTGACCGAATGCAGATCCTCTCTTGGGGACTGCACACCCCCCTAGTGGTGGACCTTGTAGTTCTGCAGGTGGTTTCAGAGCAGAGCTGGTCAAAGTTTTTCAAGGGAGAAGGGGGCAGCATTGTATATTATCTTGTGGACCATGCGGATATTTGGAACCTAAATAAAATTTTCAAAATTTAACATTTTGTATTGAGTGAGTATGTGACAATGGTGGCACTGCTGGGATTTTTCTGTCAAATATTTTCAGAGCCCGTTTCGACAGATTTCAATGTTGACTTGTTTGCCTGAGACCAACATGTAGTACAGTAGGAGATTTGGCAGAGGATCAGACTGAGATACCCACCCTGCAAGACTGAGCACTACCCTAGGTCCTTTATTCCATCTGCAGACAGACTGTTTAACAGCATCACCGCCACATGACTCTGATGTATAATAATCACCAATATCATTAATGCTGCACAGTGTGTGCTTTTAATGTGATCTAATCTGTCTTTCCACATCTGAAAGTGACATAGTACATAGTGTTTATGCCAAGTATTATTTAATTCTATTGTATTTTTTCCCTTTATTTAAGTCATGTAAATTTGGTCATAGCTGTTTTTTTAGACTTTTTGATATTGTTGCTGTTTATAATTCCTGTTTTTCTGTGTTTACTTGGAAAACTGCAGGAGAACATCAAATGGGCACGCATGAAATTCAAGCCGAGCATAGTCAAAGGACAACTTGAAAACGTAAAGTTCTTCATTGGTGATGACCCCATACCGACAGTGTCTGAGCAACCTGTCAAAAGCCTGGGAAGATTGTACAACGCAAGCCTCAGGGACAAGGACCAAGTGCAGCAAATAAGACAGGACATCACCAACAGTATGGAAAACGTCAACAAGACCCTTCTAACAGAGAAGCTCAAGCTCTGGTGTAAGACTTCAGATGACTTTAAAGGACTCCAGAGACCAAATCATCAGCAACGCTGCTCCACCCCTGTTGACTGGACGGAAATGGACACCATCTGAAGCGGTGCATCATGCTACGTCAGCCCTGAGGCACAGTGATATTGTAGGGCATGTCCAATTGGGAAGAGGAAGCTTTGACCTTACAGAAAGTAAGCCAACTTGGTGTAAGGTCTCAACAACAAAAAGGCGGAAAATGGTGGTCGACAAGGTGCGCGCCGTCAGGAGAAGGCAGAAAGAAGAGCAAAGGCTGTCTTTCTTGTCAAGCAGGGGCAATGGATGAGGTGGTAAGGCCTGGAAAGGAGAATGCTGGAGGGAGCTCTTGGAAATGTAGGCAAGCAACATCAGCTTCATCATCAGAGCCACCTATGATGTTCTCCCATCTTCAAAAAACCTCCACCAATGATATGGCGAGGATGTTGACCCAACCTGTGCCCTCTGCCCAAATCCAGCAACTCTCAAGCACATCCTGATCGGTTGTAAGACCAGCCTCACTCAAGGCCGCTACACCTGAAGGCACAACTAGATAACCCTAACCCTATCCTCAAGGATCTGGCAGCAGCTCTTGAGAACAAGAGGATTACAACAAACTCCTTCCCCCTGAGAGCAACCAACTCCATCATGGCCCCAACCTTCATCCGAGAGGGACAGAAAAAGCCCAATCATCCCCCTACTAAACCAGAATTTGAACAACTCGCCATGGTCCGGGACTGGAAGATGCTAGTCGATATTGGCCAGCAACTAATCTTTCCACCTAAGAATGCAGCCACCACCCTTAGGCCAGACTTGGTACTTTGGTTCCCATCACTGAGGTCTGTCTAGATCCCAGAGCTTGCTTCAGCTCTCAAGGAAGGCGGACGCTTTTTTCTCTCCCTCCCTTATCTCGTCCTTGTGTGTGTTCCCTTTGCTTCTGTCTCGTCTGTTACTGGGGTGTTCCTCTCTCTGTCTCTCCGGAATTTCTGCTAATATGGAATTAATAAGCTGGTCTCTCAACGCAATTGACAAGATCTTTTCTACAAGATCAACTGGACCGGGGGAGTCCAAATGCCTGGGCGGAACGAACGCGGCTGGTTACGTGATGGATCCATGGGATACATGGAGAGTCATGTGCCTGGACGTGCTTTCGGTGGAAGATGTTGAGGATGTGTACATATTCGGCTTCAAATTGGGAAGACGGCAGCTCTGGCGGGAGCACCGAAGCTGCCGGTCATGATGATCGAGATAGGCAAAGCGGTTGGAGCACAGACTGTGGCACTGGCTGAGCTAGGCCGAAGGATGGATGGAATCTGGGCTAAGCTCACTGCGATGCAAGGCGAGTTGAATCTGTTGAGAGCCGGACTTGGACTTGAAAAACTTTAGGGGGGACAGACAAAACGTGTCCCCTCGTCCTAAAGTCCTAAGAAGTTTGTTGGATTTAATCTGGTTCCCACAGACGGTTAATTTTTCCTCCACGGATGGACAAGGAGAGAGACACGCTCCCAACGCTACCCCCCCCCCCCTCCCCCCACACGCACCTGTTGTTTCTGACGGAGGAGCCCGGGGCCAAGGACATCTCCGCTGAGTGGGACTGTGTTTTGCCTCCCTCTAGAGGCACAGCATGGAAGTAGTGTTTTTTATGCCCCCCCCCCCCCCCCCCTCCCCTGCATCCTACCTGTAACATGCCCTTCCCTTCCCTATTCCAAAGGTTCCGAGATGAAGCCAGGTCAGCGCGAAGTATCGCTGCAGACCGGTCCTCTTTGACCAAAGCAATTTCGTTGTACTTGTACTTGTACTTGTATCAATGACAAATAAATCTGATTCTGATTCTGATTCTGATACAGTCCCATGGGAGAATTTAACAGAAGAGACCTATGAGAGCAAGAAACTGCGCTACACAGAACTGGCAGCAGACGCTCAACAACGAGGATGGAAAGCAAAAGAATATCCAGTTAAAGTAGGATGCAGAGGTTTTGTGGCTTCTTCCACCATCAGGCTGCTGAAAGACCTTGGCATCCATGGACAAGCTCTGCGACAGACAGATCAGTCTCTGAGGCGGCTGAAAGAAGCAGCAAATGGGTCTGGATCAAGGACCCTTGCTGGGCTCAAAGAGCAACAACATAACCCAGTCACTAATCCCCTCACTTGTAAAGACGTCAAGCTAAACTGCTGAGCGGGCTTTTCCAAGCCAGCAGTATCAGCCCCAAATAACAAGGAAGTGACACGTCACAGACTATCCACGAAAAGTCGATGAAGGAGGGTGCCCACCTCTCTCGCTCACTTTCTGGACCTAAGGTTGAATTTTCCTCGAGATCAATAAAGTATCTATCTATCTATCTATTACTTAGATCCTGGATACTTTTCACCCCCTCACCCAGTTCCCAACCCCTCCAGGAGGAGGGTGAACAAGGTATGCGGTCAGCTCTAAGCTTGACTCAGGGAAGAGGGCGTCCGCTGCCTTGCATAGTCCCATGAGCTGCACCAGCTAAACAACTGGCCAATTCTCATGATTGGACATGGGAAACAACCTTAGGTTTGATCACCCTGTAGCTGGCCACCTTCGATGAGGGTGTCTAGTGTTAAAAGGCCAAAACACCCTGTGACTCAAAGTTAAACTACTGATGATGTGTCTCGTGGTTCATGATTCTTAGGAGTCCCTGAGCCATTCCTTATGAGTCCCCAACTCTTTCTTACTTTCCTTATGAGTCCCTGACTTTCTCTTATGGGTCCAAGTCGATGACTTATTCTATTTATAAGAATAGTTGTTTCTTATCCCTTGTGATGACTTCTATGTATTAGAATGGTTGTTTTTTATCCTTCTGATAATTTCAGTCCCTGACTATTTATAGTCCAGGTAAGTTTGTGTGCATGTTAAGCACTTTGGCTACCTGAAGCTGTTGTAAATGTGCTATATAAACTTGACTTGACTTCACTTTTGCTTGGATTCCCTAGATTTACAAACCTTGTTTATTACCGCCCATTGGCACAATGGACAGTTTTCCATCATGTCCCATGTTTCATGATTCCTTTTGAAGCTGTTAAAACAAGATCATAGACACCTCAGTGGAGAGTGAGCATCTGATTGTATTTTAAAGTTTGATTTAGTTTTTCTACATGCTTCTTGGAGGTCACTGTTGGATCCAATATGACGCCTAAATATTTAACCTCTTCAACATTGTTTATTATCTGACCGTTTACAGAGATGTTAGGCAAGAGTCATGCAGCCATGTTACATATAGGACCGTGTCATCAGCATACATAAAAAATATATATGTAAAATAATGTAAAATAATCATTAAAAGTGTTAGCAATATTCAAGTTATCAGTGATATCTGTTCCATTTGATTTTATCTGTGTGTTTTTGGTGCTCTTTTCCAGAGAGTTTGACGATGGCTTTCCACAATGTGTTGTTATTTCAAGCTTTAGAGGCAGCAGCAGTGTGGAGATTTTTCAGCTGTGCAAAAAGGTTGTTGCTCCCTCACTCTGTGTTAACGTCAAGTGTGGCGCCCTAACAACATGTGCTGACAGACGCCCTGTAGAGGAACACATGACTTTATGTCTGCTGGCAGCAACAATAGGATGACATAAAATCTGCCTCACACTCTTCATTTTGCATTCATGTTGAAGTCCTTACATTTCCACTCTGTGACTTGCTCCATATTATATTGTAATATGTGTGCTTCGGACAAAGAATACATTTGCACAAATATTGGTTCTTGAAGTACACGTGTATGTCCTGTTGGTACCTGAACACATAACCATAACATAACATTAGTCTTTAATAACTCTATGAAAGCTGGAGGCCAGCTGGAGGTCTAGATGGGAAACAAAGGTTAAAAGGCAATCCACACAAGGGAGATAAATAAGTGAAACAATACAAAATTCCTCATTTCATCATCAGCCCATATACAGGAGCTACAGTCCAACTCCTGATGCTGTTTTGTGCATCTCTCTCTCTTATCCATATATATTTATTTGGGTCGTTCTGATGTTCGTTTACATGTTCAGCGGGATCGGTTGCTGAAAACAATTAATTTGAACAAGTCCCTTCTCATGCTTCATAAGACACTTTACTGTCAGTATGTGCAATACAGCACCCTGGAAACATTTCACATTTCCTTTCAACACAGCAAGATCAGCTGTAATTATTCACTGCACTGTGCAGCATCAGTTCATTTAGAGAGCTCGGCAGGTTGGGGTGCAGGGGCCATGCCGGGGGGGGGGGGGGGGGGCTGCAATTTGCACAGCTCAACCTCTTTTGAATCTTCCCTGAAATCCCATTCACCGAGCAGACGCACATGCACAGAGAAAAGAAATTACATTAAGCATTCAATATTCACACTCCCCATTCACCTCCCACCTCTCGCTCCTTCCTCAAATCTGTTTCATCCTCTCACTCCGTCTCTGTCTCACCTCCTCTCCTCAGCGCTCCGCAGCGGCGGGATGAGGTGTTGTGCCCCTACATGCCATTTTGATGGAGCGTGAAGTAACTGCTCGTCGGGCTTAGCGGCAATTGCCCGTGGTTACAAATTGAGGGGGAAGTGATGGGCGGCTCAAGGTCGCCTGGGAGGATCATTTCAGAATGTCGTTTCATTGTTGATCCGGTAATGAGAGAAGGGACCTGGATTACAGCGCAGAATGAATGCTCCCCACCGGTCCACTGTTCACAGCTCAATCATCGCTCTGACTTCACGCTCTAACTGCAGCACCTCTGCTGCTCCAATCCTCATCAGTCATTTTTAGCACTCCTGAGCTCACTCTTTTTTTCTTTTTTTAACAATGTAAAGTATAAAAAAAAAACCCTTTGTGTTGGGCGGTGGTGGCCGAGTAGTTAGTTAATGCACAGAGGCTGTCATTCTCAAAGTGAACGGCCCAGGTTCAAAACCAACCTGTGGCTCCTTTCTCCCACTCCCACTCTCTCTCTCCCCCCAATTTCTGACTCCATCCACTCCCTCTACTAAAAGCATAAAAGCCCCCCAACCCAGCCATTGTTTTTTATTATTATTGAATATTATGTATTGATACATCCTAACACAATTTAAAATCGGTATGAACAATTTATTTAGATTTGAAAATGATGCAGCACGTTTTTTTTTTAACTAGCAGGTTTTGACTTCTTTATTTGTCAGTAGCTAATGAAGAGACATACACATGGCAGAAGCGTGTGAAGATATTAAGATTGAGTACACGTGCTATCGTGACCCGAGAGTTAAGAAGTGAGGTGAGCAGAAAAGAGAAAAAAACAACAGGCAGATGTTGCAACAGACTGATTGACGACACAAATAGCACAACCAGGATGAACAGACATCAAACCATATTAATACCTTACTGTACTCAGGGAAGTTGAGGATTCAAATCCACTTAAAGAAGTGTTAGAGCCATAAATTGTTTTTATTGCAGTATTTTGGTTGCTGATTTAAGTAAGAGTTGTAGTGAGCCAACTTATTAAAACATGTGAACGAAAACCTAAAAAAGTAGAGTTGTCCTCACAACAGAATTTTGAACATTTATATGATGTCATAAATCAAACAATATCGACTTCCCTACCAAAGCAACAAAAACTGAACACTTGCAAAGTCAAGTTTGTCAGGTCAAGTTTATTTGTTTAGCACAATGAAAAGCAGCTTCAGCTAACCAAAGTGTTTTACAGGCAGTGCAAAAAAAACAGAATCAAAGAAAAAATGGGGGGAGGCAGCTGGTTCCAGAGACGGGGGCCGGCCACTGAGAAGGCACGATCACCTCGGAGTTTTCACTGGGCTCGAGGGACTATAAGGAGGGACTGATCAGAGGACCTAAGTGGACGTGATGGGGTATAGGGGGTTAAACAATCTGTTAAATAAGGGGAAGGCTGGACCATGAAGTGACTTTAAAAGTAAGTAAAATAAGTAAAGTAAAGTTAAGTAAAATAATTTTAAAATGGATTCTGAGATCTACGGGGAGCCAGTGAAGTGAGCCAAGTACAGGGGTGATGTGATCTCATTTGCGTGTGCCTGTTAAAAATCGTGCAGCAGCATTTTGAACATACTGCAGGCGAGAGGGAGGACTGGCTGACTCTCATATACATACACACAGGTGACGTACTGTTCAAAGTAATGAAAGGCCCACAAAAATTATGCAAATCATGTGCTAAACTATTTCCTCTGAGTTGTCATCAATAATCTGATGTGTTTGTTTATCTGCATGTATTCACCTCTCTGTATTTTCTATTTGACTTATTTGGGACATTTGATGAGTGTTAGCTTTTGTGTAGAGTGGTGTGAGGCTGTCAACAGTCTGTACCTTCTTTTCCAGTCAGCAAAAGACAATAACATTGCTACCCAAACGTCCATTGATATATTGCCCCAGCCAATCTGATCATCTAAGTGAAGCAGAATTACAGGCCGAACATGCTAACAGAGTCAGTGGAAGAGCACAGGTAAGTCTCCATCACTCTTTTATTGATCATATTACCAGTAAGCTTGATGCTTGGTTGGCTTAAAGCAATGAGCCAGCAATGCTAGCTGCTAATCTTGTACTAACAGCTCTAAAAAAATGTGACAGACATGAGAGAGAGGAAGAGCTGCTAAGTTGGTACAGGGATGAACTACCTGATCCAGACACACTGAACAAACGTTTCAATTCCCCCTAAAGGTAAGACATGCTGTAAATACAACATTGATAGGGCTGATCATACTTATGTGACTTCAGTGAGCATAAAGATGTGGACCACAGAGAGGATGGAAACAAGAACAACGACACAGGGAAGACACAAGAACCCAGAGATAGGAGCACACATTTACATTCAATGTTTTATTTGGGCAGACAGTTTGAAAGCCCAGAAACGACTAGAATAAAAACATTTGGACCCCACATACACCCTGGTTGTCTGCATGCTTCTTGGTAAAAAAAGAGGAGGTGAGCAGTCAAAGGAAGAAACAGAGTTGCATAGAAGGTGTTTAAACAGCATAGGTTAATTACAGTTAATGATAACTTCATTGATGAGTAATTCTGAAGTCTCAATTTGTTCATCCTGTGATTTTAATCAACACCTGTTTGCTTAAATCATCAGCGTAGGCTGATCACAAAATATGTGAGCAGACTCCTGTCTTCTCTGAGTTTATAAAAAGCGCCCCTTCATTGTTAATTAGAGTTCACTGTGAGATCACAGTTGGCAGGAAGAGAGAGAGAGCAATCTCTTATAGTTCGTTACACTGTTTTGACTCTGGACTCCAATGATTGTGGAATAAAATGTTTTTATTGTATGAGCTCATTTATGAAATTTAACCAGATTGTAAAACAGAGACAATCATCGCTAAATCACAAAGCACTACATCCTGGCACTTTGTCAAGGCCAAACAAGAGAAATGCAACTAGTGAGGGAATTTTATCAGATATTTAGACAGTGTGGGAATAAATTCCTTACCAAGACATTTTTCACAAATGTTTTCATCAAGGTGTTTCATAACAGCTATAAAAAGATTTAAATCCAACTTCTGGAGGAAACCCTGTGAGAGCTGCTCAAAGTCAGGGTACCTTGAACAGTATTGGAGAAAAAAAAGAAGATAAAATGTGATCCTCTTTCTTAGGTAGCTTGTGAGGGGTTAAACTCTTCAAGATCCTGAATTGCAAAAAAAATCCACTTCTTGATGGAAAACCTACCACGCCTACTTTTTTTTTTTTTAAAGATTTGTTTTTGGCCTTTTTGCCTTTATTGATAGAGGACAGTGGATAGAGTCGGAAAGGGGGAGAGAGTGGGGAGAGACATGCGGGAAAGTGGCCACAGGCCGGACGCGAACCCGGGCCGCCCGCGCGAGGAGCGAGGCCTCGCAACATGGTACGCGCGCTGTCGCTGCCACTGAGCTATCGGCGCCCCCCTACCATGCCTACTTTTATATCGATATTTGAAAGTAGCTTTATATTTTGATTTCAATATCTCAAAAAGATAAGTATATAGACACTTTATTGACCCCGACGGAAATGTAGGTATTAAAGTAAATTCAAGAAAACTGGTAAAAAAATAATGCTCCATAATCATCAAATGTGCAGGTCTTTAGTCTTTTCCAGTCTCTACTGTTCTTGTGGGAAAGTGGGGATTTGGGACTCCCTGGCTGCTCGTGAGAAACTGAAGGGGGGAGGGGGGGGGTCGCAAGATGCCTTCCATAACCTCTCTGCTCCTGATTGCACCAGGTACTTTGCCCTTGGTGCCAAAATGTTTCATATCTTATCAAATCTGTAGATCAAAGAGGGTCATCCCTATGTTCCCCTTTTATTAAAAAAGGCTCCTATGTTCTCCGGTCACAATACATACCAGGGAAGATAGGACCCTCTTTCTTAAAAAGGGTCCTATATCCCCTGCTGTTGCCGAGGAACATAGGACCGTTTGTTTTTGTTTTTAAAGTTATTGGCCGTTCATGTTCATGTAAAGTCGACTATTTCACATTAAGGGAAGTCTCTTAATAGCAACTTGTGTAAATATAGTTGCCCTTTAGATTTCAAGTAAGGCTAACAGTAGGTGGATTAAAATGACCCACATGGATGATTTTTAAAGTCAGAGATCTTTCCACATTAAAAAAAAGAAACAATCTGCTAGTCAACAAGTTTATAAAACCTTGCAGAAAATTATTTTATTTTACAAGATATCCTCAAACACATTTGTTCTCTGTTAAAAAGGAAAAGGATCTCAACTTTTCTGAATCTCAGTTATGACTTGGACCAAACAGAAAAAGCCCACGAGCGCTGCATCCCCCGAGTCATTGCGCTCGCAGGAGTGAGTCCCCTCAGGGCTCAAAGCAGTTTGAGCATCTGAGTCAAAGCAGAGGAAAAAGAGAATCCTCGCATGAAAGTGAAGCTCCTGACAGCTAATCCCCTGTGAAAACACTCCGTCTGCTTCTTATCTAAAAATGTATATGCACACTTGACGCTGACACCAGACTGGGTTTTCACTCCCGTCCCATTCCCGTCTCGAGCCAGAATAAAAAAATCCTGTCCCATCCCAGTCCTGGTAGATTGATTCCCGTCACATACCGCTCTATTTCTTTAAATACCTTTATGCCAATGCATTGTCCGTCGTTAGTTATAACAGAATCATGGGATCTGCACATGTAAACCTCTTCAGGCCACATGTCCCAAAGTCACTGGTGTGTTTGACAAATTGGATGTTCTACAAACAGCATGGTGTCACACTACTGTCACTATATGTCTAACATGTTCTGAGCATGTTTAACACCAAGCAGATAAAAATAACAGCCATCATTAATTTCTTTGTCAGTGCTTGACATGGTTCGCTCAGTTCACGAGGTCATGTTTTTTTTGTTTCTTGCATGTTTTCAGTCTTTCCTGGGTTTTTTGTCATTTTTTTCCAACCCTGTATCTCTATCTGTCTTTTCAGGTCCTGCTCCTCTGTCACGTTTCACCCTCAGTAGCCAAACCGTTGTCTCATTGTCCCTTGATTGTCTGTGTGGTCAGTCACAGTGTGTTCCCTCATGTTTCCAGTCTGTAGTGTTTCCCTTGTGAACTTTGTCCTGGTGTTTGTCTTATAGCTTTACCTCCAATTCTACATTCTCCATGCACGCCTCGGCCTGTCACACTACGCTGTAGTTCACTGCTGTCATTGCTCAATCACTGTGTAAATCACCATTCGTTGTGTATTTAAAACCTGAGCTGCAAGCTGTGGGAAACATTGCTGCTAAGCATGACTTTTAGCATTTACAGAACACAGAGGTATACGGACGGGGCACTGCAGGATGTGGAAATAATTATGCAGGAAGAAAAGAACAGAGTGCGCTGCGATTTATATTGCTGATTTTCTGGTAGGCGATTATCATAAGAATTCTTAGCAGGTACAGTTGTGACATGTGTTGGATAAGGACTTCATACAGAAATGATTTTGCCCCTAAAGGGGGTCTACACAGAAAGCGTTTTGAACATCAGTCCTCGTGCTGAGGACTGGTGCACAGAGGACAGAGATGAGTCAGTGATTGTGAGGCTCAGAGGACCTGTTGCTGATGGAAACTTGATACAAGTCTCACTCTACTTACTCTCACTCTATCGTCTGTGGTTTCTCAGAGTTCGTGAGTAATAAGTGAAAAAGACAAGCTCTGTATGGAGGCCGTGTTTTCAGTGCTACACATAACAAAACTACTAAGTTCCTACTTGGCCTATGATTTTTATCAAAAAGAAAGCTGGCCCAAACACAAAACCATGTTGGCAGAGCTTAGCATCCCCTAAGTATTTGATCTCTTTCGTAATTACAAAAGAAAAAGATTTTTGGGGGTTTTTTATGGGAAAGGCAAATTTGGCAGCCTCTCCTGACTTAGTTCTTGGCTCCTGAATCTTCACAACATGAGGCACCTCGCTCTAGTGAACGTCTTTAGCATAATGCTGTGTGTACAGCGTATAGAAACACTGTGACACAGCTACCTGCAAAGAGCACAATTTAAGTAAGATTTAGACTTTAACAAAACTAAGGCAGCTCATTCATCACTTTATCGCCTCATGCGTGGTGGTGACTGTCTGCAGAGAGCCTGTCCTCTGGGAGCTGCTGTGTTTCCCCCCAGTTAATGCATGCATAGCTTAAACCTACACACTAACCCTGCATTAAGAGTGTGCTTCTATGGGCGATGATCCCAGTAGGTGTAGGTACCCAGTTTAACTGTTGTATTTACAAGCTGCAACAGAAAACGATTCACCGCATGCCATATATTGTGAATGGACACTTACACATTCACACACTGATAGTGCAGGCTGCTATGTAAGACCATCAGAAGTAACTTATCCCATTCATATACCACCGACGAAGCAGCGGGACGAAGCACCCTCGACTTTCCGGTTGAGAGACGGTGACGCTACTCGCTGAGCCACACTGTTAAAAAGTGTGAAGGAAAAGCTTTATTTCAGAGGACTGTCAGAAGCTGTCTCGTCCTCGGCCAACCCCGAAGAATGGATCTAGATTATTGGGTCAGTGGGGGGTGCGGCGTGTTTGGCAGAGTGTAAAAGCCCAGACTGGATAGATGTAAGTGCTGCATTTAATCTGGTAATGTTTTATCATAACTGGCTTCACTTCCTTCATCAGCTCAAATTATATTTGAATTTCAAAGAAAGTCTAAAGCTGACTGAGCCGAAATGTGGTTGTAACTTATCCCTTGCATGTCTCCTTAATTCCCTGCCGGCTCCAGGACTTACGGGATGGCAGGTACGCAGCCGCGAGCCAGCTACCCTTAAAGTTTCCCAATAGACACTTCTTAGGCTGGCTCATCAAGCAACGTGTGTGTGTGTGTGTGTGTGTGTGTGTGTGTGTGTGTGTGTGTGTGTGTGTGTGTGTGTGTGTGTGTGTGTGTGTGTGTGTGTGTGTGTGTGTGTGTGTGTTTGCTGGCTTATCGATCTTTCCCAGGCTTTGAGGAAGAAAGAGAAGGAGAAGAAGATTCAAGCTGAGCTGCTACAGCAGCAGGGAGAGCAGCCATGAGAGAGAAGAAGAAGCCCAAACACTGGAGAGAGAGAGAGAGAGAGGGAGAGAGGGAGAGAGGGAGAGAGGGAGAGAGAGAGAGAGAGAGAGAGAGAGAGAGAGAGAGAGAGAGAGAGAGAGAGGGAGAGAAGAAACACACCTGAACTCCCCTTCTCATTCCTCCAGTGCATTTAATCTGTGACTGTAAACTTTATCAGGAACAACACCAAACAGACCACAACTCTTTTATGTTTGAGTGACTTTTATAGGATGCAACAACTGTTTGCTTTGAAGATCCAGTCAGGAGTTTGATCCTGTTGGGTCCAGCCAGGATGGCAAAGTTCAGGCTGTGTACGTTTGGAGAACTACGACAAAAGACTCTTTATCCCAGCATGCCTTGCAGGTACTCCCAGAATGCTTTGCCACACCTAACACATAGGTGTGAAGTCTGGGAGGTATAAAACCGGCCATGCCCCATTGCTCTTTCTCTTTCATACGTCGCCTGGCGACGTCCGAGGATACAACTCTGCTTCCTGTTTCACAACACGCTTCTCTTTGTTTAGAAGTTTTGGCGCGCAGTTAACCGAAGGCCTTGAAGCATACCGACATCCGAAATTCCGAGCTTAGATCCACTTGAATGCATCTCTAAGAAGAGCGTTTTATTTCTCCCGTATTGAAACGGCATTGAGAGAGACTGTAAGGATTACGTCTCGTTCCGTCCTTTAAAGAAAGGACACCCACGGAGATCACCTCGCTCGACGGAGGACACGACGGCCCTGCTCAACCCCATTGGACACGCACCGCCATCTCCAAACAACTGCAGAAAGGCCGCGCCAGAACCTCTTTTCTTCCTTCATCAACCGTGGACAAACGGTTACAAGTGAGGCTTAGCTAGGTCTGGTCAGTTAGATATAGAGAGTGTGTTTAATAACTGAGTTATTATTGTGAAACGGTGATAATATTTGCTTGGTGTTTGACCGCTGTGTCTTAGGTTTTACCAGAGTAAAATCTCTTTTGTTTTCTTTATTTGTGACGCTACGTCCCGTGTATTTCTCTGTGAACTCTCGCGTCATTACCGGGTAATAGACTCATTATCAGAAAGACTAGTGTGAACGCCGTCTGATACAAATCCGGCCACTGGCTTCTGGTACGTGAAGTTAACTATGCACTGAGTTGTGCGTGAGCTCCAGGCTGAGATTGAGCTTCTGAGGTGCGCTCTTTTCTCTCTCGCTCTCTCCCTTTACGCACACACGCACCTTTCGGCAGACGCACACACATAGATATCTGTGGCTTTCCAGACGCTGCAGAAACATAGATCAGGTAGAGACAGAGTTTGACTCTGTCTCTAGGCATTCTGTGTCCGCCATCACGTGACCACGCGTGGTCGCGCCGCCATTGTTGATCTCTTCCCCTCTCTCGCCCCCTCTCTCTCTCTCTCTCTCACTCACTCTCACAGAAACACACACACACACACACACACGTGCCACGCTTGTTTGTTTTTGTTTGTCTCTGTAGTTTAGTTTATAATAGTTGTTGTTTGATTGAGTTTCATTGATTAACTTGATGTTTCTTTGTTAAATAAATTCTGTTATAATTTAAAGAGCAGTTGTTTGTGATTACTGTGTGTTCACATTGTGACTTAGGCTGGGTGAAAGGGCTTTGTGTTCGGATTTCACACCTTCAATTAAATACAGATTATTAATTATTAATGATATTCGTATTTAATTAAATAATTTGAGACTGATATTTGTAATATTTTGGTTGTTCCCTGTTTACAGGGTGGTGCCCCGAGGTTTATTAAACTAAGTTTAATAATAATTATTGATTTATTTTAATAATTAAGTAAACTTAATTATTAAATTTAATTCGACAACTAAATGTTACATCCTCACACACACACACACACACACACACACACACACACACACACACACACACACACACACACACACACACACACACACACACACACACACACACACACACACACACACACACACACACACACACACACACACACACTGCTTGATGAGCCAGTCTAAGAACCCCCGAAAATCCCCAACAATCCTAAAATGTAAAATACAGACTTAAACAAAAGGGCGCTCAATCATCACTTCTGGGTCTCCATACATACGTGGTGCTGACTTTATCTGCACAACCCTGTCCTCTGGATTTCAATGTTTTGCTTTGATTTGGTTGACACGAGACGTTGATGGCAGTAGAGCTGGTCTGTTTCCTGTGCGTGTCCCATATAGAGGCTATAGTCCTCAACGAGGGCGGCCTGGGTTCAAGTCTGGCCTGTGGCTCCTTTCCCGCATATCACTCCCCACTATCTGTCCCTGATTTCCATCTCTATCCACTGTCCTATCTCTGCAATAAAGGCACAAAAACCCCAAAATAAATCTTAAAAATAAAGAAGAAGAGGATTCAATTCAACGACTGGACGGGATTCAAGGACAAAGTGACAAAGAGAAAATATTTTCACAGTAAGGCGAAACGCAGAGAGAATAAAGCTAGTTCTGAAATGAGGATGAACCTTGTCTGCTTTCTATTGGACAGGCAGGTGACAAACACCGGTGGTTAGCTTGTGTTAGTGAAGGTACAAGCAGTCAAAGTAGTCAATACGTCCTGCAGCTACAATAGTCGATGGCAATGAGCCTGGGAGGAGCGGCACAGTTTGAATGTTTTGATCACAATTTCCAACAATAAATGCTACTGACTCCACCTTTAGGTGCTTTACTAGATTGTCCAGCACGTGAAGCTAGCATTAGCTTCAGCGACAGAAAAAGAACATAGCATTCCCAGCAGGTCTGTAGTTGATTAATAAGCTTAAATAACCACGCGATTCATGATCATAAATTGGCTGAGCGAGTTAGCTAAATGAGAATTGTTAGCTCTCTGTGCGCGTGTCCCTGTTCCAATCATTGACTCGGTTTCAAAGCCTTCTGCCATTTTTTGTGAAATGTCATGACTCTGCACCTCAAGCATCATCAAATGTCCCAATTTGCAAACTCGTGATTTAAAACTTCCTTCAGGTCCTTCATGTGTTCAATATTTCCGAGGAGCACATGTCGGCAGTATAACACTTCAAGCTTCACAGCATTCAGAGAGTTTACCAGCTGAGCTATTGACAAAAAGCGTTCCTTTAACTTCGAGTCCTGAAGGCAATAATAAAATGTTGATGAGCTGAGGGGCTGCTGAGACTGTGAAAACCTGCCCAAGCCAACAGTCGAGTACTCTCTCCAAAAACACCTCAATACATAATTGTGACTTTTGGCCAGTTCCCAGTAGAGAACCTTTTGATACGAGCTGGAACTGGAATCTTCAAAGTGTAATTTTCCAATGAAAAGAAAAGTGCAGGAACCGCTACTGTCAGCAAGTTGGAAGGTGTGTTTGGAAACTTCTCAACCCTGTGCTGAATTTGAGAAATTCCTTAAAAAAAAGAGAAGATGAAGCTTAGAGTGCAGTCAAAGAGTTCTGCTGATTAAAAAAAATTAGGAACAAAGGTTTAAAAAAAAATGACATTGTGCTGCAGGTAAAACCATCCTCCTTCACATCATCTGCAGCTTTCAGTACCACTCTTTGAAGTAACATCTGCTGACAAACTGCAAACACATCTGGCAGCTTATGATGATACGTGTAGTGAGAGAAACATCTGGATGAACGGTTTAACAAGAACACAAGCAGTGACACAGGTGCATGCGCCCGATTACCAGATGCTTGAGTCCAGACAGCACCCACACAGCCACAGCATGAGCTTGCACACACATGCACACCTGTTCTCTGCTTTACACTTACAAACACACTGTCAGGATCATGTACCACTACAGTGTTTCCATTTGACTGAAACAAGACTTCTCAAATGCTTCACAAGATTTTTCCTAAAGCTGACATATAGAGTATTAAATTGTGCTTAAGGTGTGTTTCATTTCACCAGCTGAGACGGTGGAAGTGTCAGGTTCCCATCACTGCAGATTTCTGGGTTCTAAAGAGCAGCTGGCAGCAGCTTATTTCGGGAGGATAGCACAGGTGTGTCCACACGATCCTCCGGCCAAATACCGAGAGTGTGGTGCATCACAATGGGCCAGTCTGAAGTGGAAAAAAAGGAAAACAAATAAACACAAGCAGTGCTTTGAGCCAAACGCATTACCTCGACTATTTAACTCTGGGGGAGAAACACCATTCCCTCCTGACTTAAACAAACACACACACACACCCACCTTGTGGCAATGCCAATATGTAAATGTATTCAGAAGCTCAGGTGTAACAGAGGATTAACAGTCTGCCTTTTTTTAAATACATAATTATGGCCTGCCGCGGGATCTGTGTTTTATTATTTATTATTTGACTGCTTTTAAGTCTATCATGTTCTTTGCTGAAGAAAGTCTGTGTGACACCTCCGACCCCAATCACTTCTGAGCTCTCAGTCAGGCCATGCACAGAAACAGAAGAGTGTGGAGCTGGACTAAAGCAGACAGACACGCTCACACACAAAAGTTCGACACAGAGAAACGGTACGGTGTAGCAGCTGACGAGGCGAAGTCCATGAAGCAGCAGGTTCGGCGACAGTATTAGCAAATTATCGAAACATGGCGGCGGGTCAAAAACACAGATGCTTTGCAGACTTGGCAGCAGTCACAACAACACAGGCAGAGTCAGAGAACCACAGATCAGTATAGGCTGCAGGTACACTCACACTGATAGATCACTGCTTAGAAACACTCAACAGCCCGGAGGACTAGTTTAAAAAACTGTCCATGTTTGAGGTGTTTCAATCCGTGTTTAAAACTATGATTATAAAAATGTCAGCTTTTAGTCGGTCTCTGGCCCATAAAAAGATTTATTGAGAAGGACCAGGACAGGTTGGAGAGATGTACACAAGCTCAGGTGCCACACTCTATTATGATCATGGATTCAGCATCCAAACATTATGAAGCTTATGTACTATAGGAGGAACCCCAAATGTCTCCTGAGGCACAACTAAAGGAAAATGTAACATTTTGAACGGTTTAATAATGTGATAAAAACTGTAGGTTGACAAACACTGTGGTGGCATAGGCAATCAGGGGTCAGGATGTAGGCGCCTAGAAATAAAAAATAAAAAAAAACAAATAAACTTTCTTTAAATTGAAATTGTCTTTAGGTCCTGACAGAAATGAATACTCATGTTCTTTGAAAAGGGAACAAAGAAAAATCCATCATATGCAGCAGTTGTAAGCCTGTAAAAACTTTGACCAATGTCTGCCACGAGATCCCAATCTGATGAACCAATCACACGCCTCCCTGCTCGTTCTTTACCTCTTAGTGCACAAGCCCACACTCAAAACAGTGGAGTTCATACAGTGAGTTGACTTAACGCTGAATAAGACACGAGACGCCAGAGTGTCTACACAATGTGAGCGATGAGCTGAGCTCTGCTTCTGGACCAATAGTAATAGTAAGTGAGGGGGCGTGGCAGCACAGAGAGGAGGGGTTGGGTGTAGACGGAGCACTGAGGGAATGCTATTTACAAAATCATGCTGGTTTAAAAAAAATGTCCAACCCAGCCTTTAAGAATCTTTATGTCTATTCATCATCTTCCTATATGAAACAACAGTGCACATTTAAAGGTCATCGTAGTTTCCACAGTGCAAAGAGAATCACACCAGCAGCCATGATTGATAGAACAGCGGGCGCCCCGGAGCCGCGACTTTACCACAAAGTGAAAAAAGTTTGCAGCAATTATCGGTCTGTGTCGCCGCGGCCGCTCTCATCTCTGCCCTTCAGTCACAAACAGAGCGACAGTGACGCACCGCCTGCTGCTCGCTGCCGAACCCTCTGATCCAGATGTTGAGACACAGAAGAGACGGAGGGTTATAAACGAGTGAGACATACATGGACCAAGCTGAGTTAAGAGGGTGAAGAAAAGATGCCTTGGGAATATTCCTCTCCCCTCTAACTGGTGTGAAGAAGATAATGAAAATGGAAAAGTGGCCTGCTAAATGATGATAGAAGCTTAAAACCGGTTTGCTGCATATCTGGTCTGCACTGACGGCACTGTTTCTGCTTTGCTCGTGAAATTAGGGAGGGGTTTCTCATAATCTGGCTATTCAATACCTTCGTGTTTTAATAAGCTTAGAGTTGCCTTTATCCTCTCCCTTCTTAAACCCCCTCACTGACAGCTTAACGCTCACATCACAGGCAGGAGAGACAGGAACAAACATGTTTTCTTCCTTGCTTTTTTTTTTTGTAATTTTCTGATGCCTTTCTATTTCAATCTACTGGAGCACATTCATGTGTGCTGCTGTGACAGATACTGGCCGAGTTATTCATTTACATTTTATTCAGATTCAATTTTCTGCTCTGATTGGTGCAAAGTGGAGAGGGATGGTTAAAAACCAGGGTGAGGATTTCTTGCTGTCTGTTGGGAAAGAAAAATGTCAATAATGATCCTAAATTAGGGTCAGTGAGATTTGTGTCGACAGTTTTATTGATTTAGCAGTAATGCTGTTTTTTCTGACCCGTTTATTTAATGGACCTGAAGCACTCACTGTGTATGTGCCAGTGCTGTACATAATAACTTCATTTTTGTTGTGACCTTTGGGGAAGCTTTTCCTGACAGAATGCAAGAAGTGTTAACAGATGACTTTAATCTCCTTGTCGTGAGTTATCTTTGGCCCTCGCGATGCGTTCCTGCAGGCGATCAGCTACTTCAACATTTGTTTGCATGACTTAACAGTCGAGCAAATAAAGACCGGGTTTAAAACATTTAGTGGGGGTAGAAACACAACATGTTCAGATGCTAAGTTCTGAATAATGGCGCTTTCCACAGCATCAGTATGTCACAGGTCATGATTTATGATTGCTTACTGTGCGTCTCTTATTAAAGGGACATCTCAGTTCTCTCGCCCTCACTAGTGATGCTTCCTTGAGTCCTGGGGCCCTGACACATCGTCTGCCATGGGTCCAACTGTGCAGGTGTTTGTGGTGCGTCCAGCATGTGAGCCTCCAAACAGCCATTCTTGCTGATTGGCGGTTTCATTTAACCCCTTGAACAGGGGCCACATGAGAAACCAAAATTTTGTCAGAGGGCCGCACCAACGATAATTTGAACTCTGCTCAACGTTCTTGTCACGGAGGAGCAGGCAGAATACGGGGGAGGCAGGCCCCAATTGCAGGAACAAAAGAGGCAAACAAGGCAAACTCAAAATGGCAAAAACACAAACAAAAACTTACTTGAAAACTAAATACAAAACGAGGAACAAAGTGTATCCAAAACCGAGGTACAGATAGAATCATAGCACAGGCGACAAACCACACCAACAAAAGGACCTTCAGGCAAATAGGCTGAAGGCAGTTCAGGTGGGCAGCCAGGAGGCCGAGCAGACATGGGGGTGTTCAGGTTGACGGCCCTGTGACCGACCAGCAAAGGGCATGACCTTTCCCAAGGGCCCAGGAGCCAGCCAGACCACCGACGAGGGAACATCAGGTGTCAGCCGAACCGCAGAGGAGAAGACGTCAGGCATCGGCTGGACCACAGAGAAGGAGACGTCAGGTGTTGGCCGGACCACAGAGAAGGAGACGTCAGGTGTTGGCCGGACCACAGAGAAGGAGACGTCAGGTGTTGGCCGGACCGACGAGGGGACGTCATCGGACATCGGCCCGACTGCCAAGAGAACCTCAACTTGACGCCGACAGCGTTCAGCAGGAACGGGGACAGGACGCAGACAGCGTTCTGCCGAAACAGATGGCAGACGGCGCCTTGCTGGAACAGATACAGGAGAGACTGAGGATCCAGGGAGCACAAGGGCAGAGTCACAGGGGCACTGGGCAACCGGGAAGCATGCTGGCTACCTCTCCTTTTAGAGCCTCCACGGCTGCCAGGCAAAATGGCCAAGCGTGTGCCAGTCCAGGGAGACTGCTCTGACGTAGCAGTGCTCCTGAGCGAGAGAAAAATATTTTGAAAATAAAGTACCTTAGAATAAGGATCCATCTTGTCCAAATCTTCCGTTGGGTCCATTTGTGGTCGGATCATTCAGTCACGGAGTAGCAGGCAGAATACAAGGGAGGGAGACCCAACTGCAGGAACAAAAGATTTATTTAAACGAGGCAAAATCAAAAAGGCAAAAACACGGAACAAAAACTTACTTGAAACTAAATCCAAAATAGATAGAATCATAGCACAGGTACATGCGACAAATGACAAACCACACTAACAAAAGACAACTACCTTAAACAATGAACCGACAAGGGACTGAGGAAAAACACAGAGACTAAATAGACTGGGGTAATTGGACACAGGTGAGATTAATGAGACAGGTGAGGACAATCAGGGTAATCACACAGGCGGGAAACACAAGACCAGAACACTGAGGACAAGTACAAAGTAAAACCCAACACTGACACCACCACCAAAACCAGATATTACAAAATAAAACAGGAAACACTAAAGACTAGACTTAAAACACAAAACAGGAAATAAACTTACAGGCAACGTATGAGGACACAGAGAAACAGACTGAAGACTAACGTAACACAAGACTATGAAATATACAAGGGAAACAAACAGAACACTAAACCATGACACTGTAAAATACTAAATTATATATTTTGAATAGCTGGTACTGGCAATCCGAAAATAGTCTACAAATATTTGTAGAAATAGGATTTGTTAAATTGTGGTGTACAGGTCAAATAAGAAAATACTACTATAGAAGTAATAAACAAAAAAAAGTTAAATTTAGTGCAATTTATTTTTAACTTAGTTATCTTTACAAGCAAAGAACAACCTTTTAACAAGTCCAAACAATAACTTTGAATGTTGTTCATCTCATTT
The DNA here is from genome assembly GCF_947650265.1 of Symphodus melops. NCBI lineage: Eukaryota > Metazoa > Chordata > Actinopteri > Labriformes > Labridae > Symphodus > Symphodus melops. The sequence goes on from NC_136697.1 coordinate 5,615,179, forward strand.
ATTCACATCCAGTCTATCTTCATCCAGTCTCTTTGTCTTTAGTCTTGTACACATTAGTCTTTAATTACCAGTTGATATTTTTAGTTAATTGTTATTAATGTGTACATTGTACACAGAGAGCACAGTGTACCAAAAATAAATTCTCTTTTTGTTAAACATACCTGGCCAATAAAGCTGATTCTGATTCTATCTTGGGCTTCAGCATGGACATTTAAATGTGTCTGAATGTCTGAGGTGGCTCTATGTGAATGACAGCTGAGAGGTGCTCATCACTGATAGAGATCTGTGTTTGGATTTGTTGAACTTCATCACTGAGAATGTCTGTTCACATATGTAGTTAGATCCAAAGAGGACACGCATCTCCTGAACATTATTATAATCATAGTCAGCCGCTCTGTCCTTCAGCTGAAGCTCCAAGTTTGCAGCGTTTTCCTCGACCTGCCTTGTCACAGTGCGTCCGGAGAGTGACACGTTGTCAGGTGCTCCTTTTTCTCCATCAGTGCAACAGGGTCCAATAAACACTCCTTCATAAACTCCCCTTCTTACTGTTTCTGCCAACTTGTCCTGACGGCTGTATCTCTGGCTGTGTAGCGTTTTGTAAACACCCCTTGTTGGGTTTGCAGCTATGCTAGTGACGCCGTTTACCTTCACTCACACGCGGTCTGTGTGCGTCCATACTGAAGTAATACAAACGTAGCGTCTTTCAAAATAAAAGTGTCTGAGTTGTATTGCATGCACGGCATAAATATACAGTATATATATTTGATTTATGATTGGCATCGCGCGGGCTGGACAGGAACGCACAACGGGCCTGTGTGGCTTCTGAATTCTTCTGATTTCCTGCAGAAGCCACAAAACTGCGTGAAGAGTGTGTGTGATCTTATAAAGACTGCACTTCACATGTCTCAGTAAGCTAGCTGTTAAGTTGTTGCTGTACAAAGCCATTCAATTGATTGAATGTGATTCTGTGATCACCTAATTAATATAGGTAAACATAATATAGATAAACAAATGAGTGAGAAGATCCAGTGGAGAAGATTCAACGATCCAGTTGATGGTGAGCCTCCCAGTTGATTTCCAAAAACAGATCGACATATCCAGTGAAACCAGTTGGATGAACTATCTGCATGTGATAGGATTGTTCCAGTCATCTGGATTGGTACCAGCAGACTTATTCCAAAAGACACAAAAAAACAAAGAAGGACAATTTGTTTTCTTTTAAAGGGCCCAGTTGATATTTCCATTTGTGTATTTGTAAAATAGCTAATTTAATCGTATACACTTTCAGTATACAAAGCTACTGTTCCTAAAACTGTCTCTGTGTGTGGTTATGTTTATTATGTCCACGACTTCTCCTCCCGAACCTAGAAAGACGTGTATTACTCAGGAGTGGGTTACACATGCTTTCACCTATGAGGATGGTTTGTCCTTACTTGACTTGAGCCTCCTTTTCCGCATGTCATCCCATATGAGCAGAAACAGCAGATTCTGGTCACTGTTGCACATTTAATAATACACACTATGGCAAGAGCTCGCTTTCTGCTGACCGCCATGACAGCTGGGAAAACGCAGCTCAATCTGGTTGACGCTCTCTGAAGATGCTAATCACTGCTGCGTATTGACTAGCCTCTCAGCCTCCGATTATTAAAGGTAGCTCATGGCAGTGTTCATGCAGGTCGTACCCAACATGAGTTCCATGTCCAGCTCTCAATAAACTTATAAGCTCACAAACATCGCAGTTTGTTGGCATCTTAAGTCAAACAGAAAGATCTGAAGCACGGACAGCTCCACTGCCCACTCCTGCACACAGTGATGATGAATCATCCTGTTTCCATGGACCAACCTGCCGGCATGTCACGGAGGCCAGAGGAAGAAATGATGAGTGAGTCATCGGACGAGGAACCATCAAAAGAGCGAGCGCAGGGATCTGACCCTGACCTTGACTGAGACATCCTCTTTTAGTTTTGAGATATGAGTTCCACAGGTCAGAGATATCACCCTGACCACACACACGCACACACACACACACACATACACACAAAAACGTCTTTTACTTTTGAAGTACATGTTCTTTTTTATCCACTGTGTTTTAAAGTGATGATTTTCTGCACAACACAATGAACTTTCTGTTGTGGAGAAAATGAAGGAAACATTGACCAGCAGGTGAGAAAATCAGTCACACGTTGGCTCGTCTTTTTTTTTTCTTTTATCCACATCAATCTTTATTAAAACGCCAATTCATAACAAATGTTATCTGACGACACTTTACAAAAAGATCAGGTGAAAGAACTTATTGTCACACAATCCGCAAAGACCCAACATTAACTCATCGTGAGCACTAAGCAACATTTGGTGAAGTCACAGTGGACAGAACAAACTTCCTGTAAGAGGCAGAAAGCTGGAGCAGAGCCAGACAGGACAGTGTGTCTGTGTGTATTTCATTGTAGGACACATCCATGTGTACCTTTTTCTCAATTTGGTTGGATTTTTTAGTTAAATGTGAAATGGACTTGAGCTTAATTGTTTATTGTTTTTCTAGTATTCTGAGAACTCTTTTACACTGGAGGTCACGCCTACACACTCACACTGATGGTAGGAGCTGCTGTGTGAAGAGACCACTAGATGTAACTAATCCCATTAGATAGATAGATAGATAGATAGATAGATAGATAGATAGATAGATAGATAGATAGATAGATAGATAGATAGATAGATAGATAGATAGATAGATAGATAGATAGATAGATAGATAGATAGATAGATAGATAGATAGATAGATAGATAGATAGATAGATAGATACTTTATTGATCCCGAGGGAAATTCAACACACTATACTTAATACACATTCATACAGCGCAATCAAAGCAGTGGGAGCAATTCGGGGTCGAGTGTCTTGCTCAAGGATTTGACATGCTGATGCAGGAGCTGGGGATCTGATCCACAGCTGCCCTGTCAAGTTTACAACTAGTTTTATTTTATTGATTGTTATTATTCATTTACATCCCAGAAACACACACAAAAAAAAAAAAGCCGCACTTAAAAAGTAGCTCAATTGGACCTGGTGACCTGACATTGAATGACCTACCTGTAGATTCATAGGTCAGACTCTCATAGTTACCCAGTAATCTACTATGGAAACTTAATCTCAGATTGAAGACACCATTTAATAAACATTTTCAATCTTTGGGGAGTGTGTTCTCTCAACTCAGTGTTCATGTTTTCATGTTCACCCGATGATTAGTTTAGTGCATCAATGATTACAAGGTGACATGATATCCAAAGCATAAAGCACGATCACGGCTGTGGCTCCATCACGTTAGATCCACTACAGAAGGGCCAGACCTGACCCTTGGTCAGGAAGCTCTCAGCACGTTATTTACAGCAATACTTTAGTTTTCTAAAGTATGTCCTTCTTACATAATGTATATCATATTCAGCACAAGAACTGTCATCCAACTCACCTGTCATTTTTTAACTAATGTTTCATCTCCTTTTGTTAACTCTCTCAACATCCTGCAGTTCTCCCAGTAAGGAGACCGCTGACGAGGTGATGAACTCTCTTCATCCTAAATCCTCTGAACCTCTCCATGATTGGTTGTTTATCTTGACCGTGTTCACGTGAGCGAGCCATTATTTTAGTTCTTCCTAAAATCCATTTATAGTGTGTATTAATAATGGTGTATTGCTCTCGCCGCTGCTGCACGCCGGTCTGGTCCATAATGAAGTGTCTGTTTGATGTATAGCTATTTAAAGCTTCATAAAAAGTTTCCATATAGGAAGACACTTTGTGATTGTTATGGATTCATTTAGATCGTTAGTCAAACGGGGGCACTTCTCTCATCTCCTGGATTATTTCCCATGATGACACGCACTGTATTGGAGTAATCCTTTACTTTATGTGTGAGTGTGGCTCGTTGTCAGTGTCTATATGTCAGCCCTGTGATTGACTGGAGAACCGGGTGTTCTTACGTTCTTCTTCTGTTCAGTCCAGGCGAGCACGGCATTAACATGACCTTCAGTCAAACTCACATTCACGCTTTCTGTACAGGGTTAAATAATTGACAAATACCACGACCTAAACCATCACGGTGCACTCTGGGATGAAGGGAATATAGCTTATTATTATCACAGCACGTCATTGATAAGACAGAGAGCTACACTCTCCTGATGATGCACAGTTTCTAACAGACGACGGTCACACTACTGTACTTTTTTCCCCCGTTTTGTCAAAACACACACAAGAATGTTAAAATTCTTTAAATTGAACTTTAAATGCAGACATCATGAGTGTAAAAAGTGCTTTTCAACAGATGTGTCGCGTGGATAAATTACCAACGATTCATTGGAGTACTTCAGAAGTCATCGAGGCGAAGTTTGCCGTGGTGCGTTGGAGTGAAGGGTGAGACATTAAACGCACGTTAAAAGGAGCCAGTTGAGGTGGTTTGGGTATCTGTTAAGGATGCCTCCCCTTTAGAGGTTTTCCAGGCACCTTCCAACAGGGAGGAGACCTGGGACAAACCCAGAATAAACTGTACATCCTGTCTGGCCTGGGATTCCCCCAGGAGTAGCTGGAAAACGTTGCTGCGAGGGAGAAGGAAGTCTGGGTCGATTTACTGCCCCTGTAGCCACCGCGACCCGACATCGGAAAGAAGCGGAAGAAAATGTATGGATGGATGAAACAATGAGGAGGTTGGCCTCAGGAGATCTTTGTTACTGGTAAGACATAAATAGTGTATGTATAGGGTTAGGGTAGGGTCTATGATTTTTCCCATAGATAGATTTATCTATGGTTTTTCCAGTCTCCTCGGCGGCAGCGAAGATCAGGGTTGCGCACTGTAATGACGTCAGTTTTAAAAAAAACCTTGCGGGAGGCATTTGTGATTGGCTGTAAAGGAGTGAGACATCTGATTGGCTGCAGACGACCCCATTTAAAATATATATATATTTGTGAATCAGAGTGGCGCTAGATGAGTCTCAAAACTCCACACACAAATGCGGAGAGGTTCACAAATTAAAAGCACGAGACAAATGCGCGAGTTTGAATCTTCTGGCGTTGGTCTGTTCAGGGCTCCTTGTAGAAATGATCAAATAGAGGTGAATGTTTCTTTTATAGCAGTCAGTCAAGCTGCGAGTGGTTCACAGAATGATCACAAAAAAATTAGACTCGCTGTGTCTTTTGAGAAGTCATATACCTCCATCGCAGATTAACTTTGCATTTGCTGGTTGACAAGTAGAGATTCAAGCAGCAGATAACGTGAATGTATTTAATTATCATCTTGACGGCTGGCTTGAATATAGATGTAAGAATAGGCAGGCGTTAAATCAGGACGTTTATTTAAGTGTAATGCTAACCTTTATGAGACTGTCGTTTCTGTTGAACAGCCTCCAACACAGAGTTGTAATTATGACTTTAAAGTACTGTATACAGCACGGACAGTAGGGACTGTCTTCTGACACACTATGCACTTTGTAATTCGGATGCACTTACCTGTGAAGGCACTGGAGTTTTTGACAGCAATGTGGAGGTGAGGAGTCAAACCACACCATTATCCTTGGCAAAGTGAAGTCCATCCTCACAGAAATGCTTCCCCTAATGGTCTGAAGTCAGCAGGGAGGGCTTCTCCTTGCAAACCTTCTTTTTTTTTTTTTTTTTTTGTGGATGACAAAGTGCAGCTCCAAAATGAAGCCCTTTTGTTCTGCAACCTTTTCCAGTTTACACTGTTCACACTTACCTCCTTCATGTGTTGCTTTCCATCAAACCCAAAACCTGCCTTTAAAGAAATGCTCACTTTCTCCTCGGAGAAAAGCCTCTGGGTCAATCAGCCCTGATTTGTCTCGCTCCATAGTAATGCAGCTCTTCTTTCTGTGCTACTGCTAATTGGTAGACAGAAGACTGACCTGTGGACGTAATCGATTTTTAAAGACGTTAGAGGTCTTCATGATGTTCGCTCCCCAGCTGATCCTCAAATTGACAGAAAAGATAATAATCTGACGGTGTGTTAACCCTCTGTGCTCTGTTCACAGCGCCTTCAACTCGGCTTCCCCTCTCCATCTTTAACGTTTCTGACCATTCTGCAGCAAACCAAAGAACAAAAACATGAATGGGACCTTCTCAACCAGAGGTGAACATCTTCGTTGACCAAGACTGGTATGTAGGTGTAACCCAGGTTAATTGATTTTAATATGTTTTAGCCTCTTGTTTTTTTAGTGCAAGAGGGGAGTGACCTCCGTGAACCTCCAGAAATATAAACACTCGTTTTTATTTTATTTTGACTGTATGTAAACTTTCCTATTTTTTTTCTTCCATAAACATTTAATAACTTCACCTAACTTCACTGTAAACGATTAACCAATCAGAGCTCAACCAACTTATCAAAAAGATCCAGTTCACGAGGTCACTCATCCCAAACAATCGCTTGGAGAAACAACAGAGCAGAGAAGTTTGAAGAATTGTTTGTTGCCCAAGACGGGAAAGTGATTTGGTTTTTAGCGCTCAGCGGGCAGGTTTTTATTAGTTATGATGGATCCTATGATGAAGATGGCGAGCTACCCGCAAGATCACCTCACCTCCCCCCTACAAGTGTGGTAGGAAAGGAAACTGACTTTGGACACCCTGAAAGACATTGACTTGACTCCCCCCCCCCCTTTTGTGTGAAAACCCCCCGTCTTTCCAGAGCGGAAAGAGGACAATTGTTTTTGAACTTGTTTTGAGAATACGTTTTTTTCTAAATACAATTATTATTATTTAAACTTACCTGTGTTGGATTTTCTGTTGGGTACACGCACACACCATGGCTTCTTAGAGACTTACCTAATTTCTTCACTTCATATTTTAGTAAAATTAAACCCTAACTACTGAGTCAAATTAGCCCACATGTTACATAGGTCAACACAAGGAAGTTGTGTTTCTTGTGTTTCCCCACCCCCCTCTTCATTACCTGGTCAGGCCTCTCCACCTCCTCCCTGCAGCACACCTGCCTACCATACACACAAGTGTGCAGTGTTTATAAACCCGGTCTTTTATCCACTCTTCACCAGATTGTCCCTTACTACCAGCAGATCTGTGTGCATTGCGTGTCCGCTCCGGTGCGTGACGGCTCCGTGCACCATCGTCCGTTCTCACCCACCAGCTGCGTTCTCGCGTCCGCAGCATGGAGAGCACAGCCGGTCAGCTGGAGTGCTGAGACAAACGAATACCTGCTGTAATTAAACAGATTCACCCGCGACAGCGTGAGACAATACGATCCTTATCCTTATCAACACACAAACAACATTTGGTTATTTTTCTTAACCGTCAAGACAGAGTGTTTTATAAACCAAATGTTTTAGTGTTGTATCGGTGTCTGACTTCCTGTCCCGCTTGTTCTTTACTGTGCTAAACTGATGCGTCGTGCTCTGGCGTCTGGCACAAATAGAAGCCTTGTGTCTCTGCTCCGGAGGGCTCCGGACTACCAGAGCTGAGACAGAGCTAAGATGCAGCGCTGCCCCTGTCAACACACCCATGCAGGGCCCATGTGGGTCAGATATGGGCTGGTGAATGGGCCCCAGCTGGGCAGCCCAGATGGGGCCCATTCACCAGCCGGGGCCCGATTATAATTTTGTCCGGGGGTTCCATGGTGGCCCAAACTAGCTGGGCCCTGTGTGGGCTGCTTACTACCCTTTTTTATTACAAGGATAGTAATCATTATTATTATGGGCAAACAAAGGCTCTTTTTACACATTCATGCAATACTGTTAATGTGTTAAATGCTATAATAATATCAAAGAGACCAGTATTACAATTAATTACTTTTTTATTTTTATTTAACAACAAATAAAGACGAGACCTTGAATTAGTCCTTTTCCACCTCAAAGTCCTTGTTGAGGGTGTTGCCTGTCGGGTCTGACGGGCCTGTCTATTCCCTCCCCGGTCCCTAGCACCAATGAGCCACTTGGCAACAGCCATCTCCGCATCTTTACGGGTCATTGTACTGGTCATTGCGTTCTTCTTTAAGCCTCCTGCAAGGAACAGATATAACGGCCACTTTATTCATGTGACAGCACAACTCTCAGCCAGCACTGCAAAAGCAACTAAAGGCAGTTCTCAAAAAATTAAAGTGGTAAGGTGCTAAGTTAGGAGTTAGACCCAAACCGGACCTGCTCACCCAATTAGGCGACAGGTGCCCAAGACACAACTATACTTAACAGGCTCACTTCTTTTTTCCAGGCATTCAGTCCCACTGACCTTCATGAGGGACCGTGTGTGAAACCTTTTTCTCTTATCCAGCAATATTAACAATGTGCACAACATGGTGCGCTTGGATATATATGGGTGTGGCAAAGACTCGCCTGACTAACCAATATAATAAAATCTTTTTCATTTTCTTTTGATACATTGTGGATCTTTAAAAAAAGAAATCTATATGTATGGATAGATCTGTGTATCATTCGATCAATATATATTTAAATTGAAATCAAAAATGAAATTACTTGAAAACGTCTGACGTGAGTGTTTTTCGTCTGCATGCGCAACTACACCCAGTGTGATTCTCATGTTCTTGTCACATCCCCGGGTTAAGTGTTCAGTTTATTTCTGTTTCCCTCATGTTGTGTTTGTGTTTTACTTTGATTCTTAGCCTGTGTCTCGTTCAGGTATGTTGGCTGCATGCCCTTCCCCCAGTGTCTCCCACTCTGCTGATTACCTGATGTGTCTCACCTGTGTCTTGTTAACTCCACGCCCCTGTTCAGTATTTAATGTCTGCCTTCCCCTCACTCTGTGCCAGTTCGTCTTGTCTCTCTGTAGCAGGAGTCTTTTGACTCTGATTCCTGCGTGCTGTTTTTGTTACCTCTGCCTGGACTGATTGACTACCGTGTACCGAACCTTGCCTGCAATAAACAGATTGTGAAACTGCCTTTGCCCTTGAGTCGTGCGTTTGGGTCTCTTTAGCTGGTCGTGATATGTTTGTCTTCTATAGCTATAATATCAGATGCATGGACCGATATGCAGCATTTTTATTTCTCATTGATGACATACTCGCGCTCGGAGCGTGTACTTTAAAATATTTGTTTTTGTATTTGGGCATCAGATTGAAAACTCTTAATTTAGGCCATTGAGAGGGATTTTGGTTTCACTACATAAAACGAATAACGCTAATAGCAGATGTTTTTAAGCCATTTTGTTTTTGATTTCAATTTGATTATTGATTGAACGAATGATACAGGGATTAATGTAAAAGCAGTGCGGACAACACTACGGCTGTAGAGAGAAACAAAAATGTATATTTATGATACAAACGCGCATTGAACGAATGGTACATGGATTCACTCAGTGCCTGTGCTTTGAAATTTAATTTTTTATTGAAGCATCAGGTTGAAAACTAAAAATTCAAGCCGTTTTGAGTGATTTTGTTTTGAAAAATGCTCACAGGAGAAGTTTTTAAGCAATTCTGTATTTGATTTCAAATGTTATTGAACAAATGATGTACTGATTGTGTCCTGTCTGTAAGCTATAGTCATCAAAATGAACACAAATAATGGCTAGAAATATTTCACTGTCTGTGAATCTGTATTGTACAAGTATTTGGCTGAAATCCAATAAGTCTCCTAAACCTTACCCTACTCTATGGGAAACTGACCAAATGATTTTTTGCCCCACTGTATGAGTTTCATGTTTTACATTTAATCACTAACTGAATTAACATTTCCACAATATTTAAATTTTTTGAGACCTACCTGTAGTAGCCTTAACAGTCTAATCAACAGGTTTATAACATCAGGGTATTGTGGCAACTGTATCCACATGCCCACTTACCATATATTACTTCAAACAGCTTTAAGACCTTGAACTCTCTTCCCGTTTTGGCCCACCAAGTTGTACTGCCTGGATAAGCCATGGTCTCTTGTGGCCTCGTCAACAGTTGCTCCCCCTACATCAGCCACAGCTGCAACCTGAGGTGAAACAAAGGCAATACAAAGCAAATGTATCTATATTGGTCACTCAAGTAAACCAGTGAAGTAATTTCAGTGCTAGCCCCCCAATAAACGCAAATTAAGCTCCACTACCCAATACTTAGGTTTAGTACTTAGCAGAAATATCACTTCAGACATGAAGTTTGAGTTTGCCATTTTTTCTTCTATGATTTCCACATCACTGATTGTCTTTGGGGGGAAACCCTCTTAGGTAGGAGAGTTTGTAGCATCCTCCCTTGAATTTTCTGGGTCTCTTTCATTTCCTCAAGAAGTGTTAAGATGCGAACAAACATGTTGTCCCTGATTTGTCTTCAAGGGCTTTCTGGTGACATGGTGGCAGGTTAATTGAAGCATTTTAAAAACGGCTGATTTAAAAATAAAAAATGCTTTTTGGACAACAGATGACATCACTATATATCACTACACAAATCAGTTCTCCTCTTCATGATTTAGTCTTGATGTCCTGTCCTGTCTTTAGTTCTCATGTTTCCCTAGTGTTTCCGTGTTTTCTGATTTTTATATTTAGTCCTAGTCCTATGTGTTTCCCTGTAGCCTTGTGTCCTTCTATGTTGTCTGTAAGTTTGTTTCCTGTTTTATTTGAATGATTCCTGGTGTTGACTTGTTTAGACTTTAGTGTTTCCAGTTTTGTGAAGTCTTCTCCCCGTGCTTGTGTTTTCTTATATCTTTTTATTCCTTGTGTTTCTTCAGTGTTCCAAGTTATTAGTATTGTCTGGTTTCCTGCCTCTCTGCGTTTCTCTGCTGTCTTGATTACCCTGATTGTCCTCACCTGTCTGATTAGTCTCACCTGCGTCTGATTACCCCATGTCTATTTAGTCTCTGTGTTCCTTCCCTCATGTTGTCGGTTCATTGTCTCTTGTAGTGTTAGCCTGTCATTAGTGTCCGTCTTTGCCTGTTGTTGAAAAGTTTGTCAGCCATGTACCAATGTCAAAATAATCCACAGTATGTATCCCCATTTCCCCCATTGAACATTTAATACACTACAGAAACATCCCCACCAAACAATAACATGGTTTGATTTTATGTAAGCTCACTAGTGTGTAAAGTAATCAAGCTGATTGACCTCGAGCTATGCTGAGCTCCACACTTTTGTGTTGCAAACAGGGATGATGTGAATATGGGAACAACAGTAAACACGGGGCAGAGACAGCATGAGTGCTGAAGTCAAAATTGAAGCATCACCCTATACAACATAGGCCTTTCATGCAATAATTTACAGTTCACGAGTGTGACACTAAAGTGTTTTCAAAGGGTAAGTGAGCTCTTTTTGTTAAGTCTGACAGTGTACACAATGAAGATGAAAAGGAGACTTTCCAGGGTTATTTCACCATGTCCAGACCCTCTATTGTGGGTATGAAGGGAGGATATGAGTTTTCAGTGCTTCACTTGGTTACAGTTCATACCAGTGTAACCTGATGACACCAAGAAATAACAAACACCAAAGTGTGACTGTATGAGTGAAACACTTTTAATGAATGTAATGTATGGTTCAGAAAGGTTTACCTCATAAACAAGGCAATGGTAAAAAGAATGACTCGGGATACAATGTTCACTGCTTCATAACAGTTCACAATATCAAAATCATACTTGCAGATTCAAACGTGTTAAACACATTTAGACACTGTAAGATTAACACATTTAAATGCTTGTCAAGGATTCGAGCCAGATGATGGTATGTCACTTGTCTACAGTAATATAAATAATACTCAGGAATGACATAACTAACAAAAGTTGGTTGAGAAAAATAAAATAAATGGCACACAGCCTATCATACAGTGTGGTGGCCTGTGTCCCAGGTCGTCCATGTCCCAAAATCTACAGATAATCATGCTCCTGCAGTGCTACTGGGTGCACAAGTGGAGCAGAGAGCAGCCCTGCCAGTCGGTTTCGCTGGCCATGTCCACTTTGTGGCCCCCTCACTGGATGTGGTGGAGCCACACCAATGTCCTCCACAGACTGGAGGACGTCCCCTGCTGTGAGGCAGATATTGTGCAGCACTGCACACGCAGTGATGACTGTGGGGACAAAGGTGTGGTTGACCTCCAGAACCTTGAAGAACAGTGACCTCCAACGGGTCTTCAACATGCCGAAGGCCCGCTCTATGACACAACGGGCCTCGGCATGATGATGGTTGAAGCGGCTCTGCACCCTCCCTTGCAGTGGTTCTATATATGGGGTGATGCTGGCCACATGTGTTTCTGTGCAGGGGTAGCCACCATCACCCACTATAAAGTACCCTGCAGATAGAGAGGAAATACAATCATTACTATGCGTTTGATGAATAGGGAATAGCATTAGTAAAATGTATTGTCTTACCTGGGGGAGGATACAGAGCCTCTTTGTACAACCTGCTGTTCTTCAAGACTCGTGTCATGGACAGAGCCAGGATACCCCACAAAGGTGTTCATAAACAAGCTTCCTGTTGAGGTAATCCTGGCCCCCGGGTCCAGGGGGGGTCTTGATGCGGACATGGCAGCCATCAATGGAGCCCACACATCTGGAGAACACTCGTGTGTTGGCCAGCTGTGCATAAGCCTGGCCAACCACATCAAGTTCTCCGGCGGTGGGCAACCTGATGACCTCCTGGCGAAGGGCTGCAATCTTCTCCACTCCACTGTGCACCAGTCGGCAGACTGTAGACTTTGGGACTTGGAAGGCCCGGGACACCACACTGTACGAGAGGCCGCGTGCCAGCCAGTACACCTTAAGCAGGACATGTACCTCATGTGACCAGCCTTGAGTGGACTTTGATGGCAGGATCCTCAATAGAGCTTCCAAGGATGGCCTTGAAAGCCGATAATGGGTGATGGGATCCTGACCATCAAAGTACACATCAAGGACTGGCACGTGGGCATTTATCCAACGGTGTACTGGCTCTCTTTCCATCTACAACACAAAGGATACAAGTTTAATGTTCATGTCTGCCTTTAAATACTTACAGCACTTATCTGAATAACCTGGCAGTGACCATGTTTAGCCACACACAAAGTCTGAGTGTGTGGTTTGATTGTCCATCTAACTGGATTGTTATGTGGGTTGCAAAAAAAATAAGTGTTGGCATGCTGAGCATGCACTTCATTCTTACCTCTTCAAAACACTGAATAGCGTGTCGCAGCCTTGCTCGCCTTCTGCGACGATGCTCCTCAAATTGTTGAATTGAAGTCGTGGCCGCAATTGCAGCCATGGCTATGTGGTGTGCCTCCATAGTTTACAGTATCTTGGTAAAGCGTTATCTGACACTTATATAGGTGTGGTGCCTCATTTTCGTCATTGAGCTGACAGGACTCAGCTGGCAGCTATTGGAAGCACTGTGAATAGATTGTAGTGTGTACACACACACACACACACACACACACACACACACCTGTCTTCATAACAATTCCTAGTGGCATGGATATGGGAAGGCGAAAAAATAAATCTTTCAATATTTAGTTGGTAGCCTATTGTAGTTTTTCATAAACGCATCTTAAACTGGTCTTCTTGTTGAAACAAATGCTTTCACAACTTCAGTTTATATTTTATTTCCTGACACAACCACACTTGAGTTGCTGGGAGAATCACCAATAAATGTCATCACCCGATGCGCAGCATAAATTGTGGAGTTGTGGCAGCCGATCCAGCTGCGCTGATGTCATCACAAATGGACGTCGCTGCACGTGACGCTGTCGAGGAAAGGACGTCGCATGTGTCTTAAAGCTGATTTCTTCTGTCCTCTCTCTTCGGCTTCGTGCATCTCTAGTGGGCGGGACTAAGACGCAAGTGGAGGAGACAACTTGGAGGACACTCGGTGTAAATAAGGGAAGTAAGACGCAGCCCTTGACACTCCTAGTTTGTTTGGGTTTTTTTTTTTAGATTTTTGTGGTCTAAATTGCCTGATTTTGTGGGAGATTTTCCAAACAAAAGTTGAATTTGTATATTACACTCAACAAAAATATAAACGCAACACTTTTGTTTTTGCTCCCATTTGTCATGAGATGGACTCAAAGATCTAAAATTCATTCCAGATACACAATATTACCATTTCTCTCAAACATTGTTCATAAATCTGTCTAAATGTGTGATAGTGAGCACTTTTGCTTTGCTGAGACAATCCATCCCACCTCACAGGTGTGCCACATCAAGATGCTCATCAGACACCATGATTAGTGCATAGGTGTACCTTAGACTGTCCACAATAAAAGGCCACCCTGAAATGTGCAGTTTTTGCTTTATTGAGGGTCTGGGGACTCAGAACCAGTCAGTATCTGGTGTGACCACCATTTGCCTCATGCAGTGCAACACATCTTCTTCGCATAGAGTTTATCAGATTGTCAATTGTGGCCTGTGGAATGTTGGTCCACTCCTCTTCAATGGCTGTGCGAAGTTGCTGGATATTAGTGGGAACTGGTACGCGCTGTCGTATACGCCGGTCAAGCACATCCCAAACATGCTCAATGGGTGACATGTCCGGTGAGTATGCTGGCCATGCAAGAACTGGGACATTTTCAGCTTCCAAGAATTGTGTACAGATCCTTGCAACATGGGGCCGTGCATTATCTTGCTGAAACATGAGGTGATGTTCATGGATGTATGGCACAACAATGGGCCTCAGGATCTCATCACGGTATCTCTGTGCATTCAAAATGCCATCAATAAAATGCACCTGTGTTCTTCGTCCATAACAGATGCCTGCCCATACCATAACCCCACCACCACCATGGGCCACTCGATCCACAACATTGACATCAGCAAAGCGCTCACCCACACGACGCCACACACGCTGTCTGCCATCTGCCCTGAACAATGTAAACCGAGATTCATCCGTGAAGAGAACACCTCTCCAACGTGCCAGACGCCATCGAATGTGAGCATTTGCCCACTCAAGTCTGTTACGGCGACGATCTGGAGTCAGGTTAAGACCCCGATGAGGACGACGAGCATGCAGTTGAGCTTCCCTGAGACGGTTTCTGACAGTTTGTGCAGAAATTCTTTGGTTATGCAAACCAATTGTTTCAGCAGCTGTCTGAGTAGCTGGTCTCAGACGATCTTGGAGGTGAACCTGCTGGATGTGGAGGTCCTGGGCTGGTGTGGTTACACGTGGTCTGCGGTTGTGAGGCCGGTTGGATGTACTGCCATATTCTCTGAAACGCCTTTGGAGACGGCTTATGGTGGAGAAATGAACATTCAATGCCCGAGCAACAGATCTGGTTGACATTCCTGCTGTCAGCATGCCAATTGCACGCTCCCTCAATGCTTGCGCCATCTGTGGCATTTTGCTGTGAGACAAAACTGCACATTTCAGAGTGGCCTTTTATTGTGGGCAGTATAAGGTACACCTGTGCACTAATCATGGTGTCTGATGAGCATCTTGATGTGGCACACCTGTGAGGTGGGATGGATTGTCTCAGCAAAGCAAAAGTGCTCACTATCACACATTTAGACAGATTTATGAACAATGTTTGAGAGAAATGGTAATATTGTGTATCTGGAATGAATTTTAGATCTTTGAGTCCATCTCATGACAAATGGGAGCAAAAACAAAAGTGTTGCGTTTATATTTTTGTTGAGTGTAGTTACACATGTTGGAGGGTCTATTTATGACTGCACTCTGAATACCTGCTCCAACACCTCATGCCTCCCCAGACATGCACACACATTTGTGTACAATTGTCTCCCTTAAACATGTCATTGTTACTTTTATTAAATAATTACATTTGATGTTGTTTTTGGCAGTGGTGGGAAATAAAGTAAAAAGCACAGATTGTAGGTACTTTTACTTAAGTAAATTTTATTATGAATACTTTTTCACTTTTACTTGACTACATTTTAGAGCTTATATCTGTACTTTTTACTCAATTACATTTTTGAAGTCAAGGAAAAGTTAAAAATTATTTAGCAATTTGAACAGACCTGGTTTTGTCCTCCTTTTAAAACTGGTTTAGTCCTAGTTTGCACATTCAACATTTTCATTTTGAAAAATCATCATTTGAAAGTCAATACTTTTATAATTTTACTAAGTGAAAGTAGCAGATTAAAATTCTACTGTTACTTAAGTGAATGTGTTGCTCGTGTATCTGTACTTTTAGCATCAATTCTATCTTTTCACAATTAAAATAGCTCTTCCCCCTCCCCATATTCTCTGTAGAATCGGACTCGGTTGGTACATCAGTATTCTCTTCATATTCAACTCATTTTGTGTGGGCAACTTCATAAGTTGCTGTGGGAGACAGGCTATTAATTTCATTCAGAGCAAATTTAAACTGAATCGATTAACTCATCATGTCAGATAATATCATAAACCTCACCAGCTATTCTCTTCACAGTCAATGTGTGCATCTCCTATTCAGCGTGAGAGTCCTTTTGCTCTACGAGCGCCTTTTGTCAAGTGTATCCTTGCTGGTGGCCAATAGCATTTATCTTCCTCAGGCCCAGTAAACCATTTGGTAGCTATAACTGCCAATCCGTGATTTGCAAACTCAACTACTGCAAATGGGAACATGATAAAAAAAAAAACCACAAAATACATACATTCATCTTAAAAAACAAAAAATACTAAATAAATAGCCCACAAGGCTAATGCAGGAGTGGCAATGCCTCGTGTCCAGTCTTGAATGGCAACAAAATCATTTTTGTTTTTAACTCCTCCACAGGTAACAGCTGAAATTGCTCAGATCAATTGAAAACAAAAAGAATTCCAAGATGTGATGAGTCCAGTGGATAGGTGAAAAGTTTTGGCAGTTTCAAAGAAATCACGCAGGACTTTAACAGTTCCAGAATGTGACAAAATGTTCTGCACAACGAGAACCCTTCCCCCTATCGCCACGAGAGGAGGAGATCAGTGTCTGTCCATCATTGTAACATTCGTATTGTTCCCATGTTGCAAATGAATTAATCATTGGTCCAGAAAAGTGGAGCTGTTTAAGTGGGCTGAAAACAGACAGGGTCTTTTGGCTTGTCACTTTCTGCTTCTCATGGATCGGCCTGACAGGTTGTTGGACAGGGTTTTGAGGCCGACGGACACGTTTTTTCAATTTACCTAAAAAAAAAGTCTCAAAGGGAAAAGCTGACACATTATCCAAAGGGCTGAATGTTCGTGTATCTTGAGCTAGGTGGATCAATGAATGTATATTATAACTGACAAATTCAGTGCCATAAATTAAAGCAAAATCGGTCACAAAGAGTTTCAAAAATCTCCTCAGCATATAGTCACAATTGTCAGGACAACATAAGGCAGGACTAAGGAGAATTCTCACAGATGCAGACAGAAGTAAAAAGTTTCTGTACATTCTACTTGGTATGTTATTGAGAGACCACAGGGCCAGTGTAAAGTAGAAATTGACGAAGCTCTGTGGCTTTCCATGTGTTGAATTCTTTTTTTTTTTTTAATTATATCTTTATTTCGAATGGACAGAAAATGACCACACATCAAGCATACATATCAACAAAGGTAATGACAGATGTCCATCCGGTTTTTGTTTTAAAGTACAATAGAAAAGGGAAGAACAAAAAAAAAAAAAAAAAAAAAAAAAAAAAGAGAGAAAACATGAAACCAAGAACAGAAACCAGGTGAGGGGGGTCACCCGCCGCCGCCATCAAAAAGAGAGACATCGAAAGACATTCACGGAAATAAACATAAGATAGTGATACCAGTGATATTAGAAAAAGTCTGCTCTCTCGGGGGTAATAAAGACAATCCAGTTATTCCAGATCCGATAGAATTTGTCCCTTTGAATTTTTAGTTGATAGGATAGTTTTTCCATCTTAAATATTTCAAGAGTTACTCCAAACCAGTCCTTAATAGAAGGTAGAGTCGGACTCAACCATCTTCTCGTAATCGTTTTTTTGCTTGCCACCAAAAGTAACTGTAATAGTTTTATTTCACTCCTGCGTTCCAAAAAAGAAACGCGACCCAGATACAGGACCTCGAAGCTCAGAGGGAATGTGTTGAATTCTAACAAGGTTCTTGGTTTCCTTGCGAAGTTGCTCGGTAAATATTACCTGATAGAAACCATATATGCCGACATTGCAACAAAATACTTCATAGATTGCCTGCATTTCAGCGGGCCCTTCAACCAAAGAAATATTCACTTTCGCATCGCCCCTAAGCACACAAGGTGCATATAATCTAGCACAAAACTAACTTGCTGGTTGCACAACCAAATGCTTAAACATTTGTCAACCACTCAAAATAAACTGATGCTTGATATTAACTTAAAGATGACACTACTCTCTTCAACATCAATGTTTTTAACAAAGCTAACTACAGCTAGCATTAACGGTAGCTCACAGTTTTACATTCGTTAAAAGCTGGCTAGTCCTGCCCACTCCAAAAAAAAAAGCTTTCAGTTAACATCATACGGTAAATAAATCTCCTGATTTTTACCACAGTGATTGAAGGTTATACTTTTTGTCATTGATTTTTACCTGAACAAGTGTGTACCGCGATCACCAGCAGCAAACGGAAGGCGGCAACATGTTGCTGGGCGGACTTCTTCTTTTCCGTTCTCGGCTCTGTTTACAGTCACACACACACACACACACACACACACACACACACAGCTGTCAAACTAACTTTCACAGGCAGAGGTGGAAAACAGGGAAGGAGGACCCAATTGCAGAAAACAAGATTTAAAGAAAAGGCAAAACAAAACTTACTCAAAACTAAATCCAAAAACCACAAGGAGAAACACAAGGAAAATCCAGCAGAGGCCTGGTAGGCACACTGGTGCGACCTGTTCGTCAGGCGCGCTGTTAACAGATCCCGGCTCGCTGGAGGGACAGGACGCCTCCCCAAACCCCCGGCCCGGACCCCGAAAAAGGCCGTCAGTTTAGCCTCCAAAGGCGGCACTGGAGGGAACCCACGGTCCGCAAACCCCTCCACTTTTGTGATGGAAGTGTAGGTGGAGACCGGAGCCCTCAAGAGCCTCGGATCCGCCGCTGCCCCCTCCTGATAGGGGATCAGAGCCGGGAACCGCGGCCACACCGGGTCCCGCCGGAGAAGCGGAAAATCCCCCGCCATCTCATCGATCGGCTCCACCTCACGTTCCACCGGCACAGTGAGGCCCCGTCGGGCCGCAGCCATTCCAATGATTCCCGGCAGCTCCTGAAGCAGACCCCCCACCACCAGTGGGGGCTGAGAGTCGCTCGCAGCCTGATTCCCAGGGGAGCCTGGGCAATCTGACGCGGCGACGGTGTCAGGTGCATCCTCCAGCCCTCCCGACAGGGAGAGGGGAGGGATGGGAGACCCTGACACTGACCCCACGGATGGAGTACGGCGAATCCGCAGACTCCTCTCCATGGTCCAGCATGTCTATCGCCCGTTCCATTGTGCATTCCCCCACCTGCCACACCGGCTCTGCAGCTACAGCGAAGGCTTCCGCTCTCCACTGCAGGTCATCACGGGGAAGGCGTAGGCAGCTCCTACACATTGCCCGTGAAGTTAAAGCCAGGCTGGCATGCTCCGGCCCAAGGCAGGCCTCACAGAGACGGTCGGAATCAGCCGGCATGATGTACCCGGTCTGACACTCTGGACACACACGGATGGAAGAGGTAGACATGGTTAATTTATGTTTCTCTTACAGGTGCTTGTTGCATACTTACTCGCTGAAGAAAAGAGGGAACAGAACACACGGTCCCAGCCGTTTATATACCGGCAGGTTGACTGTGGGAGGGGCCCACCTCGTGGGTGGGCGTGGACTACAACTCTTTCAGTGTTGCGCATGCGCGCGAGGGATAAACCCAATAGCGATAGCCTTAGAGGGCGAAGCCTATACGAAATAGAACAAAGAACACCAGACCAGAACACTAGAGGACAAGTACAAAGTAAAACCTGACACTGACACCATCAAAACCAGATGAACACTGAAGACTAGACTTAAAACATAACACAGGAAATAAACTTACAGGCAACAGGGAAACACTAAAGACCAAAGTAACCACACCAGAAATCACATACAAGTAACACAGGAAACAATATTACAGACAACAGGGAAGGCCACAAAGAAACACGGAAGACTAGAATACAACTTAAAACTCTTGAAACACTAAAGACTGAACTAAGAAATATTACAGAACTCAAATCTCTGAACTATAACACGTACAAACCTAAACCATGACACATTAATGACATTATTGTATATTACTATGGAGAATTCAGTAACTGCCATAACAATCGTTATTTTATTTGATCAAACATGAAATCTGATCCGTTACAATAGTTTTTCTGGCTTTGACCCTCCCCACACTTTTTAAATAATAAAATAATAATACACATAATAAAATAATAAAAGAAATTCTTTAAGCAGCTAAGTATACTCACTGTGCATTCAAGTGTACTGAGTCCCACACGCAGCAGGACGGGGTCTGCGCCCCACTCGATGCATGCACACATCATGTTGGAAAAATGTTGCTTGACAAGGTTTAAAAAAAAGTAAAATCTTATCTAATTGTCAAGAAGAAATAGAAATTGCTAAGGCTGCTTTACTAACTTGCAAATTGCACTTACATTCGTATAAAAAAGTGAACAAAGCCCAGTCGTTAGAGTTAAAATGTCTGATATTTTCGGAGTGGAGCCCACTTATTGCCCAAGCTTAGTTTGGCCCATCTACTGCCCATGTGGGGCCCAACAACGAAGCACTTTAAGCCCAACTAGCCCAAGTGAGGCCCATATGGGCCCCAACTGTACGTGTTTGCTGGGGCTGACCCAGTGAAAGCACACACTGAATAAACTACTTAATGAAGACTTCTGCAAAATGTCTACTTCAGTGAAATGTTTGCTGACAGCAGGAGGGTAAATAGAGCACTTTGTGATGTCATGCGTAATCAGTGATCAGGATAACAAATCGGCCTTAGGTGTGTCCTATAAATAGATAATCTGTAAATAAAGTCTGTAGACATTACTGTCATTAAAGGGATACTTCACCCATTTACATGAAGCTGTGTATCATTAGAAACATGGTAGTAGTGTTGAATGGTCGTGAATCCAACCCTCATTTTGCCCTGAGACGAGAAAAATTTGTTTTTCTTTGCTTGAAAGTTTTCTTCATGTGATGCAAAAAGCGTCAAATTGCATCACGTGAAGAAAACTTCCAGGCAAAGAAAAACACATTTTTCTCGTCTCAGGGCAAAATCAGGCTCACCCTGCTACATACACGCACATACTTTGTCCACGTGTGGATGGCGACAGTCAGGCTTGTAAGGCAGGTTTTTACCTTCTATTCTCTGTTATGATGCGGAAAAATGGCCAATCAGTGGTGGTCTTGATTTTAAATCCGGAGTCCACAAAGAAGACTGAGGAGAAGTACTTTTTGATTCTGAGAAGAGACCAAAAAGTGGTCGAACACCTATCGGTGTCTTAAGACAGACACCGATTTCAAGTACAACACGCGACCTTTGGAAGGCACAACGTGCTTACAAGCAAAATTAAATTTAAAAATATAAACCAGTAACACAAGTGTGAAATTATTTTTATTGCTTTGTGTCTTTATATTCATTACATGACAGTTTGATAAACAGATGTTTTAAACTCAAGGATTACAGATTTACACCATGTTCATTTCAGGAGAACTTTTTAAGGGACCGTGTTTTTGTCCTCCACCTCCCTCATCCTTTTTCATCCATTTCTCCGTTTCCATCTCTTCAATTACACTCGACTCGTCTCCCTGCCAGCAGCGTGTGCCACAGTGTCACTGTTTACTTTGCTCTCAGAGCTTTATATTGCTTCGTCTATTTGCTCCTCTGGATGAGCTCTGTTTTGAGGGCGCAGTCTTTGATAGGCTGGCGGGTAGCTGCAACGTTTTCGTTGGGGGATCTAGTTAACCTGCATGCCCTGCATCTGCTCTTGTTGTGTGTCCACCCAACCTTTTGTCTCTCTCTCTCCGCCTTGCACAGCTCTCACTCAGCTCACTCAACTGATTCTCTGAGACCACACAAATGAGAAAATACCAATTGTCAGCATATATCAATTTACTTCCTCCGTTCTGCACTAGTCTCAGAGGAAATTTACACCAGAATAATTGACTATACTTTACGGGTTTCTGAGCAAGGAAGCAGAACAGAGCTGTGGAGAATATATTGGCTGAAGCTTTAACAATAAGACCCTGGCTGCGAGGGAAAGAAGAGGCTTTTTCCTTCTTTTTTTTTTTTGCACTGACATCTAAATAGCACAGTAGCCTGTGGATGCTCAGAGAAACAATATTCAGTGAGGAGCATTAGCTGCAGGTGAAAGTGACTCATCTCAGACGTTGTTGGCTCACCTCTCTCCTATTATTGTCTCTTCCCTCATCTTCTTATTGAGGCGAAGTCCAGCTGCAGCAGAGGCCTCCAGTCAATGTACTCTAAAAATGTAATAGAAGCAGGCTCCCTGAAAGGATTTGATCTCATCAAGTGTTCTCTTTCAGGTGAACTTTTTGGTTTGGCCTAGCTGCGGCGCTCAGATGACACGGATCAATAATCCACATTAATACAGACACTGCTCAGAGACGCTCGGCAGGTCTCCTTCCACTCAAGCTCTTTTTACTTTCACTCTGTTTTCATATATGTGAGCTTTTTCAATATAAATGTCAAAGTGACCTTTTAGTTTACTCTCTGAGAAACAGGCAAATCTTTCATCTCACGGAGCCCGAGTCTTTCTTTGTAACATTTGATATTTCATTTATCCGTCCAGGTTAGAAACTTGTTTGACCTTGAGAGTCTGAAGGGCGAAAAGGGCAGACACAGTTTGACACAGTACTGTATTACTGAAAGAAGTGCAGGTGGCAAAAGTATGATACCCACTGCTTGCTAAGCTGAGATAGTTAATACAGACAAGTGAGATCATTTAATTCAGTGTAAACACCCACAATCTATCCTTTCTGTTGTAAGTCTGTGAATGACCTCACATGTGGTCAATACATCTAAATAAGCAGATAAATGTTCTGTTTATTAGAGTGACTAGAGAAAAGAACAATAACATACTGTCCTGCATATTTGATTGTTACGTGTAAATTTACACACAATAGCGCTAACATTAGCATGCTAACACAACAATGCAATGCTCCTGTACAGTTCTAATTTACTTAAATTAGAACTGTACAGGAGTAGTGTAGACCTCTTGAAAGTTAACATTAATAAAGAATATTAATAATAAGATATCGATTTATCTAAATGTAAAAAAAAAGGCAGAAAAATGGGGGTTGAGAGCTCAAGAAATTCTCTGCAGCCTGAGGAGGAGGGGGAGCAGGAAGCCCTGGATTTTAGCACTTTGGAGGAGGATGTGGAGACATGACCAGCTGAACAGATCAAAAGAAGTACACCTCCTCTACCATAGTTAGAGTTCTTCTACCCTAATTTGAAAATGCAACACCGCTGGAGACAAAAAGAACAACAGATGGAAGGTGCTGAGCCAACTATGCAATGGGTCGTCTCTCAGCACCTCAGGAGAGAAAGAAATACATTGTTGAGGAAAAGGAAAAAAAGTCAGGTAGAGAAACTAAAAACTCCTCACCACAGGCTGCACAGAGAGTGTGTGTGCCACATGTCTCTGCTACCTGTTTCCCTTATCCCCCCCCCCCCCCCTCTTCCTCCATGAACGCAGCTTGCACTCAGATGCGACAGACCGAGGAAGTAAGGAGATCAGAGAGAGAAAACAGGACAGCATGCAACCGAGTTCAACTATAAAATTAAAATAAAAATCAGTGCTGTCACCGTGCACAGAGTGACCTTGTGTGCATCATTTACAATTCTAAAAGTTGTCATAAATGAAAAGGAAGAAGGTCTCTGTGACTGCAAGGAAGTGTTAAAAAAAAAAAAAAAATCTGGGTTAAAAAAAACAACGCATGAGAAGTAAAGCGGGACGCCTTGACGCTTTGACAAGCGCTGAGGAACACACTTTCTGCTCCCAGAGACCACAACACTTCCCACTCATGTTTATCCACGGGGAACAGTCTGATACACCCAGACACCACTATAGAGATGGCAGCATGTGTGTGTGTGTGTGTGTGCACATCACATCGTGTGCCATGTTGACACTTCTAAAAATATTCATGACAAGTCAAGTTATTCGAGAGACGTTCAGCGCTTAGGGCGGTTCAAGTACAAAAAATAAAATAAAAAATTTAGTCATAAAAAGATACCATTGGGTTTCCTAGGGATGCATCCATACAGGCGGAGGGAGACAAATGTGTAAAATGCCTTGGGCCATCTCATGAGTACAGTAGTAGGTCAATATCATGCATGATGGCTTGTGCGTTCCTGCCTCACGGACTCAGCCTGTCAGATTTCACACTCGCCTCTTGTCCATCTGTGGTCCCAGCAGAGACCTGCAGTCCACTGGACACGCTGCTGGAGTTTTGTTTGTGAGGCTGTATCTTATGAAGGTCATCTGGGGTTTTGCCTGTTTCATCTGGTGTTTTATGCATTGATCCTGGATCCCATCGGCTTTAGTCTGACAATGCCATACGCCTCTGAGAACGATGGTCGGATTTCCATTAGATTTATGATTTTAAGATTTATTTTTGAGCCTTTATTTTAGGACAGTGGACAGAGACAGAAATCAGGGAGAGAGAGTGGGGACTGACATCCCGGAAAGTAGCCACAGAACGGGTTCGAACCTGGTTTAAGGTCTTGAGCCTCCATACATGAGAACGCGCGCACCAACCACTGCATCACCTTTCTTTTGTTTTTTAAACACATGCTCAATGGTAACAAGGGCCCAAGAATGCATTTAGTACATCAACAAATCTAAGCACTCATTAGATTATTTTATGAAAGGCCAAGCAGGTAGTTAAAAGAAGTTTATATAATGATCGTTAACAGATTGTCAGCTGCACTTGAATGCAGATACATAAAGGGAGATCAATACATCAGATTACTGGCATCCTGGACGTGATTACATGAGATTGTTTTCTGTCTGATTTTGCTCGAAACACAAACTGTCATGTTTACACCGAGGCCTGCTGACCAACAGTTCATCAGTGCTACTCAGACAATTAAAGTACGACAGACTGAAACCAAAGACTCACCATTTGTTTGTGTAATCTGTAAACAGAGACTTGGATTGGAAAAGGCAACATGCACAAACCCATAACATACGAGAAACTGTTTTAACAGAACTACCTCGACATTTCAAGTTGTTGTATCTGGTAGATTTAGAGGAACTTGAGTGGATAAATACCTGATGAAAATATAATTAGTGGCATCTAAAAAAACCTTAACCAGGACATGACTGAATGACAAACCCAATGTAGATCATTGTATTGATATGGTTTATTACATCTTGGGGATAGAAACATTTAATGTTAGAGCACAAAAGGATGCATTCTTTGAAAACTGGGCAAAATAGACCAAACTTCCTGTTTCCTTTTTCCGTCATTCTAAGTATTATTAAAATGTGTTTTCTTTTTGCCTCTCTTGTCCAGCTAAGTGTGGAAGGTCTTCATGTTTAAAATGAGAGAGAGTAAAAAAGAAAAGGCTCCATGCAATCAGGAAAATCCTTTCATTAAAAAGCAAAATGTTATCATTAAATGCCACAGCAGAAGCAAAATGTTCATCAAGCTCATTCCTGGTCAAAGGTTTTTGTTTCTACTCGTTTACCCTGACAACAACAGAAAGGAATGCTTTACAAACATTTCATTGTCCCTCTGGTTTCTCTGGCTTCCTATCACAGTCCGAAATTGTGCTCGTTCGGTTCATTGGTGACTCTCAGTCACCAATGAACTGAGTCCAGGGTGTTCCCTGCCTCTCGCCACATGACATAATGGAAGGATGGATTTTTGTGTCAGCATATAAAAAAAGGAAACGACTAAAGTCAGGGAACTATAAGTAATTTATTCCAGACATACTTTTTTTTTTTAAATAATACACTTGGTTGAACATGTCTTCATGTGCTGACAGTAATTAATAATTAAGGATCTCTGAAAAGGAAACAAAAATAAAATAAAATCCATCATCTGTAGCAGTTGAAAACGCGTATAAACTTCGACCAATGTAGGCACTCGTACACGTTTTTATAAACCAATGAAGCCTCTCTACTTCATGCATGTACGAGCCCGCTTCTGGACCAATGGCGCTAGTGCATGTAAGAGAGGGGCGTGGCTTTAGAGGGAGCACAGAGGGGAGGGGGTGAAAACGTAAAACTGAGAGGATGCTAGTTTCAAAATCATCTTCGTTTTTAAAATTTACCAACCCTGACTTTAATGTTGGCCTAATCTTCAGTCACTCTTTAGCTCACCTTACATTGACACATTTCTTAGTTTACTCAACACTAGTTTTTCTTGAGTCTTTTTAAAGAAAGTTTGAATGTGCAGCCATTCGTCTGAGTTAACCTGAGGAGACAAAAACACAGCATGCCACAGGTCTGTTTTCTGTTATATGTGTGTGAAGAGCGGAGAGGTGAGCTGTGACACAGTAGATATGTGTTGGGACCCTGGGGCGACAAAAGCCCACTGTGCTTTGATCGAGTGTCTCGATCAATTGGTGAAGAGCCCTTTGATGTGGCCCTGGCGTTGTGTGTTTGTGTTTGTGTGCTGCGGTGGTCAAGAATCACGGAGAGGCTGGGACACGTAGAGACAAAGAACACAACAGTTCTTTTAAGGTGATGAGATAAAAAGATGACAAGTTGAAGTTTCCATATCATACATAGGTCTGTTAGCCACTTGTCATTGACAGCTGTTTTCATGGTAGTCTGGATTATGTGTTTGATGTGTACCTATACATTATTGTGAAATCTCACAAACATCTGGTCATGTATCCGTCATTTCATCCTCCTGCAGACCCTGAGAAAACCTGTCAGGTCAGTAACCAGCTTTCAGTGTTTCATAGTTTCTGCCAACACTTGTCCATGTAAAAATCTACAAGTCAAAAGTGTCTCTACTTCTTGACGGATCAGCCCATTGGTTTTCTAGTGAAGACACAGATCCTGTACGTCAGACTTTGACACACATATTACTTTCTGGAGTCAATTTTCTAAATCTAACAGCACCGAGGACTGTTCAGCTTCTTAAAGTAGCTTCCCATGATTCAAAGTTCAAATAAATCCTCATCAGTTTTAAACAAGGTCTCTTCGTCTGGTCTGTTTCTTTCTGAAACAAAACCGTATTCACCAGCTCTGCTCTCATGGCAGCAGCTCATTTCACTTTCAGCACTTTCAGGAAAAGTTGAATCTTGAAACACAACGCTGAGAGGAGTCAGACAGTGGGAGTATGTGAACTGGCACATCTCTGCACTTTGTGGGAAGCTGTTCCAGCAGCACATGACTTCCACAGAAATATTGGTTTAGCTGGTATATTTCAAATGTATGTTACACTCTCACACTCAATTTCTACCATTTAAAATGTTTTGACAAGTGCTGCGTTTTTTTTCACTCTTACACTTTGCTCTCGTCAGCATAAGCAGAGACGATAATAAAAAAAGTTAGCACATAGTCCATGCATGCTGCATCCTTTAAGCACCAAGGTTTCACTCCTGCCCAACATGGGTCTACTTCTGGAGTGGAAGTGCAGAACTACAAAAATCACAGAGGAACTACAAGATCACAGAGGAACCACAAGATCACAGAGGAACCACAAGATCACAGGAGAACTACAAGATCACAGAAGAACTACAAGATCACAGAAGAACTACAAGAACCTAGAAGACTTACAAGATCACAGAAGAACTACAAGATCACAGAGGAACTACAAGATCACAGAAGAACTACAAGATCACAGGAAGAACTACAAGATCACAGAGGAACCACAAGATCACAGGAAAACTACAAGATCACAGAAGAACTACAAGATCACATGAGAACTACAAGATCACAGAAGAACTACAAGATCACAGAGGAACGACAAGATCACAGAGGAACTACAAGAACCTAGAAGACTTACAAGATCACAGAAGAACTACAAGATCACAGAAGAACTACAAGATCACAGAGAAACTACAAGAACCTAAAAGACTTACAAGATCACAGGAGAACTACATGATCCCGCCTGAATAAAGAGAAACAACATGTTGCTTTGTCCTTCTGACGTTTATGTTGTTCATTTGATGGCTGTTTTGACATAATGTTGATCAAGTGATAGGCTATACTGTCCAGGAGAGTCTGTATATTGTGTTACATTTTGAAATCTACTCTGTTCGGCTTGATTTGTACTTGCAGCGCACTCGAGAATAGACTCGGGGCAGAGAGCTGCTGAAACAATACTGTTAAGATTTCTTTTTGGGCTTTTCATTCCTTCAGTAGAGAAAAGAGCCACAAGTCAGATTTGAACCCAGGAAGGCCACTTTAAGCAACCTTTGTACATGGGGATCACAAACTGACCACTCGGCCACCACGACCCCACAATGCAGCAATAAGCCAGCTAATGCATCACACACTAGTTAAGCCTGGTTCACACGGCAGGATAATTACGCTGATTTTGGCCCCGATTCTCCTCTTCTGATAATCTTAAAGACGCCCCAATCATCATCAGATAATCTTATAAGATCATCCTGCTGTGTGCAGTGTGTTCAGATCGCTCTCGTCTGGTCGGAAGAATGTCGGGACCGCTCCGATCTCAAATCGGGGATATTCAACATGTTGAATTGTTTTGGCCCGATCTCATGTGTGGTGTCCCCCGAGGAGAAACGAGCATGAGCCTGTTGAATGTGACGCAGAGCCAATCAGAAAGCGAGGTGACGGAGTAGCGAAAACACTGGTAGCAAAACAACAACTACTCACCTCCATGTCAACATGTAGCAAGTACAGTTCATGCTCCCGTTGTCTCCACTCCTTTGACCGACGCCTCTTTTTAAAACGTGTTTTTCAGATAAAAACAACACAAACGATCCCTATTACATCCTCTTTGTCCGTTTGTTGACTCTGGAATCACGTTTGATCTCGAGAGGTTTTGCGAGATTTCCCATCTGATCGGGGGACGTTCGCAAGTGAAATCGGTTCGTGTGTGGTGTGTTGATGTTGCCGTGTGGCCGCACACCACACACTGTACGACTGTAACTGTAAAACCTCCGATTATTTATCGCCATGTGTGTGGTCTCTCAAGTTTGGGAAATCAACTGGCAATTTTAAAATCCTGCCGTGTGAACCAGCCTTTACAGTCAACAAAGTGCATGACAGCCAGACTCTCAATCTCCTTACACTCTGAGTGTCTGTCTGCCCTGCCTCTCATTGCCACTTGAGTCAATGATTGTGTTTCCACAGTGAGTGCGGCGGTCTCTGGAGCAGGCCAGCAGCGCCACTATGCTCTGCTCCGCTTCAAAAACGCTGTGAGACTATTTTGGAGGCATGCGTCAAGACTTAACCTGCTTTTTTAAAGTATCTTGAGATACCTATTGTTATGAATTGGCGCTATAAAAATAAAGATTGAGTTATTGGTCGACTGAAGCCGGACATAATAGAACAAACCAGACAGGAAGTAAAATGCACAAAATAAGACGTAATAAACCAACTCCTGTATTTTCCTTCACTTTTTCAACATCACGTCAACACAGGAAACGAACAACAAAGCAACACGTCTGACTGTTTTTATCTTATTCTCCTGTGATGTGTGAACAGCTGCTCATAGCTGTGCTCACGTTCCAGAAACAGATCCAGTAGGGCGAGGCACGTGTCGTCTGACGGAGCTCTTCTGTAACTGAGTTCATAACGGCATGAACCGCTGTGTCACTGACATCACTGCCTGGTGCTTTCAGCGTGAATTTTCTGTCCGCCGTTCCTCTGACCCCGGCGCAGGAACATGACATCCCGTCTCAAGATCCTTCTCACAGAGCTATTACTAAGCTAAAATTGGCTCTGTTGTTTTTTCAACCTTGGGTAACGGCAATCATTGAGCAAAGCGTCAGACCTTTGGAATCACTGAATCACATGGGCAGTGATTCAGAAGTATCAGAGCCAGGATTACCGTGAGGATCGGGCAGACAGGATAGAAGACTCTGCCAGGAGAAGTGGGTGGTTAAAGCCCTCGCAAAAATGTGCCTTGTTTTAGGGTCAGTGGTCAGGACAAATACGTGCATTTTTTTCTTCCTTTCTGTTTCATTGATTTGCACAGTGGGAAGTAGATTGTAGAACAGAGTAGAGGTGAGCTGAGAATGAAAGCTGTGGTGCGATTTGATCTTAAGCCAGTGGGGAACTCAAGGATCCAGAGTCAGTCAGCCTTTCCAGTGCACTCAAGCTGACACATTAAATATTGTCTCCAACAGGGAGAGAGGGATTGTGTTTGGGAATGAGCCATCTCATTGAAATTGCTAACAACCACATGGACAAAATCAACTGGAGCGATTGCACCGATTGCACTTCAAACCTCTGTTCATGTCAGTGCAATTACTGGACGCTGCAACCAAATCATCAGTCTTCCCCCAGAGGAATCGAAGCATAATGTAGCATAGACGTCACATTGTTCCAGGTCAAATGCTTAGAAATAATTACTGCCCAATTTATAATGTGCTAATGAACACAGCAGCGTGTAGCGGTCTTCTGCAGGATGGGTTATTATGGTGCTCCAACAGGGGGGAAGATAATTAACAAGTCTGCAAATGAGCAAAGTTCTAACTTTGTGATGACTTTTATTTTATTGTGACCAATGAAAAATATCACAGTTTCTACTTGGAGAGAGTTTTCCCCAAACAGAATTTTACTTTCATATTTTATCCGAGCCGTTTGAGGAGATATTCTTTTAGTCTTATTTCTCTGCAGGAGTTTAGCTCCTCACATCTATGTTTCCCGTACGCCCACACTCCCTCATGGGCACGCTCTCACTCCCCTGCTGTCTCTCTATTCGTTCTCTTGTGTATACAGAAATGTTAAAAATTAATTGTATTTTACAATGACTAAACATCTCACGATCGACTGAGAATCAGTCCGCAGTCTACTTGTCGATCGTGATCAGCTTGTTGGGCACCCCTGCAATTTAGCATGGAGCAAGAAAACCCGAGCTACTGAAGTCCTTCCAGAGAGGGGGCGTGGTCAGACACAGCTTATTTACATATTTAAAGCTACAGACACAGAAACAGCCTGTTCTGAGCAGGGCTGAAAGAGAATGATCAAATACAGGATCAGAGTGGATTTAGAACAAGACACTTCACACGTTTAGGGAGCTCTGAGACTTCTTTACAATTGTTGAAAATGAAGAGAATATGTGACCTTTAAGTAGTAAAAGAGATTTATGAGAAGATTAAAAATAAAAGCAATGTCACAATGAAACCTGCTGTCTCCTTAAGTTATTATTGAAAACCTTAAAAAGCTCCTTTTTAAATAACTACAACTGAAACATTTAAAAAAATACCAGCTTTGAGTCTATGCATGAATAAGTGTGTTTTAATCGTGTAATTGTTTTGAAACTGAGAAAATTCCTTTCCAAGCCTGTCTTCACTGCTCCCGCTGACAGGTGGCACCTTAATTGGATAACATGTCCAAACCTGGAGTGTAATCAGAGAAGACACTGTCAATAGAGTCAAGGCTGCCCAGTTGACCAACAGGCTGTGGCCTTTTTCATCATCCGTTTAGAGATCAATATGAGGGACCTCAAGCTCATCAGGTCAACTTCACTGAAGACAGAACGAGAAAGAATTCAAGAGCTGTGGCCACAGAAGAATGAAAAAGTAGCGAGGCTGAGAAAAAAAACCCCACTGACAATAATAAAAGTTTTTTTTCTCACAAGGAGAGGTACAAGGAGAGAATAGATTGGAGGGCCAGCCGAGATTTTTTTTTATAATGAATCTCAGAGGAGCCAAAGGAAGAAAAAGTCTGTACCAGAAGGGTAAGAACCGAACACAAGGAAGGGGAAATACAGATTTACAAAGTGGAGTAAAAGACGTGAAGACTCCAGAAGAAGACAAACTGACATTAAAGTTACTTTAATTTGACTTTTATTTATTTAATTTAATTTTTATAATTCAAAGGTAATCCACAAATAATCAAATAAGTGAACTTTTGAACTGTGAATTAGCCTTAACAAGTTACTTTGACATTGTGACATCTAAATCAGTCTCCATCTGATGTGTTCAATGTCCAACATAGTTGGCTTGACGACTCGATCATTAATCCTTCTTGTACATATGAGCCAGGTTCATTCATCATCAGCCTTGTCAGAGGCGGAGCTTCAAGGAGCTGCTCTTTCATCAAGGTCCCTACACATTCAGTCCTGCAGACTTTGCTGATCTGACATTTTTTTCTAGTATTACCAACTGATTAAGAGCTTTTGGCTGTAAGCCTGTTAGCCATGTGATGTCAGAAAGCCAGAGATTTGACTCCGTCAGCAGTTTTGTAAATGTTAAAAGAGCCTACTGGGGGGCGCCAGAGGACTTAAGGAGAGGCACATAGACGCTTTTTAGTAAATGATGAAACTTAATACATCGTCATCAACAATGACAGGTTCTCTTGACAGTCCTGATTAGCATCATAGCCATCCTATATATCTTCATCATCAAACAAAACCACCATCATCATCATCATCATTAAAGGGTCTCTGCATACATGTTCCCACTATTACGAGATGTTCAGGATGAAATTAGTAAAACAAGGATTTTTTTAGCACACACACAAACAATTATCTTTCCTTTCTAACTTCAATAAGACTTTTTTATGACACAACATAAGGGCAACATTAGCATAATGTGTGTTGTACCTGTAAAACCAAACAGTGTTTCCAAGTAATATATTTGTTACGCTGTAGTATTTTAACTTAAATACAAACTTTAACAATGCATTTTGTAACTGTTAAAATAACACTAGAATAAACATATTTAGGCTTCAACAGTAAGTAGAGAATGACAGAAAACAACACATTTTGAACTACTTATTGTTCAGCTGTAACAAGAACATTTAACCAATTTTGTTTCTAAAGCACAATTACAGATTCTTCCACGTCATGTATTCTTATATAAAACATGTTGAAACACACAGACAACCAAACGGTAGCAAATAATTTAATTCCCTTGACACAAGTCCACTCATCTAACGTCAACCTCCTTCTGACCTCAACATCAAGGATTGTGGGGGTGTTGCCATGGTAAGTGTGAAACACGCCTGCAAGTGTTGGCTGTGTTCTCCGTCTCTGTGGCGCAGCTCAGCGCCGACCCACAAAAATACAAGGTAAGGGTCAGAGAGATGACACATTTCGCATGGCTTGTACTTCCATGTTTTTAGGGGTCGGCTTTGACAGAGGGCATCGCCAGCAACTGCAGGCGTGTTTCACAAAATATTAATGCAGATACAGTAGATATAAGGTTGAAAAATCTCTTCAGTACACCTTTAGCAGTATGTCAGTCAAACTCAGTGAAGTCCCTGATGAAGGAAATGGCGCATGGATTCATATCAGATGTTTTTCACTTTACAATTCTTCCAGTTTTCCTGCTTGTCTGGACCTTGGCACTGCACTTGCTAAAGTTAGGATTAATCCTGACAATGGACCAATTAGAAATTAAAATGGATGTGAATACTAATAACAAATAATTTTTGGAGAAATTATCTCAAAAAGACAAAAATTGCCTTCAGTTTCTTTCATGAAACTTTTAAATGGTGGAACCAATACAGGCCTTTTTTTTTTAAATTAACAAAAAGTGTGTGAGTTGACATGGATGTGTCAGAGTGGTGTGTAAAAATGTTTTGTATGTGTGTATGGTGGGAGGATGGGGGCATCGATTACAATTTTAATTTTGTAAATACAGTTAAGTTGAAGTCCCTAATCAGAATTTGAATTGGATTGAAGAAATGTTGCACATGTTAACAGAGCTGTGTCACACCGGACAGTCAGCCTCATTCAGGTTTGATGACAGGCTGAATAGTTCAAGGATGCTGTTGAGGTGTTGTGGGAAAAGACAACCCAATAAAATAAAAAGGATTACTTATTTTTGCATTGCAGATCTTGGTTAAAAAAAAAGAAAAAAAGATCTCAATCAAAATGGGAAAAAAAGATGAGTGTATAAAATTTGAATTTCCATTTCTGTGCAGTGTCTCAGTGGGAGCTTTTCTTTAAACCTCAGCCAAAACAATGCTGCATAATACACACATTTTTTGGCTCGTATTTGACATCTCAATGGCTGCCATAAACCCATTTAAGGAAATCAAATTTACAAGTAGGATATTAAATATAATCAACTTTTTTCATAAAAAAATTATAATGTTCTTTCAGTCCTCAAACTGGCATTTAAAGGGTTAAAATCCTGAAAATGAATCTGAACTGGAGTTAGTTGGAACAATATATTCTATTATATCGTGCAATATTCTTACGCTAAAATATTACAAGAATGTCAACAAAACAATCAATTTAATGCAATTAAATGTTTATTGAAAGCATGTGATAAACGTCCCCTTTAATCAAGTTACATAAATTCACTACATGGTATCAGTCAGACAAAGAATGCAGAACAATGGGCTAACCTCCAAATAATCAGGTCACATCATCATAAATCTGCAGGACCATAGGCAGGTGGTAACATTCACTAGCTGCCTCTCCAAATTCGAACAAGTGTTTTGCTGTAATATTTCAAAGACAGGATTATACAAGTCATGCAAATTTACACAATTCATTTGTATCTGGGATTTATATGCTGTTGGTTCCTAGTGAAAGGTAAGAGCAAGTCTATCAATCTGAAGTCTGCTACATCTTTTACTTTTTTAAATTTGTACTCATCATTTCGCCTCACCATGTTTTTCAGTGCTCTTGTGAATATTAGGTTAACAAACAACTTATTACCGCTGATTAGATCGATGAGGTGTAACGGTTGTGACGTCAAAATCCAGTGACCGCGGTGTAGTTAGCTTGTAGCATAATGTTAGCTTTTTACTTCTCTCAGCTGCATTAACTCTGCAAACTTCATATAAATGATGTTCATCTTATCCAGCTGAACTAAAGAGCTACACATCAGAAACGTGTGTTTGACACGGAGCTTATTTTCTGCAATGATCCAAAATCCAATGCAAAAATCCTATAGGAGAATTCTCGTTCGAACCCGTGGAGAAGCTACTTCCAGGTTGGCCTAGAAAAGTATGTCATCACTTTTGTTTTGAGGCGCAACACTGTCTGGAGCTTTACAATATGCTCCATGACTTCTGCTCTCTTCCCACCTGAGATAGGCATGTCATCAACATGCTCAAAGAAACAACAGACCCATTTGAATTGGGCAGGATATGAAAAGAATTTGAAGAGGGGCCCCTGCCCAGCATTTGGACACAACATTAGACCGAGGCAGTGACCCCTTCATGGATGATAGAAAATTGTTCAAAGTAAAGAGATGTGGTGGGACGAGGTTCTCTCCTCCTTCTGCCCAGTTTAAATTCATGGCTGCCTTGATTACGGACCCGTGCTGCACGACACTATATCTGGGTGGGTGTGCCACCTCACAGCATGCAATCTCTGAGCACTTCCTGGTTTCCGCATTGGCAGCGTGGTTTGGTGTGATCAGGCATGTTAATGCCCAGCGTGCTTGTTGTCCCGGCTTTATCTGGCTTTCTTTGTAACTAAGTTAATGCCTGTGATTTTGGTGCTGTTTTACAAGGCTCTGGACCTGTGTGTGTGTGTGTGTGTGTGTGT
Organism: Symphodus melops; assembly: GCF_947650265.1. Taxonomy (NCBI): domain Eukaryota; kingdom Metazoa; phylum Chordata; class Actinopteri; order Labriformes; family Labridae; genus Symphodus; species Symphodus melops. The sequence goes on from NC_136697.1 coordinate 5,650,615, forward strand.
GTGTGTGTGTGTGTGTGTGTGGTGACATGCTTTTCCGAGTAGTTAAGCTGCTGTTTTTGGTGGCTCATCCTCTCCCGTAACTAGGATACAGCTTGGCTACTTTCCGGCCAGCTGCGCACCTCGGCGGACAGCTAATCATCGTCCTCTGCTCCCCGACATTATTGCTGTTTTGTCTTGTCTGGATTTGATTTGTATTGGCCTCCACCAGCCTATTTCAGGCTCTACCTTATGGCCTTGACTGGCCCGACGCAGCGGTTGGGCTCACGTGTTTGTGTCACCTCAAACACCTGAATGCTTCTCGCCATCATATTGCAAAGTTTTCATGTTTATTTAGGTTTTGTGTTTATTTGTCAAATAAATGACTTTGTTTTCCTGTGTTAAATTCTGTGCATTGCATTGTTGTACTGACACTAAAACTTAAATTGTTAATGCTACTGCCACCTTGCCACAGTAAGAAGGAAACATTTCTCACCTTTTTGCACTGTCCCCACATGGAGATTAACTTTAAATGCCTTTTCGGTTCTGAACTCCATCCAATTCCATCTTCCATTATCGAGCAGTGGCAGACCTTTTTTTTAAACTCACACTGTCAGGATTAAAATATGTTCACATGAAAGACAACTATGACTAAAATACACCTTCAGACTGGGATGATGAGTGATGATGAACATCACACAGGCTCTGCAGGGGAGTTTGTGTTTACGTATGCTGAGGTGAGACTGAAAAAGGATCCGAGCTGTTTCTGACATGTTCCTTCACTTGGACTCCCCCGATGAAACCTTTATCTCCCAGCATGACTGCAGGAAGTGCTGATCTCTTCAAACAGGAAACATGAAGGAAACAAGAGAGAGAATCAAAGGAAATTGTTCCAGATCTGCAAAGTTATCCTCTGCTTGTTTTCTTAATCAAAAGGACCATTTTTTAAAACTGCTACGATAACGCTTTAGGGGATTCACTTCAGTGTCTTTAGCGGTAGGTGTTGTTGGTAGGCTGAGGGAAGCATGGGTCAGTGCTGATGTCACACTTTAAGGGGGTGGTGGCTCTGACTCACCAGCATCCCTTACCTGCACCTGGGCTAAGGTGAGGGCACATTGTGTTAACTGGAGGCCATGAGGAAGATGCCAAGATGCAAGACATTGACAATAGACTGAGTTCACCAAAATCAGAAACAAGAAGAAACAGCCATGGCAACCGCTCGCTGGCTGAGTCCATCCTGCTAACTGTGGAAGTTTTTGGTCATTTCGCAGACCCCTACAAAAACCCTCTTCCTACTTTTAACATGTACCGTGCAGCTCAAACGAGCCTGTTCTGTGTGGATACAGAGGTTTTTGCAGTGAAGGAGGCATTTAGAAGTATATCATATAGCGGTTTCCTTGTAGTAAAACTACGAGTTTAGAAGACCTGCTCTTAAAGAGGATTCAGGAACAGTACCCGAGTACGATACGTTTATGCTCACACTGATCACATGAGCCGGACATTGGGTCAAGTGTACTCCGATCTGATCTGGGCCCAGGTCAGTCGTGTGAAACCACCCTACATGTTGATTCCCCAAAGACAAATAAACAGCATCCCAACTGGGCTCTGTAATCTGCATTGTGCACCTCTGGAATTATCTTTTGTTCATGCAGACCATAGACTGTATGTATCTCCTTGTGTTGTGTTGATGCCTCCTGCTAACATATCACACAATTAACATACAAACAAAGAGATCCACAGCTCCCGTAGGTCAGTGAGTCCACAGCAGAACAGATTAGTGTGAAGGTTTGAAGGAGACAGTTGTGAAAGTTGATTGACTCTTGTGTTGGTGCTCGTTACATTTCTCCTCTCACAGCTAAACACAGAGAAATGAACACACGGACATTTATCAGCATGATTATCACTAACAACGACAAAGCTCGTTTGACCCATGCGTCATCTGTAAACATGTTGGAGGCGGGGTTTATGACACCCCCTGCAGCCAATCAGCAGAGGGAGATCTAAGTCTTGTAGCTTTACACGAGGTGAGATGTTGCATAGTCCATGATTTATAAAGTTTATGATACAGACACTGAATCTGTGCACTTAGCCAATTATAAACTACTGGAGAAGAAGTGTGTGTGTGTGTGTGTGTGTGTGTGTGTGTGTGTGTGTGTGTGTAAGGCAGCCAGTGAGTGACTAACAGAACCAGGCTGAATGATTGAGTTGTTTGTACCTGACATGATGCATGATGCATGATGTTGTAGCTGCAGACAGACGAGTATTGGAAACCAATGACAGATCGATATGTCGGATGACCCTGGACACTCTCCTTCTGCAATTCCAGCAGTCAAGGTTAAAATGCTTGTGCAAATTGTGTTCACTTATTCTGTATGTTTTAACCTTGAAACATAGTCAGGTCTGCCTTGTTTACCATTTTCTGTCAATAAATTGTGGCATAGACCATTGATCCATAACTGCTGTCACTTTTTAAAAAGTGGTATCAAACCCGAGGTCGCGGCGTGGTGCAGTGAGCAGGAGCGTGGTAATAGGCTCACAGGGGCGTTCCACATGTGGTGTCCTTGAGCAAGACGATACCTCAATCATCTCTGTGTGGCTCTAAGCCGGGTGTTGAAGGGTTACAGTTTGTCCCACAGTAAGTCAGAATGACTTTATATCCACATTAGTGTTTCACATTCTAGTGGTTTTTAACCTGTTTGAGTGACAAATCCCCCCCCCCCCCCCCCCCCCCCCCCCCCCCACCATGAAAAGCTTTAGCGGTGGCGATTGATTGGCAGACCCACTAAGAGAAGCTTGCAATGCTCTTTGTTTGAATCTCTGCTAATCTTTCTGAAATGTCATAAATCACTTCATCACACAGCTCACTGTAGGTGTTCTACATTAATAATAATCAAAATGATATTCAGTGCAGTGCCCGGTCTCGTAAATCTGCATACAAATAACACGACATTACACTATCAAATTGCGTGCCATGCATGCGCCAAATTGCAATTTTGCTTGCATATGATACGACTAATTTACATGTTTAAATGTCATTTCCAATGATCAGGGCAGGTAAAAAAAAGCCTTTATTTGACAGCAAATGCTTAAAAAGTACTCAGGGCATGGAGCGCCTGTGGCAGCTCAGGTTCAAATCCAAACTTAGGTTTCTTTTATGAATGTCATACCTCTTACGCTCTCTGATTTCGTTCTCTCTCTTCTGACTGTCCAATAAAGGCACAAAGGCCCAAAAATAAATCATTAAAAAACACTTAGAGCATAACAGATGGAAGCTAGGACACATTTTTCATTTCAATTTCCAAGTGAAAATCAGATTGACAGAACAGACTCTGGCCTGTTTTTGCGACACGTACTCGAAGAGAAAGAGGTGGAATTAACTGCAAATCTTGAAATTGTCAGATAGGTGAGCGCCTTGGCAGCGGTTTGATCCATTCAGGCGTGCTATCTCGCTATCTGTTAGTGCCAGGTTTAACTCCCATCTCTGAGGCTTATACATTTGTCAGCTGCAAACCTGCCGCCAGCTCTTTGCTCTTCAATCAATCAGCATTTGGCACTCAATAGAGCGCAGCACTTTGCTCTTTTTCTCTCCAGCTATAAACCTGGGTTACGCTCCGGAGATGGAGACGCGAGCTGAAAAGAGTGAGAGAGGCTGAGAGACGAGCAGGGCGGAGAAGAAAACAGGAGGCTGGGTGGGTTAAACATGCACAATGAGAAGATTTCCATAGACTGTCGTTTTCTGAATGTGCATCATAAGGAGAGGTGTATTTCATAGGGGTGTCACATATCTATACATAAATCCAAACTCTTCCAGGTGGTTCATCTTAGAAATCAAAGAAATGTGCACAACCTATAACCATTAGACCAGTTTAATCATCCCTTATATACTCAGGCCAAACATTGTTTTTTTTTTCGAGCGTGTGTTTGTGTCACCTACACGTCAGTTACAGTACATTTAACCAGCAAGTATTATCTTCTGTTGAATCAATCACAGATTAAGTCACAGATTCAATCATTTTATTAGATCAGGAAATTGAGACGTTTAAAAAATATATTTACTGTACTTATTTTTTAAATAGGTAGTTCCCCTGCAGAGCCCCCTCTGAACGCCCCCTACATTACAACATTATAGACTAAAAACGTAAACCCATCAGAGAATAATAAATGATTGTTCCAAAAGTTCTCTCTTAATTTATCTTTGATAGTTTTAGACTCTTCATATAATCAGCCTGCTCATCATCCGATGTGTGTGCATCTCTGACTGCTGTACGTGCATCCAGCATGCACTATATATCTGCAGTGTTTATAACTCAGCGCAGTTTCACAGAATCTGAGTGGAGACGTTCACAGACTGAGACTACAGAGACTGAAAGAGGACGTTATCGATTTGCTAGCCGCAGACACGGTCGGAGTGTACATGCGTTACTCTGGTTTTATTGTTTTTTATGCCTGCTTTAAGTGTTTCCTGTTTCTTTTCACTATTTAGTGTTTCCTGTTTCATTTATAAATAATAACCTTTTATGGCCTCTCTTGTTGAACCTGTTGTACATGTACTGGTTTATTTCCAGTACATGGACCAGTCTGCAGTGTTTCCTGTTTCAATCTGGAGCTCCTGTTTCTTGTCTTGCCTTCGTCTTGGTTCCTTTCATGTTGATTGCCATCATTGTTTTCACCTGTGTCTGATTAACTCTGTGTTTATGTCGTCTCAGCGTTCCTTCACTCTGTCTCAGTTCATACATCGACCTCGCCGTGTTCTCTGTGATGTTCTCTGCTTGTTGTTTCTCCTTTTGGGCTGTTTGTAAAAAAACAAAAAAAAAAACAAACCAACACTTTTTTCTTATCAGTTAGGTTTGAGTACTTTCTGTTATTCAAAGTGACAATATCATTATCCTCAAGTGGCTGACAGGAATGGATAGTGTGTGAGGCTGAAGTGATTGTTCTCGGATATGATCTCTTGAGATGCATCGTAAAGGGAATAGGTCCATCTTTGTGTGTGTGTGTGTGTGTGTGTGTGTGTGTGTGTGTGTAGGACAAATGAATCATTATTCAAATGATTTGTCTTCCACATTTGTTCAAGCGTGGCTGCTTCCCCCCTCAGCATGAATGATAGCATGATTACAGCATCACTGTTATGTAGCTCAATCAGACTTCATCTGTATACAAAACTAGAACTGGATATTTTGATCTGATTTAAGACGGAACCTTTAAAACTCTTCATTAAGTGCATGAGTCTCTCCATATCAACAAGTGTCCCTGGAATAAAAACACAAAAGATCCGTACAGGTATTTTTAATTGTAAGATGAAAAGAGTTCAAGCTTTATTACCCACCTACTCAATCTAAATAAAACATCTACATGTTGAATCACTGGTAAGTGTTTTAATCGCATCTTTTAATGTGAATATCAAGAGATTTTTCATGATCATTGCTGATCAACTCTCGCAGTGTAAGCCGAGTTTAACATCGATCTCAGAAGAGGAATCTTAATCATCAAAACAAAGAGAAAACCTACAAACCCCAGCGTGTTTAAGAAAGGCTTGGAAAATGGAATTGTCTTCTGGTCAGATAACGATGATCATTATCACACTGCATCACACATTCACTCTGTGAATTTCAGAGTCCCCTTTAAACAATAGCACATCTGGGGCTTTTATTTTGAAGGTGGACAAACTAAAGTGTGATGCTTCACAGCACTTCAATAAACGGCGAGCAGGAAAAAAAAGGTTTTCTCCGGTGTTGTGTCGCATAGAACCCCCTCCGTTCTTGTTCTTCCTCCAATGAGAGCGACTGAGAGGAACAGACACATCCGCATCGCGGGCTGCTAGGACAGGCTGCGATTGGTAGAATTTATCAAATTAATTAGTGGACTAAAAATTATATATTGTGTCTCGTACTGACAACATCTCAAATATTTCCACGAGCTATCAAAACCAGAGAAATTCTCCATTTTAGTGTCTACCGTTCCGGATAATAATAATACATTTTATTTAATGGCTTTCAAACCACCCAAGGTCGCCTTACAGAGGATAAAAGCAATACAGAAGATTAATACCAAACATAAAACAAACAAAAGACAGGTGTAGTGTGCAGTGACCGTTACAGTGAGTATGCCAGTTTAAACAGGTGGGTTTTGAGGTGGAGGTGGACTCTGACTGTCTTATGTGGGGGGGAGGGGTTTCCATGTCTGGGTGCCGAGTAGCCAAAGGCTCGGGCACCCATGGTACTGTGTGGGGATGGTTAGCAGTCCAGCAGAGGTTGAGCGGAGGGTGCGTGAGGGGCTGTAGTGATGGAGGAGGTCGCAGAGGTAAGTGGGGGCTAGGTGGTGAAGATCTTTGTATGTCAGGAGGAGGTTTTTGTAGTCAATGCGATATTTTACAGGGAGCCAGTGAAGTCCAATGAGAATGGGGGTGATGTGATCAAATGATCCGGGCGGCTGAGTTCTGGATGAGTTGCAGTCTTTTGATGAGTTTGGCAGGGAGTCCAGTGAGGAGGGCATTGCAATATGCGGGAAGTGACAAATGAGTGAACCAGGATTTCGGTGCTGGACTGGGACAGTGATGGGCGGAGTCTGGAAATGTTACGGAGGTGGAAAAAGGTAGTCCGGGTGATGTTTCTAATGTGGGGAGCAAATGAGAGGGTGCTGTCCAGAATGACGCCAAGGCTTTTGACTTGGGGGGAGAAGGGTACAGGGAAACCTTCAATGATGATGGGTGGAACTGGGGTGTGTTGTGAGTTGGTGAGGGTGGATTTGGAACCAATGAGCAGGGCCTCGGTTTTGTTTCCGTTGAGTTTCAGGAAGTTCCTGCTCATCCAGCTCTGAATGTTGTCCATGCAGGTGAGGGAGGTGGGAGGGGTGGCGGCAGTGGGTTTGGAGGAGATGTAGACCTGTGTGTCGTCGGCGTAACAGTGAAAGTGGATCCCATGATGGCGGAGGATTGTGCCCAGGTGGAGGAGGTAGATGATGAAGAGTAATGGACCCATGACTGACCCCTGGGGGACACCCAGTGAAACCCCCGAACACCCAGACTTGCAGTCTCTTATTTGCACGAATTATTGGCGGTCAGTGAGGTATGATGTAAACCTGCGGAGTGCAGCACCAGTGATCCCAATGCCAGCCAGGCGGTCCAGGAGTAATGTGTGTCGAATGCTGCGCTGAGGTCAAGGAGGATGAGAATGGTCAAAAGTCCGGAGTCAGCTGCACAGAGGAGGTTGTTGGTGATTTTGACTAGGGCTGTTTCAGTGCTGTGTTTTAGACTTTAGACTTTATTGTCCCCAAGGGGGAATTCTTTTTCACCAAAACAGTACAGTTTAAGGGCTGCGCGCCGACAGGGAGTGACAAAGAAACATACATGGGGGACAACAGGACATACAGTGCATTTGGTTATGAGGGGACTGGGGAATTAAACTGAGGTGATCTATGTCATGCATTTTATTGAGTTTTGAAATTCCCGAGGAAGGTAGGTTTTGGACGCAAACCGGATTGGAAAGGTTCATGGAGGTTGTTTGTGTTGAGGTGGGACTTGAGTTGTGCGGCAACCAGCCTTTCAAGTGTTTTAGAGATAAAGGGGAGGTTGGAGATGGGCCGGTAGAGGTTGAGGTCAGTTGGGTCAGCACCGGGTTTTTTCAGGTTGGGAGTGATAGCAGCTAGTTTGAGAGTGGGGCGATGCCATGACACAGACAACATGTTTAACGTTGCCACGGATACACTAGTGTCAAGTCACAGGTTTGTCTTAGTCATATTGAACAAGAACTTTGTGCATATTCCTGCGATGAATAGGTGAGCATGTTGAATATCATTGTTCACACCACCTTCAGCATTTCTGTTTGGTAAAGAGAAACAGCGCCCCCTCTGTTTTAAGCAGAGACACAGTCGAGCAGGTTTTCCTTCAAATTTGACCTGTTGACATGTCTGAACTCAAATTAAAAAATTAAATGACCTTTCCTTGTAAAATTTGCTTTTTGTTTATGGAAATGTCTATTTTGCCTAAAAATCCATGCAGAATAAAATAGTTATTTTATTTTATAATGGAGCACCATTTACATAACAAATGATCATAAAACAGACGCAGAGGTTTTCTATATTTATCTTACAGAGCCGGCTAAATGTCCAACCAGTATGCACTGTGTGCCCTGTGTGGAGCAGACTAATAGCAGGTACGGTGGTGTGTTGGGAGATTGTGTTCATTAGCCAGGAGAGCTTTGAGAAGTACAGTTTTTACACAAGTAGTGTACTCCATCCTGCACGCTGTGCAGCAGTGGAGGCCGTCACCTCTGTCAGTGCACAAGAACAGATTCTCTCCTCCAGCAAACCAAAACTAAAAGAGAGAAAAGTTTCCAAACAAATCTGAAAATGTCTCTGCTGTGCAGTGTCCTGTGTGTATGTGAGATGCTCTGCTCTGGGATAATCTGCTGTTTGTTGTCGTTTATTTTTGTATTACTATGTGATGTTTTAATTGTGACCTGCTGAGGGACTGCAGATAGCTCTAAGCTAACGATGTTTAACGTTGTACACGGTCCCTTAACAAAACAAAGACTTCATTCTGAACATGTTCTTCTTGTTTCTTTCTGATTATTAAAGGTCTTTATGTTTGTCAGCTCACAAAAGATGGATTAAGAAGATCTCAACTTTAGCCTCTGATCATGACTGAGTTGCAGGAAGTAGGTCGGTGGTCGTGTGCAGCCCACTAAAAGATTCAGTGGTGCTTCACAGTTCAGGAAAGAGGGGCGAGAAGCTGTGTGCCGAAACCTGCACTCATAAGCAGGCACAGTCGCACTTCAAGCAAGAAAACACATCTGCTAACTTTATGTCCTCTTAAACAACACTCTGTCTCCTTCATGGACGCTTCCAGCAGCATGATTTCCTAAACTGTGTGCAAGGATACGTCAACTGACTGCAGTGCGCTCTGTGATTTTGGTGATTATTTCTGTGCAGCAGATCAGCTCTCTCTTTCTTTTCTCTTGTTCAGTGCAACAAGCCAGTCTATATACACTCAACAAAAATATAAACGCAACACTTTTGTTTTTGCTCCCATTTGTCATGAGATGGACTCAAAGATCTAAAATTCATTCCAGATACACAATATTACCATTTCTCTCAAACATTGTTCACAAATCTGTCTAAATGTGTGATAGTGAGCACTTTTGCTTTGCTGAGATAATCCATCCCACCTCACAGGTGTGCCACATCAAGATGCTCATCAGACACCATGATTAGTGCATAGGTGTACCTTAGACTGTCCACAATAAAAGGCCACCCTGAAATGTGCAGTTTTTGCTTTATTGAGGGTCTGGGGACTCAGAACCAGTCAGTATCTGGTGTGACCACCATTTGCCTCATGCAGTGCAACACATCTTCTTCGCATAGAGTTTATCAGATTGTCAATTGTGGCCTGTGGAATGTTGGTCCACTCCTCTTCAATGGCTGTGCGAAGTTGCTGGATATTAGTGGGAACTGGTACGCGCTGTCGTATACGCCGGTCAAGCACATCCCAAACATGCTCAATGGGTGACATGTCCGGTGAGTATGCTGGCCATGCAAGAACTGGGACATTTTCAGCTTCCAAGAATTGTGTACAGATCCTTGCAACATGGGGCCGTGCATTATCTTGCTGAAACATGAGGTGATGTTCATGGATGTATGGCACAACAATGGGCCTCAGGATCTCATCACGGTATCTCTGTGCATTCAAAATGCCATCAATAAAATGCACCTGTGTTCTTCGTCCATAACAGATGCCTGCCCATACCATAACCCCACCACCACCATGGGCCACTCGATCCACAACATTGACATCAGCAAAGCGCTCACCCACACGACGCCACACACGCTGTCTGCCATCTGCCCTGAACAATGTAAACCGAGATTCATCCGTGAAGAGAACACCTCTCCAACGTGCCAGACGCCATCGAATGTGAGCATTTGCCCACTCAAGTCTGTTACGGCGACGATCTGGAGTCAGGTTAAGACCCCGATGAGGACGACGAGCATGCAGTTGAGCTTCCCTGAGACGGTTTCTGACAGTTTGTGCAGAAATTCTTTGGTTATGCAAACCAATTGTTTCAGCAGCTGTCTGAGTAGCTGGTCTCAGACGATCTTGGAGGTGAACCTGCTGGATGTGGAGGTCCTGGGCTGGTGTGGTTACACGTGGTCTGCGGTTGTGAGGCCGGTTGGATGTACTGCCATATTCTCTGAAACGCCTTTGGAGACGGCTTATGGTGGAGAAATGAACATTCAATGCCCGAGCAACAGATCTGGTTGACATTCCTGCTGTCAGCATGCCAATTGCACGCTCCCTCAATGCTTGCGCCATCTGTGGCATTTTGCTGTGAGACAAAACTGCACATTTCAGAGTGGCCTTTTATTGTGGGCAGTATAAGGTACACCTGTGCACTAATCATGGTGTCTGATGAGCATCTTGATGTGGCACACCTGTGAGGTGGGATGGATTATCTCAGCAAAGCAAAAGTGCTCACTATCACACATTTAGACAGATTTGTGAACAATGTTTGAGAGAAATGGTAATATTGTGTATCTGGAATGAATTTTAGATCTTTGAGTCCATCTCATGACAAATGGGAGCAAAAACAAAAGTGTTGCGTTTATATTTTTGTTGAGTATATATGACAAAATGATGCAAAAAACTGATCAGAAAACAGAAACGTTTGCTGCTTAAAGACCCCAGACCCCCATTACCTCATGGTGCCAACTATTAAATTGCAAATAGGCTTTATCTAACTTTTTATTGGCATTAATAATGTACCAAGTTAAACAAAGATCCGTCTTTGTTTGGATAGGGGAGCATGAAAAATGTTTATCCTTAAAGGGATCATGGCATGTTATCATGTAGTTGTGTTTTAAGGGAGTGCTGCAGCCAATCAGTCTCTTTTTCTTTCACACATTTCTGTCTCTTTTTGTCGTCCTCATGTCATCTGCTGAGCATCTAATGAAAATAAAAAACATGGCCCAAAAGGAAACATGTGTGACTTTATGATCCAATAGATGTCGCCCTTGAGCACCAGCATTAAACCAAGACAAACCAACCCCTCTCCACTCGTTCACATGGAGGAGTTATGAAGTCGAAGGCAGCATTATTAAGCACCATCGAGAGCTAGCCGCGGACAAATTTTCCTTTTTCCTTTGCTTTTGCTGCAATCGCCTGTGTCCTTAATTGTTGTGTTGGCATGTTCATTTTAGCACACTTCGGTTAGCTCGTAGCTTCATATTGCACATGAATGGACACAGAATGACCGAGATGTAAAAACCTTTACGTGACATCCAAATAAGCAGAGAGTGTGTTCTCAAACAGCTTTATACACACAGCTGTCCTGTCCTTTTAAACATGATATAAACACGGCTCTGATGACAATACAGCTGGATTTATTGATTCTCATGATTGAAATGAGTTTGAGAATGTCTCCCCTTCAGTGTCTCTCTGCTGTATACTCGTCCTTGACTGTACGTTTCACAAGGGACCATTCTGTATTTTCCTTACGTCTGATGTTAGTGGTGAAAACCTGCCATCTCTTTTTTTTTTTTTTTTTTTGAAGATTTAGAGTCCGAGTCGAACCAAAGCCTTCATTAAAAATCTGCTCTGGTGTTAGAAAGGTGAGGTTCAAAAAGGTCATGATTGTATAAGACATCGTCAATGCTCTGAATAAATGAGAAGAGACGAGTGTATTTCTGATCACAGGTGAAGCATCCTCTGTTCACACACATTCTCAATTCAATTGATGTTCTTTATACCTTCAAGCTGTGTGCAGACTGTGTGTCGTTTCCCTGTGATCCTGCAGACTGAACCTTCTCTGAACTCCATGTACACACTGGTGTGATGTTACTTGTGTCTGTGTACAGTTGTGATTTCATATTTGACCTATTCAAATAAACTTCAGGAAATATCACAGCTTGGAGCTTCACGTTTTAGAATTCAAAAGACATCAATTCATACTTTTGCTTCTATTATCCAGGGCCCAAACAAGTTAATCCACCCGTCGCTCTCCCTACCAATATTTTCCACATCCCTTTAGGGAATCCTGAGGATTAAATGTGCCAAATGGGATATATAATCCCTAAAGCAACTCTGGGTCAAGCCCAGTGTAACCAGTTGGATGTCACCACAGAATGCATAAAGAAAAGAATCCTCCTCAGTAAATGTTCGCAGAACCTCAGCTGGCTGTGTTTGGTGTTAAAGAGCAGCGGCTCGACGCTGAGCTTTCTCAGGATGTCTGAGAAATGTCTGAACTCTTCGCTGAGACTGAGCCAAGCCGGTCAGCAGAGGAAACTCTATTTGGCTTCATGTATCCAGAATCTTGTATTTCTTTGTCAATACCCCAAGGCTCACAAAGTTTAGAACTGGTACATTAAAAAGGCTCTGCGGACTGTCTCTACACGATTACTTCTGACACTATACGCTAACCTTCTGCCAGTCCGACAGTTCCTTTTTATCTTCATTAATAAACCAGATCTTAAAACCACTGATCTATTTAACTCAAACAGTGTTTGCTAAAGATCTGATACAGAACAACAACCCAACCCTTCTTTGCACTTTATGGACATTTTCTCTTCCTTTAAATCCTAACATCGTGAGATCTGATATATCTTCGTTTAGAGTTTCTTTTTTTCATTAAATATTTCATTTATCAAAATCCTCTCAAGACTTTCTCTGATAATGGGTTTCCATTTATCCATTAATAGTTTCATGTCAAAGTTTTAAAAAGCTGTTTTCAAATTATCTCATTTTATTTGATTCCCCCGGATGGGTTTCAGGTCACATATTATGCAAAACACATTTCACCATGTTTCTCTAACACTTGGGCCTTGTTCACACCTCCAAATCAGATTTTTAGCTCATGCAGATTGTATGTAGTTTATTTTTTTTGCCACTGTGGACATACAAATCAGATTCAACCCATAACACAGGTGGTTTCACAGATCTACAGATCCAACTCAGTCTAAACGTCTCAGTCGCTTCAATGTGTCTTCTGCATCACTCGCAAAGCGACACCATCGACAAGAATGACGTAGATCCGGTGAGCCAGAAGTTAATTCAAGGCGCGTTATACAAACTGGTCTAAGCTTTGGTCCGTGGAAGAAAACAGCAAGAATAAAAACAAACATGTAGTAAAACAAGCGGAGAAATAATCACACTTCTCTTTTATCCATTTGTGTAACCTGTTAACATAGAAATCAATGTGGATCAGACCAGGTCAACACAGACAGGCAGATCATATCTGGTCACTTGTAATTTGTAAAGTGGACGTTCAGTCAGTGAGATCGGATTCTGATTTGGGAAAAATTGGATTTGGGCGGCAGGCCGATGGAGCTTCAGCATATATTAAAAAAATTTCACTTTGGTCATTTTTTCTTTATACTCCAAAGCAGCTGAAACAGGAAACTCTCCAACGTCAAGCTCAGACAAATTGAGATGTTTGAAATAATCAAGTGATATAGATTTAACAAGCCCGTTGCCAAGGTTCGGCACTTCCATCATGCTGGACAGTCTTCATCCACTTCATACAGATTTCCTTAAAGATTGATTTGATGCCAGCATTTAATCATCCCAGAGCAAACCTGTGGGTCCTGACCCTCTCTTTGAAAACAGTAGGAAACATACAAAATAGTGTGCCTGCGGCTCAGCTGTGGCCCACAGACCTCCTGCCGAGGCCGGCTGAGTGGGTAATTAAAGTATTTGTGTGCTGTTCAGGCTCTGTGTCAGAGGAGTGAAGCCACTGTAATGGAGGTATTACGAATTATTTCCTTTTGAATGAATTCCCCTGATCCAAACTAGACATGAATACTATGATCTGAGACGTGCTCAATAAAACAGGCGCCTCTGGAGCGAGTTGATGTGTTCATGCTTTTCATGTTTTACATCAACCAAAGGCTGTTGAATAAAAAGTACGTTTGTGCAGAATTTAGATATCGAACCCAAAAAAATGAACATTTCTTTTGAAAGCTTTACCACACGCTGGTCGCTCTCACTCACCGTGCAGCAAGACACAGGTGCTGCATACTGTGCAGCAACGTTTTTTGTGATCATTTTTTTATTATTATTGATGTTTAAATATTGTCATTTTAGAAATAATACATGAGATTTTGCCAGCAGCCCACAAATATAAAGGAATCATATCCATAAACGTAATGCATGTGTGTGCAGCTGCAGGTAGAAGAAGAAGGAAAGGCAAAGGTAAATTTAAATGTGTCTTTAAATGAGCTAAGTCCCCCTTCCAAAAAATATCCTTAAGAGTATGTATAATCTTATTAGATTGGTCTCCCTCCTATTTGTAGACTGAAGTTATGGGATATGGGTGAACTTTTGTATATTGGTTATTATATATATATATTTTTTTTATATTTCATATTTTTTTTTGCAGTCTCTGAATCCAGAAACATGATCATATGTGGATGCATCTGACGGTCTGCTGACCTGTATGAGTGTGAGAGCCGCTCAGCCTCGTGACTGCTCCTTTAATTCAGCTGCTGATACATTATGTGTTTGGAGACCGTCTTTACGTTTCAGGAGGAATGCACCAGTCGATCAACATCTCTCTACATAAGGCTTTCCAGCAGTGTGTTGCATTGTATTTATCTCCATCATGCACATCCTGGTGTTACATTGGCAACAAACATGGTGACAGGTTGGCGAGGACTCGACCCCGCATGTGTGATGATTGACTGACATCTGAAACAGGCCGTGATAGCCGTAACTTGCTTTCTACACAGCACATGGATAAACGTCCGGAATTTCGAAAGGTGGCTCGAGTTTCCAAAGTGCAGGACGTGAAACGATGAAAATGCTGTGTGGTCTGTCACAGAGTGAGACAGCTGCTCACCTTACTTACACTGTTCGTCTTTTTGGAAGTCCTGCTTGATACGAACTGCATGAGCAGAATAGGCTGCAGAGGAGTTAAACTACTTTGTGTTCTGCTTTAAATTTGTTATGGAAACTCTTTTTCCCCAGGATTTTCATCGAATGCTCTTAATAATGGAAACGAATGCCATAGAAGAGAGATTTAATCGAAAGTGACACACTATTCTGTCCAATAAAAATCTTTTGGGAGTTTGCTGTGAAATAAACAAAGGAAAAAAGGTGCAGGCTCTTATGGACCACTTTTCAATTCAAAGCCACATCTCGCTATTTCATCCAGACGGATCAGCAATACGTCAGGTTATTGTGCATTTAAAGGATATTGTAAATTCACAACAAAAAGGCATCCTCAATTTAGCCTGAACAACTTTGCAGAGGTGCACTTGTAATTGATGCTTCTTGAAGCGTTGCCTATATTTCCATAAAGCTACTTTGTATTAGCGTCAGTCTTCCCTGCAGGGAGCAGGCAACAGAAGGAGAACGCAATTACCAAAATGTTTGTGTAGCCACTCTGGCTAACCACCGCAGCATATTTTACACCAACATGTGGTGGAGAAGGTTCACCACAAAATGAGTGTGTGAGTGTCTGCATGAGTCATGCATGCCTCCTGAGATATTACCCTTCACTATTGTTATTCAGAACTTGTTTAGCTGTGAGCCAAGCCTGTGCTACACCCACTCCCATGTGTGAGTGTGGAGAGGCTGGTGCTCCAGTGATCTGTCTCCCACTGTGCCCTTATTACATTACACAAGCCTGTAACGACTCACTGGCTGCCTGTTCCCAAAGATCACCTCCAACGTTCTTCACTCACATCCATATAGCCGGCTGTGGAGATACAGTACATTATAACAGACTTTATATGGTGTAAGGATCTCATTTGACACTCCTGAGGCAGACAAAGTCAAACTCACAATCTGTAGACTTAGAAAAAGAGTTGGTTGAATGGCAAGTTTTCATTTAAGAGGCCTGAATGAAAGGGACTAGAGGGCTATGTAATGTGACCAGCTGTATTAACTAATTCATCCACGGGCGTACAAAAAGAGGCGGGCACTGTTTAGGCAGGAAAGGAATAAGAGAGATGTGACATCCGGCCAAGTTTAAGAGTTATAAAGAATCCTTTCTGCTCCTGTCCTTCACACGTGTGAGTAAACTATGCTGAAAAATGTTATCTGTGTTTGGGTTCAGTAGGTTTGTAGCTCACTAAAACCTCCTTTACATCTCATATTTTGCAGGTTAATGATTATAGGACAACAGCGTGAGGAACTTTAGACAAGTGGGCCTGGGTCCCACATAGGGACCTGGGTTGGAAACTGAAGGGTCGCTGGTTCAAGTCTTGATGCGGACCAAAATATGGAAGTTTGTCTGGTGGCTGGAGAGTTGCCAGACCACCTCTCGAGCACTGCCGAGGTGCCCTTGAGCGAGGCTAACTGAAGTGGCAAAAACTAAAAAAAGGTTTGTCCTGTAACCTTTCCAACCTCTTCTTATTTTTACCACTTTGGAAGAAACGGGAGCAGTTCATCAAACACCAGCGAGAGTTGATGCTTAAAGTTTCTGATGGTTTTATTGTGAATCAAAGTAAATAAAAAGTACATGAATTGAATCAAACAACCTTAAAACACTTACTGCCTCTCATTTAAACCTGCAGTCAATGACATTATGCGCTGTGAGCCGTCTCTCCACCAGGTGCGCTCTGCGCTCAAATTTACAGACGCACCACTCTGCCTGTGGAGGGCGCACACAAAAGAATGAGTTACAAATGAAAGGCAAATAAAACAAACTTACATTCAGCTCCTTCACTAACGGTAGCGCCACACTCTCACATCTCTCCATCTACGCATGTTCACAGGTCCTGGTTGTGCATTCAGGCCTGTGTGTGTGTGAGAAGCATGTTTCTGACACAACAGAGTGTGTGAACCAGAATTTCCCTCTTGGGGCTGTTTACTCGTACAAACTGCAGGACACGTGTCAAGACGATGCTCTCTGTACAGCAGATGATGCCATCATTCCCAGCACAAACACAAGATGGAGTTCTGTGTGTGTGTGTGTGTGTGTGTGTGTGTGTGTGTGTGTGTTTTTAATCTGTCACATCAGCTCGGCATGAATGAAGCAGTGAGGGGGGGGGGGTTTACTGTGAAATAGGAGAGCAACGTAATGATGATTTGATATTCCTTCTCTGGCTCACACATGCTTAGACCATCTCCCTTCTCCATCTTTTTTTAGCGTCTATTATTTCTCCCCTCTGGGATCTCCTTGTCAATTCCTCTCCACACTCATAATTGCTTTGCTGGCCTCTCTATGTAATGGCTCCATACTGAGTAATCCTGAGCACCGGGGCCTGTGCTCTGCCTATGACTAAAGATTACTTTATTGATTCTTCCCGTTCTCCTCTTCCTTCCCTCAGTCTCATTGCTCCACATTTTTTTTTCAAGCCCAGCAGTAATTTCCTCACCGTTTCCTACCACAGGCTTCACATGACCCCTCGCAGTGCAAAGCAGGGCCCCTGTGGCTAATTCACTCCCTCCCGGTGGTCGATGTTTCGCTTTCCCTTCAGCTTGGCTGACTCAGTCTGCTAAAGGTTTCTGCTTTTGTGCAAGTGGAAGCACCACAGCTGCATCTAAACACTGCTTGAGACGGCAAGCTACGACGTAGGAGGTGAAACAGATAACTAACGGTTAGGATAATGAGATGACACATTTTTTTCAGATCCATAATGGCACACTTAGGAGAAAGAGCGAAATAGGAAAAACAATAGTGAGGTGCTTCACACTATAGATAGAAGCGGAGCTGAGGACCCTTGACTCGGAGCTTGGTGTTGGGATCGTAGGTGGTGTTTAGATGCGCTGCTTCCTGCTTCCCTCACAGAATCTGCTGGACGCTGCCTGCCTGGTTCAGAAACCCATTTCACAGTCGGTTTAACAACCCACTCCAACAGGAAATATTCATACACTCATTCCTTCACACCACAATCTCTGCAGGCGAAATAGGAGCTCAGATTCTCCGGGAATGGAGTTCATATTCCCTTTTGTTTATAGGATAGTGAGTCGGAGAGAAAAGTCATCAAAATGACAATATCATGTTCTCGGAGTGAGTGCGCGTGGAACAATATCTGTTTTCTGTTCTGGGCCAGCAGTTATCCAACTCCCGTTTTCTTTTTCTTTTTTTCTTTTTCCATTTTACTGTGCAGCTGTGAAAGGAACAGTATATTACAATGCTGAGCAAAGGGCCGCAAATAACACAAGTTATGAATCTGAAAATGTGCAATCCAAAAAGGATCCTCACAGGGACAATAACATTCAGAGATTCATCTCGTGTACAGGGAGCTGGAGTCAACGGGAACAGCTCACTATAATAAAAGACAAATGGATCCGAATGAGAAAGGGTTATAACGGCTGATAAACTCAAGTGTTTCATGCACAGGAGGGGGGATCTGTGCAGAGACTAACACAGTCGTAAGGTTAGATTCATCTACTGAACTTGAGCTTTTAGCACATTTCTTCCTGCCCCCCTTTTTTTTCCCTCAAATGAAAATCTCTCATCCTCACTTTATGGGATGGTGTGGGCTGACTTATAACCAACTTTCTTTTCATTATTTCATCTATAAAATCCAGACTTTATAGGAGAGCTGCTTTATGTTTCTATTGACGAGAAGAGGTTACGCAGCCTCTACACTTTTGGGGCTGTTAAAAGAGACATGCAGAAGTTATGTCTTATTCAGATTTTAATGCTGTGTCCTGAAATCGAGGACAAAAGGTTAACTTTAAAAAAAAACAAAAAAACAACAACAACAGTGTGTGCAGGAATAGGTGTGGGGGTTCTTTCAGCAGAATGAGTGGAGGATAGATCATAGACGGATGTAATAAAAGGAAATGACTGGTGGGCATACACGTTGTGCATGTAATAAAAGTGATGAGAAGGAGCCAACGAGTGAAACATAAAAAAAGATAAGTAGAGCTCACCCATCAGAAGAACATATTCTCAGCATTTAAAGACAAATCTATCCTATTAAAGGACTCTTATTTCTACACTGCAGTGTGATGCTACTGACATTTAACTATCACTGATGCACTATTCATCCAATGGAGCCATTTTAACCTCCTGCTCTGCTCATTCTTTCCCCCGTACAACCCCGCAACATGAACGTAGTGTTCACCAACCACACTTAAAGTAAAACTACATTAGGCAGGTTGTTAATGATCCACCTGAGAAACACTTTTTTTTGTTCCTGCAGGTGGCTCCTGGTGCAGCTCAGCATCAGCCGCCATGCTGGAAATCCTCTCAGCCTAACATTCAGTCAACCTAAAGCCTCGTTTCCACCAAGTGGTCCGGTATGGATCAGTTTGGTTTGGTTTCAGTAAAGCCTGATCCTCTTTGTGCTTCAACAGCCAAACGTGTCCCTTCAGCTAATTGCTAACTCTCTCTACTCTGTCACTGACATGTGACTCTGTATTACAAAACTCAGGCTTTGTTTCAGAGGAGGCTGTGTGCGGCGAGGAGAAATACAGACGGAAACAATCAGCTGTGTGTTTAAACATGGCAGGAATGTGATCGCCGCTGTCGCACGGGAGTGATTTTAACCAATCAGCGGACTGCAGTGTTTAGCTCCACCTTTTAGGGTCAGATCAATATTCTTGGCACCCCAACAGAAGGGTCTCAAAAAGTAGGACGGTACAGGTTGGTAATTTGGGAATCTTTCCCAGCTTTAGTCTATGGAAACGCCACAAAATTCTCCTGCCGTACGTAACCGAACTGAACCGCTCAGTGAAAACGGGTCTTAACAACAGGCTGGGAGCTGGACCTGAGGCGGCTTTTCAACCTCTTGAGGAACTGTGACTTCTCATCCACCTGTCATTCATGTAACTATGGATAACACATATCGTTAATAAAATTAAACCTGAGCAGTTTAAGAAAAACAATCACTCCCTGTACAGTGTGTGCACATAAAGACCAATAAGTAATCTAAATATTTTTTATTTATTGAACCAACATCTTAATTTATGCTGTAAAAACAACTTTTCTAAATGTGTATTTGACTTCTGGGGCTCCTGGAGACCGAACAAGCGAACACTTGACATTGTCTTTATTTTTCAACACAGGAGGTTCTCGCTTGATTTGACCTGATTCATCATTATTTTTTCAAAAATTGTCTTCAGATTTTTCTTACATTGGTCTTAAGAATCTTTCAGATTCTTATATATCAGATTCATACATTTATAGATTTATTTAGTTTTATTATTTATTTATAGATTTATATAGATATCAGATTCCCCAATGTGTTCTCAAATGACTGAGTTGTTTACGGCTGGGATTTTTATCTCATCATGTTTGTACTTTGAAATCGAGTGCCTGTTTTTCCAAGACAGCATGCAAACGGGAGGCATGATGGCGCTGGTTGTTTTGCAACAGTGCAGTTGCACTCATCATTCGTTGGGCTCCAGAGCACAACATCCACACTGGATGTGTCTTTGCACTTTCTCAAACACCTCTCAAACCCACTTCTTCACCTTCCCCTGCAGCGTCTGCATGTGATAGAAGTGCTGGTGGAGGTTTTTCGGGCGAGTTGAACTGTTATATCTGCATTCCTGTGCTTCTGAAACTGGAAACAAATAAACGGAGGCAGCTGATAACAAATAGGAGATAACAGAGCAGAGGGCAGATGCTCTTATCACAGCTGGGGCCGGTTCTCAGATAACTGCAGACTTATGTTCAAAACAGTGGAGTGAGAGAATTCTGGCCGAGCAATTATTGAGTGCAGGATGAAAATTCACTGGAAATATGTTGGACTTTTTACATGTTTTGTGCATACAGGTGCTCAACAGCTTCATTACCTGAATGACAGGAGCATCTCAATCACCTTCCAGTGTGAAATAGGTTTCATTTCATGTGGTTTAAATATGCCAAGTTATCAGGTACATCTCACCAGAGGTGCTGTTGAGATTCTTCATGTCTACATTCAATCACTGAGAAACAACCTTAAACACCTGTGCTGACTGCAGCAATCAGCCACAGGTGAATCCCCTCACCCACAGCAGGTCTCTCATTCAGGGAATGAGAGCTCATTTTTGCTCTCCAAATGACACGACCTGTTTCCATCTTTCTTTGCCGAGTGCGTCTACAAAAACAGCACTTTACAAATTAAGATGAAACCTGTGAAAATAAAAAAAACCTTAAACTGGAATAATCACTGCAGCCGCACTGCTTCATCTCACCTGAAACAGGTGTAAAAGATCAAAGTCCATTGAGTTGAGAATCCATTCAGACAGCAGAGTTATATTGTTTATCTCCACCACACTTTGACTGTAAGCTGTGTTATATTTTGATAGGTTGATATTTCTATTTTAAAGCTTATGCGAGGAGTTGTTGGCTCCTCACATAAGGAGCTAATGAAACAAACTGAACATTATGCTGATGCCTTTATGTGACCTATAAAAGCATACACTGGAAAAAAAGACTTTTCCAACACTGCTAAATGCTGCCGCAGGGTTGTTTTGTCATGAGGCAATGAACAGCATCCTGTTAATGTACTGTGGCATGCAACATTAGAGATTCAAAGTGAGTGATGTGTTTGACTCTTTAAAGACTGCAGGGGGGGAAACTATTTTGTCAGAAAACAACATTTAAACATGGACAGGACAGAGTCAGCAGAGATTAAACCCAATATGGCGTCAATGTGACAAAACTCGTGTTTTCTTCAAATGAACTATTACATGAGGTGTTAGGGGAGCAGAATACTTACGGGGCCTCACAGATCACTGAGCTATGTGTCCCTTTAAAGGTCCCTCACTGTCCTTCCATTCATTATTTCCTTGTTGATTCCTCCCATTGCTTCTCCACCAACATGTTGAGTACAGTGGTGGTATATGCGGTGGTATTGTGCAGGATGGCACATGCAACCACTATGTTACTAAGTCAGGTGAAACTCTGTGGCCTTTTAGGCACTGGAAGCTGCAGGGACAGAGTTGTTGTCTTGAAAAGTTGCCCTGTAAGAGATGTGTGTAAAAAGTAGTGTTGTAATATCTTGAATATATAAATGACATTCACTGCAGCAAAACATCGCGTTAGCTTACTAATCAGCTAGCCTGCTAGCAATACCATCCGCTCGTATATGGTCCTGAGGGGTAGGAAACATTGCCATGGTAACAGCGAGCTCCACCAATCAGAGACGGGGCTTTGACTCTATGAGTGAGGGGGGTATAGTTCTTTTATATAGAGCATGAAGCACTTTTTTCTTGAAACAAGCTCGTTACCAACTTTTGTCTCCTACAGGAGTGTAAACCATCATTTACACTCGTGGTCTGTCTACCTCTGATGGTTATGACATCATGAATGGGATCTGGAAACACACTGTTGAGCCTTGTATACAGGGGTTTCTTCTTCTTCTTCGTTATGTTTGTGTCTGCATGTGCTGGATTTAACGACTGCCTCTCTAACTATAAAGGGGACTTGTTAAATAAAGCCTCAGAGGAAAACAAGGACACGCTTATTACTTTAGACAGATATATTTTATGTCTGAGACTCTCTTACTCCTTTATCGGGCTGCAGAAAGTTTCCTACTTGCCTACAGTATAGCTGCCAGTTAAATAGATGACTGCTTGGTTTTGTTCAGGCTTCTTTTCATCTGTAATTAAGAGAGGGCGTAGTAGTTCTGAGAAGTTATAACTCTGTAAAATATGTAACTTTTTTATAAGAGATACAGAAATTATATTCACTTCCTTCCTTCTTCATGGTACATGGTATTCTATTTCAGGTTTTAATGAACAGACGGGAGAGAGCTGTACAAAAACTAAAATGAGGTTTACGTGCTGCAGCCCCTGAATCTTACACAAACTGTTGCACCATGAGGCGGAACATCCTGGATCTTTGCAGTGGTTTGAAATGGTTGTGCTAAGAATTGAACTGGGCCATGGCTGGAGGAGTTGATCGTCTCTCAACAGGGAGGTTGGCGGTTCGATCCTCAGTTCCAGCAGCTACATGTCAGATGTGTCCTTGTGCAAGACACTTTAGCTAAAGCAACTCCCTCTGCTTCAACATCGTTGTTTAGATGCATTTTAATGGGATCAACCATCAGTGTGTGAATGTGTAGACGTGACCTGCGGCGTAAAAGCTCAAGTCCCTTTACTATTTAACAGCTTTATTGGATACAACCATCCAAGTTAATCGAGCAGATTGCGGCAAATACCACATTTTTATATTATATAGAAGAACATGAGGCTTCTGAAGTAAGGATCATCATCACAACCTCATTAGTTTAAAGCCGATCAGGATGGATTGAATCAACCTCGGCAACATGAAAAAGTACTTCAGAGCTTTTATCGGATGGTGTACCCCAACACAAGTCCTTCCTGGTTATGCATGTGTGCATACAAATGCAAATTGAACAGTGACACAAATGTAAGTAAAATCCATCGAATGTATTAATCTTTTCATTCAGATGATGTTACTTGTTGCGAAGTTCCTGAAAGCACAAAGAGAACTGCACTACAGGGGCAATCCTAGAAGATAAAAGAGTCCATCTTCTCCCTGTGGTCATGAATAATACATGTTTCCTTTCTCTTGTGGGCCTTTCTTCTTCATGTAGATATCAATAGTGGATCTGTTTCAACTCACAAAGGGAGAATGAGTTGGAGGAAACCTTCCTTTCCTACTGCCGAGTGAAATGTCCAGTAAACCCAGTCAAAGACTTGTTTTGGCAGTCTCATTTTATCAGCAGCTGAAGTAGATTCCAGCTTCATCATCTGAACTGGAGTCATTCTGCATGACCTTAGGTCAGCTATAGATGTGGAAAAATGTACTTTGGAGGCTTACTATGATCACCTCCTTTCAGTTCACCCTGCTAACCCTCTGCGTTCAGGGCAGCTGTGGTAGAGGAGGTCATCGGGGGTTTGATCCCAGCTCCTGCAGCCAGATGTCCAAGTGCTCTTGGGCAAGACACTTGAACCTGATTGCTCCAGCTGCTGTGTTAGCAGAGTGTGATTGTGTATGAATAGCAATACTGTTGGACACATTACAGAGCAGCCTCTGTGAAGGTGAAATTTTGGTACATAAAAAAAGCTTTTAGCAAGTCAATTCACCATTTAAATGTAAAAAACTATTTTTCCAATTGGATGCTAGAAGACCTAAGAAGTTCACATGATTGGTGTGTCGGTATTTGAATAAGCCGAGAAGAGAAGAGCACATTTGTACAAAAATCTGTCAGTGATACAAACCTGACAGCTGCAACATGGCTGGGAAGGGTGTCTAGAGACCCTATGAGATGATGGAGGTGTATGGGCCGTTTTCCTCAACGTTCCAGTGGAAATGTGTGCCTGGTGGTGTTTGTTGATTATCACATGATGTTTTTAGCTGCAGGCGACCCTCTGTGACAAGCATCAACAGATCTCAGATTTTTTTCCAAGGAAATATGTCAGATGTTGAACCTGCAACAAAAACACATTTCAGCCCACCATCCACAGACCAACCTGAAAGGATGAAGCAGACATTAAAGAGACATTAAAGATTTAATAGCCTCCTACGTTTCCAACAATCATAAAAAAATGTGACACATACCTGCCACGATTCGTCTTTGTTGTTCATGAGTCCAGCAGTGTCACTCCTTCAGAGCTGAATCTGGACCCGTCCCTTAGGGCCCGCAGGAAGTTCTGCTTGCAGCCCGGGTCTTGTGCACCTGATAGACCAGCCAACTTTTGCACCAGAAAATGTACAGGAGAACCTAAACAATGGACGCTCCAGACAAAAAATAAACTGATAAAAACTGATGGGACTGATGTTGAAAGAACATGATAACAGTATAGCTAGGGACCATAATGGCTTACAGAGTCGTCGCCATATTGGGGCTTTTGAATTAAGATTATTGCCATTAAAGTCACAGGTGAGGACAGAGAAGACTGCATTTTGGCCCATTTCAGGAAGGGAGCATTTACTTCTGGGTGAAACACATTCATGTTTAGTTATCATTTCTCCTCTCGCCACAACCCCGAACATCTTCTGTCAGTGTTGCTGCTGCTTCTTTCATAAAGGTGGAGACATGGACGAGATGGCAGCACACACAAAGAACGAAAACCGGTGAATGAGCGTCCCCTCTGATCACAACTTCCAATCTCGCTGGTCATTTTCCAGAAACTGAAACTTTTTGTGAGTGCTCACTCTTTCACTCTTCTGAATGATTCTCTGTTTCTGTCTAATCTGTAAACAGAGATGATATTTGATCGAACAGAGAAACCAACAGGTGCAGGATACTATGTCGTCGGAGTAGTTTATTCAGTTAAAAACAATGATGGAAAAATTCTCCATAAACTTAAAAAACAAAAGAAAACACCGTCTAACAATTTATGACCCAAGGTCTGAGGCTGAAGTTTAACTTATTATGCCTAGCTTAAACTTAGACTTCCTTTTATTGTCTTTCAGATTTGAACTTTGCAGTACAGATGAGAACGAAATTTAGAGAGTATTTGCCTTGTAGATATTTCCCAAAGATCATACATTTAAGCTGTCTTGTTAATATCCTCAAATTAATAGAGTTTTTGAAATGATATATTAACTCCTCTTACAGAAACACAGCTACTTTTTTTTAAAGTTTTTTTCCTTATGTCTTTTAAACATATGGGTTCCTCTGAGGCCGTACGGACTCTCTGGGCTCAAACATGTTCAGAATATACGGGGGAAGATTGCAACTGTGTGCTTTAAACATCACCGCCAGTGTTTTAAGGTTGACAGTATCATGTATTTTTAATATACCTAACATAAGGAAAATAGGATTTGTTGATGCATAAGAGTCTGCATGATTAACAATGTGCATTCATTTGTTACATTATGCATTCATTAAAGTTAAAAAAAGACACATGATCTCGTAATTGTAAGATCTTATTGAACAGTTATGGGAAAGGCTCTCTGCCTTCCCGGTTCACTCCTAGACCTGCAGCCCCCGGTGTCACGGTGAAGCAGGTTTACAGCGTGAGAGGGCGAAACGAGTGAGAGAGGGAGACGGTACAGTTACATAATTACAAGAAATTGTGTCTCATTATTTTTTCTTTGGTGAATGTAATGTGCTTCCTTGGATATAGAGGTAGTGCATTCAGTTAGGAATAAAAAAAAACTGCCCCCCCCCGTCGGCTCATCTTATAGCAGGCAACAAGATTGATTCCATTCATTCTTCAGCCAAACAGCCCCAATGCTCCTTATGGCAAAATGCAGTCAGCGGGCAGCACACCGAGAAGACAGATCATCAGACAAAACGTCACTGAAGGCTACTTGCTCCAGCTGACAGCGCTCTCCCCTCAGGAGGCCGCAGCCTGAACACAGCCTGGCTCGACTCATCGCAGCTACTCCAGAAGCTCCTTCCCCCGGTTTGATGTAAAGTTTCTTACATTACCCTGTCATGGTAGTTTAATTTACTGAACCTGGGAGCTTTATCATTGAGAAAAACCCCGAAGATCCCTGAAACACAGTCAATATTTAGACTGATTATGTATAGAGTGGGTGGAGGAAGGCAGCAAGCCAAGTAAAGATGTTGCTGGACTCAGTCGGAGGCTAATTAACTGCAGCTGACTGCAGTCTGAGTACTTATAATAGTACTTCATATAAATGTTTGGAGAAGAATCACTTGAAGTATTAAACACTGAACACTGAAAATATACACTGTCTGTTTTTATGGTTGGTACAAAGTGTTTGTCAGTTCTGTTAGTTGGCTGAGAATAACCAGCACAGTCCAAATCCGTCCTCCAGGAAGTGTATGAATAAGTTTCCGAGCAGCGAGTGATTGTTTGGTCAGTGGAGGAAAACAGCCGACCTCAGCAGCAGTCATGTGGAGGAAAGTCTGCGTTACTGCAGTCTGTCCGATTAGCAGGAACCTTGATTTATGAGTCGGAGAAAAACGTACTCTGCGTGACGATCAGGACTGCTGCGTGGTCATTGGTCAGAATAAGGTAAAGCTGCAAGGATGTTAAAAAGAAACCTACACTGACTCATAAGTGGACTAACATTGACAGCTTGTAATGTCTTCAGGTCTCAGGCTGTTTGCTGTCCGCAGACTCCCATATCCTCTTTCCTTGGCACAGTTCAGCTTCGGCATCTTCGAGTGGGACCTGGGTGATGTGACATCCTGCAGGAGGCCAGAAAGGGAGGAACAGTTACGCAGATCACCGACAAGACGGCCTGTCACTGCTGCTCAAAGCAGAGAGGCCCAGGTCCAGGCTGCGACTCCTCTCACACACGTCATTCCTCACTTTCTTCTGCTCTTATCCATGGTCGTAAAAAAAATCTATATACAGCCTCCCTGCAGAATGAGAATCAGACAGCAGTGCTGCAGCACAGAGAGGCTGTCCACTTTTCTCACCTGACTTAGATCTTTGAATTACATATATTTTTTTTCCCACAAACAGCACATCCATATGGCTCCTCTGATTTCAGACAGTTCAATCAATATGTGTGAGCGCACACACGTTTCTCCCACAGACAGAAACCAGACAGCCAGAACTCTCTTTTGGTAACAGCACGAGTAAACAAACCCTGAAGCCGCCTCACTGGCAATTAATGTGGAACAGACTTTGTGGATGAAATGAAGCCTGGTGTTCGTTCCCTTTTTTTTAAACTTGTTTGTAGAAAGTTGGACTCAGGCGAGGAAACTGATCAAGCCCGGATCAAGAAGGACTGACATTATGCCTCCATTAAAATGCTGTTTGTGAGATGAAGTGTTTGTTCAACTCAGATGTCGGCTCATTAAGTAATCTAAATTCTCCATCTGATGACAGAAGACAAAGAACATTTTTAAGCGGCTGGAAACCCAAATCAACATACAAGCTTCTAACTATGTTATTTATGATCTTATATCCACAATATCAACTCTCTAAAAGTATTAGAAGTTACCTTCTTGATGAGATTTTTCCATTTAAGTTAGGGTGCTGGGTGTTATGTGGGCAGTGTTAGCTAAGAGATTTATTCCACAATGGATTCATACCAATACTAAAAACTAGGGATGGGACTTTAACGTGTTAATTACGATGAATTAATTACAAGAAAATAACGCCTTTAATTTTTTTAAACACATTTGATCACAGTTTTGCTCATAAACAGTGCGGAACTGTTTGTCATTGCTACGTGCTAGCTTCGCGCTAGCTCTGCCACAAGTACAAACCAGAAGCATTCGCAGCCTAAACTCAACCAAATGACTCTTCAGGACCAAAATGAGTAATCTGATAAACTTACAAATTCACTCACTAAATTGATTGCTGTGGACTGTAGACCACTATTAGTGGTAGAAGATAAGGGGTTAGAGCCCACTATCAAGCTGCTGTGTAGAAAAAACTATTTCAAACAAGCTCCAACAGCTTTATGAAACTGAGAAGCAAGTAAAATATGATGCATTGTATTCATTCATCCACCAAAATCCATTTAGACTGAGTAGTGTTGCTGTTTAGGGCAAATATTGTGATGCACTTAAAATGCAATTAATTTCTATTAATTAGAAAGCCCTGAGTTAATTAGTTGAAGTTTTTTAATCAAGTCCCACCCCTACTAAAAACATACCTGCATGTGCTGCCTGCACAAATGCAACAACACTACTCTGCTGCTACCGCTCAGCCTTGTTAGAGTCCGAAATGTAACAACACGAAATGTTATAGAAAAAAAGTAACAAAACACAAAATGTAATAACCGGTCGAAAAACTTTTTGGCCAAAACGTATCAAAGTTGTTCCATTATTATGAGAAAAATAATAGGGGAGGCTCACAGGCAGGCTGCACACAGGTCAGTCCACAATGAATGATAGATAGATAGATAGATAGATAGATAGATAGATAGATAGATAGATAGATAGATAGATAGATAGATAGATAGATAGATAGATAGATAGATAGATAGATAGATAGATAGATAGATAGATAGATAGATAGATAGATAGATAGATAGATACTTTATTGATCCTGAGGGAAATTCAGTATACAATAATCCCCACACAAGATATGCAAAACACATGGACAAAAATCCCTTCAACAACTTTACATGGCTTTACAGTGGCAGGGATAATCCAGCACAGGATAGGTGTCTTGATCAGTGTCTACTCCGGGAGTGATGACATCATGAGAACCAGGTGCTCCTGGTTTCAGTCAGCCGCGCCCTCCTCTGCACACACACTGCAGGAGAGAAGACTGAAATAGGAGGGGGAAAACATAGAGCAACACCAAATGCAGAATAAAAACACCAGAAAAATATCCCCATGACATTATGCTCGTTCACTGTCTCCCTTTTATTTATTTCCGTGTTTTGCCGTTTGTTTACTCTCTGTCGTGCTGTTTGCATATCTTTTGCTCCTGGTGATTTATGGTGCTTTTTTTCCGACATGTTTTGTTATTGTGTTCTTCTGCGGCTCCTCACTTATTTTATTTTGGGGACTTTTGTCGTGCAGTTTGTCCAGCTGTCTCTCCAGACTCCCTGTGCCTTTTTGACTTCAGAGTTTCTGTAGTTTTTCTGCTCAACCTTCAGCAGCCAGCGAGCCTTCAGCCTCACCACCTGGCTCTTTTGATTTGTTCACTTTTCAAAAGATAGACAACACTTTTGGCCTTTTTATGGTTATTAGTATTTTTGCCAGCAATTTTGATAGAACAGCTTGTTTGTGTCCGTCTCGTGCACCATTGGTCCATACTCTGAGACCTAGCCATCTCAATCAGGAGAGCCTTAATTAAGAACAATTAAGGAAATAAATGACGACCTTAAATGTACTCAAAGGGGTAAAGAGGCCCCCTGATTGAGTCTAGACCCTGGTAATGGGGACGATAGGAGAATGCAGGATGTGATGGTGAGTGGGTTTCTGGATCTGAACTCTGCTGAGCTGGGTTGAAGGTGACTGGAGGAGGGTCGCGGTGATCATACTGAAATGACAAATTTAGATTTGTTTTAACGCACGTTTTAAAAAGTGAGAGCAGCAGGATGATTGGCTGAGAAAGGTTGTTGTAGAGTCGGGTTGGTTGATTACTCAAAGAGTTAATGCACCGAATCAGCTGATCGCCAGAGCAGGGAGACGCAGCGAGAGGAACTGAATAGACGTGTTAGAGAGAATATAACCAGTCGTCCTGCTTTAACTTGAGCTCCATAACAATTTATCCCATGATGCTTTGAGCAGTGAGTCGGATGCAATACACAATAAATGGGGGCATATTTTGATTGACTTATAGAAGCTGCCACACCAGAGTCCTGAGAAATGGACTGAGCTGCAAATAATGTGATTTATAAAGAGGTTTTCTAATAGTTATGAATGTTCATGTTCACTCAGACTTGTGTGGATGCCAAATAATACAAAAACATTTTGATGAACATTTGTGACTTTTTCATATTTCTAGTCAGGTTTGCAGGGTCTTTAACAGATCTACCCCCCTCTATTCCCCCCCCCGGTTTAGTCAGAGTTATAATGACATGAAGGAATGAACCTTCGCCCCAAGCTTGAGCTCTCAGTTTGAAATTTGATTGCAGAGAAGGCTTTAAGAATATCAAATTGAAAGTATCCTCGGGAGAATACATTAGAGGTCCAAACCCGCTGTGATTTCACGCACCACTCATTTAAAGTATTGGACATTGAAAACTCCTCGCACAATAAGAACTTGAACTGAAAAGTTTCATTTCTCCCTTCTAGCTATTAGTGGCTTATCAAACAGCACACACACGGCTCGAGTTCACTTAAGTTACTGAACGGCTCAAAAGTTACTAAAGTCAGTAAAATGTTTTATCCCTGTCAGATTCTGTAACTTTCTTCAAACAAAAAACGAAGATTCCCCTGGCCAATGACTTTCCCTAAATATTTTGGTTGATTGGTGTGTTGCGTTGCTACAAGTTTGTAGAATAAATGACAAAAAAAGAATCGTTTAAACTGATTAACACTTCGTACACAGATGAGAACCGCCCTGCAGGCCAGCGTTTAGGATAGTTAGTATAGCATCCATAGCATGAGGGAAGCCTCTGCAAGGAGGTCATCCCATGAGTCACGAAAGACCTGCATTTCTTCCTTCAATGCCTCTATGTTGCTTCCACATCTAATGTATTTTTCCTGACTGCAAAATTACTTCAATGGACTCCAGTATTTTTTTTACAGACAATCAGGAGAACAGTGGCTTTGAAAGATGTAAAATAACTCCTGAGACCAGTGACCTCTGATTTGAATTCCTTAGTCAAGCTGCATGCTATCAAGGGCCTCTATGAGCGATGGTAAGTGATTTGCATCTGGTTTAACAGCCGCTATGCATGCACTCCAACGGGTATCGGACATGCAGTGAAGGGAGCAGCCAGTCTTTTCTTTGAGAATGGCCCATCTCTCTGGACTGGCACTGAAGATATTGTACAAGCGATTCAAACACCCGAAAAATGTCGGTATATGACTGTGCAGCATGTACTCCAACAATATTATTAATATTAATATTAATTCAGAGTATGTGAGGCACATGATAAATATGTAAAAAGTGGATTTGTTTTCCTTATTTCAGCCTGGACCCCTGTAACTTTTCCTGGCATGTTCGAGTCATTGTCAAAGCCCTGGCCTCTGCAGTCTGCAATGTCAATGTGGTGCTGCTCTAATGTCTTCAGTATCATCTCTGATACAGTCTTGCCACTGAATTCTTCAAACTGCAAGAAACGGTCAGTTACATCCCACTGATCATTTTCCTTCTGAATGACAGAATTACATTCTGTTCCTTGTGGGAGACATCAGGCGTTGCATCACATATTTATGAGTGATAAATTGCACACTCCCTTTCCTTCAGCATTTCTTTCAAAACTCTCCACACAGTTCTATGAACTCATTTTGAGACTCTGAGCTAAGGTAATTGGTCACTCTGTTGCTTGGTCTTTTCTCCTTCACTTTTCTCAGATGATCATTCAACAGAGGATCGTACTGGGCTACAAGTTCTACAGTGCCAAGGAAGTTAGCATTCGGTACATCACCGAGCGTTTCTGTGCTCCCTCTGAATGGCAAATTTCTTGAGGCCAGATAAAGAGTGACATCTAATATTCTCCCAAGAATAACTTTGTTTCTTTCAACTTCAAGTTGGATTTCTTGTTGCAGATGGCTGTCTATCCCCTTTGCTTCCATCAAATAATAGCTTTTAGATTTTTCTGTCACACAGCGGTGAGGGGTGTCTTGTCATGATTGGTCTGTCTTTTGAATTTCATGTTTTATTTTGAAAAGTAATACTCCTCTCGTTTCAGGTCACTTGCCCTTCCTCTTGTGTCAGCGGTCTGATGTCTCTCCTGATCGCTGATTGTTTCCACCTGTTGCTCGTTGCCCTCATGTTTCTTATAGTCTGCGTCTCCCTTTGTTCTTTGTCAGAGTGTCTTGTGTGATCCATGTATCTCCAGCGTCTCGTCCATAGTCCTCCTCACGTTCCTGTCTTTGTTAAGTATCTCTTGTTTTGCCTCTCAAGGAGAGTGATTTTTTTGTTGTAAGTATTGTTAATGTTTTCTTAGCCTTAGTCTCCTGCCGTATGCAGCGATTTTTGATTGTTTTGATTATAGTAAAAGAGTTAAATTTTCAATATCCTTAGTCTCCTGCCTTTTGCAGTGAATTTTGTTTTTGATAGTTTAGTGATAGTGTTTATTTCTCTTAGCCTTCTCATCCTGCCTTACGCTGTGACTAGTTTTATTTTTGATTGAATTTTAGTTACAGAGATTAGTTTTTTCATAACCTTTTCCCTTCCTGCCTCGTGCAGTAATTTTGTATTTGAATTTTTCATTAGGATAAATTTTAATAGCCTTGTTAGCCTGCCTTTTTGCAGTGATTTTGTTTTCTCCAGAGTTTTGCATTATTTTAGGATTCAGGTTTTCATAGCCTATTTATTTTATCTCTCTGCCTTGTGGTCACATGCGTGCAAGAACATTTTATTTATTTTATTTTTTTTGTTGAAAACATTCTCTGCACTTGAGTCCTCACCTTGGTCCAGGCCTGATATTTTCCATTTGTGGTAGCAAGTTGTGTGCGCCTTGCAAACTTTATGGTAAGGGAATGTGTTGTACATTCTCCGCCATTTGAGATCTGATATTTTGTACCCTACTTCGGTGTTAAGTGCACTGGCTGATGTTTTTTTTAGGCCATCACAGGAAAATAACATGCATGGCACACAGTATACAGCCCTTAGGCTTTCACTGTACAGTCTCTCTTCTGTTTTTCCCGTACATTTGTTAACTTTCTATTCTGTAAATACTCTGGAAATGTCCTTCTGAATCCTTTGGCATTATCAAGGTCAGGTCTGTCTGAGTGTCTGTGGCTAGCTTTTTAACAATAATCTCACGTGGTCTGTGAGCTTCTCTGGCCATTATCCCGGGCACCTGTGGCAAATTCAGTTAATTGGAAATAATTGTCATGGATTCTGCTGGAGCTTCCTGCTCTTAAACACGCCGCCTTCCTGCACTCACTCCTCTGCTCATCTTCCATACAGCACCTGCCAGCCTTTCCCTCCAATTCATAGTCTCCACCCATTTCCTGTACCATCTCTGCCAATCAGCTGTCAGCCTCCTAGATCCTGCCACACACCTGTTGCTCATTACCCTCAGTAGATATACTTTGCCATCTCCCTTGTTGTTTGCCAGATTGTTGTTTGTGTCGCTGCCTGCCGTTGGTCCAGCCACTTTAGTATTGCCCTTTTTGGATTTCTCCTTATTGACTCTTGCCTAGCTCTCCTGATTTTTGTTCTTCATTTTTTGGAATGGACTACTCTGCCTAAAAGATTAATTGCATTTCTAGTTTTTTGCCTTACTCCTGTCTCTGCTCGTTAATTCTGCGAGTGGGTCTTTGCTGAACTGTAACAATAATAGGGAGAAGTGTTACACTCTGAAAAGAGAAATAATCACAAGAGTGATCCAGGTCTGCTTCTTCATCAAGAGCGGATGAATACAAAATTCACAGAACGGTATCAATATACAAAAGTATACATTTACAAAATGTTCTTACATCACAATGAATAGAGGTGGAGGTTGGATATACACATTCCTTTAAACAAACAATGAAAAACATTATTTAACTGTCATGAATCATTTTCTCACGCTTTTTTCTTTCAAACATTAAACATGTACGTTTTACACTTATTGAGCTTATCAAAGAGCATAAATCAAGATACATAGGACATTTAACTCATGTTAAACAGAAGCTCACAACAGAACACGCTACACACAACACGTGGCTACGGGGTTTCCTAGGCACGGAGCACAGGTTTGTGTACTAGCATACTTACTGTTCATAAAACGTTTCTCTTATCTTACTCCAATATCACAATGACAACATCATGAAACTCTTCACTTGTGAGTAACTTCTTTTGGACATGTGAGCTGTATTTCTGACAATAAACATACCTGAAAATCACGAGTGATCCAGGTCTGCCTCCTCATCAAGAGCGTTTAGTAGAATGAGGAAAACAGCGGGAAATGTGGGCGGAGACAAAACCAATCGATCCCAGATAAGTCTCACTCAGTGGATCACAGATCTATCTCAGTTTTAACAATAAAGATTCAAGTAAATCTTTTTATCTTTTTAACATTCTTTTACCACTTTTAACTGTCTCTTCACATTTTAACAGATCTTTAAGCATTTAATGTAACTATACACGTTATCACTCTGCAGATCATCTAATCTAGTGCCTTGCTTTTCAAACTGTCACAGAAGCACACACTTGTCTATATAAGGCCCCACAGCTCACAGTGCATGGCAGAGCAAAAACCAAGCCATGAAGTCCAAGGAATTGTCTGTCGAGCTCCGAGACAGGATTGTGTTGTGGCACAGAGCTGGGCAAGGGTACAAAAAATGTCTGATTCGTTGAAGGTTCCAAAGAGCACAGTAGAAATGGAAGAAGTTCAAAACCACTGTCACTCTACCTAGAGCTGGCCGCCCCTCCAAACTTAACCATCAGGGGACAAGGGCCTCTGTCTGGGAGGTCACCAAGAACCCAAGAAGCACTCTAACAGAGCTCCAGCGTCACAGTGAGGAGCTGGGAGAACCTTGCAGAGGGGCAACTATCGCTGCAGCTCTCCATAAGTCAGGCCTTTACCATAAAGTTGCTAGAAAGAAGCCTCTCCTCAGTAAAAGGCACATGACAGCCCACTTGAAGTTTGCCATACAACACCTAAAAGACTCTCAATCCATGCTGAACGAGATTCGCTGGTCTGATGAAACTAATATAGAACTCTTTGGCATTTGTAGGAAATCAGGGACCGCTCATCACCTGGCTAACACCATCCCTACGGTGAAGCATGGTGGTGGAGTCATCATGCTATGGGGATGTGTTTCAGCGGGCAGGAACTGGGAGACTTGTCAGGATAGAGGGAAGGATGAATGGAGCAGTGTGTAAAGACATACTGGATGTAATTCTGCTCCAGAGCTCACGGGACCTCCGACTTGGACCATGATTCACCTTTCAACAGCACAATGACACCAAGCACACGGCAACAATAACAAAGCAATGGCTTGAGGACAAGTGTGTGTAAGTCCTAGACTGGCCCAGTCAGAGCCCTGACTTGAACCCTATTGAGCATCTCCTGAAGGACCTTAAAATTGCTTTGCAGCGTCGCTCCCACTCCAACCTTAGAGAGTTGGAGAGGATCTGCAGAGAAGAATGGGAAACATACCCAAAATCGAAGTGTGCCAAGCTTGTGGCATCATTCCCAAACAGGCTTAAGGCTGTAATTTGTGTTAAAGGTGCCTCGACTAAGTACTAAATAAAGAGTGAGTACTTATGTACTTGTGTGTTTTTCTAGTGTCTTATTTTTTTTAAATTAACAAGATATGGAGAAAAACGCTTTTCACTACATCGTTATGTGGTATTGTGTGTAGATTAATGAGTAAAAAAAACTAATTTAAGCTCTTTTGAAATGAGTCTGTAAAACAATAAAATGTGTAAAATGTGAAGGTGTGTGAATACTTTCTGTACTCACTGTATATTAGTTAAGTCTAATAATTTATTCATAGAGGCTGTTGGGGGCCCTAGTGGGCTGTGGGCCCTTAGAATGGTCATCACCTTCGCCCCCCATACGACGGCGCTGCTCTCTTGAAAATGGCAAGTGGAGAAGACAAACTACAATGAGAGGATCCCCAACATCTTTTCAGTCGGGGGGGGGGGGTTCAGAACATGCTGAAAGTGTTGAGCTGTGCTATAGTATCCCCTCAGACAAACACACAGCAAAAGTATAATTCCTGAACTTTAACAAGAGACAAGACAAGAAACTAGGAATGTAACGATTCACTCAACTCACGATACGTTTCACGATACTGGGTTCACGATCGATTGTCTCACGATTTAGATTCTGTCTTGTTACAACTGGTATGATAACGCCTGCTTATTACAAACAACCGCCTCTGCTCTACAGCTGCAATTCATTTTTCAGAGAATCGATCCGAACCTCGACACCTTTGAATCCATTTTTTTTCACTCGATCTCCACAAGAAACTGTGAAGAGAATTATCAAACCTTGTGCTAACTAACGGACAGATCGACCTGAAAGTTACCTCACTGTGACTCCCCACTACATCAACTCAGAGTAGGAGACAAAAAAGTTCAGTTTTGTAGACACGACCCATTTATGAGAGCCACACAAGTGAGCAGTGAGAGAGAGAAAACTGGAGAGGGGCAACAGCACAATGCCTGTCCACACAGACGATGTAAAGAACATTGTATAAGCATTCAATGAAGCAGCTGGACTGGGGCCACAGACGGGCACATACTGTTAACCATGCCGCGAAGCATATCGTCTCACTAAACCAGGTATCCAGCCTCTGAGACTGAGGAAGGTGGCAACCTTTTTCCATTGCAGCACAACAGCCGCCCGTGCCCTGAAAACCAAGCAGGACATGCTTGGTTTTCTCACAAACTAATTATCCATTAGCTCTCACAAACTAATACACAATGTCTCAACTCGTTGGAATACCATATGTGACATGCTGGACATTATGTGGAGCAGCAGGCTGCCATCGATTCCGCCCTGAAGGACCAGAATGCCAAGAAGAATGGCAACGACATAGCTGTTCTTAATGACGTGTGAGACAAACATGGCAGAGGACCTCGTTAAGATTCTCAAACCTCTGAAAACTTTGACCACCCTCGTGAGCGCAGAAACATCCTCCTCTGTGTCAAAGATCATCCCTCTGAAGACAATCTGACTGAAATCCATGACGCTGAGAAAAGAGGACAGCTCATCAGAGGTCGCCATCTCTTACCACCTGAACAGCAATAACCCTCATTTTCTACAGAGCCATAGCACTGGATCCAAGGTTCAAGTCCCTGTTTTACCTGGACAGAATATATGCAATGATCTCCCCAAAGAGATTATGGAAATTGAAGAGCAGGTGTTGTTTCATTGTGATTTTCTTTATAGAGCTAAATTTAGTGTCATCTAAATTTATTACCATTGCTTTTATAATCCACAGCCTATTTGTGCCTTTGCATTAATCTAATTTTCCACGCTGCCCGGAAAGCAATAATCTGTTTCTTTGCTGGCATTAACGGGTTTTTTTTTTTCGTTTGTTGATGATGATATTTTGAAAACTACAGAATATTCTATTTGTCCTTTTATTTTGCTGCCTGAAGCAAGTGAAGCCCAGGTGGCCAGCTCATCCTCGGCACACCAAGAGACATCAGACACATCTCCTCCAAAGGAAAACAATCTGCCATGCCAGAGCTCTTTGGTGAGCTCCTTACAACAGAGGACTGTTTTTCATATAATGCAGTGGCACTTTTCCTTTTGATAAGACATAGATCCATATTCTTGTCATTTTATTTTTAAATGCAGCCGTTTCATTTCTTTCCTGTAAGAATTTTTTGGCACCAAAATCACTTTTTTTCAATGCAGGTTTGACATAAATGTACCTCATGTTCATAAGGCAAACAGCAATAAAAATACACTGAAGATATTGGAGTCCTGTCCGGGAGTAGTTTTGATGGTTTCTGTCGAGGAGCGTCCATATACGCTACACTTTTTTGCACAAAGTATATCATATTTTTATTTTTTTTAAATTATGATATACTTTAGTGGACGGAGGGTTTATTTCTCTGAATTCTCTCTCTTCCTTTTTTCCTCCATGTCCGAGTCGGTTGACGTCTGACGGGGGCGTTCACTCTGTTAGACGACCAATCATCAAGGTTCAAGGTTCTTTATTTGTCAAAAAACCTTGAACCTTGATGATTGGTCGTCTAACAGAGTGAACGCCCCCGTCCACTCTGTTAGACGACCAATCATTGTGTTGCTGTCAATCTTGTCCATGTCAGGTTGATTTTGTGTCTCTTCTGTCACATTTACAAAACCGCCCTGCTCAAAACTCACCCACAGGTTTTGTCTCATGCTGTCCTGAAATGGACTTCAGAAGCAATAACTCATTTTTTTATGATTCACTGACAAACGAGAGGAAAGTCCTTTCAGTGTTTTCTTAAAAAAAATGCAATTACTAAGACTTAACTCAGCTTGAAGTAACAACTGAAAAACAGGAACGAGTGAGACTCCAAGGAAAAACATAACATGTTGGTAAGTTATGGACAAGCCCGGGAGAAAAATGCTGGGCCGACTCCTAATGGCACATTTCCCTAAAGGTGAGTCACTTTAACACCAGATCTGTAAAATGTTATCAGAGTGCATTTAATTTTCAAGCTAGAAAATCTTTGATTTATAATTCTACTACATATGTTTTCTAAAAAAAAGATGGCATTCACAAAATGCCAATGAGTAGTATTTTAATCTGTATTCTTACAACACTTCTTGTAGCACCTGCTTAACAGAGAAAGGAGCAGAAGCAACATTCCTAATTATATTGATAATGATCATAGTCAGATTTAAAGACTTTTTCTTTCCCAGTCATACAGAGGTGGAATGGTTTTCTAGACCACTGGAAAGTTTATCTCTGATAACACAAAGCTGCAGACGGGGTCTAACTGCCCGTGGTTTTTAGCGTTGCTGTCTTTTTGACCCGTTGGCACACGTCAGTTGTGATGTTGTGTTTGATTTTGTCATCTGTATCATGGCTTCTTGTTGTTTCTGTCATTCTTCCTTTTTTAAGTTTTCTTTCATGACAGGCAAAATCAGGCCCTCAGTTTTCACAAATCCCTGTACTCAACAGTACTCAACAGTATACTCAACAGTACAGTTGAGTACTGTTCAGCTACAGCAGAGCCGACAGACACAGAGGCGCTGCATGCAAGACAGGACACTGCTTTGGGCCCCCATGCCAGTCAGGGGCCCAGAAGGCTGAAATGTTTTAAAGCACAGCAGAGGCTCACAATGTGTTAATTTTGCAATGACAGTAGAAAACCTCTCTAAGAGGGTCCCATCTGACAGCACTCACAAAAATGAGTTATGTATACAGGTTTCAGTGGCCAAACACAACATCTGTACACTCCTGACATATATCAGGATAGAGACCGAAACATCCAAGCAGAAGATTCAATGTAACTGTTCTGGAAACATACATGCACCTCTGGTTAGACACACATTGTTATTACATCTGTGTTTCTACAAAATGTGTGTGTGTGGATAACGGGGACATCCTTAACCATGTCCATTTCTCTGAAACATGTCCAATGTTTTTCCGAGTGTGACTATTTTCCTGCTCCTGGAGCTTCTGCAGCAGACCGGAAATCTGTCACTGCCATGATCCAACAACGGTCAGCCTGCACAGAGAAGGGGCCGGAGATGAGAAGGAAGTGGACAGGAAGTTCGTCCTGGTACGATGGTACTTAAACTTGATGGGTGTGGGTGGCCTAGTGGTTAGTTTGCTTAATCCATGTACATGGAGCAGGCAGCCCAGATCCAAATCTGACCTTCAAAACCCACAAAAAGAAAAAGATTCAACTTAGCACCTGTGTTAGTCGGCAGCATAACTCCTCATCTGTTAAAGAAAAATGAGCAGACAGATGTTTTCACCGTTGTCCTTTTTGAAGGCAGCCATGTTTCAG
The DNA here is from genome assembly GCF_947650265.1 of Symphodus melops. Classification (NCBI taxonomy): domain Eukaryota; kingdom Metazoa; phylum Chordata; class Actinopteri; order Labriformes; family Labridae; genus Symphodus; species Symphodus melops. The sequence continues at coordinate 5,690,348 of NC_136697.1, forward strand.
GCTGATTGGCTAACAGTGCGACATAGGGGGCGTGTCCCAGCGGGTTAGTGTGCTGTTACTATGCCGACCCACTTTCCCAAACTAGAGAAATAAATAAAAAATTTTGAACAACGATATGCCTGCCTGAGAATGAGAATAACTTTATGGACATAGTAAGTCACAGCACTGGATATAGATAACCTTCTGCTATTTCTTTTCTTCTCATAACACCTCGAGGAAAAATGTATCCTGTGTGTCTGATTGTCCGCCAACAGAAAGAGCAATATTGCAGAAAACACACCGACTTACTGTAGTTTATAGTTTGAAATCTCACTCTCCCCATCCTCTTAGTCTGACCTTTCTCATGTCCTTGAGGGAGTTGTTTTTATCCTCTTCCTGTCACCGCTCTTTATTTGGAAAAGGCTGATATACAGTAGGGAAAGCTGCGGTAGGTATCCGGGTAAACAAGCTTTGAATGGCTTCGCAGAGGCAATGAATTCTGAAGGGGGCTTCAAAGAGTGAAGTGAAGTTTTTTCTTTTTTAAAGCAGCTGTCAGTGTGTGACTAAGACTTTTTTTGGGGACATCTAATTTTTTCCATTTTTTTTTTTTTTTTCAGCTTGAGCAGAATATTGACAGCAGTCTCTGCCAGCAGTTTTTCTTTGCTGCCAATGTAAATTTACATGCAACCAAAGGAAGCCTTTCAGGTGTCCTCACGATCTGCAGAGAGAGAAGCAATGACTTATTTAACGGGTGTTTTGAAAGTTTTTTTGTTTTAGCTGTTTCGAGAGGAGACTACTCTGCAGTGTTATGAAGGTTTTTCAGCCAGAATGGTTCAACTGTCTTAACTGGAGCTGCAGAATATATCATGTAACTGTAATCTCAGCATGTGCATTCCTGGATGTCTGAGGTCAAGCAAATACACAGATGTCATGCTGCTTTTGTTTCTGATGCTTGATAATGCAATTAATCCAGTCAACTCAAATGGGCAAATCTGACCAAAATTGCAATCCTTTGCTGCAGCTTTTTAAACTTGTATCTGCTGAGATACAGTTCTCTCAGTCTGATCCTCAGTCGTTGTCGTTGCCCTCTGCTCTCACATGTGAACGTAAAAAACAAGTCATTTGAATATTCCCTTTGAATAACATTAAATAATAAATAAAGGTATGGCTTGCTAACGGCAGCGCGAGATGTTTTTTGCTGGTCAGTATTAAACAGGTGGTATGACCACAAGAAGGCTAATCTGAAAAGCTGTCATGGTTTGGCTCTGTGTTTCGTCTTGTTTTAGTTTTCTTTCTCTTTCTTTTGGACGGTTTGGATTTATGATTTAGGCAAGTTTTTGTTTTGCCTTTTTAATAAATATTTGTTTACTGCACTTGGGTCCTCCTTCCTTGTTTTTCTACCCATCGTACACCCCGTGACAAAAGCAACATAAGAAAATGGAGTCATTGAAAGGCCCAGAGTGTGGGGAGCAGGTTGTTGAGCTGGCGCCAGAGTTTGACAAGCTGCATTGTGACAGGCAGGATCGTGACGGGAGACCTTGAAGTCTGTAAAAAAAAAAAAAAGCAGTGAACCATTTCAGACACACAGAGGGAGGTCAGAGGGTGAAAGAGACACAAAAAAAGGTCGTGCCAGGGATCATTTTCCTCTCCTCAGATCTCTGAAGTGTCAGCACATCAAAAAAAATGGAGTTCATATTTCTCTTTCAGCCTTTTTTTTTTTTTTTATTCCCTCTCCTCTGAACTTTTTTACAGTCGGACACCGTCAAAGGAAAATCCACGAAAACAGAAAAAAATACAAAATGTTTATGTAAAACTTTGTTGTTGGGTTTGACATGAGGGGAACGATGATGTGACTGTAAATATTTCTAACCATGAGCTCTTGTATTCTGATACGGCCCCTTAATAAAGGATTCCTTTTCAGAAAGCAAATCATAAACAAATAAGGCAGATTAAATTAAAGTATGAAGATTTTTTTTTTTTTAACCATTAAAGGACAACACTGAGCTAATGGATAAAAAGGGCACATTATCACCCTTTTCCACCTTTTCAAACAGTCCCTCTGTGGTCGAAATGAAACATCTGTGCTGTGTTTTGGTCCAAATATCAAGGATAAGGATAATCTTTATTGATCCCCCAATGGGGGAAATTTGGGTGTTACAGCAGCTCCAAAAAACAGTAAAAAACAAGGAATATAAACGGCATCAAATAGCAAAAAAGAAAAAAAGAACAGCTATGAGCAAGTTTACATGAATTCAATAAGGGGGATAAAAAATACAAAGACTTAAATAATACCAGGCATAAACACTATGTACACTTTCGCTCGTGGAAAGACAGATAACATGAATCAAGCAGCAGTAGAAACCAGCTCTCTCAGAACGCTCTGTTTTGGTGTGTGTGTCTCTTTAAATGTAATGAGCCCCGCCCCTTGAGTTTTCCCCATAGACACCTCTGTTGTGAGAATAAAAATGGTGGACCTGCGCAAAAGTTTTTCTCTGGGCTGGAAGTTGAGTCCATGGGTGGAGATACCAGGGGAGGGGAGGGGATTTTTTTTTTTTTTTACCACAATCCAACTTGTGATGTCACAAATTAGGAAAATTTAAAACGGAGCATTTTTCTCTGTCTGGTAAGACTTAAGCAGACCACAAACAAAGGACTGGATGGATTTATTTCACATTTTGTGGGTCTGTAGACACTCAGGTTACCCAAATAAATAAAACAAGTAGATGTTTCATTAATCTTATTAGTCATTATTTATTGGTCAAACAGAAGAGTCAAATCAGCCCACAAAGGGCCGTCAGACCGGGAACCTCTACCATAAACTTATTACAACGCCACCAAATCCCTGAACACAATCGAACAACAAACAAACTGCCTGATCCACTGACAAGACATTTCACTGAAGAGCTATGTAAGACATATGATGTGAGAGACAGAAGCAGAGGACAGAGGAGTGACGCCGTGATCAAAAAGCTGTGTCTGACACATTGCATGGCGAATGGAGTCGCCTGTTTGGGAGCGTCGGCCTGCTGCTGGCACATGGTCACGCCACGTACGACTCATATTTTACTCCAGATTTGCCAATCTTCCTCCACCATGATTCATATGAACGTTATTCCCAGTGGACTAGCTTTATGACCGTAAATGTGTACTTCATGTCTTTGTTGACGACATGAGTGAACGTATGAAATGATTTCAAACTTTACCACTTGCCTTTTTCATTAAGGCTTTATTGAACATTTAGTTATGTGTTATCTCTGTGACGTCAGTATGTCATACGATACGTTTCCAAGGATACCAGAAAGCTCGTAACAGAGTTAATTCCAGCTAACAAGGTTAGCTAACTTAAACCATATTTGGGTCCACTAATTGTTTTTTGTTGTTTTTGGAATCAACCATTGAGACAAAATCACAAAAAGAAGGCCCACAGAGAGACGTATGTTGTTGCGGACCTCTTTTTTATCTTCACTGACTTCAATAGTAGTAATTTGTGGATGTTTAAGATGATCCTCTGACAGACACACACATTAGCAGCAGCAGTCCATTGTCATTGAACCAGGCCTCCAACGATGCATCAACAGGGTGAACGGCTGTGAGGTAACAATCAAAGACGGCGCCACATAAAGACATGTTATTGTCATGATTAAAACATGACTGCATGTTTCTTTGAATTCACCTCCACAGAGTTTTGTTCTCGGGGGGCTACCTCGATAACAGTGACGAGGACTAAAGCTTGTTAAAGAGCGTGTGCAGTGCCTGGAGCTCACACACCACGTCTCTGCTTGTCAGAAGGCAAGTGGCAGAACAAAACAAAAAAACTCAAAACAAAGAGAGGACTTCCACACTCGCTCTGGGGTAACATTTGTGACCTTGGATGAGCTCTCAGATGCATTTCTCTCCTCACACTCTCGGCTCTTTTCTTCTCCCCTCTGCTGCCTCCGCTCTCTTTGAACCACAAAGCGCAGGCCTGATTGTTGAATATGCTTTCACACATCACTGATTTTGCCTCAGTTTCAGCTCTGTCACAGTTCTTCCTCTCTCTCCCGCCTCACTTTTCTCTGTTTGTCTCTCAGCACTCTCTCTTTGTGTTTCCACAGACTGCTATAAGAACACAAGACAGTTTTAAAAACAAACAACTCAGTCTCTGTCAAATGTTTTCTCAACAAGGCGGCATATTAAATCAAGTCTTTCTTCATGACTGGATCTGTATTAAGAGTATTTTCATTACATCGGTCTGTTCAGCTTTTTGTCCTGCGTTATACAAACAGGAATGGGTGAACGTTTAGGTCATCTACGGTAATACATTCTGCCTCCATGACACAAGATACTTCAAGCACTTTAAGACACTTTGGTTTCTCTGGTAGTTAACGATGAAAGAATAGAACAATGACTAGTTTCCACTTTTCTATGCCACCATTTGCTGCCACTCGACTCAATAACTGGATTTCTGCGGTCCGTCTCTGAAAAAGCTGCAGACATGCGTCAAGCTGGACAGAATAGAACAACCTGGACAAGGAAACGCACCGAGTGTCCCGTTCCTTTCAAAATAAAACACAATATACGGACTCATGGTCGTAATTTCTATCACTTTTATCAACATTGTGAGAAAACAAGCACCGAATGAACAGCAAATCATCGTCAGGAAGACAAAGCAACATGTTGTTTGCACGTTTGTCTCTGTGATCTTGTAGTTCTCCTGTGATGTGAGTTCAGCTGATCATGGCTGCGCATGAAAGGAGTGTGTAAAAATGGCGTAAACACTGTGTCCTAACAGCACTCAAGCACTGGATTGTACATTGCTCACTCTCCACGCTCTGTTAAATATGCAATTCTTTTATCTGTCATTTTCGGCTTTGGCTTCCATCCTGAACAGCAGCATCTTGGTCATATGAGTGAGTTTGATTTGATTCTGACCTGACTCAGTGAATTAATGGTTTGAATGCAGAGACGTCTTGACAGAGAGTTTCTGCATCATCAGCAGGACTTTGGCCTGACTGCTGATTGCTGACCACAGAGTGCGATCAGCGGACGAGCAGCCAACAGTCTGCCAATCCCCTGCTGATGACCTTCAGCATGCAGCTGATGATCTCCTCACTTGGTTGCTGTTTTTTTAAGGTCTCCAAAGTCAGTTCCGTTGCTGATGAATGCTTTCAGTTCAAAGGTTTGATTCATGCATTCATTTGATGATGTGGAGGGAGATCCATGAAACACTGAAGACAGAATGTTCCACATTTGACACATAAAGACATCAGAAATTGAGAATCTGCTGTAAATGTGTCTTTGAGTCCTGACGGTGTACAACGAGTCCTGTCAGCTGTTTTGTCATCACATACGACTTTTGCCTTTCATGATATAAGTATCAAGATTTTAAACTCTACATATCAAACATGTCTGAAATTGTTAGGGGTGTCCCCAACGATGGCTGACAGGGCTTTAAGATTGGATCTTTATACTACTCACACTCCAAGATAATCTGGGCAGATATTTGGTTCTGATCAGCTCGACCCAGAGCAACCCTAGGATTGTAGGTGACTGAGAATCGGACCTTAAATCGGCCCGATTATCGTAAGATAAGATAAGATTATCCTTTATTCATCTCGCAAGCGGAGAAATGTGTTACAGCAGCAAAGCAGGATAGCAGAAGAAAATCACGCAGTGCAAAAAAATCAAAAATAAATAGATAAAAATATGAGTGTAGAAAAAAGATGTGCATCAAAACAATAATCAAAGAGCTAGTAAAAAATATTCATCAATTAAAGAGTGAGTAAAAATATGCATCAAAAAAGGAACAGTTGAAATGCCAGTAACCTATTGATGTAAGCCTGTGTGAACAGCATGAACACTATCTTGCACACAGTGCATATAAGGATGGACATGATATTGCACAATTGTGCAATATATTGTCCCATAAATAAATATTGCATTGCAATCAAATTTAAAACTAAAAATACAAATAAGATCAGGTGACATCTTACAACATTATTATTGAACAAGAAGTAGAACTTGTATAGTACAAGTTGTGGCCATGGATGAAGGATGCTGACACGGTTTAGGGTTCCTTCATGGTAAGATGGCCAAAAACATTACAAACATACATACAGGTGAACCTTTTCCAATCCGTGCACAAGGATCAACTGGATGTCTGTCATAGATTGTTTCTGTGTTTTATCTTGTTTTAGTTTTCATTCTGTTTGTTTCCTGGTGTTGATTGTTTCTCATGTGTGTTTTAATGTTTCATAGTCTTGTGTTTACTTTAGTCTGTAGTGTGTTTCTCTGTGTCCTCATATGTTGCCTGTAAGTTTATTTCCTGTGTTATGTTTTAAGTCTAGTCTTTGGTGTTTCCTGTTTTATTTTATAATATCTGGTTTAGGTGTCAGGTGTCAGTGTTGGGTTTGACTTTGTACTTGTCCTCAGTTGTTCTGGTCTTGTGTTCTTTGTTCCTTGTGTTTATCGTCTGTGTGATTACCCTGATTGTCCTCACCTGTCTCGTTAGTCTCACCTGTGTCTGATTACCTCATGTCTATTTAGTCTCTGTCTTTGTTACCCTCTGTGTCGGTTCATTGTCTTTTGTATTCTGTCGGTGTTGTTTGCAGTCTGTCTCCGAGCCTGTCGTTTATCTCCCTCGGCTCCATGGATTTACTTTGTTTTTCCTCTCGTGGTTGTTGGATTTCTTATTTAAGCAAGTTTTTTTTTTTTTTTTTTTCATTTTGTTTGAATACATATTTTGTTTTTCTGCACTTGGGTCCTCCTCCCTGTCTTCTGCCGGCACAAGTGACAATGTCCAAGAATCAGTGAAGCCATTTTTGCGAATTCTCTCCAAAAGGCCAATGCTCCTGTATCCGATCCAAGCTGAAACTTCAGAGCAAGTTACCGTGGTGATCTAGCCAGGTTAAAAGAGGAGGTTTCATGATTCAGAAAACTCTGACTTTAATCTCAACAGACCAGACTTACTTTCCAATCTCCCTTCATGCGACACCTCCCCTGGTGTCATCAATGGATTACTGTTATTAAGAACAAAAGTAAAACATCAAAGTCAACTCTTTTGTGAATTTTTCAATGAGCAGTACAGTTGAAAAAAAAAAGAGTTTCTCTTTGACCCCGGTGTAAAGCAAGAGTAGAAACATTTCAAAAATAAATATAAAGGACAAAAACACAGATTTTCAAAAAAAAATCAAGATACTGTGCATAGATGTGCATTTTGAAAAAACAACAGAAGCAGCAACAACAAATGTGCATGGACTTGAACCGCAATAAAACCCAAGCTTTTTTTATTTTAGAAAGTTTGTGATTGTGTCTAAAATCACACCATCACACCTCCCTCCTCTTTACTTCCTGTGGTTATGTGGTGGACTTCATAGTGCACTCAAAGACAAAGTAGACTGGACTTGCTGTCTTGTTGGTCTCAATAATGAGGCCATCGATGTTTCTTTTCTAAAACGTGCAGCAGCACCACGAGCCAGGGATCAATAATAAACTACTTCAGTGATTACTCATATTATACTGATACATTTTGTGTCATGGCAGACAGCAGTCAAACATCACTTTCTGTTGCATGATGGTTTATTATATAGCAATATTACTGGTTTATTTAACAATAATACACTATTAGGTTCAACTCAAGTCTAAAAGTACAACATCTTAAAAATGGTCACTCTTCTCTTGTAATGGTTTGAAAAGTTTACTTTCAGCAGGCTCCACCCTCTTCTGTCCTCACATTTTTTAAATGCAGAAATTCAAAAAGGAGTGATGAGATAATATCTTAGCCCCTAAGAGTCAGGGGATGCAGGACATCGACCATGAGGGAGAGATCTGAAAATGTTACATCTTTCATGATGAGGATGCTGATGATGTTTGTCAAGTGATCGTTGGACCACAAATGTGTTTTCAGGGTTGGCTCTCATAGTTTATTCTCTGGTGTTTTTTTCTGTACATGTATGTGGGTGGAAAATAGTTGTTGCAGTTGTTTCTATTAATGTGAGGGCCTCTATACAGCAGGCTTTGATGGAGGCTGTCCATCCACAGCAGCATAATCAAACCATTGGCAAACATTCTGTGATCATACAAACATCCTCAGAGACGCCTGAGAAATGTGCAGTCCTCCTGATGTTTGGGCTTCAACAGAACTCGTACTGTTAGTCCGATCTGCTCGGTTAGAAAAGCCTGAAGCTGATTGTTGAGATCACATCAGGTCCTCTCGCTAACTTCTGCTTTATATTTCATTGTTTTCTATACAGCGAGTACAAGCCTTCTCTCCACTGTGTCCTCAGGACACGATGCTGCTGAGTGTATTCCCTGTGTTCACCCTCCTGCATGCTGCCTTGTTTCTGACAGTTGTATCTCAGTGTTTGTGTTCGTAGCCTTAGCATTGATTGTGTCTTTCTTCCTTTAAGTTTGATTTTAGTTTCTTCTGCTACTCGTTAAATCCTTCACACCATTTATTTTCTTTTCGCAACCATCTTTGTTTTCGTTTACTTTTCTGTTGAGCCCATTCTTTGTGTTATGTCTTGACCGAGCTGTAATCTCCAGTGTTGAAAAAATAAAGCCAATGCTGAAGTTTAAAATCCTGCAGTTTTTCTAGTCTCCACTTGAGGCCGGCTGCAGAAGCACAGGAAGTCACATACACATCCATTCAATAGACGGTTTGAACAGCAGATATTAACATGTTTACTGACTGGTTCAAATCATGACGGTCTGCTTAGCTCATGTCTTGATTGGCACACGCGAGTGTGGGGGCGTTTTGATTGGATGAAGGATATGCTTCACAATAAGGCGTGTAGCTGACTTGATTGACAGGTGGGTGGGTGGTGTAACGGTTTTGTCTCGAGGCCTAAAACCCGCCTCAGCTCCGGCTCTCAGCCTGTTGTTAGGTTGACTGAAAGTTAGGGTGCGACATCACTCAGGCTTCGTCCAATAACATTTACAGTCTATGTTCACGTCTCCTGTCTTTCTAACTTTGCCCCTCTTCTATTTCTAATCTCTTCCCAGCTCCCTTACTCTTACTGGAGTGATGTCATCATCATGGTAGCTTTTGATTGGACCGTGTTCAGTGTAGGCTCAGTGTACAGCAGTGTTCAGAGTTCTGCCTTTTCTAGATGTTTAACAAATATACTGTGTTCAACAATAAGAAAGATATCATAAAACACCAGCTCTATGGTTAACTTTGAATTGTTCATAGATTTATTTATCATGTTTGCTATAAATGTCATCTTTACTTGTATTCATCCCTGAGGTGGAAATTACAGTTTACACTCTTTTATTGGGAGACATGCTCCCATACAGGCGGGACCTCTGGACATGCATTAATGGAGCGATGTCAGAGTGAGTGGGCAGGGAGCACTCTTGGGCTGGTGGGGTTTCAATGCATTGCTCAAGGGCACAGCAGCAGGACCCGCAAATTGCCCTGGCACCTCTCCAGCAACCAGACCAACTTCCATACTTAGGTCCACAGTGGGACTTGACCCGTCAACCCTCCAGTTCTCAGCCCAAGTCCCGACAGACTAAGCTACTACTGCCCCCAAATATAATCAAATTATATTTTCTGTTTCTGTAGTTGTTGATCTGACACTGTTCTTTAATTTATTTATACATTCTTTTACAAGAAATATTTCAATTGTGCTCTCTCTTTCACCAGTCTCCCAGCGAGGGTTGGTATCCAACCTCTTTTAGCCAGACAATCCCTTATTTGGTACTTTGTTGATTTGTTCCAAATTTATTTGGGATGCCCGTTGTCCTGTGTTGACGTCTCTTCTATGTAATCACTAGACAACACTTTCCTGGTCCTAGGTCTGATCCTCAGACACAGCTAGTATCCCATCATGCACCAATGACGTCCATCTAGTGACACCTCCTAGCTCTCCTGTGCATCTTAAATACATACAGCATGAAAAGTGCAGAATTTTTCTTCATGGATGGTGTTGTTTATTTAAGTTGTGGCATAAAGGTTTGAATAAGAATATGGACAACCCAGCTAAAAAAAAAGAAAAGCTACAGCAGGCAAGGAGAAGACGTAGGTTAAAGTTACGATGGATGGGAGACGAAGGTGAGACCAGAAGGCCACACTAGAAAAAGGTCTAATTTATATCAGTTCATTTTTTGTGACAAACGACTGCTTGATGCTGTCAAGGGCAGCAAGAAACCATAAAAAGGGGGACTAAGTGAGTCATGCCTCTACTTTGGATTTGATTTCTCATTGTAAGGCTCCAACCTGTAATTTATCTTCTCATTTAGTGTGATATAGTGCTTCTCAAATCAGAGTCCAGGGACTGTGAGATGCTAATAAGGTGGCTACAAGGGGTCCAACGTGTAGAGTGGAATCATTTATTTTCTCTGTAAAAGCCTCATATTATCTTTAATGAACAGAATGACAGAAAGTGAATTATGTGTAGTTGTGTCATTTTGAAGGGAAAAAGAGCTTAATTCATGTGAATGTAGATAATAATACAGTTTTAGTTATGGTACATCCATATTTCTGGCTCAGACTGGTTTTACAAGGATCCAACTTGTGATGTCACAAACTGAGAAAATATGAAACTGAAAAAATCCAGCCTGACCCGACCCTAACGTTCTGACCGAGCCTGATGTACAACAATTGTTGAATAAGTGGGCTGTTAAAAAAATGACGTTTTCAACTCTAGTACAATTCTGAGTTGACCGGCTTTTTCATGTGCCTGTTCATCATCGAGGTCCTTGCTGTGTGCCCACATACATGTTGTCACTGTTCAAGATCAACCTATAAGTCAAAATGATCAAAAAATAAACTCAACCCAAACTTAATTTGTATCGTATACTTCTTTGATACCAACTAAAAATCAGAGATTACCAATTTAAATCTTTTGTAATGCTTGGATATAATGGGAGAAAATTACGTGTAAATGTAATCGATCGATCACTGCTATATCAGAAGAAAAAAGAAACGAGGATTACAAGAATAGGAGGCTGAATAATCCAGTCAGCGAGACCGTCTTTGTCTATGTGTATCCGTCACATGGTGAGGTGATGTGGAATGAATCTTCGGCCTATCGTTCAGACACTTTCACAGGCGTTTCAGTGCTCTTTTCTTTTATTGTACCACCTTCTATCTCCTGTTGGTCAGGCAGGTCAGACTCGGGTGGAGCGGGAGGTGCTTGTTGCAGAGTAAATGTCTGACTAAAGGGCCCGGCCTGGCCCGAACCCGTCGAGTTGGAGCCAGAACCAATTGGGTTCGAGTGGAGGATCAAAGCTGAAGTTGTGGTTAAAAGTCTGGCAGTTCTGTACCAACTGGAGTCAGTCTTTAGACAGAAGACGTGATGAGATAAAAGGAATGGAAAAAACAACAACCTTTTAACACGTTTGCAGTCGAGGTTTAAAAAGACAATGTGGGGGAACAGGTGGCCCATGTGTGGAGGCTATGGTCCTCAATGCCCAGGTTCACATCCGGCCTGTGGCTCCTTTCACACATGTTGGTCCCCACTTTCTCTCTCTCCCTGATTTCCGTCTCTGTCCTGTCTTTATAATAAAGGAACAAAAGGTCCAAAATAAATCTTTAAAAAAACAAAAGAAAAAGAAAATGCAAAGTCTCTGTTTGGTTTGTGAAGACTCCATTGGACTTATAAAGCAAAGAAAAATCGAAAGGCTGTTCTCAAAGTCGAGTTCAATCGGAGTCAAGTATGAGCTTGAAAAAAAGTTCTAAATATAGTCTATCTCGACCAATGCCAAAACACTTAAAAGAACATTAAACACAGTAAAGTTGTAAGGTCCTTCTAAAAAGAAGTTCATATTCATTTTGCTGGTGAAATTTCGAGGTTGCAGTTCTTTGTGTTGGGTCATGTGACTGACGGGAAATCCTGGAGGCTTCTTGAGGCTCTATGACACTGTGGAGCTGCAGCACAGGCTTGTTATCTTACCAAGAAGCACACATTTATGTCACCTAAAAACAGCTGAAAAACAGATATGGAGATCAGCTGCACATTTTTATGCAACCCTCTGGACACCTTTTCAATCTCTAAAAACGGGAGAGTTCATTAAAACTTCACTCCAGTGATGTTCACATGTATCTAGGGGGTCTAATGGTTTCCATTACACCGCCGCCAGAATGAAATACTATCATCAACATATCTTTGTAACATATATATTTTATTTTATATTTTTCTGTCACTGTGGGATCAACCACATGTATTTTTTATAGACAGCTGTGGTGAGAAGAAGTTCTTTATTGATATGCCTGAGTTAAAAAAACAAATAAAAAAACATCAGCATCCTGTAATGTGGTGAGTTTGTGTGTGTGTGTGTGTGTGTGTGTGTGTGTGTGTGTGCTGACAGGCGTTACCGTGATGTGTGTCCCCCCCCTCCACACACACACACACACACACACACACACACACATACTGAGAGCGTCCACTTGATGAACAATTATCATTCATTAGTCCCTATAACTCTCTCTCGTCTGTCTTTGCTAACACTCTGTTTCTTCACCTCTCTCTCTCTCTCTCTCTCTCTCTCTCTCTCTCTCTCTCTTTCTCTCCCTTTTCTACTCTCTGGCTTTTCCTCGATGTCCTTCAGCGATCGGCATGGAGCTGTCATTCTGTCAGCCCTCCATCAGAATATCGATTCACCGATCTCTGCCCGACCGTGGACAAATGCTTGCATGCCAATTTCTCTCTGTTTTCTCCCACACGTTCCTTCCCCTCAGTCCACTCTCTCGCTCCCTCTCTCGCCCTGACTTCTTCTGTAGCTCTAAGTAGTTTTGGCAGTGGGGTAAATAATCCATTCTAAACTTTATTTCACTGTGACAAGAAATATTGCTCTTTTAGACTGAGGCGAAACGTGGCGTGCCAGTGGCGTTTAGGAAGACTGATAAAGGTGGGCAGTGTGGCGTTGCAGATACTCAGAGGTGATCTTCTGAGAGCTCAGAGAAAACAGAAAGACCATTTACTCTCCACTCATGACTCACTCTGACATTGACTTTCTGTTTGCCATTTTCACTGGGGGAGGATTTCAGGACACACTGCCCAATCCAATCACCATTTAGCAGAAACAGTGAGGCATGATTTGGGAATGTTTCACAGGAAAAGGCTGTGGATATTTAAACATCATGGAAGCACATTGTAGCTCCACAGATGCTGTTAACCATTAAGATCTGACTAGATGATGTGCCTTCACTGAAAATTCCCAAAGAAAATGTACTCTTGCTTATTATTCAAATTATTTATGAAAGGTTAATTATGCAACGTTTGGGGTACATTTCCAGTAGATGTTGCACTTTAGCGGCAGTGTCGTTTCCACCAGATCGACCGGGAATGTAGTTCCCCTAAAAAAGACCCTGCTAGGGGTTGTGTACTTTCTGAAGGTCCAGGAACTTTTGATACCAGAGCACGCAGCCCCTGCAGATCTGGAAGGTTTCTGATTGGTCAATCACAGCCGGCCGTTATATCACCTGCTGTGTTCAAACACACTATTATAGACTAAGCATGACTTTAAAAGAACAAATGAACTAAATAAATAGAAAAGCAAACAAGAGAAGAGTCAAAGGTTTAAAACCTTTTTTGTGTTTTAAACTTTAAGTGTTTCACTAATTCATCGAGATAAAACTACTTGGTTTGACTTCTGCTTAAATAATTAACATTTATGTTTGTGTAAAATAGTGTTTTTTTTCTTTCTTCTCTATTTAAAAAAAACATACTTACTTTGGTGACTGAAAATCTTTTCAGAAATACAGTTTGAAAGTGATCCTCAAAGATCTTCTGTATTCACAAAACAAATCATGTTCTCAAGTTTAAATGTCAATGTCACAAAGAATACTTCACCACAACATTAACTTTAAGACATTCATTGCAGGGTTAACATCATTAATCTACCTAAAAGGTGAGTCTTGGTGAAGTGAGGGGAGTGAAGTGTTTTAACAGTTTGATTCCAGTCTTCTTTTCTTTAATGACACTAAACACTCGTCTTCCCAGGACTTCAGACAGCTATGGGCCTCAAGAACCTTTTAGTTCCTTCACGAGGAGTCCCTGAACCTTTCAGTTCTGGGGGCCTTTGGGGCTATTGTGTATGATGTTGTTATGATTTGGGTTTTGTTAGTGTGTGCACTTTTGTTGTTTGGTTTCCCTGTCTGTCTTCTCCTCCTGTGTGCTCCCTTCCCCCTTGATTACCATTTGTTTCAGCTGCACACCCAGGTGTCACTCATTCCACGACTCATCAACTCCTCCTCTTAAGCCGGCTCTCCACATGCAGCCGGCGCCAGATTATTGTCAACCCTCCGTGGTATCATACCTCTAAATCAGGCTCCCTTGTATTTTTGATGTTCCTCGTGATTTACTTGTACTTACCCTCCTCTTGTTCTCTCCTCGTCAAGCTCCCAGTCCAGACCTACCTGCCCCTCGTGTCCTGTCGTCTCATCGTGTTCACTTTGGATTTCACCTCACGTGTGCTGGATTAGGGTTGTTGGAGAGTCACCTGGATTGTTGTCTGCACTACTCACCTTGGAGCTTGGACTCTTGATCAGTATTGTCACTAGTGTCACTTTCCCCATTTATAACAAATTGTTGTTGTTTATCTGGTCCTTGGTCTCGGGTCTTATTCTGGTTTTACAACAGATGTGGCTCCTCAAAGTAACAGTAAAACGTCACCCCTGCACTTGTACATGGCTATGCCGTGCTTCGTTTTTTCGTTGGAGACTAAAACACAGCTTTTTATTTCAAAATAGACAATAGAACAATTTACATCATTCATTGTTTTGGCTTCAGAAAGACTGAGGTCAAATCAACCTTTGTCCAAATAATGAGGCACTTAAAATTATACATCGCAACAATTTTATTAAGCACACGCCTTTGTCCAAATCGACACACATCTGAGAGACAGCTTAACTCAAGCAAGGAGCCTGAGAAGAGGTCAAAATGAGAAGAAGGGCTGAGAAAGTCTGGTCACAAACGTGCTGCATGCATTGAAAAGAGGTAAGGGAAAGGCTGGATACAAAGAGGCTGTATGAAAATGAATTGAAGATTAATTGAAGATATATAAATCTCAATTTCATTCATCAACATGAAAAAAACACTTTTGCCACAGTACTTTGGGCAAAAGGTGCAGTACAACCTGTTATATAAGTGTGAACATATTTTATATATATATATATATACACAAAAATATACACACACACACACACACACACACACTTGGGTCATTGTTAATTTCTCATCTAAATTTCAAGCATAATCTAAAAACTATTTAGATGGGATCTTTGGGGAAAAAGTCAGTTCAGTAAAAAGCAGTTTGGAGGCATCAAGATGAACAGCTGGTGGCTTTTTAATTAAGGAGGCGAAAACATGAAGTTACACAAGAGCTCCAGTCAAACAATGGAAACCTGGGTGTTGTGATCCATATTTCTGAGTCATTGCTGCGTCAGGTGTATCACCAGTCTATTCTGTTGTCCCAACTTCCTGGTTTGTGATAGTTCCCTGGCAACAAAAGCATTCAAACATCCCACTCAGGTTATTCCAATGCAAATCAAAACCACATCTGTTAGATCAACTTAACGGGGCAAAAAGATTTTACAATTCTGTGTTCAGTAATGAATCCCTCTAAATGTCAGATGATTGGAGTCCTTGACGAGAAAGATGAGTCCCTACATTATATACAGTAGCCTAAAATCTGAGAAATAGGGGAAATCACCTACTACCATCTGGCACTAAGAGAGAGTCTTGTTTTCTCTGGCTGGTATTAAAAGCCTTAAGACATTCAATTAACAAAGCAAAGAGAGGACAGACGTGAATCCATGTTTATTCAGAAGCTCCGAGCGAGAGCGGTCCTGTAATGGCATGCAACATTTCCCCCCAGCGGGCGCGTTTGCCTGTGAATGGTGGCAGCGTTCCCTGTGCTCTGCCTAACAGGATAAAGTGTTCTGTTCTGCTGTGTGCCGTCCTCTTCTGTTCGGGCTCTCGCTCAAATGACAGGATCGCTATCACAAGGGACGGCCACTTCCGCTGGGGAATATTTGCATGTCAGCCAGCCTGCCTGCTTCTTCTGCCGTCTCAATTTGTCATCCTTTCATTGTTTTATTTTCTTGTTTTGTAAATCCTTCTTTCATTCTACCCAACACACCGGCCCTGTCAATCATGCACTCACTGTAAGGTGGATAATAAAAAAACAAAAAAAACACAAGGATCAGCTGTGAGGAAACGCACCTGAATGAAGAGGAGACTGTCTCAGTGGAGATAGAGACGCCGCACCTACAAGCTGGACAGATGTTGAATTCAGATGTTATTAGTTGTGCATTGGATCATAATTCATCTGGGATCTGTTCTTATCTTCCCACATGGATCATGCTACTTGTGATCCGAAGATTAATAGAAAAGCTATCCACCTGTTTTATAATAAATGTACTGCTGTTAACTCCCTGTGTGTAGACTGAAGCGTCTCAGCTCGGTGTTGTCCCCCGTGACGTTGCACTGCGTAAATATCCTTTATGAAGCTCTATACGCTTCCAGTCAGGGTCAGGGAGACTAGTGCGTCATGATCAGGTCTTTCTCATTTACCCTTTCTTTTTTTGCACACGCACTCATGTTTCCACTGTCATTCTCCAGCTGTCAGTTTTGGGCTGTCATTGGTTAAGCAGCTGTCTGGAGCTCATCTAACCAATGGCACGGCATTGCTCCCTCATATTTTAGCCTATCATCGTTCTGCTCCCCTTTTTAAATATGATCCTTTCTCTACCTTAGTTCCTTCATGCTGATGTGTCCTGCGCCCTTCCACCTCCCCATCACCGCCATCTTCATCAGCAGATTCATCATCCATCAATTTCTTCACCCATCAAATCATCGGCTTCACCACCACCAGGGTCCGGACTCCATGATGACACTCACAATCTCATTCTTCAAACACATCAACCAGCCCCACGAGCCTAAGCACCAAAGACTTTCTGTCAAGACTCATTTCTATGTTACTCATTGTAATAAAGCATTTCCTTCAATGTTTCTCTGTCCTGATTTGCGCCGTTAGGTGTGTTTTAATGTCTCTGTGTGTTTAATATTTGCTTTTTGCTCTCCACCTGTTGTTGATAAAGCTGATATCAGAAGTCCCGCCCCTTCTTGATTTTGAATTGTCAGTGATGGAGGAGTGAGACGCTGTTCTAAAAGTTACCTCTCTGGACAGTGACCTGTACACTGAGCTGAAACAAGTGTGAGTGTATTGAAAAATACACTGTCGATGGCAATGCCAAAAAAGCATTCTGTGGACACTGCTCCTATAACATGAGTGAGTCTGTATCTGGGTGTAACCTCAGCGTCCCTGTGTTTTCTGTGTTTCCTCATCCCCCTCATGTCTGTCTGTTCCTCCCTTTATATCTGTGTTGTGGGCGTGGCTTATCACTCTCCAGTCCTACCTCTTGGTTACCTGGTCAAACCTCTACACGTCCTCAATGCTGCACACCTGTCTCCCATCAGCTGTCAAGCCTGCAGTGTTTAAAATCTCTGGTCTTCCCTCCACTCTTCGCCTCATCATCTGCTCACCAAAAGTGTTTTTTTTTTTATTCTTGTTTTTGCCTGACTTTTAGAACTTTTGATAGACCTCACCTCGACTTAAGTGTTTTGAGTTGTTGTTGACTAAAACAAGACGTAAATTAAAAGTGACAAAATCAAACACATTTCATCTAACGGCAAAGACTTTAATCTAAAAAGCTAAATGGATCCTGTTGCACATAAGCACACAGAACTCGCCATGAGTCTGGTTCTGTGGGAGGTTGAAGTATGAATGAAGTATTCATGTTGGGTCTTTGTACATAATATAAGAACGAAGTCTCTTACCTGTTCTCTTGTTTAAAGGGTCTTGAGATGACGTTTGTTATTAATGGTCCTACACAAATAAAGAGTGATTACATGAGTTAAACAGTTAATGGTTTAAAGGGTTCAATATACGTAGCTCAGGCCTGAGGTGAAAGTTGTAACTTTAACCTTTAAAGAAAGTTTTATCGAAGAAGAATCTGCAGGGGAGGAAACCTTTGTCACGTTGTCAGTTGTTGTGAGTAAAATGAGTCCAACCTCTGAAAATATTCATCATGCACAGAAATAATGGAAATGTTGATGTGATTGATTGTACCTCTGTTTTGTTTAACGAAGGCACGACGTCGGGATGTGTCATATTGTCAGAGCAAACAAGCTATTTTTCACCACAGCTTTCCTTCAAGATGCTGACGACTTAAAAAAATAAAATAAAGTTGTTCCGACACGATTGAATTGGGAATGTGACCTTGTCTATACTCGGTTCAAGGTAGTAAACAATTTTGCCTAGCGAGTCGTGGAAAGCAATACGAGGAATACATTATTTTTGTATTTCCCGTACCGTGTGAAAGTGATGAGCTGTATAAGACTTGAATTTCAGATATGTCGGCCATGATTCTGCTGTTGACACAGTTATTAGAGAACACCTTCGGACAGTCTGCCTCAGCATTTCTCAGTCAAGGTCAGACAAGCTCTAACTTTTCATTCCGACTGTCCCCTCGCAGACTCCTAACATGAATCATCTCTCCGGACACATTTGTAATAATGTAATTTCAAAGTAATTTCAAAGCCCCAAATATACACGGTTATTGATGATGATGCTGAATGACCTACAGGTACACACACACCTACAACTTGATTTCACCAATTCTACTTCATTAATTCAGCAGCCTGACTCTCTAAACATCATAAATCACTGCAGCACCAGCAGCCCAACCCCACTCACCTTTTCTCTCCCACCCACTCTCTCCCAACCTTATCCCTCTCCATCTCTCCCTTCTTGTCACCCACTCCCTCTTCAATCACTCTCTTATTTTCTCTCTTTGCCCGGCTTCTTTCTGAGGTCTGAAAAGTTTTGTAGTACGCAGTCTAAATAGTGCTCTGATGGATCGTCTGTCTTCCACAGGCCTGAAGATTAGCTCAAGGGCAAACCAACTCCTGTTTCCTGGGTGCCATGCTGAAGATGAATAACTGTTTATTAACCCCGATGTAGAGTGACTCCTTCCCCACCTCATTATGCGGGGTGGTGGTGGTGGTGGTGAGGGGGGGAGGCAAGCAGCGGCTCAAGTTGGCCATGTGGCACTCTCTCTCCGTGCCTCCCTGTTCCAGTCACTCCTCCTGTCTCTCTCTCGGTTTCTCTGAGGCAGATTAACCAGCAGCCTGATGTAAAGTGACAGTGTGTGTTTGGTTCTTGTTTGCCCCTTGACAACACGGGAAATTGGCTTTTCATCTTACCAAAAGCCCCGCAGCGCAGAACGTATGTTAGAGGACATTCATCTTATTATGATGGGCAGAGTGTAATTGAAAGTTATGTCTCCCTTTAATGACAATATCTCACCAAGGGCTTCATTTGTTAGCCCCAAAGTTATCCAGCTCTGTTCTTGTTTTTGCATCTGAATGTGAAGAGGAGCTATCTGCACCTGTCCTCTGTGCTGACGGAGCTCAACTCGGTCCACGTTTAGGTGATGAACTTGGCAGGGAGAGGATTTTTCCAGTTGACTCAAAGGCCACAGGAACGAAACAAACGAGTGCAACTCAGACAGAAACTCAGATTGGGTTGGGGCTGGTTTTGTTCCAGTGAGAGAGAGAGAGACACTTTAGATGTGTGTGTCATGCCACAGCACTGTTTGCACTTTTTAAGGTTCCTCACATACAAAACCTTCTCTTTGTTACACATTGTCACAAGCACACTGAGTGTCTTTGATTCAAACAGTCACCTTCAGGTATTTTAGTGCCAGACATTGTGTTGGCGTTGCGCACTGCGGTCTAATCATCTTCCACTTTCTCAACTCAGTAAAACAAGTTTTAATATGAGCCTGGCTGTCCGTTCTGTTAAGTGTCCGTACCATCATTATCTAACGCTGTCATGACTCTGTGCCACCTCCATGCGTCATTCACAGGAAGCATTTTACAATTTTTTTTTTTAAATGTCTCTTCTTCCCAAAACATCCCGTGGGCCAGATGAAAGGCCTTGAATGACACATGTGCTCTCGACCGTCTCCACACATGTGGATTAAGTATGTGCAGATCTGGTGGGTCAAGCCACGGACTTTGCTCCACTGGAACCGGCACATCATGACTCCTGAGAACAGCTGATCTGGCAGAGAACTATACATCAGACAGGAAATTGTGTCAACAAGACTCTTGCTACGAGGCTTTTCAGCGCAAAACGGCTACAACGCAGACTTTACACACGCTCTATGCCGATGTTGTACACTCGTTCTCTTCCACTGACTCCTCTCTACTGACTCTCCCAACGATCAACAGTGACTTGCATCCATACAAATGACCTTCCTGGAGGACAGATTCAAACTGTGCTGTTTTCCAGTGGAGTGTGAGCTGAATGTGAGTGTACACGATGGTGGTGTGATTTAATGGAAAGGTGTTGAACTGTGATTCTCACTCTGCTGGCCACTACAATGTAGGAGTTACATTTTGATATCTGGAAAGTACTCCATTCAGATATGCAACAACTCGTCGAACAAACTGTCAACATCTTTTAAGCTTGTGTTAACCACAGACCTTCTTTTAAGCGTCTAACCACAAACCCGTTCAAAATCCACATTGACTTTTAGAGGTTAGAACCCATGGCGCTAAAAAGCTAACTCACTTCCTGGTTTTAGGACTCGTTCTAAAACATCTGATTGAAAGTAACAGACATGATTCTAAGCTGTTGTTTGATACGGTGTCAAAACTCACCCAGATCAATCCGGTGGTTGACTGTCCACAACTAACTGCACAAGACTTTCTTTTATTCTTTAATGATAAGATAAAGATTGTTTGTGCATCAGGCTCAACAACCTGTTCATTGGATCCTCTCCCTTCTTGGGTTATAATAAAGGAGCTCTGGTCTACACTTGGCCCGTATGTTTTATCAATTTTAAACTACTCCCTGTCTTCAGGTGTCTCTCCGGAGTGTTTTAAATTAGCAGTGGTAACACCATTATTAAAGAAGTCTGGATTAGATATTGAAACATTATCTAATTACAGACTATATATCAAACCTTGCTTTTCTATCCAAAGTGTTTGAGAAAGTGATTTCTAAGCAGCTGGTCAAATATCTGACTGAAAATAATCTATTTGAGCCTCTTCAGTCTGCTTTTAGGGCCTATCATTCCACTGAGACCGCACTGATAAAGGTGGTTTATGATCTTTTGATGACCGCCGACTCTGACTGTACTTCTGTTTTATTGCTGTTTGATCTCAGTGCTGCTTTAGATACGGTTGATCACTGTATTTTAATTGAAATACACTCTGTTATTCATCCTGATTTGTTTTTAGTGTTTTTAGTACCTGTACAGCACTTTGTTTGAAAGCGCTTTATAAATAAAGTTATTGTTCCTGTGGCGGTCTATTGCTCTATCAAAAAATTTGAAAAAAAACAAAACAAAACAAAAACAAACTTGGAAGGCATTTTCTGTCAGCTGATTGGTCATTCAAAAAACCTGCGGAATGTGATGATGCAATATAGAAGAATAACAGAGAGTGGTGATGTCATAGTACATGGGTTGGTGGTTGGTTTGGCAAACAGCCACAACGAGAGCACGTGGATCAACTCTGGACAAACAAAACGAGAACTTGCGATTCACACTCTTTTTAGTTGAG
Organism: Symphodus melops; assembly: GCF_947650265.1. Lineage (NCBI taxonomy): Eukaryota > Metazoa > Chordata > Actinopteri > Labriformes > Labridae > Symphodus > Symphodus melops. Next base: position 5,711,893 of record NC_136697.1, read on the forward strand.
AAGATAAAGATGGAGGCAGTGGACAAAAGGACCAACATTGCTTGTGAGGCTGAGAATCATAAATTGTTAAAAGAAGTTGTTAAGTTTAAAAAACAAGCTGAAATATACCAAAATGAACTGCTACTTCATAATGTCATTGTAAAGGAAAACACAGAATTGAAACTTGAGCGTGATAAACAGATGTACCGAAAAGGGAATGGATCCTTGCAGAGGGAAATCATTATGCTCAGGAAGCAGTTAGCTGTGCATCAAGAGACTGATACGTCTAATCAAGAGCAGCAACAGTTGAAAAAACAAACAAAACTGTACCAGGAGAACAAAGAGAGAGAGGTCCGGGAAGAGATTTCAGGCTACAAAAAGGAGATGCTTATTTTCAAAAAACAGATCCAGGACCTGGAACAGACCTTAAAAAAGAAAGAGACAGAACATGCGGAGGAAATTCATGTCCTTGAGCTGGAGGTGGAGACACTACGGAAGGAGAATAGCAATCTGAAAAATGATGGACTCATTGCAAGAGCCAAAATCGCAGATGTGTCTCAAAAAAAAAGGGCCCTTTGCAAAGAAGAGAAAAGATGTAAAGAACTGAGCAAAACTCTGAAACAGGAGAGAGAGGAAAGAGAGATGAGCAACAAGCCTCTAATTTATAAAATACCTGTGAACATGACATCTGATACAAACGTGAAGATTAAGATGCTAGAAGACAAGCTCATTGCCAAGACCACTCAATTGACAGACTTGCAAAGAAAACTGGACGTCAAAGGTCAAATTATAGGTGGACTGGAGAAGCAGTGTGAGGAGCTGAAGGGCAGACTTTTAATGTTGCCTCCCCCAGAAGAAATTAGGATGATCCCTGAGTACCAAAGGGAAAACAGACAGCTCAGAGATAGGATCAAGGCATTGACAAGTGTCAATAATACTTTACTAATGACAGTCGAAGAGTCCAAAAGTGACAACGAGAATTCTGTTAATGAGCTACGTTCCACCAAAAAGCTGTATCTGAAAGAAAAAAAGCTAAACCAAGAGTTGAGGCAGATCCAGAGGCAGAGTGGAGTTATGAGGTGGCTTGAAGAAGAAACCGCTCCCCTCCAGGTCCTTCCTCCCATCCCTCAAAAGCCCAACGCAGGCTCTAAGGTTAACAGGCTTAACACCCCTCTACGTACTGTCACACAAAAGAATGGATTTAAGATAGAAAAGAAACCAGTCCTCCCCGAGATAAGCAAAAAGTCCAGCTGTTCATCAAAGGAAAAATCACATGCCAGGGTAACAGCCTCCTCCACACAGTCTGTCCAGGAGCAGCGTGAAACACGACAACTAAAGATTATTTTAAATGAATCAGGTTGTTACCAGGAAGACATGTCAGCTTCGACTAGACAATTATAATTATATATAATATAATTATAACTACTAATTAAAAAAGAAAAGAATTAGGATATAGACATTTGATTTAAAGCAGTGGGTCTCAACTGGTCTAGCCTCAGGACCCGCCAACAACAGCTGAAGAAGAAAACGCGAACCAAGTTTCATTGAGATTTGTTTGATGAAAACTGTTTGGACATAAAGTGCCCCTGACTGTGACTGACTGGTGAACTGTCCAGTGTGTACCTCTCGCCCAATGATAGCTGGGATCAGCTCCAGCCACCTCGCAACCCCAAACAGGAAAATAAAGATGGATGGACACATTCACAACTGAAAATAACTCCACAACCCCCTTTTGACCCACCAGTTGAGACCCACTAATTTTAAACATAATGAACACACTGAATAAGAGATTTGAAATTGAAAATGTGCAACAAAAAAATAAAACAAACAAATAGTAAGTCATAGTGAGTCTATCATATTTATGTCCAAACCTCTCAGTCCCAATCCCCGGTCCCCTCATAACCATATGCATTGTATGTCCTGTTGTCCCACATGTATGTTCTTGTGTTCACCCTTTGTCAGCGTGCAGCCGTTAAAACTGTACCATGTTGGTGAAAAAGAATTTCCCCTCGGGGACAATAAAAAAAAAAAGTCTAATGAACGTGCACTCCACATGGTGCTGATCAGACTGCAGTGTGCAACACTGAAGGATGCATTCACATCTGTTTATTTGGAAACAATCGATCACTTTATGCCTCGCACAGAACTATGACAATGACTTGTTCTACCATGTTTGTATCAAAGAGACTCTCAGGTAGAATAACCTGTGTCAAAGTTACTGTAACCTGGAACAGCGGTTTCAAAAGGATATGAGTGAGAAATCTCAAAGACATTTAAAAACTTAACTTAATGATTGTTGTTTTCTTCTGAAGTGTTGTACATTTCATTTTTTCCATGTGCCGAATTCAGTTTATAGTGACAGACATTTTGTATTAAATCTGTAACCTGCAGCCTTATAAATTCATATTTAGTGAATGCCAAAAAAAAAAATTTAAATGAAAGAAAAAAAAGAAGTTCATACGATGCAAAATCAGCATTTGGGTTTACTGCAAAAATTACTGTAATTGTAAATTACTTTTATTCAGACTCACAGACTCCTAGTGATGAGAAGAGACACAAGACCAAATTACCATATTTGACTGTTGTTTGAAACAGATCACAGATTTCAGTAACTCAATATATAAACTTACTGTGTTTCTGTGTACACGCTGGTCGCTCCTCTCGTCCGTTTGTAAAACTCTGCACAGTGATGCATGATGGAATATATTGCTACTTTTCACAGTGACTGTGGGACACATTGAGCGGACTTATAAAGGGTATGACATTGATCATTTAGAATTCGGACAGCACTAAAAAATTGCATGTCCACTACACAGTGAATAGGGAGTGGTTAAATCCCTGCCAGAAAAAAAACATACATGGATAGTTTGATCTATGGTTCTGTTAACTTAGGATATTGGCACAGCCGGTTACTTAAATAAAGTAAATATCCTTTTTTTCACTTACCAGGTATTCCAATTTCGGCACAGATGGTGTGCCAGGCCCTCTCCTTTTTTCCTGTCCTATTAACTATTACAGGTTATAACATCACATCTTTGTGTCAAAAAGCCCCGGTGTCCACAGACTGCCACGATCAGTCTCTACTCCATTGTCGATCGTATGACCTTCTAAGACCAGTGAATATGTTGAATGTGTCAGCGAAGTTGAATATTTTGAACTTGCGCAAAGTTGCAACAACGTGAATTTCGCATCCATTTTTTATATGGGGTGCGTGACATAACCACTAGGCTACCTGGCAGCTGACTTTTTTTTTGTTGTTTTTATTTAGTAGAGAGATGATGATGACAGTAGAGATCCCCACTAAAAATAAAGTAGTTTGGTTATATTAAATCATTGTGCTTCATAAAAAGGATGTTTGGAAGCAATGAAAGAAGAAAAGAATCCAAGAATAGATAAACCACTCTGTTTTTACTTAAGCAAGCTGAGCACAGAAGAATAGCTAAAAATGATATACAAGGTTTACAGATTTTTCAGTGACAAATTAGTGAATTAATTGAGTTTGCAGCACTTCAAAGTACCAACACTGCCAGAAAACGTGTAATTCCCGTTGCCATGGTAACCAGCAATTAACATTGGACCCATATGTAAAAGAAGAACAACAAAACATCTGCATCTTTGACCTGTGACCAAACCATTATAAATCGTCTAAAGTACTGGTGTGCACTGTGGAAAGTGACTCAAATCATCACAACACTAACTGAAAAGAATTAACTGCAGTATGTGTGACTGGCATTAACATGGAGAAGATACATTACCACGTAATTTCTCGAGAATGTTGTATGCTGTTCTGTCTTGGTAGAAATATTGAAATATAAAAAGCAATACAGCCTTTGCCAGGAAATCAAACACACAAACTAAATGTGCTTCTTATCTTAACATTGACTCTCCATATAAGGCATGAGTTTGTTCTGTTATAAACATTTTTTTGGTCTTTGCACTCGGTTATCTAAAAAGCAATGTGCACTTGTCAACACCTGGGGTTAGATGGAGCGTTATTTACAGCGCTGTTTCCGCAGACTTTTTTTTGTCACCATATCTGAAGATTTCTTTCTGAATTTCAGCAACAAAAAACAAAAATCAACATTTTAGGTGTCTTACCATTCAGTTTGTCGATGTGTACACCTCCTATTGGTATAGACACCACCAAGGACAGAACATCACTAACCAGATTCTCACTCTGATGTTAAGCATAGATACACGTTTTTCAAATGCCAGATAAAATGGAAGGCAAGGGTTAAAAAGAAATATTCAAAGACAGTAATAGGGTTCAGGATTATCAAATTTAAACTGTTAAGCATAACAACAACTCATTCACCACATATATATTTACCAATTTCCTTTCCCATGAGATTGTTCTGTAGCCAAAGAGGAAAGGGTTAGAAAAGGGGGAATCCTCTCCCATTGACTCGTTTTTCAAGACACCATAAGTTCCTCCCTACATAGCAAAACTGCATTTCATTTTGGCAAATGTTTTGGGTATACCACATCACAAGGGCTCTGTCAGGGTTCCAAGTCTTAAATCTATGACGCTGCGCCGTTTTGGTCCAGGAGGCCAACTCAGTGTGACCTTCCCTGCTAAGTTCAGGGCAGTCCGTGAAGCTGCGACTCCACTTCCCATGTCTACTTTCTTTCCTGCACCTGGCTTGTTTGCTAAGTTAGCTAGCTGCACAGCTGGGCAAGCTCAGGTTCAGGAGAAGCATTGGGGAGCTTGGAGTTGAAGATCTGGAGAGAGTCCTTGATGCGTGCCACCTCTCCAGCTGAGAGCTTAAGCCGATGGCGCAAAAGACAAGAAAACAGATCTAGAGGCTGCGGTGCCGGTGGAGACAGGCGGTTAATCCGGTCTCTCATCTCCAGTAACATCAGAAAGGCAGCGTCCTGTGTACCCTGTGTGTACGGGTAGTCCAACTGCAGAATCAAATCCTTGATGCCCTCTGGGTCAAAGTGCATGCTGTATCCAAACACTTTAAGGGTGTTGATCTTCATGTAACCCATGTTGGACGTCTGGTCATCAAGGTCCAATGGTTCATAGAAGAGAGTTTCATTCACTGTTGGATCATCTGTGAGAATGCGGCTTCTCAGGTAGATATGCACCGTTTCAAAGAAGGACTTCCACTTGTTGCCCAGAGACAGTGTCCAGTTGTAACACTGTGCTGTTGCAACAGCGTCCAGTCGAGTTCTCTCCCAGTCAGGGAAGTCAGGTTGGTTCACTGGCATGAACCAGCTCTCAGAGTGACTCCCTCCGAAAGGATTTACATATATCGCAGGCACAGGCTCCAGAGTTGAATTCTTAGTCAAGCAAATCTGAAAAGAAATGCCCAACAGCATGTGGATGAGATTGGACTTGTTCTTGTTACTCTTGAGCGTCAGCAACATCCTCTTCCTCCAGGCAGGATTAAACCAACTACCTAGACGCACGTCATTGCTGATGTAGATGGCGTGGACTTCTAATCTGCTGTCCAGTCGCTGCAGCAGGTACTTAACCTGAAACGAGAATGATAAGCTTTTAGAACCTTACAGGTACACAGTTTATTAAATATCATAGAAATACTTAAAATGACAGAATAAAAAACACACACAGACATGTTTACAGCTGTTTCAGTAGCAGAAACTTTCCCGAGGACTAGGTACCTTTGGTGAGACTGGTGATGGATTGGTGAATTTACAAAAGAAGGGTAGCTGGAAGCATCATGAGCCTCTGTTCCTACAGCTTACAAAAGTCCAGGTCACATCAGATACTTAAGGACCGATATAGAGCTTTTTCCTAAGAATTTAAATGTAGACTTGTAAAAAATGTAAACTTGAAATGGCTGTTGCTAAAGTGGCTAAATGAGACCGCGGTTGTCATGGAGACATTAAACATCATCACGCCGGGAACTCTCTCACTAATCCTCCTTACAGCCTGTTCTTGTAAATATTAGGTTAATAATAAATAGCTTCTCAAAACCGTTGATTAGATCAATGAATCATAGCGGTTGTGATGTCATATTAAACCAACTGCGGTGTAGTTAGCTTGTAGCATAACGTTAGCTTTTTACTTCTCACGGCTGCATTAACACTTCAAACTTCATATAAATGATGTTCATCTGTAAAGATTATCCAGCTGAACGAAACAACTATACATCAGAAACGTGTTTGACACAGAGCTTATTTTCTGCAATGATCCAAAATCCAAAGCAAAAATCCCATAGACAAAACCTTGTTCAAACCCATGGTGAAGCTACTTCAAGGTTTTCCAGTCTATAAAAGGTATGAGAATGAATGGAACACATATAATAGAAAAATCTGGAAACCTCAGCATCAGGCATATCCAAGTCCAAGTTCAGATAGTGGTCAAGGGATGCAGCAATGCTTGGCCGGCAGGAACCAAGATGAAGGAGGTTGCCGTGGTGACAGGCTCCACAGCGGGTTGCGTTGTCAGTGGCACAGGACAGGCAGGAGGTGGAGGAAGTGCCCACAACACAGGGAATGGCTCCCTGACAAGTGGGCTGCTCCAGAGGGCAGATACAGCTCTTCACCTCTTCAGAGAAGGAGCCCAACACACCGTGCTCGTTACAATAGAGCAGAGACTGGGCCCTGTTCAACCAAAACCCAACAGGCCTGCAGAGGAGAGAAGAGAGAAAACACAACAGTGCTGTCATGACTACAGTTCTGTACCTTGTGTTATTCCATCACCTAATATTGTGATCAGCCATGTCAAGCAGACTTATTGAGTGCTTTTCTAGTCTTCTCACTACAACAAGTGCTTTTAACCTGCAGGTCACACCTACGCATTCCCACACCGATGGCAGAGGCTGCTATGTGAAGTGAGATTCAACATTAACTAATCCATTCATTAGCACACTGCTGATAAAGCAGAGAGAAATTGGGCTTAAGAGTCTTGCCCGAGGATACAGCCGACGTGGCAACTCCAACGAGGAGTTTCACAGTACGTACAGTTTACCTTGACAGATCCTTGAATAAAACAATAGCCCTACTGACTAGGGATGTAACAATCCAGCTTTTAAGGTTCTGATACTGATACCAATTCTAGGACTGGAGTATCTGCTGATACCAAGTAGCGATCCGATACATGTATTACATTAAAAGCCTGTATTCTAAGCTGGCAGGGTATCCATTATATGTAAGGCACAATCAGGGTTTTCCAACATTGAAACTCAAAATGAAATACATTTGTAAGCTGACTGAATAGTTATTATAAAAAACAAATATGTGCCAGTACTTTGTTTGAATTTAAAAGTGACAACAGGCAAACGTCAGAGGTCCAGATGTCTGTGGCGAAACTCACACACATCTTTTAACTCTGATGATAAGTGGTTGCACAGTGTGTGCTTCTGCTGGAGCACGACACATCAGTTTAGCAGAAAAAAGCTCAAGCGTGATAGGAAGCTAGACACCGAAACAACATTAACACATCCAGTTTGTTTTAGAATAAAACACAGTTTTGACGGTTCAGAAAAATGACCGTACGAGTGTTTTGTTTACATGTTTTATATACATTTTTATAGCAATGCCAATTCGCTGCTTAAGTTGTTGGTGTGAAATATCTTCAAACTGCCGAGCCTTTAGCTGTAGCCTTTTCTATGCTATCTTAGTTCTGGTTAGCTCTCTGTCTTGATCAAAGCTGCCGGCGCACAGATGGTGACGTAGTACAGGTGTGTGGTTGGTGTAAACACAGCAACACCAAACTAAATTTAATAGCTCAGCTTTGAGGATTGGCTCCATGGATTGTCACCGATCCCTGATTCTGCTTTTTTCGTCAGGATTGGACAGATATCCGATACCAGGATTGGAGCCATCTCTACTACTGATGAATAATTAATACATGGAAATGTAGAGAACTGATCTTTCCCAATAAAATATGTATTTTTTTCTCAAGTTGTATAAACAATAATTATTTTCACAACAACTTGGTTTAGAAGAAAATAAATCTCTGATCTAACGACCAGGACTTTTCCTATCTGTCTTAACAGTGAAGTGAATCTCTGGTACTTTATCTTGAGAGTCATCACAAAGTCATCAGTGAGTCATCTAGCAGACAGCAGTAGGCCTAAAGTCAATGGGAGTCCAAATGTAATGTAAAGTCTTTATCTGCTGTGTAATGGCTGCTTACATTACTGTAAGGTTAATGTTGACCTATTAATGCTGATGCCCATTTCTAAACGCTGGATGGTCATGTTAACGAGGGCAAAGTTTTCAGATCACAGGGTAAACATGTTGGAGTAATCCCAAGATAACTCTGGAGAGGGCGCTAAACGGCCCGCCCTGCTTTACACGCCAGGAGTTCTTTAACAAGATCACATCTCGTCTCTCCATAGCCAGGTTACGCTGTTTTAATTGGCTGTCCCTCCCCTAGCAACCCTGCAGCGTTCTGCCCCACCTGGAAAGGCTTTCAGAGAGCTGCACAATCAGAAGAAAGTGGGCACATGGAAATCGGTGCATTACAAGAACAATTAGGCACCTCTGAAGTATCTTTATTTGTCTGTCTTGTAGTCTGAAGTTGCTGCTCGGTACAAATATGACAAATTTTCTGAAAATAAAAGGGAAGGGTGTTTGGTGCGACATCGGAGATGAAAAGGCTGGCATACATAAATTACCATCCACTTTGGTGCTGTCGCAGCAGCAACAAGTTCAGACTGAAATTGGCTCAGCAGAGATTCTATCCCCAGGCTAAGTTCAGGAAATCACACACCACGTTGCCCAAATGCTCCAGCAATTCCTTCCCCTCAGGCCTATGTAAATAGACAAAAATGGATGATGATAAAACAAATTGATTTGTGCAGGAGGAATAGGGAGCTTTTTGCAGCTCAGCAGTCTCTGATGACTTGTTGCTGTAACAAGGTGGTTTAAGACTCTGAGTGACAGGGTAAGGTGGAGCGTGAGGGTAAGGCTACAGGAAGGTGAGTGAGGGAGAGAAACACAGACAGAAAGCTAAGGCAGTGTGTGGGGGGAGATGAAGTGGTGGGTACTTGGGAAAGAACTGTCAGGGAAATTAAAGTCCTCTGTAAACAAGTGTCCGACTGTCAGCCTGGGAGAGGACTTGATTACAGCACACTCCAACACCACATACCTTACCTCCACAAAGGCTCCCAGCGCCAGTAAAGTAGACCCTTTATTTCACACCTTCCCTTCTTTCTGTCTTTGTCTCCCTCTTCTCATCGCATCTCGACTTTCTACTACAACTTCTACAACAATGTTCCCTTCTTTTTGAAACTCTTACGCAGCTTCAGTCCCTCTCAAATAAAGACATGAGGGTGCTTTGCTCTGGAGAACCATAGTTGAAGCATTCACTCAGCAAAGAGAAGTCAGTTAGCCTGTCACATTGGTTTTAACAACAGTGCTTAATGTGTTACAGCAGTAACAGCACAAATCAGTAAGTGTGTTTTAAGACCCCGGTCCATTTGTGCATTTCAAAACCCAGGGAGCTACATGTATATTGGACATTTCTGCACAATTTCCCACAACTCAGATCTAACGTGGTGATCAGGGGCGTCGGGGGTACTGAGAATCCTGCAACACCCCTCAAAATAGTGCACAATTAAAACCATCAGCTTATAAAATGTTTAACTTTATGTTTCCCACTTTTCATATCTAGATGCATTATACAGGGATATGTGTGTAAGCTGTGGTAGCTGTCACTTGTTTATCATGCATCCTGCAGTGTTGCAACTCAAACTACACTCGATTTACATCTTCTGCTGTTTGCTCAAGGCATGGACCAGGCTTTAGCCTTCTGCTAACAGAGCGTGCCAATTTGCACACACATGGGGAACAATAAACAAGTAACTTCAATTGATCATGTTGTAATGGATGGACGCGTCCTGTTTGCTCCGTGTTTGCTGGGGTAAAATCAATGAATGAATGAATGAATAAAAATTATGCAGTAAAGAGCAACAGAGCAGTGTCGGTCATACAGCAGTCATTGTCAACAGACTGTTGTCATGGAGACGGGACAGATAGGGCCGAACCAAAGTCAAAACTCATAGTAGCTGGTGCAATGGGCCAACAGTCACTAGAAAGCATAAAACGTAACATCGCTGCAACGTCATATTAAGGATTAAATGTTCCAAAGCTTAAAATAAAAAGGATATCTACCGTCAGATTTTCCTGTCCCAAGCAAAAGAGAGAGGGACAAAAGGTTTTGGAGCAGCTGCCTAAATAATGTATGTAGATTTGTTTCTCCCTATAAGGGAAAGATCAAGTTGATAGAAGTCGATGCTGTAAACATTCCTCAAGTGTTGAGTTCATGACAGTAGCCCTATTTAAGGAGACTTTAGCTTATTTAGATGTAATTATTGCCAGCCAAAACCAAAGATCCATCTCGGTGAATCTGCTTAAAAGAAATGATATTGCACCCCTGTGACATCATTTCCCCTCCCCTTGTGTTTAGAACTTGTAAAGAATCCAAAGTTGACTTCTTTCCAAGAAGATGGATCTGGGTTTTCCCATTGTGCAACGTTAAGAATCCTCCAGCTCTAATGAATCAGCTGCCAAAACTTTACATGATGACACATTACGCCTTCCTCGTTTATTTTGTTTCCTGTCAGGGTATGTCAGCGGGATACCTCTCTCGTGGCAGACTGATGCGAGGTTGTTTGGGGCAGCGTTTGCTCAGGGTGAACAGTTTCCTGATGATCTTCTGGGCTTTGCTCTGCACCAGGGCAGTGCTGGACTCCAGCTGGGCGTAGCGCTTCTGGAGGGACAAGTCGGCCGACCAGAACTTGGCGATCATGGACACATTCAAGAACCTGTCAGTGGGCAAGCGCTTCAGGAGGGCCTTAAATTCATCTGTAGAGAATGACAGAGACAGAAAGAACGAACAATTAGACCGACTTTCATCATTTCGCGTCGACAAAAACCCTTTTCAAATGCTGGAAACCCTTGCATCACAATCTGTTCCATCCTCTGTGGTGTGCTTAGATAATGACAGAGGAGCTGAAGGACTTTCATGTGTCATTAGAAAACAATAAAAAGCTGTTACGTTCTAATGAATTGTCATGACAGAGTAAACACCTGTGCTTCAATCTGCAGGGATGCTCATTCCCCTCACCATTAGACACTCATTTTATTCCCAGCAGCATCATTTGCAACACTGTCATTTGGAAACATAGTTATCTAACGATTGACAGCATGTTGTCACGTGCAGATGGCCTTTTTTAACTCTTTTTTTTTTCTTTTTTTTAGATCGTTAATTCTTGTTATAGAACGCTAAACCAAAAAACAACAACATTCAAACAGAAGCATGCAGCTCAATACGGACAGTTTCTACTCAATCTCTTTGGTGTTCTCCTCTTAAACGCAAATGCCACGAAACACTTGAGATTGTTATTCCCAGACAATAATGCAGCTGTCCCAGCAAGTTTGTTTCAAAGCCAAGGAAGCAAAATAGAAGGGAGTGGTTTGATCTGCTCAAGGATGATGACTTTTTTTTAACAAACATCACTTCAGGATCTTTAGCAGCATTGCAGCCATAACTAATTAAGCAGTGGTTCACAAAGTGGGGTCCCAGAACCCCCAGGGGTCTGCAGACCATAGCTTGAATAATTTACAAAAAATTGAGACTTGCACCACAAACTGGGACTTGCACCAATAAAATCAGCTATTTTGACAATACTCCCTCCCACTTTAGTTTTGTGCCTTAACTCTGACATGTTCTTGACATATTTGTCACTTTATAGTCACAATGATTGAAAAAAACAATCAAAATACCTCTGAGCCAATATGTTCTCAAAACTTTTAAAATAAATTCTTTGAATAGTATAAATTCTAATTCTATTGTGGTACTCCATAGTACATAAATACATTGTATTAATATGTGCTTATTAACATTGCCATGACAGACACAATAATGAGGGGCTCCTGAAAAGGGTCCATGTTTTAAAAAAGAACCCCTGCACTAAAGTATCTGAATGACCCATATTGTGTGGAGAGTAGCGGTAGGACCAAAACATCGCAGCGCATGCTAACAGATTCCATTCACCAACAACCAATCACAACCCTCAGAACTAGAATCCGGCCAAATATTTTGCATCGATAAGTAACTTAAAATAAATGCTGAATGATCTTGTGTTTGTTTAGCGTTTCAAGTGCTTTTACACCACTGGTCACACCTACACATTCAGTGACCATCAGTATGAGCTTATCCCATTCACACACTGAAACAGCAGGACCCACCCAAGGTTAAGTGCCTCACCCAAGGGCACATGGGATGTGTTGCTGCAGGAGTTGGGGGTCATAGTGTCTCTATAGTTTGCATCCCAAAGTGGATATAATTTCTTCTACTTAACAACAGATCATCTTGCCGGTATAACAATATCCACCTAGCCAAAATAGAGACCGGAATTAAGATGTTTTTATCAATTCAGATGGTCATTCTTCAAAAATGTGTGTGTGTCAATTTTAAACAAACAAACATTGAGCACTACTGGAGTGACTGAGAACATCTGCACAGGCTCGAACCTTGTGTTACATTTGCAAAGAGTTCCTAAAGCTGAGATCTTTGTAGATCACGTTCAGAACCAGTGAACAAATGTTTTGCCAGTATGATACCTATAGGAGAAATTGAACCTATTATTTCTTTTTCTACCAAATCCAGCTAAGTGAGACTTCATCGGATTGTTTTGGGTCTGCTGGAAAATCATATTCCCATGTGCTGTTGTTGGCAGCGAGAGAGTGAGGAAATCTGAAGCCAAGCCGACCCGAGCTGAGCCCAACTGATGAGACTCGAGCCTATTACAGTGCTCAGCGATCCCAGACGACACACATGGTCTTGCTCTCCCTTTCTGTCCCTCTCTCTGCTTCTGTCTAACAGTGTGATCCTTCTCTGGACGAGTGAGTCAGAATCTCCTGAGGTTTCTGCTTCGGCTTGTTCCTGTCTGGTTTCCCTTCCAGCCTTCTAATCTCTCTCTGTGGCCTCTTGTGTCTTCTGTAGCCTCTCTGAACTGATATGTAGGGCAACATTGACTGTTTATAACATGGTCTGAAAGGATTTTTTTGGTTTATGTAGATCTTGGCCCTTCCTGTGGACAAAGCTGTTCATCTAATATTCTGATATTTCATGTACATATGGTAAAACAAATCTTTTCAACATTTTATGCCTTTATTAAATAGACAGGAGAATGGATAGAGTTGGAAATCAGGGAGAGAAGGGCATGACATGCAGGACGGGAGCCACTGGTCAGGTATGAACCACCCAATTTGAGGACTACAGACTCCTTACAGGGTTGCACTACTAGCCAAGTCACCACCGCCCGGCATGTCTTGTTTTTGAAGGTCACATACTAAGCAAGATACACTTCTCCATGTTTCTCTCACACTAACATCTAAAAACCCCTAGTCATAAGAAAAGCTCATCCTCTCCGTCTTTTGCCTGTTCCACTTTTCAGAAAATATGTGCTCAAACAGGCCGTTTTGAAGGTTTTCCCTCCATGACATCACAAAGGGCAGTAACCCCTCCTCCAGGTGGGTGACACTCCCACTGCTTGTGTTTGTTGTGCCCTCTGAGTCTGCCTTCTCAATGTAAACAATAGGACATGGAGCGAGAAAGCCCGAGCCAGCCAAGCCCTTCCAGAGAGGGGGGCGTGGTCAGACACAGCTCATTTACATATTTAAAGCTACAGACACAGAAACTGCCTGTTCTGAGTAGGGCTGAAATAGAGGGGTTTAAAGGCATAATCAAATGCAGGACCAGAGAGGATTTAGAAGACGACACTTCACACACATGGTTTGGGGATATCTGACACTTACTCAAATTTGTTGAAAAGGAGGAAAATATGTAACCTTTATCAAAAATATTTCACCCTGCTTCCTTTTCTGCTTCCCAAATGTACAACTTTTCTTTACAATGCAGAATTTCACTCATGACTGAGGCTGTTTGAGCTAAATACAAACTAGCGTTATATTGCCTCGCCTTGGCCACTGTTTGTGTTGGCAAGAAGATGAAATCATGATGAAAGATGGCACACTAGGTCATCTGAATTTAAATTGTTAGTAGACTTATTTCATTAGAATACACAACATGGTTTCAGACCTCCCGTAGTTTGTTTTTTAGCCTCAGCACAGAGACCAGAAGTAGGTCTGAACTGACCATTAACAGGTGAGATCGACGCCTCCACATGCCTCAGCACATCCTTCTTCACTCCGTCCTACATCTTTCTTTATCTCCTCTCCGCTTTCCCTCCATCAGTGATTAACACACATTCTTCTTAACACTCCCTCAGCATTATTCAAGGCCCGCCTCTCCCTCTCTCTCTCTGTCTTCACACACTCTCGATAAGAATCATTAGCACCGTCATCACGCCGAGGAAATTTGTCTGTCTGTTTTCCTCCCTTTTCCTGACATTTATGACTCCATGTCTAAAATTTATGGACAATTTGGCTCACTCAAAATCTATCAGATAAAGAGGCCGGGGGGGTTGTTTTCCATAATGGGTGACCGCACGGCCTCAAAATCTCCATCTCTCTGCCGCGTTAGTGATTCACGGCACCATCAAGCAGAGACGACAGCTAAGTGACTGGCTGGCTAAGGCCTGTTCATTTAACTCCCTACAAGGACATGGGGTATTAAAAAGTGAGAGCCAGGATTTGCAGAAGTCAAACTGCCCAGCAGTGAAGTGGAGGGTGAAGTCCATCAAACTCAGAGGGTTCACTGCTGTCTGGTTTTTGGGCCTGGCTGGTATAGTGCAGCTATTGGGATTAGAGTCTTTTTCAGTAACTCTGACTCCCATGTCTAAGAAGTATTACAGCCTTTTAAAAAGATTGGGTAAAGACATTCATGAACCCTTCGGGATGAATGCTAATGACTTTGGTGATCCTCTGAATATTCAAAATGGTGTTTGATCAGAGCAATGGAGACATCATTTGTTGCTTTTTGTTATTCCCGTGAGTTTGCCCATGAGATAATCTGTGTTTTTTCCCTCAAAGATCTGCCCATCGAAAACCAAAAAGCATTGGTTTTTGGGTTCACAACATCACCCAAGAGGCCCTAAAAGCAGAATAATTTCTCCTCCTTATCCAGTGACTGTCTCTGTATTACTTTAATTGCCATATTCAGCTACTGGAGCTTTCCAGTTTCCATTTTAACAAGGTGTTGGCTATGGGTCACCCTCAGCTCAGCTAGAAACCAGCATTTGTCAGACAACAACCACCTGCGTTCAGTGTCACAATTATCCATCTGCCTGTGTTGATTGGTTGTTTTACAATATCTGGAAAAAAGCTATCTGACTTGTAAAAACAGTATTAACCAAACATGAATGAAATTGGTGTGATTTATTGCAACAAGCTGGAAGGAAATATTCTAAATACAAACCTCATTGATATTTGTCTGGGACTTGAACATATATTTTTCAAATGCTTTTGAAACAGAGTTTTTCCACGGCATCAGGAGGATCTTTGTGCAGATAAGCTTTTGTGAATTGTGGGCTCAAGTTGAAAAACTAGTTGCAAAGCTGTAGTTTGTCTTTATGGTCATCCTGTATGTAATCAGTCAGTAAACAGAACAGTTCACTCTTATTTGGTCTGAAGATGTCAAAAGTGATAGTTTAGATAGTAGTTCACCGGCCTCTGCGGGGATTAATGTGGAACTTGTTTGAATGGTACATATACTGATGTTTTTACTGTAGATAATTGCACTATATAACAAAACTAATTTAATTGATTCTCAGGGTTAAACGCCTCTAACACCTCTTTATGCATTAGAATAACTTTTGAATCAAACATAATTGTCTTGATCAGTTTGACATTTCTATTTGTGTTGTTATTTTCTGTACCATTAAATGATCTGTAAAAACATGCACATAAATCAATTGTAACACTTGCATATCCTTCCTGTCACACTGCCTCTGTCGCAGCTTGAATTGGAATTGATGGCTTTACGTCTGTCACGTGTCACACCAGCCTCTGCAACATATTCTCCTTCAGATGCCTTCTTTCTGTACTGTGCCCCTGCTTCCCTGTCTCCTGGATCAAATCCTCTCATTAAATCCCTCATGATTTCACACAACAACAACTTCAATTATCGTCTTTAATTCTGTTGCAAACATGACAGACAATAAGGTTGGAGTTGGGAAATGCAGCAGCTCTCTGACTCCTTTCTCTTTTCTTTTCTTTTTTTTTTCCAGCTCTGACGCCGCCTGGGAGAGACGGAGCGGAAAACAGAGGGTCCTGAGCTGTCGAGTAAGCTGCTGTCTTCATCACTTCAAAGTGTCTGTGGCATATTAAAGGCGGCGTCCATCACAAAGCGCTCACACAATAGTTAGCAGGGGACATTTTATGTGGCAGTTTCTATAGGTGCTTTGTATTAAAAAGTACACCTCAAGTACTTTTTGAAGTCAGATCCATCACTGCTGAGAGGATTGATCCATCTTTTTGAAGTGGCTTTAAAAAAAAAAATCACTAACTTACCTTGAGCATAAATCCTTCCAATAATATGAGAATTATATATATGGCAATAAAATATGGCAAGAAAGAAAACATGTAACCTCAGGACACTTTTAAAGGTGTTTCCAATATTTATACCAAAATATCTAAAAATCTAAAAACTGTACTCATGCTATGTTATATATACTGTATATTATTGTTGAGCTTTTACATTATCAACAGTTATCAAAGCCAGAGAAATCCATAATTGTACATTTGCAATGAGTGTGTCTCGTCGCCGTGGCTGCCATGACAGACATAACATATTTATTGTTGCCAAGGAAACACAAGATGTTATGTAAAAGACTGCTAAATTAGAAATTGAGAATTGCCATTGAAAGCTGCCGTATTGTTGCTGTATGTGCAGCTGTGTTAAAAACGTTGTTGGTAAACTAGCAGGTTGGTAAAGAAATTCTCTCCCTCAGGTCTGATTCTGGGTTTGCGCTCATGGGGGTCGGGGTGGGGGGTAGAACCAAAGAGAGAACTCCCATGATTCCCCTCCAGTCTCGACTTCATGTTTTGTCATTGTTTTGATTGAGAGCAGAATATAAACACACTGTGTGTTAAATCGTGAACCAGACTGAGATTGACTGCATGCACATGTCTAGTGTTATGTTGGCTTTCATGTGTGTGTTGTTGTATAAAGTCGACTACAAAGACATTTTATTGTCCCACAATCCTGTCAAAAGTGATGCAATAGAGAAGAGCAGGGGGAAAAAACAGAGAACTCATCTTACTTATTCATCATGTGAGTGATTCATACGGATACACTTTAATCATGTTTGCTTCTTAATAAAGTCGGCTTTTTGTTTTCAGATTAGCCCATAATCCCCTTAAGACTCGCAGCTTTTCCTGACACATCTTCTGCAATTAGCAGAAATCCTTCAAGAGGACAGGAGAAATGTCTGTACTTGACATGAGGTGAACTCTGAAATTCATAAACAAGCTTTGCACTGAACTGGGTTTTTTTTTTCCCGACGCAGTAATTTATCTCTGCAGATCAACATGTTAAAGAGGCAGATCTGATCCGATTTAGCTTGATGCATCACCACGACGCAATCAAACCTGATTTTGATCTGTGAGGCCGACACAGTTACAGAAAGGTAACTAGCAGGATCTAGTAGCTCATATTAGGGATGTAACATAGAGTCTTCTGGATGATACTGATATACTAAATTGTCTGATTCTTTGTTTTGATACATAAAACTCACATTTAGTTTTTTATTACATTCCTACACACAAACTTCTTAGCCTCTATCAGCACTGCCTCCAAAACTGACCCGACCGACTTGTTTTCAGTCACAGATCAAGCGCTGACCTGGATTTCAGCACCGTATTTTTAGAGCCCCATGCTCCAAATGGAAAATATGGTCAGTGCATTAATGGAAGTTGATGGAGCCGTTGGAGGGGGAGGAAAGCAGTGGGAGGAAAAGTTCAGACCATCCAGTGTACGGAGCAAAGAGACAGCCAACTGGCCTGCAGTTATAATGAGACATACTGTACATCACATTGCATTTCCTCTAAATGTGCCTATCGGTTTATTCAAATAATTATGTTTGCATTACATTTTAATGGAAACACTTAGTGTAGATCATTATTTATTTAACCTTGTAAACCTTAAATGAGGCCAATTGTGTTTTAAATCTGTTACAGCTGTGGTTTGAATTTCCTGGCTGTTGTGTTGATTTGGTCTCATTTTACTGTGCTGGATGTAACTGTGTGTCTGTTCTCCTTTTCTGCCTAATCAGGTGCGAGTGAGACCCTGCAGGTGATTGGCAGATAGGCTTCCATCTCTGCAGCAGATTGGCTGAGTCGGAGGTTTAAGCCCCATATAAATGGCCCAATCAGAACGTTAACATGCACATTTAAATTGAGCTAAGGTCAAAGATCAATTAGACTACAAACTGACTGAGTGCTAGAATATATAAGCACTGATGGAAAAATCGATTTAATGACATATGTGCTCCCTTTAGCTAGTTAATATAGCTCCTTCTTCCGATCTTGCTCATGGGACTTGATTAATCCTGAAGTTTTTTTTATTACTTCACGTTTACTAGCTCTTTTGTTATCACAGGGAGAACCTGCAAACTTCACACAGAGAGGATCCGGTCCGAAGGGGATTTGAACCAGAAACCTCCTCATTGTGAGCAAACAGTGCTAAATACTGCCCAAGATATAACTTATCCTCTGGTGACATCTATTTAGCTAACTCACGCATCAGTTTTAACATGTAAAGTTACATCAGCAGCAGCAGCAGCAGCAGCAGCAGCAGCAGCAGCGTGGTTTGTGGATTGTAATGACGATGGTTTGCCCTCTCTGAGATTTAAGTTTGAGTAACTTGTCCTTTTCTCACTGTGCACAACTTCATCTCTAAAACATAAGAACAGGAAGTATCCGTCGTGTGCTGCAGTGAATAACAAACTGCTGATCCACGGTCAGGGAAGAGAAGTGTCTCTTTTATAACGACTTGTGAATATTTAGGGCTATGAAGGATATCATACAGATTTGTCCAAAGCCTCAAAATCAAAGTCTGATTCACATGCCGAGGTGTGTCTGTATTTGGGCCCAAAACCTTTTTGTGATTTCCCAGGGAGCTGTGCACATTCTGACAAAATCCTTGAGTCTTGGAGTTAAAGGAAATCAGCTAACCAGACCCCTGTTGCTCATTTCTTATCTCTGCTTGAGACCAGAGCCTCGAGGCTAACACTACAGCTACAGGCACAACACACCTGAGTTTAAGATATGAAAACAGAGAGGGTGTGTTGTGCTATCTGTGTAACATAAGTGCTCTCTTCAGTGGCTACGTTTTTTCTCTCTCCTCCGTTTACATATTAATAAAGCAAAAAGGACTTTAGACCTGTCTGCTAAATGAATTGTAGGCAGTTGTCAGTTTTAATTTTATTCATATAGTTTCACAATTAATTCTTTTTTTTTTTTGTGGAAAATTTATTTGGGGTTTGTTAATGCCTTATTAGAGAGACAGGCCAGGGATATATTCTGTCATCAGAGGGAGAGAGAATGATTCTGACTTCCAATGCATGAAACTGCTGCAACCGCTGTATGTGGACATACACAAGGTGGTGAGAACTGAATTGGCTTGCATGCACGTGTCATGAATCCGACAGTGATTTTACGTATGCACTTATTTTATGCGCAGAGTAAGAACATTTCTATACACATATTAGTGAATGAGGCCCATTGTCTTCACCTGTGTCATTAGTCTCACCTGTGTCTGATTACGCTGTGTAATTAGTCTGTGTTCCTTCCTTCTTATTGTCAGTTCATTGGCTGTTTTTAAAACGACATACCAAAGACTACTATCTAAATCAGTATCCAATACTACATACTGTGTTCAGCAGTAGTATGCAGTAGTTATTTAGCCAAGGACCAACAATTATAAATATATGAACACATGTGTTATCGGTTCATGCCCATAATGTGGTCAGATATACAGTCTGACTGACGACTTCAAACGTTTGTGCTTTGGCCTTTCGATCTCTGACCTGGCGCTTTGCATTGTGGGAAACAGTACACGAGGTAGACTGGTCCGATGCATAAGGATAAGGATAATCTTTATTGATCCCCGAATGGGGGAAATTTGGGTAAAAAGAGAGAGAGTGCATTTTTCCCGAAGCAGTATGACATCCTGGTACTTTTGGCATACTGTGAATCTTCGCAATTGTTCGCATACCACACACTGCATACTGCACTTTGGCCAAATCAGTACTTACTAGCGTAGTAGCATATTAAGTGTGTCACATAATAACAGGTACTCACACATTAAGTTCACCTTGGTAACATCCCATCTACCTCAGTGATAGAGGGGTCTCCTGTTGGTTGCTCCCTAGCTGTGTAAGCTGCCTCGGACAGGACAACATGTACTAACAGCTCTCATTCAGATTCTTCACTAAGCTCCAGCTTTCAGTGGAATACAAATGACAGCCCAATCCCCTCCATGTCAGGCATCGCTTCAGGGGAGGTCTGGCTTTCTAAACCACAAATTATATTTTGCACCACAGAAACCCACAGAGGACAGCTCTGTGCACTGGCACGGCATCAGCTGAATAAATCCACGCTGTGTCTCTGTTAAAAGCTGACATGCTATCACACTCACAAATCTAAACATACATGACAGATTTACTCTCCACATCTCAGACACTTCCCCACGACCTGAGTGAAAAATGGGAATCATTTCTGTGGGGGAAACCAATATGTGCATGAAACACAACATGTCAGGGAAGTAATACTATCAGTGTGTGCACTTATTGGACTCTGGTGGGTGATTCCAACATGCGAAAAAAAGCTTAAGTGTCGTGCCTTCCGACTCTTACTAGTCATACAGCAGATCAATCTCACCAAGAAACACAATTTTGCTTCACATTCAAGGCACAAAAACAGAGTCCCAGCCAACGAGGAAGAGAGGCTGATATAAAAAAGTAGCTCCAGAGACACTGACTGTCTTTGTGGTTTTGCAATTAGCTGGTTAAAGCCAAACAACATTCACACAGTAAATCCCACGTCACATATTACATATTATTAACACTAATATGTGTCCCGAGCCTGTTTGCAAAACCAAATTATGAAAACTCACAAAGAGAGAGCAAAAGGAGCTCAAGGTGCCAGTTCTGTAGATGTTTCCAAAGAAGAGGCGCTGTTTGGAGATGACATCACAAAGGGCAGTAGCCCCTCCCCCAGGTGGGTGACACTCCCACAGCTCGGTGTTTGTTCTGCCCTCTGAGTCTGCCTTCTCATTGTAAACAACAGGACATGGAGGGAGAAAGACCGAGCCACCCGAGCCCTTTCAGAGAGGGGGCGTGTTCAGACACAGCTCATTTACATATTTAAAGCTACAGACACAGAATCAGCCTATTATGAGCAGGGCTGAAATAGAGGGGTTTATAGACATGATCAAATACAGGATCAGAGTGGATTTACAACAGGACACTTCAAACACGTTTAGGGAGCTCTGAGACTTACCTTTTGAAAAGGAGAACAATGTAAGCTTTAAATACAGTGACTTTGAGGGCTGCTTCACAATTTCAACTCAATGATTTATGACTTATTTCGACATTCAGTACAAAGTGTGGGACTTTGTGTAACCCAAACCCCCCTGTGTATTAAACAGACAGTTTTGCATGATAAGCACGAGTATAATTAAATTTGTCGCTAAGAGACAAAGTGGAAATTTATTTTCAGTTTGGCTGTATAATCAAAACCCCAACTGTCGCTGATAAAACAAACAAAAACAAACAACAACACTGTTTTTGTTTTATAGAGTAATCTCTGCTTCATCGGTCAAGGTTTAAAAATATAATTTAGAGGTGACATCAAACATTGAATAGGGATATTTATTTTTAATATATGAGGTAATAGTTGTGGCTTGGTATTTCTGAACAAACTGTCTGGAATTGGGGTCCAATTAGATCATTAAAAAGTAATTCAATAACCTGATCTTAAAACCTTGAAGAAATAAAAATAAAAACAGCTAGATATTTTGGAACTTAGATTCATGAATAAATAAATAAACCGGTCTTTATTTTTGTAGCCAGTTCTTATGTGATAGAGTACGATGAAGCTGCCGGAGCCCACATCCTCCTCCTCCTATGTTGTCCAGGTTGAATTAATATGACACCAGCAGAAACAAACACCTAGGATTCTGCTCTGCCTTAAGCCAACCTGAGGAAAGATGAACTACCTCCCTGGCTCCTGTGGAGGGATCAGAGATGGATAATGGATTCAGGCGAACACAGAAGGGGATGAATGGGGGCCAGCTATTATCAAGCTGCTTCGTCCTGAGGGGGGAAACCTTCCGTCATTTTTCTTGCTTTCACGATTTTACTGTGGAGGCCTGACGGATCACATATGCTCTTTTCAGAAACGTTCTGCTTCACATGAGCACAGTCACATTTCGGAGCTGCATGGAAAGCCTTGGCCTCCCGTGGTCAGCTGCTGCCCAGTTAAACCACAGCTCCCCACTGTCAGGAACTGAGCAGCTCCAGTGGAACAGCTGGAGGTTGTTCAAGGACATTTTAACTGTCGCTGCTAAAGAGCGGGAGAAAAATTACTGGTTTACTACCCTTGCTATCCTCTGTGATAGAGATGTTGTCTGTCGATGTGCCACTGCAGTGATTTATTGGCTGTGGACTGTGGGGTGTTAGTGTGGGGAATGAATTGGAAAGTATTCAAAGGAGTGATGTGGGGAATCACTGTAAAGCAGAACTGATGTGTTTTTATCTCCTGAGCAAAGAATTGTTACTCCTTTTTTGACCAATGTCACATTTGTAAAAGAGATTTCTTGTGGCCGGATGACATCTTTGAACATAGCATACATACAGTATATATACAGAGTTCAGAGTAATCTGTTTTTTTATGTACAGAGAGAAATGATCTGTTGACATATGGTGTAAACTAATCTCAAAACTGATTGTGACAGTGTAGAAACCTATAAGTTAAATTTAACCAAAAGACAAAGATCCCCCTGCGCGCAGTTACGTTCAGGAACCTTTCCTTTAGCTGAGAGACCGGCAGGTTTAATGCCAGGAACCTTGTTTTCTTTGTGATCTCGATGAAATGGAAAATGAGATTGACTTTTTGTTGGGATGTTCTTTTATGTTCTTTAGTTTACATAGATTTTTTTCGGTTCGATGAGGATGAAAAACTTGAGTTGTGTTTCCAAAAAGGAACCTTTGTTATGCCAGATTTTATTTCAAAAGTCTGGGAAAAAGCCCGCTGCAAGCGTGTATCAACTGAGCAGAGCAGATCGACCCGACAGGATGTCAGATCAGGGAATGCATAAAGTGTGCAGTCAGTTTCAAAATAAAAGACAATGTACAGTTGTTCTTTATTTACTTATTTCTTTGTGCTCTTTTGTTCCCGTGTGATCTGTGGTTCTCCTGAGATCTTGAGACCCCACAAATCAAACTGCTCATAGCATGTATGTATCGATCTGAACATCAGTCAACTTCTATTTTTTTTACTTTTACTTTGGTAACTCTACAGAGAGCAACAACATGTTACCGCTCAGCACTTTTATTACTCAATAAATCATTTTCCTTTATGTCTCATATTCCTTTTTGCTGATCTTTGTTCGTTTTTTCATTATCTCATCTTAAATCATCCTCACATTCTGGTACTTGTTGTTCAGTCGGGCGTACTGCCATCAGTTAACACTTTAAAGCCTCGAACGGGACAGTAATCTTCCAGGCTGTTAGCAGGTAAAATCATTTGTTTCCTGTCATCAGCATGTGAGGAAAGCCTGCAGCAGTGTCCACATTTTTAATTGATGATAAATGGAGGACAGATGCATCATGGGACACCTGTACTTAACCAGTGCATGACATGCCTCAACATGCACTCGTCATACATTAAGGGGAGGCCATGCTGGGGTCTGATGTTGGTGCCTAATAAGGGGGGCATTAACCTTGAATATTCCCAAGGTCTCGGGTGGTAAAAGGAACCCAGATGGGCCCGGGCTGCTTTGTGTGCGCACAGATGGGTTTTAACTGTGCACCCGCTCGAGCTGCAAACGACCCCAAGTTATAGCACCACTCTGTTTATGTTTTTACACCTTTTACTGAGCTCCTTTATGTGTGAAGGTGATGGAGCCAACTGGATGAACATAAAGTAAAAGAAAGCAATACAAAGACTATTTAGCCTCTGTGTTTATTTTTACAGCAGCTCACATTTACCAAATAAAGTTGTTGCCTCTGTGATTTTTTAACCACTAAAAGTCATCATTCTTTACTTTACTGGATGAAATAATTTACATTCTCTACTGCAATTATTGAAAGTCAGATTTTTCCAACTCCTCGTTTTGCAGATTTGAAACAAACGCCTTTCTTTCGTTGTTTGTCTAAATATTATTTTATCCCTTAATTGCAAATATTGAGCTTAGTTACGTAGAATCTTACTCTAAAATATCAACATGAGTAATAAAAATGGACTAAATCTGTTATATATGCTTTCTTTACCTCAAATATTTCCCACAGTCATCAAAGCCAGACAAACACTTCCTTTATAGTTGGAACGGGACGTGTTTTGTGGCCATGACAGACCTGACATGTTTATTGTTGTTGTGGAAACACTGGAAGCTGCCGTGCTGTTGCTGTACGTGCTGCTGTAATAAGAAGGTCATGTAAACATTAGCTCATCTGTAAACATGTTCTTTTCCTCAGGTCTGTTTTACCTGGTCGTCATGACTACGGCTGATTGGGAGTTAGTTGTTACGTTTGCTGAGGGTAGAGTAGCAGAGAAAATGACTCCCATGATTACCCTCCAGCCTCAACGTCAACTTTTCTTATTGTTTTGATTGAGAGCCCCCTGGTGGCAGAATTTAAATAATGCCTACCAGTATTATCACCACCTGCGCGGGGTGTGGATACTGCCTTGTGTCAATGCCTTTTTTCTCCACTAAAGTGTAGTCATCAAACAACTGCATGCACTGAACTGTCACAGTACAGGATGAATACAAATACTGTTATACCCAAAGCAAGTCAGCGCGTTCTTTCTGTCGAGCTCTCACATCGTCTTCATATTCAAAGAAGTTAAATGTTTTTTGTCGATGCACTCACAGCACTCTCAGCTGAATGAAGTAAAACTTTTTGAACACCTCACTTCTCCTTCACCGTCAAATACAACATTTAGAAGGGGCGGGACTTCTGATATCACTTTTGTCGCCAACAATGGCGACAAAAGTGAGTCTCTCAAGCTGCTGCTGGTGCCAGGACACGACTCGTTTACACCTTCATCATGTTGTCATGGTGATAGGCCTATTTTCTTCCTAATAGCAAATATTCAGCACAGGGAGCTATCGATAATAAACCTTATGCACCGAGGGGAGCAGAAGATTACCTTCGTAACCTAGCAACCATAAGCACTGATGAGACCTGCTCTACAAAAAAAAGGTTGCGGGAGCTGCCATCTGTGGACACTAATATATACTGAAGTATACCTTTATGTTTCAGGTTCTGTTTTATTCTATTTACAGTTTATTGGTGAGCAGTTTGTAATCACATCACTTCATTTCTTCATTTGTGTTTCAAATGTCTGTATGTCTTCTGTATCGTTTAAGGCAGCTAAGGTGGAGCTTCAGGATGTGATTCTCTCCTCCTTTAGTTTACAAAACACTTTTTTGATTTCAGTCCTTCGGAGCACTCACCTTGTGCTTCTTGAAGGCTAAGCTTTTTTTTTATTTCTTTTATCTGCTGCTTGACAATAACTATTTTACAAAGCGGTTTAGATCGAGAAAAAACAAAAGGCACTCTCACATCCTCAGAAAACACAAAAGCATGAAATAAAATCTCCCTCTGGGTAACGTAAATCCTCCTCTTCACCCTTTATGGTCAATGATATGATGATTGAATTGTTGATAGTCTGGATGTGTGAATGCAGTCCTGCCCTTGCTCTGCTAAGATGCCAAATTTGGCCTCTGTTTGTCGATCAAAGTACGTTTACTTTCTGCAGCGCCAGCCTTCAGTCTGCCTAACCGACAGTGTCCTGTGGCAAGCGTGTCAGCAATTACAGGTTCAAACGTCTCTTCACAATGAAGAGCTTGTAGTCAGCTATAAATCTTTGTTCTCTCAGAACAGGCAGAGTACTTCAGCTTCTCCTGCTCCATGCTCTGGGCCCAGGGCGAAGTACAGGTGGGAGGTGTTTGTGAGCAGCTTAGACCGCTCTGAGCTCTCTGCACCGGAGAGATGGGAATGACTTTGTTCCCCGCGGCGGCTGCAGGGTTGGGCAGGAGGAGAGACAGATTACAGATTGGCTGCTAGAACTAGAGGGATGGAGATCGCTGTCAGGGATTTGGCAAGTGTTAGCTCTGGTCACTTAAAAGCTAAACCTGTGCTGAAGAACTGGAATAGACTTTTCCTTAACCTTTCACACAGAGGGAAATAATTAAAAACACCAATGAATAGCCTATTGTGAATTTATGAATAGCAAATTTGGTTCCAATTATCTCTCACCAATAAGATGTCAGTGCTGAGATGAGTAATGAGGGCTTATAATTATCAGCTGTCATGTGGTGTGAAATGAATCATCATAATGACTTGTGTCTTCTCACTAACCTGACTGGCTGATGTAAACAGATTTAAACTGTTGTTTGATGATCAGCTGCTCCATTAAAGACATCACAGCTAACTAAACGGCTGCAGCGCTAATTGTTCACCTTGTCTTGATGAGGAGTTTTACCTGTGATGGAAAAGCTAATGCATTTGTATCAGCATGAGTAACTGAATGGGAACATTTTCTTTAAATCAATGTTACAGCCTCAGCCCCGCCCCCCTTTGTTTGGCTTGGGTGCGTGTGTGTGGTGGGTGCATCTGTAAGTTCCTATTGTCAGGTAGCGAATGGGAGAGCTGAGTGGCCAATCTGTGACAAGGATGCACTAACGAGCGAGAAGTCTGCCACTGCAGTAATGGAGGAGGATGCATCAGAGATGTTTGTTGGTGTGTAACTAGTCTTGTTAGTTATTGTTGTATTTTAGGAGCACACTATAACTGCACGTCGACCATTCATTTATTATTTACACAAGGTTCGGGATGCTGTTTGGTTGTGCTTTATTTCGCTAGTCAAGGTCGCAAGTTTGGCTTTATTTTGATGTTGTGTTTACCAAGATAAGTTCGAGTCTCTTCCTGTATTCTTTATTCATTGATTTAAACAGCACCCGTCGGCCCTTCTCAGTTGCCTCACGTCATATTGTTTCACCGGATTGCAACACAATAGCTGATAATATAGACTGTAAATATGAACGGACTAAGCCTCAGAGACATCATTCATCTGTTCCTGCAGGGGGCGCCAGAGGCTCATCAGCAGCAGCCGACATGTTAGAGACATTGTCTCAGTCTAACTTTCAACCTGACGACAGGCTAAGAGGTGGAGGTGAGGCGGTTTTAAAATCCTCCTGACAAACCAGTACACCGTGAGGCCCAGCTGTCAATCATGTCAGCGTCACGCCAACCTACGGATGTATCGCTCGTTAAATCAAAACGCATGCAGAAAATAAAAAATGACCTCCCATAAAGTGTGTGCCCAAAGGACAGGCTGCAAGTGTGTTAATTTGAGCTGACAGAAAAAAAAAAAAAAAACAGTCTGTTTTTAAATGTGGTGTGTTTGAGACTCTTTGGGCTCTTGGAGCCAGCCTCAAGTGGACACTCAACAAACTGCACCTTCGTACACTTTTGCACTGGCTTCATGTTTTAAACCCGCTGGTTGCCTGACTCGTACATTGTATCAGCAGCTCTCCGACTTAAAATGATAGGTTATAAAAAGGGCAATTTGATCATCATTAAATTATGCAGTTCCCACTAGTTTCTTCAAAAACTTTAAACATTCATACAATATAAATTTTAAAATAACGTCCAACAAATCCTCCTGATCTCCCATCACAGCAATCCCTTTTATAAAACAGTAACCCTGAGAGACAACATCGAGAGTGAGTCATCTGCTTTCTTCAATATGTCAGGCAACCGGACTTTAAATATAGATCTGAGCCTGTGTCTCTATGTGAAGTACATCTATTAAAAAAAAAAAAAAAAAGGGAAATGACCGCCGGTATGTGTCCTCCAGTCTGACTCTGAACCTCTCCGCCTCATAAAGTTTCATTCCAGCGGATGAACTTTACAAGGCCCTGGAAGGATAAAAAGAAGCTGTCTTTAGCTGTAGAGGCTCGTTAATGAGCAGCTCATTAACTCCAAGGCCTGTCCGCCTGGTTGCATGCAGCTGTGACTCACACGAACACACACACATGCACACAGAAGCAATCACACAATGAGTCAAAGCACACACACACACACACACACACACACACACACACACACACACATGCAGTGATGACATTTGATTGGTTTGTATCTGTGTTCTAATTGAGTCTCCAGAGAGTCACGTTGGAACCAGGACTGTTCGGTCCAGCCAGGCGAGCAGATGGAAACACACGAGGGCAAAAGACTCCTGACACTGTCAGAGAAAAAAATCCAATGAATTCAACTGGTGAACTTCATCTGTCCAATCTGATTATGAAATAAATACAAATGTTGATGATACAACAGTTAGTAGTTCTGGTGATGTTATTAACATTACGACGGCTGAGTCTGTGGTCTCTGGACTGGAAGGTCGGGAGTTCGATCTCCAGCTCCTGCAGACACATGTCCGATGTTTTCCTGGGCAAGACACGAAACCCTGAGTAACTCCTGCTGCTTCTTCAGCTGGGTTTATATGTGCATGAATGGGATTAGTTACTTCTACACTGCAGCCTCTACCATCAGCGTGTGAATGTGACCTGCAGTGTGAAAAGCCTTTGGCCTATTTACCATTAATCCTGTGTATAAGACATACTATTAATATGCATTGTTTCATTTCAGAAGTGGGCTGCATCTTACACACTGATGTAACCAATACAGTATGAAATGCAGACACATGCACGGTCATGACCGTGGGTGCAGCCACCATCTCCATCGCACACTACACTGGATGCAAGGCGGGGATCAAATGTTCAGTAAATCAAACTTTTTGATTGAAAGAGTCGGATATTATTGAGTGACCAGCGGAGTCAAGCGCGACTCGTGGTCTGTCGGTATTCTTCCCAACCTTCCACGTAGACCGAGAGCTCGACCAGCGTACTGTACTGTAGCTAGAAGGAGTGCAAAGTCCACAAAGTGAAAACAGATTGTACTAAAAGAGCAACCCAGCTGCACACTGACTTCATGTTGTAGACTTAAACACTGAAGAAATGATCGATGACAGTTAAAAATGTTTTATTTTTCCGATGTTACGGTACCATTATTCTCTTCACTTCAATCACTGGGTCATGTGTGGATGTAAATGTGACTCACAGGAAACCAGATCAAAAGATGCAGAAAAAGTTATTTCAATCGAGATGTTTGACAACTCCTCTCAATGAAAGACTGTTTGGTTTGTTTTCTTTTGCTCAACTAAATCCTGTAAATGCATTCTCAGTGTCCACAGAACAGGGACTCTCTCACAGCTTCACATGAAGCTCTCGCATGTTGAAATCTCAGTCGACCAGGTTAAAGCCAGTCGCTCTGGGCTCCTTCCAGATTTCAGCAAAGTGTCATAATCTTAAATCAACCCAGAGGTTGCCTGGTACATGATGAATTCCCCACCGCATCCATACCACCCTCGAATCCTTAAGAGTGTTCATTACACAGACGGACCCCCAGGGGAGGAGTGCACCTCCTCCTTCTCCACTTATCTCTATCTTCAGGTAAAGAGGAGTTTTTCCCTTAAGACCCTGGGAGGAGGACAGCTTCTAGAGATCAAGCATGAAAAGGTAAAGGCTGTGTGCAAAGAATCTCCTCTTACCCCCTGCTGAGACTCCCTCCAGCTGCTTTACAGAGCCAGTGCTTGAGTGAAAAACAAACGTGAAGGTGCAGCTCCCTTAAAAAGCCCTAAAGCAGGACAGTGTGAGGCATGAAGGAATACATAAATCTCTTGACGGCCCTTTCCCGTTCATCTCCCGTCTAACGACCATCATCTGAACTGATCGTTGTTCATTTGCTCGCAATTTCCCCGCTCATACTCTTTATATTCCTCTCTCTCCTTGATGTACTTTTAACAGGGAGATGTCCTCTGCCTCCACATCTCTTCTCTCCTCCTCTTTCCGATTTTGCCCTCCACTCCTCCCATTCACATCACCTCCCGTCCTCCCCATAATCTCATTTCTTTTTCTCAGCTTCCATGTCCTCCCTCCTCAACCTTCCTCACCCCCCCTCGCCTCTCTCTCTCTGCCTTCATTTACTCTGCCCTCCTTATTTCTTCCTCTCCCCTACACGTGTTATGGGATTAATAGGTACCAGGTTATGCCTTGCAGAGCCACCACGTCACAACCTCTCACCCGAAATGTCGTCCTGAGATGAACTGCGGCCAACAGTCTATTTGTCAGCTTTGGGGGCGTGTGCCCTTGGGCTATTTATAGGCCGGGATGTGTAATAAGTAAGTCAGGAGAGGGGAATATTGAATGCCACTTATGAGTTACTCCATTCCTCGGGGGCTTTTCCTGCTTCAGGCTCTTATGTTTCCATTTTATAATAAATGTTACCGTTCTGTCTGTGGACTCGTCACTCCGCCTCTCTTTACATACAATCCTCCACTAAGCCACCCTCAGCATCGCCTCATCTGAAACCTCCTCCACAGACATCTGTGCTGCTCTGCCAGTGCAGGCGCTCGTGTCTTTTGGGACACGTCCATCCACCTCCTCTTGAGCCTTTCTCCTCCTACGCCGCTCGGTGCTGCTTCAGTGACGACTTTGAATCATTTTAGAATTGGAAACATGTTGTTGAAAGGTGCATGGGTGAGGCAAGAAATATAATACAGGTGCATACAACCACATGACTTGTATGAATGGACTAATGATAGCTAATATGTCCTCTTTAAAGTATAACTTTAAAATATAACTTTAAAGAGGACATACAGTATTATCTCCATTTTTCCACCCTTTCAATCAGTCCCCCTGTGGTCTAAATAAAACATCTGTGTTTCTGAGCTTTGGTCCAAATATAACATGAATCAAGCAGCAGAGGAGGTTTGTGACCCTGTAGAAACCAGCTCTCTCTGAACGCTCCGTTTTGGTGTGTGTCTCTTTAAATGCAATGACCGCCCCCTGAGTTTTCCCGGCTAACATCACTCCTCTGTAAAGAGAATAAAAATGGCGGACCTGCACAAAATAAAAGTTTTCCTCTCAGCTGGAGGTGGAGTCCGTGGGTGGACATACCAGAGGACGGGATTTTCTTCCCAGAATCCAACTTGTGATGTCACAAACATTGTTTTTGAAATGGAGCTTTTTTCTCTG
Organism: Symphodus melops; assembly: GCF_947650265.1. Classification (NCBI taxonomy): domain Eukaryota; kingdom Metazoa; phylum Chordata; class Actinopteri; order Labriformes; family Labridae; genus Symphodus; species Symphodus melops. The sequence goes on from NC_136697.1 coordinate 5,743,088, forward strand.
TGTGGTAAGACTTCTACAGACCACAGACAGAGGACAGGGTGAATTTGTTGTAAATGTTGTGGGTTGATAGACACTCAGGTTGTTCACAAACGTGTTCCTTTAATCACCTGGTATTCACATTGTTTAAACAGCCAATCACCATGACTCCTGTTAGCGGTGTGTTTGTTTTAAAGAGAGGAGCGGGGTGTTTCTGTTTATGCAAAGATCAACTGCACTTTAAACCTCCTACAACCTGCTCAAATGTCTAAAGTCTGTGGTGCAGCATGTTTCTGATATTTAAAGGAGTTCACAACACACGTCCGCTAAACTTAATCCACACCCACAGGACGCACAACACATCCACGGTTTCATACCAGTGCATTTTGTGATCCATTCAAACTGAGCTTTTAATTGAACAGAGGGCTGGCACACACACACACCTACCCACACACACACACACCTACACGCACACACTCTGTTGCAACAGAGAGTTGGATTGATAATAAAACTACAAGTGCAGCTGATAATGAAGCCCACAGTCTATAAAGTCCTGACATGTGATCAGATGTCAGACTGAATTTAGCTGAAGTGTCAGTGATAATAAAACAATTGGATACATCATTTTGGTGAGCTGTCCTGAAATACTTTTAAAGGAAAAGAATCAAAGTGCAGACAGTCACCGTACTGACACTCAGTGAGCCCCTAACATCCGCAGTGAGGCTCTCTGTTGTTAAAAAGTGTTCCTCTGTGTGTTGGATTATTGGATTTCTGTGTACTCTGGTTGTGTAAAGAGTGAACAGGTGTCCTGCACTCACATCATTTCATCGACAAATCGTCCTTATAGATGAAACTAATCTTCATGAAGCTGTCTGTTCACCTGTCGTGTCTGTGAGTCAACGCCACACTTCGAGTCAGACTCTCTCTGGCTGTCTGAATGGCTGGCAGCTACAACAACAATGGATTTTATCACAATCATATTTTCTTAAACCTATTAGGTTAAAAAAATCTCGCCTGTCTATAAAAACAATAATAATATCTTCTGCTATCACAAAAAGCATAATGTTGCAAAAATGATAATGCCTAGATATTACTCATACATGGTACAAGTTTTTAGTGCTGTGTCATTGCTCGTTTTTTTTTTCTTTCTCTCTCTCTCTCTCCCTCTCCCTCTTTGTCTCTCTCTCTCTGTCTCTCTCTCTCTCTGTCTCTCTCCTGTGTGCTCTCCAGGTGTTGTGATGTCACACCTGTGATAATTTAGCAATCAGGGCTGAGCTGGAGTACAAACTACGGGACTACCAGACTACGAGGTGATCATGCTGGTTGTGGGCCCAATTCCCCCTGTCAGACCAAAACAAAGGCCTAATCTTTATATCTATGAATCTAAAGATTATCCTGCCAGATTCTCCTGTCGTGTGAGGTGTGTGAAGAATGATTTAACCCCCTTCATCTGCTCTGAAGATGATCAGGGGCCGCCCCGATTTGAATTTGTAAATATTAAACTTGTTCAATATTTACGACCAGAAATCCTGTTGTGTGGGGAGAACACCGAGGACGGCCGAACACGGACTCTGTGAATTTTCATTTGGAACGGAACAATAGCCAATTGGGACTGAAGCACAACAAACGTTACCATGGCGACAACAGCAAACAGGAAGCATAAAGTTAGATGGATGTCATAAATTCAGGACCAACTTGTAGATTTGTGTCTCCGTGTTTGGAGTTGTGTTACAAGAAGCCATAACTACAGTACAGACTCCTCTTCCTTCTGCTAGTCATTATTGGGTTTAAAAAAGTGTTTCTCCCTTGTAGAGCTTTGGAAACATTATTTAAATTAGTTTTTACTTTTGATTATTTATTTTTTATTTAACCAGTTAATTAATCCATTGAGATCAAGATCTCTTCACATGGGTGACCTGGTGAGGAGGGCCGCAGCAGTACACGTCAAACATCACAAGATAAAGAAACACTTTACAAACTAAAAGTTAAAAGAATAAAAAAAACTACATTTTGCAAATTGATTTAGATACAGTAAAGTGCAGAGTCGTGATCACGGATTACAATACAGACAAAGTTTGTGAAATGAGATCTGCCGTCCTGAAGTCGTTCTGGAGAAAGCCAAACTGAACGCTCTCTTCACAGGAACAACTTATGGTGCCATCTTGACTGACCTTGTGTGTAAAAGTTGGGGGATGCTTTGAGCTGAAAAGCTTCATATTCATATTCAACTCCTTACACCAGAATCATCTTTATGCAGACAGAGTTCTGTTTTACATTGTTATATTAATGTTACACAGCCCTGTTGAGTGCCTGTTTGTGATCCGAGCACTGCATCAAAAAGACAGGAGGAGAGGAAGAAAACAGCATGCAGTGAAACATACAAGAGCTTAGAAGACCCTTAATAAAGACATACACAGAATAGAGGAAGAGGGACATGAATAAACTCGAGGCTATGGCAGCTTTTAAAGGCTGGTTAATAGAAAGTAAATGTCATCAGGGTTAAAACACCTCCGTTAGGTGCTGCAGTGGTTGATGTGAAACACTTAAACATCGCTATCCAGGGCTGCTGTGGCCAAAGTGTGGCCCTAAGCGTTATTATTATTTTTTTTTTACGAGCATCTGTTGTAATTTAACAGGACAGGTCTAAAAAGAAGCAGCATATTTACAGGAGGGATGGAAAAAGAGGGCTTTTCAGCTCGGTGTGCGCGAACTGACTGATCACATTTGTCTTTTATAAACTAAATGAACAAGTAGATAGACTGAAGGTTAATATACCTGGCTGTGTGGGCTGATGTTCATTACATCAGTTATATTTCACATATTGCAGGCACCATCCTGATAAACAGGGCGAGAAAAAAAACCTCAGAAAATATAAATCTGAATATATATGAAAATAAATCCCTGTCATAGACGGTAAGGATCTACGCTCAGTGCGTGTTCTATGTGTTGAAAATGTCGGGCCTGGATCTATCAGTGGAAATATAAAAAAAAAATTATGCAGAAACCAAGTTAATCTTGTGTAAATGTGTCTGAGTCATGACTGTGTAAAAGAAGTGTGAGTCCCCGTGTATATAAAAGCTGTTTCAGTCAAAGACCAGAATAAAGAAGAAAAACATACTCACTGCTCATTTGGTGTCACGTACGTGTTTTTAGAGGAGGGTCTTTCCTTGTCAGTCTATGTGCAATGTGCAATAGGAGCTAACTAAAGTATGCTATTATTAGCTTGCTAACACAACAAGGCCGGCCACAGGTGATTTGTCATTTCGTCTGCCACCGCTCCATGCAGACTGGCGTGGAGAGGGGCTGAAGGTGTGGCCAAGCAGACGTTTGTTTTGGTTTTATTTTGGCGCTCAAGAGCGACATCTACTGGATCAGAAAAGTCACACATTCTCCCTTTAAGTTCAATTTGAAATGAGTTATAGGCATATAATGCTACAGAGGCAGTAACAAACATAACATCACACTCATTATTTCTCATTTTTAAAATAATAGATCAATCAAGATTAACCCTCTGGGGTCAATAGACACTCTGGCGTATCAAAATCACATGACCAATTTAAGATGAAGTTGAAGCGAGACAGCATCTATGAGTCACGGCTCAGACTTTTTGTGTTGATGCAGCCTTCAAACTACATGCCCGTTTTTAAATGATGTTGATAGGCCAAGTAAAACTGGATTTATGAAATACTATGTACAGCACATGTTTTCGCTAACGGTGCTGTCACGTTTGCTTCGCGTTTGGTGCTGGAAGAGACGGCGTTCCTCACCTCAAGAAGGAAGTGTTTGCAAAAAACAATCACATGACACCCTTTCTTATTGGCGGAAAAAAGTGCACCATCTAAACCAATTAAAACACAGCATTTCGTTGCTAAGGAAGAGGGCAGCTGTAGGAGTGACGGTAGCAAAAAAGACAACGATATTGACGGAGATAGCAGTGGTTAGATTATTTAGATTTGCGATATTTAGCGTGTTTTGGGTGTATAATTAGTTTGTAGAGTAGTGTTGGGGTTTTTTTGTGTTTAGTGTGTATTGTAGTAATCTTTTAGTTTTGTGTGCCAAACAATAAGGCGACTCCTGAATGTGAAGCAGGCAGAGCAGCTCATCTTTGAAGATGATGCTGAGTCAGAGTCTGAGCGGGAGGGTAAATAGTTGTATAGAACATTGTTTTTTGCAAATCTTGTAAATAAGTTTTGTTACTATGGTGTTAATATAGTATGTAAAAAATAAATAATAAATAATTGTAAATTCATACATTTGAGGTTATGCTGAAAAAAAGAAGATACCACACAAGGCCAGATAAACAGTTTTTTAAGGTGAAATATAAAGAAAAAAATCAAAAGTAGTTGAAAATGGCCAATTAAAGCTTAGACCCCAGAGGGTTAAAGCCCTTAACTATGGGAAGAGAGCCCATAGCAATACTGCATCACCCAGTTCATTTCCAAAGTAATGACATCACATCCCTCATTTATGCACTTTGAAATATTTCTCTAACTTTAAATGAGGACATCATGCAAATAAAAGTACATCCATGCACATTGTGGCTGCCAACAGTTTATAATTTAAGAGAGGCGGATAATTAACATAGCTCAGGAACTGGTTCAAAGCCAGCAGCTCAAGCTTGGCTTTGAAATACAGCATAGACACAGAACCAGCTTCCCACTGAGTTACTGGAGGAAGAGATTACACATGTTTTTCAAGCCTTGATTTTTAATTACATATTTCAAGTTAACTTAACAGTGTGGTGTTACTGTAACGAGTCAAACTGCTTCTGTGTTCTCTGTTTTAAAAGACAAACCTGAAAACTGCCAAAAAGCTTTTTTTTAAACACGCAGTAAGAAAATTCCTCCACCAGGGGGCTCTCAATCTAAACACCAACAAAAGATGACATCGAGGCTGGCAGGAATCATGGGAGGGGTTCGCTCTACTACTAACTAAAGTGTGTTAACATCATAATAATATATACTTTATTCATCCCACGAGGGGGAAATGTGTTTTTTACACTCTTTTTAATAACACAGACTGAAATACACACACATGCACAAACAGGATTCTGCACTATTGGAGAGGTCTCAGAGTGAGGAGGCTGCCCACAGTGAGCGCTCCTGAGCAGTTTCGGGGGATTTGTGCGTTGCTCAAGGGCACCTCGGCAGTGCTAAAGAAGTGGACTGGAACCTGTTGCAGCAAACCGAACAAATTGTGGACTTGATTGAACCCTACAGACCCACAGTCCCTCCAGACTGAGCTACTGCCGCCCCATTAGAGTGCTAATACCAAAATGCAGGCCACAGGCTCGACCAATGAACACGTTTTTTTCTCCCACTTATGTTTAAAGGTCCTTAATTATGTTTCATTTCGTTTGAGAAGTCCTTCGTGGGAACTCGAGGCGTGGCTAAACAGCTGTTTATTTTAGTTTCATACTGGTGCTCAAGGGTGACATCTACTGGATCAAAAAGTTGAACGTTCCGTTTTTAATGATGATCCTTAAACAATGGAATCAGGAATGTTTATATGGCAATGGGTATCTCTACTATGGCATGCTGTAAAGGTGGACTGGATTGTTGTAAAACCCTTAATCCAAAGTATAAGCTCCTGTTTTCGCTTGCTTTCAATCAAAAGGCACTCTAAGACACAGTGCTGACTACAGCTCTAACAGACGCCAGAGGAAAGATTACGTTTGGGAAGCTGCTGTAAAACAATAAAGAAACATACAGGGGGCAAGAGAGGAAAAAATAGACAAAAACAAGAAGCAGAGAAAGCTGCCAGAGCCAAACACGGCTCCCTCGGGATCATAATAAGAAGAGCGAAATGAGAAGGTGGAGGAAGTACGGTATAGCTAAAGCTAGAGCTGAGGAAGAATCCATCCCTGTGACTAAAATAATCCCTCCTTCTTTTGTTGTCGCCACACATCCAGGAAGTGCGTGTGCTGCGTTCACACCCAGAGTCAGCACGACTTTTTTTCTCTTGACAGAAATAAAGGCGTCGATGGGCACAGATTCAAAGCAGTAGGGTCCTGATGGCGTTGGGGGGATGTTTTGCCAGGACTATTTGTAGTTGAAAGTATCAAACAGATTCTTGTTCGCTTGCAGGGAGGCTTTTTAACGAACACAACGAAGGAAGAGAGACAATTAGACAATTTGTAATCACAAAACTACAAGGACAGCAAAACAAAGCAGAACAGTGATGGGGGGGAAACCATCAAAGGATGTGTACCGGGAGAAGGCGAGGGACAGAGAGAGAGAGAGAGAGAGAGAGAGAGAGAGAGAGAGAGAGCTACAGAGATGTTAACACCTGAAGACAAGATTAATGGATTCATGCACAAATTGTGGCTGCTCCTTTTAACAAAGACTGATGGGAAACTGATGTTGCCCGTCACAGATCTGCAATTTCTGGATTTAATTAATAGTTTCATACTAACTATTATTGATTTTGGCAATTATACTTGTCGTGATGGATTTTTTCTTATTTAATACAAGTAGAATTCAAACATTAGGTCCATAGGACTGAATAACTGGTCAGTTCCTGTTTTTACTATGTCAAACCATCTCCTGCACACTGCCCAAATTGCACAGTACAGAAATGTTGCCAATTGATGTGTGCAATGTAGACGGTGACCCTTCCTCTCTGTCTGTTTCTAAGATACATATACGTGATTTTTTTGTCCGTAAGAGACGCTAAATGGTCATCAGAATCGTCATTATTTACAATCCTATGAACGTGAATGAAGCGCCGCTGCCTCGTCTCCTGCTCGTGGAAACTTCAGGCAGAATATGCTTTAGATAAGTCAATCACTGCATACGTCTTGAGAGTGCGTCATAGTACAAAAAAACATTCATGTCAAAGGTCAAACGCTTGGACAGACATTCTGCTCACTAAAGAAAACATTTATACATTTTAAGACTGTGGGTCAGTGGTAGATCACAGCCAGAGAGAAGGTTGACGATGCTGCGTCAATGACGTTTGAATGTGAATGAATTGATAGTTAACGGACACTATAGTCTTCTGACTACTCACAGCTCTGTTACACCTCAGCTCACACCTACACCTTCACACAGTGGTTACAGAGGCTGCTGTGTGAAGCAACCTGTCCCATTCGTATACATTCACATGCAGCTGATGAGGCAACTCGGAGTTAAGTGTCTCGCCCAAGAACACGTGGGACATGTTGCTGCTGGAGCTGGGAATCGAACCCTAACCTGTCGGTTGAGAGACGACAAACTGAGCCTCATGTTGAATATATCTGGGCTCTTCAGGTGAATGTGGCTCATGCTGAGTGTAAAATGAAACTTTTGATTAGGACTGAGACTTTGCGATAGTCTGAGTGTGTCTGAAGCACACATTGATAGCACATCCAATTAATAGTTTGTGACTTGTGTTTGGCATTGTTAGCAGTCCAGACAGCAGCTCCTCACAGCAGTGAAATCATTAAATTGAAAAGCTCCGTTTCTTCTTAACAACATCATGACATCGTCAACGTATAGAGACAATAACAAGCCTGACTCATTGCTTGTTTGCTAATGAACAGAGGTGCAGAACAGGCAGCTGCTCCAGAGCTACAGTCTACAGCGAGGCAAGCACCTCAGGGTTCTGATGCTCTTTTAAAGATGATCTAGTGTTAGACGGATTGGGTGAAAAAGTAAAATAATCCCAGACGGGATTGCTTATATGGTCACCATGACATGCTGCTGTAGCCGACTGGTTTGAACTAGTTTATAATGACTAAATAACAAAAAGTTGTTAATAAACTTCTTAGTGATGAGATTTGTTATAGTGATGACTTTCTGGTCACTCCTGCAAACTTTACTTCATTATATTGAACATGATACAATACTTCATTTAGTTTGGTCAGCCCCCTGAGGTTGTTACAGGAATGGACAGTGACATGAAACATGCAGCACCCCTCAGAAAGAAAAAGGTGTTCCCTTGTGCACAACCACCGAGAGACCGAGCGTTGCACGCAGCTCCTGCTAACAGAGACGTAGAGGATTTGAATTGATTTCACTTTACACAGCAGCCTCTAGCGTCAGTGTGTGAATGTGCAGGTGTGACCTGAAAAGAGCTTCGAGTAGTCAGAAGATGAGAAAACAACGATACACGCTCAGGTCCATTTACCGATTACACCGATTACTGACAGCAGCAGCGACTTCTTCCGGCCTTGGCCTCCAAACTCCTGTGTCATTTTCTTTGTTAAAACAGACGGACACATCATTCGTTTTGGTCTTTTCAATAAACACAACTAAATATTTTGAAAGCCCAGAGTCATAAAAAAACCCTGCTTGACATTAAGAGCTTTGAGTTTGAAGAAAACACATTATTTAGTGAAGTTTTTTATCGAAGCTGACAACAAAATGCGAATTTCCAGGTGTGTAACAAAAACTCACTGCAAAAGAAATCTTTTCCCATCACAGAATATGTTTCCTCTTTTTCTATCTTTATCTGAAGCTGCTTGGAAACATCTTTCAAGTCTGTGGCAGAGAAATAAAAACGACAGCACTCTGCTCATGAATGTGGCTCATTGCAATCTCTTCCACACTGGATGGACCCGGGCGGGAGGAAATCTGCCGCTAAGCCCTGAAGCTGGCTGTGTTTTCCAATTTTTACGAAACCAAAGGTGTGATGTTCCCAACACAACTTATTCACACCTTTGCAGGACACCTTGCCTCTGAACAGAACAGCAGATCTATCCAAGAGCAAAAGAAAATCCTGACTGCAGAGAGCCGTGTGTGCGTGTGGCTAACTACCAAGCTAGCTTTGGGTCTTTCGTTGAGGAAATGGTGAGTGGCTGAGGTTTGAGGGTATTATTCTCCTCGTTCCTCCCACACATTGAATCGGTTCTGTGTCCGCCTATCTCCTCTCTGACATGCACAAACACACACTCACACACAAGCATGAACACACACACCAAGAAGCCCACAATCCTTGCAGTTGTTTTTCTCTCGCCGCGATAAATTTATCAGGCCGTCCCAGCAGACGAGATTCAGCCCAAGTTCCTCGGCACCGCCACAAGCTAAAACATCTCTGACTGTGTGTGTGTGTGTGTGTGTGTGTGTGTGCACAAAGGAGAGAAGTTGCAAAAGAGGGGAAGAGATGGCTCGCTGTGAAAGTCAAACATTATTTGTAGATTAGCCTCCTTTCATCCATTCTTCTTTTCCCACCTCAGCCCTCCCTGTTTGAGCCTTGATTGTATGCATACAATGTGTAATATGAGTTTCTGTGTTCCTTTAGGATTAGATCAAACATGGCTGCAAGTGAATGTCTGTCTGTCCTTTCTGTCCTTGTGTTTCCTGACAAGCCTTCCATGATATTTGTTGCTCGAACACAAACCTCTAAAACTACCAAAGGCCTTGCTTTTTTTATGATAAACCCCACAAAGTTAAGCTCTTGACAAAACATCAGCAGAACAAGGAAGTCCTGGAAAGTGTAAGCCTCCTCCTCTCTTTTCAATAAACTGTCAGTGAGCTAACGTGCTGCAGAAAAAAGCCACAATGCAAAGTCTGCTGCTGTCAAACCGAGGTGAAGTGGATTCACAGAATGCTTTTTACTTCTGCCTTGTCTCTGTCTAACAGAGGTGGGACAGAGTCATTGATCTCAAGTGTCGAGTCAAGTCACAAGTAAAGACGGAAAGGTCCCGGGTCAGGTCCAAAGTCAACTTTGAAGTTGGGTCCTAAGCATCCAGTCAGCATCTCATGCATGCCAAAGCAGTACTTCCTGAAGTATGGGCAGCGGCCCCCTAGTGGGCTGTGTGGGTGCTGCAGGTGGGATTAGAGATTGTTCATATATGATCCTAATGTATTGGTGTCGTAAAGACTTTGATCCCATCATACAGCTGATGATGTAAAACGACAGCGTGGAGGCACAAGTGGCCGGTGTGTTTTTCACTCTGAGCACATTAAAACTGACAGTGAACTATAAAGTGGAGAATAAATATTAGCTTAATCGGTAAAATCAAACAACTATATGTTATGTGAAATGAAGCCGTGGCAGGCGGAAGTTTGGGAAAGGTTGAAGACTTTTTCTGTATAAACCATGGACTGTGTTCTGTTGAGCTAAAAGTAAACAGCTGTGCGAGATGGTGACACTTGTTTCTCTGTCAGCAGTACACCTGTACACAGACCTGTCACACAGTGTGTGTAGTCCATCGGTGTACAGGACCCTTAAAGCTCAGAATCTTTTAATAGAAACACTTGAAAAACCCAGACTTCTTCACACAACACATCCATATTTAGTCAAAGTCCATTATTCCGCGTTTTACAGTTGATCCCATTTTTCATTTTCTAATTCTTTGATTGTGTCTGTGTTTTCCATATCTTGGTATCCGAGGGCCCTAAAACAACATACACACTTTATAATCTACTTTCAAGTCACGTGGCTGGAGTCCACGTGAAGTCACAAGTCTTTGGTGTTAAAGTCCAAGTTGGAAGTCCTTTTGTGATCTCGTCAAGTCGAGTCCAGAGTCATCAAATCTGTGACTCAATGAGTCCACACCTCCGCTAACGAAGCAACTTACCCAAACAATGGCAGAGCACGCACGCACACACACACACAGACAACACATACCTACACCTACACACACACACACACACATCGTCAGAAGAAAATCTGCCGCAGGTCAAATCCTGCCTTCACCCTCCAAGTCATTAAGAAGTGAGCGGCTGATTTGTGGAGATGAAGGTAAAAAAAAAGAGAGAAGATTCCAGTCCAGGTTTGGGAGCCTGAGCTGTTCTGCATGGTTGCTGCCATTACATCACACACCTGTGTCTCCCTCCCTGTGATGAATCGTGTCCATAAAGCTGTCTGGCCTGCTGGAAATCCATTTATCAAGAGTGAAGCTGCACACCTGATGGAGGCTCCATCACTGTGGCTCGGCACGCGAAGACACAACTTTCACATTGCTGACTCCAAACTTTTCCCCATCACGTCTAATAATGCTAAAGTTTCAAAAAGAGAGCTCGACAGAGGGAAAGTGTGAGTCTGGAGTTTTCTGTTTTTAGGGAATAAAGATGTAGAGAAAAACATATTAAACTTCAGTTAAACTATGAAATGTTGTTTGTTTATTTCTGATGAGGAGAAACTGCACACTTTTAACATTGTTTGATAACGTATTCAGCGCTGAAAAGACAGACGTGGTGCTGTGTTAGCCCGTCTATACGTAATAGATGAAGCATAGATAAGTAAACCTCACACAGTGCCGGTGACTGACCCTTAAATCTGCTCACTCTCCTCCCTCTAAAAGCTGAGATGTTGGTCAAAGAACCTCTGCTGCAGTCTTGTTTCTTCATGTGTAACGGGCTTATTGTAACTCTTTGACTTTATTTGAGCACTTACTCTTGTTTTAGTTTCCCCCACATTGAACCTAAAACATTATAAATGCAGCATCCTGAAGTATCAGGCGGGATGAATGCACATCATCCAGCCTGAGGTCAATTTTTCTGTAAATATCTGCAGTGATTGAAAACAGTCAGAGAAGCACTTCACAGGTACACGCTGAATAACCAGAGTGTGATTGAGGATGAACCGCATCCAGCTTGAAGCTATAAATCATCACCATCCCACCTGCTGCATCTGTGAAGGATCTTATACAACGGTCCCCGTCCAGCTGTCCACTGCTCTGCTCTCTTATCTAACAGGAGCACGCTCAGTAAGGACATCTCGCAACTCTGAGCCAAAAAAGAAAACACGGTAATAAAAAGGGATTTCAACTTCCGAACCTCATCGAATGTGAAAGTAAAGCTTTAAAGAACAAATGAACAAACTGTGTGTTTCCAATTACAGTGAATTGTTAACTAAATGATTTTGCTATAAGGTTTTATCAACGTTCAAGGATTTGAGAAAAACATCTGCTGACATGGATTCTTTTGGAGAGAAAATATTGAGATTGTTTCTACCAATCAGCAGACTGAAATCAAAAGCTTTGAGTGCTAACAGTATGTGTCACCTACATGGATTTCAAATGGTTATAGAGTTTTTTGCGTTTTCTTTGAGGTGTAGTAAAATGTGCCAAAATCTCCTTTTTTGGTGATAAATGAAAGATTTAGTTTTCTGCACAATGCCTAAAATACCACTTTAAAAACTAGGCCTTATAAATGTGTTCAACACTACTCCCACAGGACTAGAATTACCTGGGCACCTGTAATCAATTCATTTATTACCAACCCGTTTTTATCAAACACAGATTTGCTCTGATAATAGTAATCAAGTCTAGATTTGCAAGTCAGTGATTAGGGAGGCAATTCTTATTAAAGCTTCTGCAGCTTTTCCAGTAAGAAGAATAAAGGCTGCGTTGGACAACAACGTTTTGAAAATCAAAGATTTGAGAGCATCTTCAGCAGCTCATCTTGCTTCAGTGTTCACAGAAAGAAGAGACGACAAATAATGATAAGATGGACGAAGTGCTTTGCCCGGGGGTCGGCCAGGGAGGGAATCTGATTGGCCAGGCCAAAATCCTTAAGACTGATTAGCTGTCTTCATTCCCAGAGACGGGTCATTTAAAAACAAGAATAAGAGCAGAGCACTTTTAATTGTTGCTACTCGGCTAACCCGAACATCATCGGCTTCGACGCTTCACAATTAAAATCTCAAAATATTCAAAACAAAATTGGCGGTGTGATGTCAGTAGATTTGACTAATTTGGAAACTTTTCAGAAATCCAGATTGAATGTGGTGCATCAAACATTGACATTCAGGGATCAAATCTTCTGTCAGCCCGAAGGCCTTAAAACTGACAGCCAACCAGAGTTAATACCATACCAACAGTTGTTGGTGGAAGCTTTTTTGGCCATGCTTGACTCTAAACTAAATTAACACAATCGCAATTTCTCAAACAAGTTTCACTAAAGTCCATACCTGACTCCATGAACTCCTGGTTGAAGGCGCTCCAAGCCTCTTTGCTCTTTTCCAGGTTCTCCTCCATGACCTTGATGTCGGCGAAGGGACAGTTGCATTCTGGGAAGCGGGGAGAGCAGTGGCACCAGCAGTCGTTGTTGCGGCACAGCAACTCGCCCTCCGAGTTGCACGCCACATAGCTCAGGGCTGCCTCCACGAAACGCCCACGCAGGAACTCTGGCAGGACATCTTGCAATCCTGGGGGAATCAAAAGAAACACACACAGTGAGAGATCTTTCTTTTTAGAACACAGTGGGCTTTTTGTGTTATCTTTGTAAGGCTGAGAAGAGAAATATAAAGAATGTGGAGATAGAGTTTAAGTCTGCAAAGAGAGAGTGAAGGCTGAAAATAAAAATGAAGGAACATCGCAGAAGGAAATCCTCAGCATAGACTTTCCCACAGTGTTCTGACACCATGTTGTTTTTAAAAGAGGCAAACGCTTTGAATCGAGATCACAACACTCACCATCAACTAGCAGCTTATTAGCATGCAGATTAGTAGCATGCTAGCATCTTATTAGTCATGATTTAGCGTTTATTATTATTCTACGTGACCATAGCTAATAGGTCATTTACTTACTCCTGTCCCCACCCTCTATATCAGAGACTCCCCGTCACTCTCCACCTTCAAAACTCGACTCTTTAACATAACAACTACTGACATTGTTTTTATGTTGTTCTTTGTTCAGCATCTTTGAGTACTCAGGAAACCACAAATCTAAAGTATTCTCATTATCTTTGTTTGTCTTTATTGAACATTACTAACAAACATGCCAGGCCAATAGAAATGACGGGATGTGCAGACAGATTCTCAGCTGAAGGGTCTGCAACCTCTCAGAATCAATGATTGCATGAACTTAAGTATCACCTGTGTAAATATCTCTGAGTCCTGACTGTCTACAATGAGTGAGAAGCTCGAGTCGTGCTGGCTGTATTGTTATCAGAGCCGTCTTTACATGGATGGGACGACCGAGTGTATAACGCTTTTTTAGTCAAAGACTGGACTGTTTTAAGATTACGGTCATTCTGTATCACTTAATGAGCATCATGAAGCTAAAAGCTAACCAAAGTGTGCTAACATTAGCACGCTAACACAACAACGCAGGACACAACGCGGTTACAGCCTGCTCTTCATGTTGCGTTCTCATTGATAACTCCTTCGTGCAAACTCGGATGGAGAAGGGTTGGAGGTGTGTCGCTGGAGAAGAGTGGAGGTTTCAAAATAGCGTAGGTGTCGCAAAACAAAAGTTTGTTTTGGTTTAATGCTGAGGCTCAAATCTGATGGATCAAAAAGTTGCCCATCTTCCTTTAACTAACCAAATGTTGCTATTTTAATACTATTTAGCTGAACCAGCGGCTAAGCTAGTCTTCCTACCCAGACCTCTCAGGTCATCAGACCAGCTGCTTCCTCTTCTGTCTGAGGCTGAAGGAAAACAGGATTTTCTGCAGCAAAGCTCTAGAATAGTCTCTCTCTTAATATGGAGCGTTTCCCTTTTTTTAAGAGCACACACTTCTTCTCCCCTCATGCACAAATATATTTCCTCCCATTCCCCACCTTGGTTCCTGTGGTCCTAAAGGTCAAATGTGTACGTTCGTCCTCTCTGGATGTTAGATTAGTTTTTAACACAATGTCTTCATTTTGTTTTTGTATTGTTACCTTGTTGTACAACACTTTATCATCTCTGGTGTTTGTTGTCAGCCTGGAATTAATCTGAGTTTTTTCTGATCAATTAAACAAACTCAAAGCATTATTTTGACAGCTGTAATTACAACATGTGACCACATTGTTCACAGTGGTACAGATTTGATTATCTGTATGTCAGGTCTCTATTCAGCAGCACTTTTTCAGCAGGAATTTCAACAAATCACAGCAGCTGTGTAGCTGTGACAATTCAAACTAATGAAGGGTAAACTTCAATTGGGCTGCTGTGGTTACAAGTTTGGCTCCCTGTTATGGCACTCTTTAAAAAGAGCAGAGCCATTGTTAACATCGGAGGTAACACCTGTGTTTCCCTTCTTCACTCTGCCACATAGAAGCTGCTGAGAGGAAAAAGTGCTTTGGAAAAGTTTCCACAATAACTGGTGGCACTGAGCAGAGAGACGGCGCCCACAGGCCCTGTTTGATGACACATGATGTCGGCACATAGAGTCAGACTCCCTCACACAAAGTTGCATGTTGAAGCATGCAGCGTACTTCAAGAACCGGTTGGCACACGCTAATTTAAATGAATAATTCAAGATAAAATATTTTAATGTAGCATTAAGGATCACAACAGCTTGCATAACAAAGTCTGATCTGTGTGACACATTGCTGATTTTCAGGGTTTTTAACATCACATCACAGTTTACATGCAGTGCTTTCATTATTTAAATTATATTAAAAATGATCTTGATACGCTAATTATAAAAAAAGTTTCATGATTACACAGCTTATTAAAAGCTGATGTAAGGTGGGAGAAGTGCTTTGTCATTTGTTAAGATAGCAGCGGGCGGCTTCCAGAGCTCGAGCTGGGTGCTGCTCACGCTGCTTTTCTCTGAAACTGTCTGCCGGTTGACGACTGCCTGCCTGTCTGTCTGTGGCCCCGCCTGTCTGCCTGTCTAATAATCATTAATTTGTTATGTGGAAAGCTTCCTCTCGCTCCACTTCACCATCTCATTCTGGATGATTTTCAACAGTCAAGTCAAACCCCGCTGTGCCCCGATATGAATATGCATGTCTCTCTTCTTTGGTATTTACTCTTTCAATGGTTTGGAAAGAGATGTAATTAGTCACAATTCTCCTCTCCAATGATTTGGCAGGTGCTTTGAGGTTTGTGTGTGTGTGTACTAGCTGCTAATCTGGCAGTGGGGTTTCTTCAATTTGGGAGACAGCTAAATAACACTACTCCTATTACAAGTCACTCTCCCAATGTCTGTCTTCACCACTCTTGTTTTTCTCCCTCCTCACTTTCTGTTCAAATCGCTCTGTATCATCAGAGGAGCAGACTCGATTATTTCCCTGAGGACTGCTCTTGGCTTTGTAAGGACTTTTTAGCACAGTTATGGTCGAAGTTAAAGGAAGCCATCCTCGTTATTTTAACTCCAATCCTTTTTTGACTGCACTGAAAATCTGCAATCACATCTTGATAACTGCGTGATATAAATCAATGGATTCAGTGCTTTTTCTCTTCCCGAGCAGCCTCTACACTTCCACATTACATCCATCAAAAAATAAGTTTTCTCATATTTGATTGGTGCCTTTAAGCATTTCTAAAAACCTCTTCTGTAATCCACTTGTTGCCAGAAAAAAGTTAGAGAATAAAAACTTCAGCCACATGTTACAATAATAACTTCTATAAAATCCTGTTATCTGTCCATCCTTATCGTTCAGTCCTTGCTCTCAACACTAAAAGCTTATTATCAATGTTCTGCCTATTTTACCAGAAAGAGTTCAGATCACTCATTCGTACTGATCTTTTATCAGGTGGCTACAAGGCTGTTTGATTCCCACTGTCTTAAGTTGAGATAGTGAAGTTTCCCCGTACAGTAAATGTGTCGTCCCCAAGCTTTTGTCTACAGTGCACAATGTTAGTCACCAGTAGAGTCTTAGGGCCTGATTTACTCGTATGTGTATTAAAATGTGTGCAAACTTGATGCCACCAGTAAAAAATGTGCTATCTGATGTACTAACAGCGTGCAGTGAGGATTGCGTCTTTCATGTGAGCAAAACAACACGTATTGTCCAAATAGTACGTTTGCCTTAATGAATATGCACAACGAGGCGTTTCTGCCTCAGCGTGCAAAATACTGGGAGGAGAAAATGTAAATAAGTTAAGTTAGTACACGCAGTGTGATTTACCAAGACGGGCAAAAATTGCGCTGGTTGTGACGGTGTCTGAATTTAACACCTTTGAAAAGAACGTGCTAATCCAAGAGCCCCAGTGTTACGCACTGCAGGCTGCAGTTAGGAGGAGACATAGGCTCAATAAAAGACGTGTTTACATGTTTAAATGACAGAAAAATCAATGGTATGCATTTATTAATAATAGTTTAAAAGAAACACCATGATTAAACTGTAACTGAACATTCACAGCATCTGCATTCTAAAGAATTTCAACATTGACACTAATGTCGTCCTATTTCCCTCTTCTCACCAACATTACATTTTAAACTGGGCAGTTCCTTTTCTCGGGTTACGTGTCTCTGGTGCGCTCCGGAGACACGTCTCTTCACTCTACAGCCCCCTCTCCTGCTGCTGCGCTGTGGGACGCTTGAACGGGGGGCTCACCATGCTTGTACCCCCAACTTCAGTACCTGTTGCCATGGCATTTATGTCCGATTAGACACAGCGCTTATAAGTCACGTTTTCCTTTTGTTATATTCACATTTATCTGCTATTACTTGAAAATACTGGACGTACATTTGCCTCTCACTAATACCTATTTGGCGCTTGCAGTCGTCCAGCTTTCCGTCCAAACTCTCCGTGATGTAAACCAGTAGAACGCACAAAAGCCTGACAGAAATACTACGGCCTCCACAAGGTTTGCACCTGACGCCATTCACGCAAATGCTCTTAGTAAAACGCCCACAAGCCAAACGTGCAAACTTTTGCAATGAACACGCAATTTAGTACTCTTTAATTGAGATCTTAGTAAATTAGGCCCTTAAAGTTTGATTTCCTGTCACTGTCACAGTTTTTATTGAAGTAAAAACTGTGTGTTTTCTCCTTTCCATTTGAACTAAAAGGTGTATTTTTGATGATACAGGGTAGTGGATAGAATAAGAAACCAGAGAGAGAGAGAGTGTGGGGAACGACGTGCAGGAAAAGAGCCACAGGTGGGCTCTGCTCTTTGGGACTTCAGCCTCTGTGTATTGGGCATGCACATTAACCACTAGCTGGCTACTTTCGTCACGTTGTAAGTGAGGAAATCATGAAAGAGACTGTTGATTATCTTTGAATTTATTCGACTGAGATCAGACATGTCAGAACGCACATCGCTCATGGGTTTACTCATCTTTTGAATTCAGTTAGATTTCTTATAGGCCAGAAAGACGAGGTTACCGTGACCTGTGCATATCCAACCTGCATTTCTTCAACCTAAGTGAATATATTTTATTTTTAGCTCACAACATATATACTTTTTATGGACACTTTATTTTCTTTGTCTAATTTTAGTATAGCTGCACGGTTGTTCATGTACTGCTCTGTGTGCTTTTTAATTGCCCCCCGGGGACAAATAAAGTTTTTTGAATTGAACTGAATTATAACTCTGACAGTCACTTTATTCAGGGTTTGTTTGAAGCACAATCACATTGTATTGTTTTCAATGTGTTGTGTCATCTCTTAAAATGTACTGTTTAGGCTGTTTGTTTTCTGCTACCTGTGTTCTGTGAGGTTCAATGTATACTTGTGTACGTGTGTGTCATCAACCTATATGTTTCGATTTGTCCTCGATGAAAGCGTGCCGCGACATACTACTCCACTCATCTGTGGAGAATGCAAACGTAAGCTTGATTTGTTTTTATATAAATGTAATAATATAACGTAATAATAAAGCCTAACGAAGGAACTCAAAGCTGCTGCAGCAACATGCACTCAGTTAGCTCAGATAGTTTTGATGTGCACTGGATTTGTAGGTGAGCTCCTAATCAATGCAAACGTGTTGGAGAAAGGATGTTGGAAGGGATCAAAGCTGACATCTTTGACTTGTTATCAAAGAAAGAAATAACAACCAAAGCTCTGATTCCAAACTGGAGATGGAACAAATGGAAACATGGGCGGGCTGCCTACAGTGAGGTCAGTCCAGTCATCGCCTCGGTTCACTGAGGCAACACACATGAAAGTCATGTTGTGGTCCAAGGTTTTGGCCGACAGAGAGGAGGCACCAGCGCACATTTCTGTCAGAACAAGTTAACTTCCAATCCAGCCCGACCACTTTTACCCTGTGACAAGAACAAAACAATGTAAGACCAAGGCAAACTAGTCAAACAAGTCCCAAAGGACTGCTCCCACATTTGGTGCCTCTCATCAGCAGATGACACACTTCCCATGAGCGGACCTTGTAGGACAAACAAACCTGTTTTATTTTACTGACTGCTTCTGTTCAATTTAATTGCTATTTATTTATTTTATCTATATCCAATGACAGACCACCAACACCTTCGTCATTAGAGAGACCCTCACTACACATATGCATCACATAATGTGGCATTCATATTTATGGATATATAAGCATGCTCAGTTATTCACGTATCGAAGGAAGAATGTGTGACTGTCTTATCCAGTAGATGTCGCCCTTGAGCACCAGCATGAAACCAACGCAAACTGCCGTGTGGTCACACCTCCGCTCTCCCCCAGCGACAGCTCCAACTTATGTTTAAAATGTCGCACAGTCTTTACTGTATAGTTCTATTAGAGAGGTAAAGTTTAGAAAATGAGCTCATTGTTTCCAACACAAGTCATGTAATGGACATAGTCGGAGTATTAAATTACATTCGTCGGTCACTCCCCCTCTTCTCACTTTGCTGCTTTTCACCTTTGACACTTTGGTTTTTTTTCCAGCAGCAGCAGATTGGTATTCAGCCAAATGCTCACCCTGTACATCATGCAATTCACATCCACTGCTTCAACATGAATAAAAACACTCTTCAAAATGTCACACAACGCGTCTGCGGTGAATGTGAACCCTTATTTGGTATGTCATATTATTTGTAGCTACACAAGCCCCAAACATGCCATTGAGCCTGCATGAATATCGCTGAGGTGGGGATGATACGGCAGGCTTACTGAGGTTAAAAGAGGCCTCCAGCAACAGTTTTCTCAGAATCGTCAGATAAACATAGACTGTGAAAGAGGAGATTAGCTGCGAAGAAGTCACATGCTTGAACATTTGAATGGAAGTCTAAATGAAAGCCTTTACAACCGTCAGGAAAAGAACTGACAGGGTGAAAGTTATCTGCCGTGTCTATGACTGCCTAAGAACGTTACCAACAGCTTTGTTTACATCTGCTATGACATACCTTTTTTTTTTTTTTTTATTGGATTATATGACGTAGCATAAGTGTTTCCGAATAACAAGCCAGAGAAGGTGGACTGAAAGCTTTATTTCAGTCTTGTTTCCATCCAGTCCCAAAGGATGAATTTCAGGAAGGAGAACTTGTGTTATTTGCTTCTCCTGGTTTTGGGCTTTTCAGGGTCACTACCCAGAAGGCTTTGCTTCCATCCAGCCAGCCACAGATTTAGATCACACTAGTATCCCTGGAATTAGCAGACCCACGGTTCGCTCGCTCTCTATCTCTCAATCTCCAGCATAGACCACACTTTCCATTTTGGGGCAATTTAAAGCTCTTAAGGCTTCCCACTATGATCTCCTCCCCGTTGCTGCCAGTGTGTGTTCACCAGAGTGTGTGTCTCTCTCAGCCTTTTTATTCAGTGAGTGCTTGTCTGCTACACTAGAACGCACTCTGGGCTGTGGAGGGAATAGTGTTTGGTTGCCTTGGACTCTGCTCTCAAGAGCTTCAGGCTTTGGCGGTGACCCAGCTTTGACTCCAGCCGTTTTTATTCTGCACTCCTGACGATATCTAGGTAACTTCAGGACTGCTCTGGAGATTCTGCTGAGCTGGCTGTTCACATACACCTCACAGCAGGAGACTAGCAATGTCAGATGGGCGGGGGGAAAGGTAAGACATGATGTTAAAACAATGTTCAAGAGATAGTTCAAGAGAATAAAAACATCCACAAACAAAGGAGAGAGCAACACACAGAACACATAATGCAGCAAGTAAATTATGGGCACAGCGATCGTATTGGTCGTGTGCAGGCAGCGTGCAGCAGTCACGGTATAGAAACGTCACTCCCACTACTGTTGGCTCCAGCTGAAATCTCCTGATAATATCCTGCTCAGTTCTCACGTCAGCTCACTCACTCGTGAAATAAATACAAGGCAGCTGGCAGGAGAAACTCCGGGTAAAGTCCGAGTGAAGAATTTGGCTCTTTGACAAACTCTTTTTTTGTCACTTGTGATTCTTTATCCATCTGACTGTTGCTTGAGTTTCCTACAGACGAGCATATATACTTCGGCTGGGTTGTCGGGATGTTTTGTGCTTCCTTCTGATCGTTTTTTTTTGTTTTTTTTTGAGGGGGGGGGGGATTCAGCCACATTTGGAAGGTGTATGAAGGACGCAGGGTGGTAAGGTTGGAAACAGATAAGGCCCGCTTGGATGTGAGAGAATGAAATCCTAAAGGCATTTAAGTTAAAAGGGCAGAAATTCTTTTACAGTATTGTTGCAAGCTCCTTTTCAAACCTGGCACTCTCCCTACATCTCTCCATATCTCGCCACCTCTTTAAAACCACCTTTACATTTGAGACTGCCTTTTATCGCTCTACTGTCAGGGAGGGCACGGATAAGGAATTTGGCACAGGATCGCAGCGCCGTGATGTACGAGGACAGGTGGTGTGTTGAGATTTTGTTTCAGCCACTGCCCAGAGTACGGCCTGAGCAGAGCGAGGCACCTGACAGACCTCTTACTCAACCCGAGTTTACAAGTGTCGAACTGCTCCTGTCCCCGAGGCCCCCGCTCCAGCTATTGATGGGGTTCCAACAGAGTTCAAAAGGTGTGTTTGGGGTGCTGTGGCTGAGGATCTGTGAGAGTTTTTCCTGGACTCCCTCTAAAAAAAAAAATAAAAAAAAAAAAAAGGCGGCTGAGCAGCCGTCAGCAGGCAGTGCTTTCAATTCTGAATAGAAGGCTATATTGCAGACTTATTCTCCTGCTTGGCTTATAAGAAGCAAAGGTTGAGGAAACTACTTTGACTGAGTCATACATTGGAACAAATGTATATCAGATTTCATCTAATAACTCAGAGGTTTTCGAGACTAACTTCCTGAGTTAGGGTTTTTTGTATTCAGGTACGAGTGGCATCGTCATGGTCAAGGGAGAACGCTGATCTCTTCTCGTAGCAGCTGTGAAGTTTCCCTGTAAAACCATCGCTCGATTTTCAGACGCTTAGTATTCAAACACTGCAAACTTTAAAAGTCAACATACTGAGGACTTTATGGTCAACATAAGTACATCATAAATTATGTACGAGGACGAAGTGAAGCCTTGAGCAATTCCGAATGAAAAGGCCTCCTCAATGAGAATAAAGAGGGTGCTTATAAAACGGTGGACAAATTCAAGGATTCTTTAATCCTTCGCAGGCGTGATGGAGCTTTCTTGGAAATATAATTAAGAGGAAATGTTGGACAAGGTCACAGCGTGGTTAGTGGTGGGAATAGTTGCTATAATGTCCCTTGAACGTAGTTTCAGTAACTTTCCTCCGGTTCTCTGCAGCTGAAACCTTGAAAACAGGGATTTCATATGAGCGTGGGACAGAAACGAGGCCGGGGTGTTGTGGATTTGCAAAACAGTTTGTGTCCGTTTTGGGCCCAAAAAGATTGATGAGAAAACGTACTTTCAATATGAAAACGTACAGACGTTTTAATCAAAGTTTTTACAACAGCTGTCATTTCTTTTCATAAAAATGTTGTATGAAGCAGTTTTCTTTTCTGTATCTGGATAAGAGCGAGGCTTTTTATTCGAAAGGAAACCAGTACCACTGTGAAACCTTTGGATGAAGTGTGTAATTCACTCAGCTCAGAGATTTAGTTACGTACTTGTATTAGTGGCAGGGTATTGGAAAGGATCTCATGAAACAGTGTGAATCACGATACATGAATCCCGATTTAAAGTATGCCAATACTTTGCAATACTTTTCATCATTTACTAAAAATAAGTTCAAACAGTGTGCTGTGTTGAGTCAGGAGTTTCTTCAGTTCATGAGAACAAAAGCT
This sequence comes from Symphodus melops, assembly GCF_947650265.1. Classification (NCBI taxonomy): domain Eukaryota; kingdom Metazoa; phylum Chordata; class Actinopteri; order Labriformes; family Labridae; genus Symphodus; species Symphodus melops. Next base: position 5,765,752 of record NC_136697.1, read on the forward strand.
CTTCACAATATCACATTTTTTACCTTCACTGTGAAACTAGCGAACTGTTCCGATACCATGGCAACAGAAATGTAATTTCCCAACCTGCTCATAATGCCGGAACTGGAAAAAAAACCCTTAGATACCATCTGTAGCAAACACTAACGTAACTTCTCTGAATGAAACACCGGATGAACACGTCAGCGCTTTACTCTGTCCTCACAACCTTCAGATGTCCTGTCCAGTAAAGGACTAAATGCAATATGTAGAAAAAACTCCAATCAATTCAAGGACAAATAAGGCATGCCTCTCCCGGTGGCTTTAACTCAAGTCTAGGGAAGCTGTTAATCACCGTTGAAAAAGGACCGGCTCAGAAAAAAAGGTCATCTTGTATGATTTCATTTGGTTTATAAAATAACTCCTTCTACAGATAAAAGGACAAAGACAGAGCATCCGGTTGTGAAACTGAATGTTATCTGTATATCCAGAGGCACATTTCTGAAGAATCGTCTGAGCCTTCATGCTGTCTGTTAGAATTTGTCCCTTGAATCTGTTTAGTAGTTTGACTCATTTAGTTGAAACTGAATCTCAGGCCATGAGTCACTAACAATGGATTGCAGCCGCTGACAGCTCCAAGCATTGTGCATCATTTTCTCAAGCTATTAGCTCCGTCTTAGAGTCTTCTCCTCAAAGGAGGATTGACCCACTGACTTCATACCTGTAGATCAGACCTCTGCTGTGTGCAGAGAAGCAGCTGACCCTGAAGGAAAGGAGACTAACAGGACTAAAACACTAATAATAAATGTGATTGTATTTCCAGTTTATTGGCTAAGTTTTACAGATAACTACATAAAGCTGTGGTGTAAAATCGGTCTGGTCCCTAAATCATATTCTGGTTGCTGAATAAAACACTGCAAACTTATATCAGAGGGAGCCTCCTGAGTTTGCAATACAGGGTCTTATAATCATAAACAACAAAAAGTATTTACCATCCAGATATTAAACAATACCAAAAGCTGTAAATGTTCCTGGTGCTGGGTTTAAATTGCTCGTATATTCAGATATGTATTTAGAAAACATCTATAGTAAGGTCCGAGTAGTGACAGTTTTGACATCTGACCATGGTGTTGTGTCTTCAGCTGCTGGTGTATTTCTAGGGCAGATCATTGATTTTCTTTTTTTCTGAAGGCTGCACATATTGTCACATGAATCTTTTCTCTGTGTGCAGAGCTCGAGTGATGTCACTCCCATGAAGGAGATCGCTGTCAAACTGAGGCAGCTACGAATCAAACAATGTCAAGTAAAGAGCTGATCGAAAACATTTCACCAGTCTGGAGAAATGGTCATACTGTAGGCAGTATGAAACATGGACGTAGTCTCAGTGACATCAGCCACTGGTTTCTGAATCAGCATCGACGGTGTTCAACATGTTGGAGTGCTGTCTCAATCTAATTTTTGGTCAACCGAGCGTCAAGCCAAGAGGAGGAGCAGAGGCTGGTCTTTAATGCTCTGGCAAACAGCTACATGGCAGCCGCCTGACAGATCAGCAAATCACACAAAACAAAACTAAAGAAAACACCGGGTACTCAACAGTCAGTAAGTTAGTAAGTCGGCCTTTTTGGTGCTGGATCCTGCATCTCCAGACTCCGGAGCCAGTTGATCCCAGATTGAAATAAACAAATCCAAGGAGCGATTGTGCCGAGGTAACTCCAGCCAACCGAGACGGCTCAACACAGACTTAAAAAAAAACGCTTTTATATTACACAGTCACCTTCTCCTCCTCGACTGTTTTTTTTCTCCACTCACTCTCGACTCCGTCAAAGAGGACGGATCCCAATTTCCGCGGGGATCGGTGGATTATTTCTCATTGGATACTGACATGAATGTGGGTGGATGACGGGGAATGGAGGTGTGTAGTGATGTGATTTTGACCTTTCCATGGCCGCTACAATACTAAGACCAACTTGTTGTTTATATGGGGCTTCAAGGTGGAAGGTTTGGTTTTTTTTCCATGTCCCTGTTATTCCCATGCGCTCCTGTGTGTGAGTACCGGAGTTGATGTTCCTAGACTCTTGATGTGTTGTTGATGCACTTGGCCATCCCGCCCACATGCATACACAAGCACTATATAACTGCAGAACTTACAAAAGAAGATGTTTGATTTTAACAGGAGAAAAAAAACATTTGATATAAAATAGATTTTGCATCTCCACTTCAAAGCATGACACTGAGAGAAGGGCCGCCCCTGGTGGAACCAAAGAAGTTACACACATTAGCACATATAGGTCGAGGTACTCGACACGCACTCACAGGCATGCAATCAGAGTCCAGGAGCAGATGGAGAAAAGAAGAGCAGCACTGATGCATTTGGGGAATAGGAAACAAAGAGATTGTTCAACTTGAATGTACAGCAGCTTCAGAGTTTCACCACAAAATGATGCAACACTTTTGGGTCCTTTCACCCTGATACTGGTTTATTTATATATTTTTCAGCAGTGCAGAGGCTCAAACAAAAAGTGGCTGTGCTGTTGGAGTCATTCATCCTGTAATAATGAAGATGTCTATGTGCAGACATATAGAATTAAGTTAAGTGCTAATGGACACAAACACACAAAAACACACCATCTAATTCAAAAAGCACACACAAAGGGTTAAATGCATCCATAACAGAGTGAACAGGCTCCTGTGCTGTATGAGCTGTTATGCATCCTTTCCATGATAACTTATATTGTTCCAAACCTTGTGCTAAGACAAACCTAGACAAACTTTGTCCACAGGACCGAGGAGACGATTTGCGTCCTCTCACACAATGGTACGGAGAGCTCTTTTTTTGTGGGAGATTAATTACGATACAGCGCTGGAACGACATCGGTTTAAAGGTAGACATGACAAATTCAACAGGTGCTGTAATTGGACTCTGTTGCCTTCATAGGAAAATACTCGTCATACTCTGATGAGGGTCGGTGATGGTGAATTAAGCAATGGTGGTCACTTCCAGTTTTCCAGCTTCCCTGTTAAACATCATTCAACTATTTTGAATGCAATCAGCCACTGCTGTGAACAAACACAATCTGGTTAAAATTCATGTTTGTTTACTCGGGCTTGAAGCCAGTTTTAATATAACAGATTTACAGAACACAAAACTGAAAGTAAAAATGAAATGGAATTGTGATTTTAAACAAACAGAAACCCCAGAGCCTTAAAACATTTCGGTTTCAGCAAGAAAAGGTTTCAATGGCATCGACTTCAACAAGCTGCAACCCCACACCTCAGGCTTTGAACTATCCCCTGGGAAAAAGGAGACAACAGTTGAAGCCAGCCAGCCTCATAAAGTGTTTAGAAGCTGCATACATAGTCATACACATTGTTGTTGTGCTGGTTTAAAGGGTATTTAATTTTCATCTCCCTAAACTGGCTACCACTTAGTACTTTCATCAAATCCCAAACTCTGCTGCATGCTCACAAAACTTTGTCAAAAAACGCCAGGCAGACACTCCCTCCCTCCCACTTCGCTCTGCCAATGAAAGGCGTCTGATCCAAGCTTCACAACAGAGCCCTAAACCTGTAGCTAGACTCTCCTCCTCTGTCGCCCCCCGGAGGTGGAGTGAACTTCCAAACTCCACTTGATCTGCAGACTCCTTTTGCACCTTTAAGAAAAAGCTCAAAACTAAGGTCTTTATGATCACCATACGCACTTATATATTGATGATGACGATGATGCTTTTGATATAGTCACGTTTTTTAGGATGGTTTTCATTCTGATTTGAACTGAAAAACGTCTGTGGATGTTCTGCTCTGCTTCTGGTCAGTGCCTGTGTGTCCGATCAGACTTTAAGTAGTTTGTTGTACATCACTTTAGATAAAAGCATCTGCTAAGTGAATTGTAAAATTGTACTTCTTGGCTTGAAAGCATTTTAAATGGGAAACATTTTTCATCGAAAACCAATTCAGGACATTTGTAATAAGACATACGGGAGCTAAAAACAGACTATATTTAATGCTGCAAAAGGTAGCTGATCAAATGGCCTCAGGTTTTTGGTTTGGCTGAAGGCTATTGGGTTGGATGTATTAGAATGTTTTCCTTCATAGATATAGATAAGAGTTATCCATAGTTTAGTATAACACATTAATGTGGATGCACTCTCTTCAATTCATTACAACTGAACATACAACAAACACATCACACATACGACACCATCAGTAAATAAAAGGACCATTTAAGTCTGTGTTGAATCTCTCTTTCCTTCCTGGCACAAGGATCTGGTAATGACTATTACGTGGACGGATTGGAGCTCTTCAATTAACACACGATTTATCTGAAAACACAATATATGTGGGTGCATTAAGGATATTACATTAAAGGAAGCAAAGTCAACCCACGACCAACCTCTTAATGTACCAACAAATCAAAGTTCCCTGGGACTGGACCTTATAAATGAACTCTTTGTTTGATCACTTATTCCAACAGTGATCGTTTAAAGTTCACTGTGAGGCTTATTAAGCCCTAAAATCCATATTTTTAACCAGCATCTTTGCCTAAGTGATGGGCTTCTACAGGAACATGAATATTTGCAGACTCTGAAATATACAGCATATGCTGTTTATCAAAGGTCCAACATGTAAGATATCTAGCTGGCTTCTGTGAAAATAATGCAGCAGCCAGCACGTCCACTGTTTAAGTTTTGATTCTGGTCCTGAATAGTCTGGATTTATTTACCCCTCAGTTTGTCCGGCAAACATTAAACCAACAGGTGTTGCAGCGATGGAAGCTGAAAAGTGAACTGGTTCAGATAGAAGTGATTGTACCCGACCTAAAAAGCCTCTGTATGTTTCTAATCAGCTCCACCAGCAGAAACCTGCTCAAACTAGGATCAATGTTGGAGATGCAGCAATCAAAGGCCAAAGAAGGAATGAAATATTAGAGTTGTTGGTGTACAGTAGTTCAGCATCAGCTGTTCCATATCAGCTAATAAACAATCAATCAATAATCGCAACAATAATCATTGTCTATAGCCTTTTTTGTATATTTTCTTCTGCTTTTTCCATGCATATGTTTTGTATATATTTTCCAACAGAAGAGTGTTCTATTATTTATTCTATCTTAATCTTTAAATTGTGACTTTTTTTGTTACCTGCTACATTTTATTGTATATGCTGCTGGAACCTAAATTTCCTTGGGGGAGTCATCCCAAAAGGATCAATAAAGTTCAGTCTACGTCTAAGTCTAAGATACACGAGATAGATGTCAGGTCACCTATAGCTCTCATAGAATGATGTTTTATGTGTTTTAATACCTGAAACAAACCTGAACCAATCTTTTTTTTCCTCATTTGTCAGAAGCCATCTTGAGTTATAGTACTCATCAATTCAGAAACACAGGGCGCTGCAATCTAACAGCACTATTGCCTCTGGCCTTACATGAGAAAAGCAAATTACACTTCAGCTTTAGAGACATCTGAAGTACCCACTGTGAAGCACTAGGAAAGACAGTGATGCCCTACACTTTGGATAAGAACAATCAAGGACACACTCGAATCAGAAAGTTTAGACCTTCCTTTTGTCTCCTTCTTGGAAGAACAGTGCTGCTGATTATTGCTCACATGATGGCCTCGGAGAGAAAGGACAAGGCCGTCTGGTCGGGGAGGATAATGGTGTTTTGCTATTCTGCTCTTTTCTTTATGCTCTTTTAATCTTGTTGCCCATTAAACTCTCTGCCCACAAGCCTGTTTGGTTGCAGAATGTGCTTAGACGCTAAAAAATGTTTCATGAAAAAGTTGTGATCATCATTTCAGGAGTAATACAGGAGAAGTAGCTGCTACTGAATTATTAACACTAAAGCGAGACAATCTGCAGAACAGCCTCTAAGGAAATGGCTTTTACTTTTTTTGCCAGAGAAAAAAGGGAGTAAAGTTTAAGGCTTGAACAACAAAAAAAAGGAATAAAAGGACAAAGCATCAGGATGAAATCTAAGACAAACGACTCTGTGAGCTGTCAGCTGTTTGATTTTCAAGTGACCTTTAGAAACAGAGATGTGAGATAAAACATAAAAGGACGTAAACTATAGAGCAGGCCCACAATCATCTTGGTTTGTGCGGGTGGAGAGATGAGCGTTTATCTCACAAGTATAAAAACCAGAAAGTAAAATAATGAGCTGGCTGGCGTTTTGTCTGCACCAAAATGTCAGCTGCGTTAGCTTGAAGAGTCATCACACAAGTCATGTTCACCAGAGGTTAGCTGAGGAGAAACACTTGTTGTGTTTCAAACTTTGCCGGATCTCGTCTCCTTAGGTGTCTCACTTCTTCACTTTGGGTAATTTCATTTCTGTCTCCATGCGAGAAAACAATTAGCCTGAACAGGAGCGTCCTCGATGATCATCTCTCTCATGTACGCAGCGGGGAAGGTGCTTAATTATTGAGCAGAAGAGCATTAAAGACTAAAGCTGGTGTGAAAACACTTTGATAGAAGCCATAATTAAACTTATATAAAATGCTTTTAGAGTCTATACAGGGGGTCTGAACAATGGCCCCGTTTCCACAGATTGGATTTGTTCGGTTCGTCTTAGTACGGCTCAAATTTTGTGGCGTCTCCATAGAATAAAGCAGGGAAATATCCCCGAATTACCAACCCGTACCGTCCTACTTTTTGGGCCCCTTAAAACCCTGAACAGTTAATCACTCACCCACTTTTATATAGGTTGAGTGAGCCTTGATTCTTAATTACCTAAATTGTCTTCTCCTTAAAAAGAATTGGTTACTAGACGAGATGTCAGGTTGTGATAAGAAACAAGTAGGAAGTGTCTTCCCCTACAGATTGGACAAAGGATTCGGGAGTATGATGCACCAATGAGAGAAGCGGAACCAAACATCAGGAGGCGCATCATTTGGAAAGCTGCCCAATCGGAGGAAGGAAACCGCACATTCTCAAATGCATTATTTGGTTAGATCTTCTCTGTCTAATGTATAAAAGGGTTCAGGGAAAGATAGTCGGGGCTCAGACTTCATGAACTGACCAGGTATCTGTCTGTTGTCAGGGACACGTAGTGTTGAACCCAGAGACTCTGTAACTTCTATTCTTGATTCATCGGGTTAATAAACTCTGTTAACCTGAAAGAGACGCCTCCAGTCATTCCTCTCATCCCATCAAAAGAATGCGCAGAGAGATTCAAGGTAATTATTTAGAGGAGTCAGATTTCTATTAACAACATTTGGGAAAAGGATGAAATAGCAGCTTTTATCCTTCAACCTTCACCCACTGAAAACGTCACGTCAAGGAAAGGTGTTAGGAGAATTCATAAAGGACTTAGTGAAAGGCGATCGTGGTGTTTTGATAATCCGACCGCATTTCCACTAGACGACATGAGTGACGTGGGTTTGTCGTGGTGAAACTACAATTACAGTTTCCAGAAAATGGACTACAAAAAGCTCATCATCACAGGTTTCTCCTGTGCCTTCTTACCGGTGAAATAATGCTAAAAACCATGTGGTGTGAATGAAAAGGATAAAGGATCCTTCACTGTGATGGTTTTATAATGTCAGCATCACGTCCAGAGTTCATCTCTGGGTTTAAGACTGTTAAAGTTGTTTGAGGTAAATTATTACAGTGCTAACTTGCACGATCTGCGTCACTTTTTTTTATTGACAAGGTTTTATAGGCCTATTACAATTTCTTGTTTTAAATGAACAGCAAAGCATCTCCACAAACATTATACAGGAATGTTTAAAAGCAAAGTTACCGTAAATTCCGGACTATTGAGCGCACCTGGATATTAGCCGCACCGGCTAAAAATAAGTTAAAAAAATGATTAGTACATATATAAGCCGCACTTGATTATAAGCCGCAGGTGTCCACGTTATAACAGAGCTATTTGCACAGAAAGACGTTTCTTTAACATTTTTTTAACTTTTAATTAAATACGTAATACCGGTAACATCCGCAAATACGAAGCCTACTGTAAATCCTTTATCAAACAGTGTCTGTAACGCGGCTGATGAAAAAGATTACCGTAATATATTTCACAGGAAAAAGTCCATCCATTCACTGCCTCAGAATGACTTCATTACTCACTTCCTCAGTCTCTTTTTCGTTGTCGCTGTCAGTGTCATCTTAACGTGCAGCAGCTCTGTTAGCTTCTTTGACAGCCAGCTCGATCGCCTTTAACTTGAAAGCTGCATCATATGCATTTCTCCGGGTGTTTTCCATGATGAGGGTGCGTGCATGAAGCGCAAAATGACTGATATTAAGATCCGATGTGACGAAGTCAAATGTTATTGCGGCACAAGCTCATTGTCCCCCAAGAAAAATCCATAAATAAGCCGTTTTAAAAGCCGCAGTGTTAAAAACCGCGACAAAAAGTAGCGGCTTATAGTCCGGAATTTACGGTAATCTTTTTCACACACAAAATAAAAAGAAGGAAAAGGAATACAAAGAGAGAAACTAATTGTGAGTCAATCGATATAGAAACCCAATGCAGATTGTCTCACATTTCTCCTCTCACAGATTGTTAGTTTTCCTGAACGCTCATATGTGCGGGTTGTTTTAAAAGTTTTGACCGCAAGGTATTGTGGGGCGGGATTTTCCTCTCTCCTTTGGTAAAGGATGGTCCAGTGTTTCCTGTGCTAAAGGAGGTCATAAAGGAAGCATTGAGCCACCTTTCCTTCACTTTTAGAGAATTTGAACGGCTCTTATCATGGCTGCCACCTAAATGCTTCCGGGGTTAAAGAAAAACAGATAGTGAAAACAGATAGGAGGGACAATCCGAACGCCCCCCTGGTCTTCTCTCGACTATACTCTGCCAGATGACAAAGACAAAGGCAAAGACCCTGTCCTCTGTCTGGATTTTAATTTTTTGTGTTGTTTTAGTTGACCTGGGATTTTTCTTGGCGGGCAGCTCGAGCGTTTCCTTTAACCAATGACAGCGCAGCACTGCAGCGTTCTGCCACCCTCAAAAAAAATCCATAGGGCTGAAAATTGGGCACGTGGGGAGGCGGGCCTTAAAGAGACAGCAGCCATTAAAAAAAACCATTTCAGGCACAGACTGGAATATGAGGCTTTTCATCGACATCAGTATAAGATAAATTAAACATTTATTTTTAACTGCAAATCTTTATCTTTCACAGCCTGACAACATGAAAGGTGAAATTATGTCCATGTTGTTCCCTGGTGTTATTGGTCCTGCGTGACTAAGGCTTAGGGAGAAATCAGTTTAAAGAATGATCATGTTTGGATGTGGATTATATTGTCAGCAAAATATTCACAACAATAAACTGAATCTCTGACATAATTATAGCTTTTATACCTTTCTCTCAATTAATTTACTTTTACTCAATCACAGAACAAACAAATGTTTGAAACTATTGTTGTTGCAAAACTATTTGAAATCATGTCCCAATGCATGCACAGATCTACACATATGTAGACCAATTTTGAAACTGATTTAATAATGGCAGAAAAGCTTGATTTGATTTGGCTGTAGGTCTTGAAATTACACACAAATATGAGCCTGAGATCAACAGATCGTCACGCACACATTTGCGATTCTTGCACAGCAGGAGTGTTGCGAAAGTCATGTGTAAAATGAGAGCCAATGGAGAGGTCCTCCTCAGATGTAACCGAGGATTTGTGGATATTTTTTCTGGGTGTGCATTTGTGGTTCTGTGTATAGATTTTCAAATAGAGCCACAATAATAGCTTGGTACAAATGTTCTTTTTCAGACACATAAGGATCAACACATGCAGTGATTTGGACCTGAGTGCACAGAGGGACACACACACCACTGCTGTGTTACAGGACATTAATGCCAGTCCACTGCCATGGCAACAGAGCCCTATGGATATATAAGGAGCCAAAGTGTCACAGGGAACCGAGTGAACATGACAACATGTGACAAATGACAAATGAACTTCACTGATTGTAGAAATGAAGAGATAAACTGGAGCCAAGGTTTCCTGCTAACGAGCGGACTCACATACAAAAACAACAGTACCAGAAAGAGACAGTCCTTCACAGTGTCTTTATAAGGCCTCACCTCCATCGTACTCCGCCCTGTACAAGAGTCTGACTCAACATTGAATGCTCTACACTGATGGTAAAAAGGTTTGACGTTGCACTCATGGGCTGTTTAATACTTCATCACAGACATAATGATCCCTCGTCAGGAGGACACAGTTCTTCATTTGTGTGATGCAGAGATGTGTCGGAGGATGAGTGGAGTAACTGTTGACAGTGACTGTTCTTAACCTCGATGGTGACGCTGCTGTCCGTGCCTCACAGTGAATACAGAAGCTTGAGTTTGTTCTATAGAATATAGTGCCGGCTGGATGATGAGAAAGTGACGTTTCTTATTGCCAACAAAGGAACAAATTTAAATTATTTAGGAATTATGTGGTGGAAAGTTTAAGACAAGATTGCATGTGACTGGATTAGCACTTCACCTTGACTTTTCTTGTGTAGTGTTCCAGGTGTGGCTGTATAGAGGAGCGAGGCTTGGGGGTCGGTGTGGTCAGATACACAGTCTATCTACAGCCTGGTAAGATAACCGAGTCCCCATGAGACTGAGAGCCAGTCAGGCAGAACAGACATATAAACCACTGCAGCGTAAAGTAAAGGGTCATCCCGGCCAACTACAACACACAGGAGGTGAGAGGCTCGGCAGGGTGGTGGATGGACGGTGGTGTTAGTGTGTGTGTTCAAGCGTGTGTGTGAATCCCATCCTATTCCTCAAGACGACCTTTTCCTCAGAGCTGTGAGTCCATGCGTATGCGTGTGTGTGTTTGTGTGTGTGCGCACAATCCCATCCTCATCCTTTGTGTGTGGGCATGAATTTAAGACTGACATGTACAAGACGAGAGAATGGGTTTTTCCTATATGTGTAATTGAAAATAAATGTTTGTTTGTTGAATAAATATTGCTGCAACAGATTCCTACATGCACAAAAGTCACACACACACACACACACACACACACACACATCTGGTCATTTCATAAATGTTCCTCAGTCACCGGCGTCTGCCGTGCACACATACTTCTGATCACTTCAGGCACTGTTGCTTGTAAAGAGGAATTTATAGCACAGAGGTTGTGTTCATCTGATGGGCTCTTCATGGCTCGTCTGTGACACTGTTGTTTCTCTCTATTCTGCATCTGAGGAAGGTTTAATTCATGCTGAAACGTGGATTATTGAAGAAGCACTTTCCCACCTATACCGTGGTGCATGAAGACGACAAAAATCCATCATTCTCGTGTCAGCAATAAAGCTTACGTTCAGGACTTGGATCTGCGGCTAACTATCCATGCACACTATGTCTGCACCATCAGCTCTGACGTGAAGAGATGTTAATTATATACACACGAAATCATCCCACATCAAAGAAAATCACACAAACACACATCTGTTTGTGAGTCCAGCTGTGCATAAACGCGTTCCTGTCTTTGAAGTGGGAACTGTTCCAAAGAGCTGTGTGAAATGCAAAATAATGACTATGTCTGTGTGTGAGTGTGTGACATGCAGGAGTTTGAGATTGACATGTGATAGATCACTGCGGCTGCGTGTGTGTTTTTGTGCGTTGTCCAGACTTACCCTTCAAGTGGATCTTATTTTCCGGGCTGTGCACCAACACCGAGCTAACTGAATCCAAACTGTCGTAGTTGCTGCAGCCGAGAGGGCCCGTCCTCGTCTCCGTTACCTGGGAGAGAAAAAAGAAAAAAAAGGACGTTTTTTTCCCCCACATTTTTTCTATCATACCATTTTAGCAGCAAACGAGGCAGATGTTTGTTCCCATTTACAGCCGTCAAGTTTGCAACTTGTGGCAGGCGCAGCATGTAAAGGCAGCCGGGCGAGTGCATGTGTCAGAGCCCTCTGACAGCAGAGACAACCATCGCCATCTTTTGCTTCACTCCCACACGAGCAGCCACAGCTGGCTGCGATGCTGTCTCACAGAGGACAGCGCAGGACAGAGAGAGAGAGAGAATCAGGAGAGAACTGTTCCTCACACTTAACACAAGTCTACGTCTGTGTGTATGTAAGATTGCATAAATCCTTTCTATGACCCTGTACTCATAAACGCTACTACTAACCACCACAAAATGAAACACGACCGATGACGAGTGAAGCCATGTTCCTTATTGTGCTTCAGACAGTTTCACTGAACTTCAGGATGCAGCTCAGCCAATCACACAGTGGTACTGAAACTGACGCGACAACAAAAGACTCCTCTTGCTGCTCGATATCTTTAAAAATGTAACGTGGCAGTAATTGGTAAACACTTTGAACATCATCACACTCTCTCATATCTCGCCCTCGCTCTGCCCCTCTGTGTTTCTTCAGAGAGAGAGAGAGGGAGAAGAAAGATCAAACCTCATTTACAGACATATTTGTCTCTCAGTAGGAACTTAATGAGCTATTTCCTCTTTACAAAGAAAACATCTAAGTTACTCTCTGAGCTGAACGGATGTACCAGAAGTCTCTGCCATCAAGGTCAATGAAATATTTATTGTTGGACAAACATCTGATGTGGATATGAGTAGATCCGAGATACACATCCTGAATTATAGGATGGATAAACAACATGCGAGGTGACAGTGTGTGTAAGATGCTCTGCTGTGATTAGGGATGCTAATTGGGTGGGGAAGCAGACAAAGAGGGTGATTAAAGTCAAAAAGATCAAGTGCAGAGATGAAAGAAAGACAAAGAACATTAAGGAAGAATGAGCAAGGGCCCGACAAGTAAGTAATTCCCAGAGTGTTCAACATAGTTCAATTAGAATGAGAAGACGGATACGGATACTTTACAACTTAATCACCGAGTCTGCCGCTCTGCGTCTCAAAGACAGTCTCTTTGCTACATCTCCACACTGTTTTATACAAAGAAGAGGAAGGAGGCCTTCAAGGCGCTCTAAACGATACACACCTAAAACATCTTTCAAAGATGTCGCAGAGATGAGACTGAAATATAGGCCAGAGACGGACGGAGAGAAGTAGGGTAAAGAGCTGTTTTAGGGTTTGTTTAACAGCTCAAGTGGGCAAAGATCATCTATTCTAGTCAACAAGACTGAACTGGTATCCATCTGATTCATCGGCTTGTATTGACAGTGGAGTAAAGGAAGTTTCCTGTTCACTCAGAGTGTTCGCACAGAATTTAAATGAGTTTGGTAGAGACATGTGAAAGTTGGAGAAATGTATAGATTTGCTGCTTTATATTCATGGTGGTCCCTGGAGCGCTGTTTTAAGCTAAAGTTTTGGTGAAACAGTGAAACCGCTTTTTTAGCTCCAAACAGTGTTTCATGTACTAATATTTCTGTGAGCAAAGTTTGTGTATTTAGCTTACAAAATATAACATACAAAAAAAAACATACGAATGTCACTCTCAAGTCTATCCTTTAAAAAGACATCTGACTCGCTCCCACATCGAGAGATAACGTGTCGGCCACTCAAAAAGCTTTTAGCCACAGTCCCAAGTTTTGCAAAGACTTGCGGGGTCACAAACTGCAGGACTACAACTAGAGAACATTTCCCATCATGCACCAGGTTGGAAATGTGCTTTTGAGCAGAAGAGCAAACTGTGGGAGAAGCTGTTTGAGTCCTGGGGACAAAACGAATGCCTCTTTAGAAAAGGAAAAATGGCTGACAGAAGTTGTTGCAGCCATTGGAACCCAGAGAATACTCGGTTAGATCTCGGAGTGTTGCTGGGATGTTGAGGGATACAATCTGAGATGAGTGCAGAAGATTTCCCCGTTGATTTCAAGAGCTGCAGCATCTCTGCCCTCTATCGTAAGCCATGGCTGATTCTCATGGCAACACACAAAGGACGTCACAGGGGAACATGCCAGGCCTGGAACTGCTTTGTTTACAGGAGTTGTGTCCAACGTTGTGAACAAATTCATCTTTTGAGAAGCACAGAAAGAGCCCGGCTGCTTCTGCGTCCTGCGAGGAAACTACATACAGGGATTGACGTTTTGGGGAAAAGTCGTTATCAAAGGTGAGCAGAAAGTTCCCAAGCTAAAAACAGATGGAAGCACAAACGGAGAGTCACTATCAAAAACACCATCAATGGACATATGTTAGTCGGATTATCCTGCAGGGACTACGTGTTTTTGTGATACGTTGTTTGTCTGCATGAAATGCAATCATTTCACTGTTTTTCCAACAGTTTGATGTTTCAAAGATCTTTTTTTTCCCCGTCGTTGTTTTCAAACATGATAACTTATACCACCATCACAATCCTTATTCTCAAAGAGGAGAAAGCACAGCTGTGTTACATTGAACACACCGAGCTTGTTTGTAACTCCAGTGAAGAACTTCAACGCTAATCCACCAGAGAGATGCCACCCCCGTCTCTTTGTCAAAAACTCCCAAGAGCCCTCGACTGAGCGGCTCGTTCAACCTGGACCACTTTGTTGTGAATGTTTATTCAATGATGCGAGTTATGCAAACACTGCACAGTGACAAGAGTGTTTCTTACAAGCCTAGAAGCTTTTTTAAAATTCGCATATTAAGTTACGTAATCCTTCACATGTTCAACCGTCAGTTTGTGTGGCCGAAGATCAGGAGACATGAGCCCCGTTTCCACCGAGCGGTCCGGCTCGGTTTGTCTCGGTACGCCGCGCATTTTGCTGTGTTTCCACAGACTAATCCCAGGAAAGCTTCCCAAATAACCGATCCGTACCATTCTATTTTTTGGGACCGTTCCGTTGGGGTGCCAAGAATGTCGAGCCGACCCGAGGTGGAGCTAAACACTGCAGTTCGTTGATTGGTTGAAAGAATCGTCACTTCCCATGTGACATCGGCAAACAGAACTCTGCCGTGTGTAAACCATTGACTGTAACACACAGCTGATTGTTTACGTCTGTATTTCTCCTCGCCGATCACAGCCTTCTCTGAAACAAAGCTTGATTTAGTTTTTGTAATAAAGAGTCACATGATGTCAGTGACAGAGGAGATGAACTGCTGGATGTCTTTCGTTGTTGGTTTGTTTGTGTCGCGTTTTTCTCCTTTGTGGAATTTATTAGTTAGCGGTTAGCTGTTAGCGGTTAGCTGCTATCGTGTGATGCTATTACGTAGCGGCTATCGGCATCCGTCTTACACGTCGCCTACCAAATAGGGCACGGGTGGCTGTGGAAACACAAACTGGATCAGGCTTAATCGAACCAAACTGTACTGATCCGTACCGGACTGCTGTGTGGAAACGCGGCTATGTTGTAAGATAAACCGGCCCATCCCATCTCAGCTCCACTGATCCCAGCTCACAGCGTCGCCCTCTCTGACTCAGATTGTCATGGTTTTAGTGGTAGCATCACTGTCACATGACTGAACGCTATGAATGGACGTGCGTTCAGAAACAAGCGTCACATCACCCTTTGCTCCGCTCAAACCACACGAACTGTCAACTGGATGAACTGCTCCTCTCTCCACATAGTGAAATAGTCTCCCGCTGTGGGGTGCATTTCACGAGCAGTCCTCCTGACATGATCCACATTTGATATCAGCTTTACAGAGATTATATTTTCCCCTCTTATGTTCAAACAGTATCTTTAATATAAACCTTACTGACGCCTCCTTTTGTCCAGGAAAGAAAATCTGAATTCTGCACCAGATGTGTGTGATTGAGAGTGCTCCACTCAATCTATCTCCACCCCCCCCCCCCACACACACACATACACACACACACACACCCCCCCCCCCCCCCCCACACACACACACACACACACACACACACACACACCTCCTCCTACAAGCGACACGCAGCCGAGAGGCGTTCATGACCACGGGTCGAGTGCCTCCCACTCGCTGCCGCTTCCTCTCCCGCAATGACTTGATCTGGCAGAACGCGACGTGGCAGGTGGCTCGCATACCAGAGATCCTCATTTAGCAAAAACATTTAAAGGATGCTCTTCCCCGAGCAGAAGTAGGAGTGTGTTTGAAGTGTGTGTGTGTGTGTGTGTGTGTGTGTGTGTGTGTGTTTGTAGGCGGATGTGCAAAATCACTGGCTGTTTGTTAAAGGACAGAACTATTTACCTGCCTGTCAGTCTGCAGGAAGAGAGAGCGGGCGCCATCTGTAATCACGATCAGGTCGGCGGCTCCACGTGTGATATTCCACTTTCTTTGACGAAGTTTTGTTTGAATGAGATATGAAACAATAAATGCAGCTGAGAGAAGATGAACAAATCTATGAATCAAGACGTAAAACTGAAACATGACGTCTGATGAATGTGTCTGGATCTTTGTGCATGAAGCCCAAAAGCACTGAACAGAAGAAAGCGTGTGGCGTTGCCTTCCATCATTAATATGCAGATATATGCAGCTCCACGCTCCACCATCTAATTAGATCATTTTGTCATTAGAGGAAACTGTGGAGTGATGAAATGACGGCTCAAGCACAGATTCCTCTTGAGTTATTGTGATAAACGATTTCAAAGTTAAGACGGAGTTAGTTCAAACTCATAACGCCACATTTTTCCAGACATTTCTCCTTATTATGCGTTCATAAATTTCACACTTTAATACACGATTAGATTTCTGTGGGCGTCTTCCAGCCGTCGGAGACCTGGAGGTAGACCTAGAACATGCTCGAGGGATCATCCTGTTTATTTCGCCCCCTCTTAAAAATGTGAATTAAATCTTGAGTATTTTTTTTTTCCTTCACTTTGGCATTAATCGTAAACAGCAATCACAGCTCCAGATTGTGAGCTGTACTTATAAGGAGTAATGCAGCTAATCCTCTTCATCGGGAGTGTGTAGGAGAGCTTTCATCAGCTGTGATTGACACTGACCTCAAAACCTCAGTAAACAGCTCACGACTGTCATCACATTTTGATTGTGAAGTGACGTCATTTCATCACATCTGCAGCACAGCCACTTTAAAGCATGGCAGAAAAGAAAAAAAAAATCTGACATGTTGTCGACATGTTGTCGAAGACGAAGAGATCTGTTTCAACTCAGAAGACGGAGGGAGGGAAGGAGGGTTTTGCAGGTTTTCTTATTAGCTACTTCCTTAAAGGAGATCTTTTACGATGTTGGACGTCAGTACGAAACCTTGACAAAGGTTGTTTTCAACACAAGATATACAGCTGCTGTGTATTTGCCAGATGTGGTTTGCTGCTGCTCTGATCAAGATTTTACTAGAACTTGGTGAGACTTCTGTCGACCTATTAAAGCAAAGTTTAAAGACACACCCACCTAAAAAGCATATGTGCACTCTTGTTGTTTCAAACACATCGGGAAAAACGCGTTTCCATGTTGTAAAATGCACATTAAGGCCTGTTAGGTCAGATAAACAACTTGTAAAAAGAATTGGGTGTCCGACTTGCCAACCAAACATCAGAATCGTCATTGCATGAGGGGCAAAATGTTTTTACTTATATACTATATACTTATACTTTTTGTTCATTCACGTATTGCACATCAACTTCTATCTCAAATATAACTTTTAACAGTTCACAAATCAATACTGTTTTTTTTCCCCTCTTGTTTCAACATTCAATTTCACAAACTGAAATCACGCACACACAGAAGTAAGACTGATTTCCCAACTCAGAAACTCGGAAACCCCCGGGCAGCACACGAATGCAGCATCAGTCACATTTCCCAGATCAGGTCTGTAAAAAGCACAGCACGGATGTTTTAGACCACAGGGGGTTGTTTGAAAAGGTGGAGAATGTGTTGTCTTTAAAGAGAGAGCAGCTCAGACTGAAGCTGAAATACAGAATCAGATAATTAAGGAGGTTTTTAAACTACATATCTCGGAGCGCTCCTCCACAGGTGTCCCAGTCTGACATGAGTCATAGTGAAAGTGAGAACAATAGTAATGAGACCCAAAACAGCTCTGTTGTTTTCAACTATTATTGTCCAACATGATTAATGATTAAATACAAATGTGTACGTCCCTCTGAACGTAGCTCACAGAGCAGGTCTAGACTACAATCGACCATGTGAAAGCACTTTGTAGCAGCGGTAATGAAAAGCTTCCTTTAAAGAGCAAACCCAGACAAAGAGCCTGCTTCACTAAAGAACTGACTGATAGCTCTGTCAGGAGTTTCTGGTTTCCTTATTTTTTTTAATTGTATTTCTGAAGTTGCTGCCTGTTTTATTTTGTCCTGACTGTTATATAGTTCTCTGTTGGTCTTCAGTGTTTCCTGTTTAACTTTGTAGATCCAGTGTTTCTTGTTCCCTCTCTCTGTCTGGGTTCACTTCCTTTTTTCATTGCCCTCACCTATTTCACCTGTTGTCCAATCACTTATAGCCTATTCAGTGCCTGCGTATTTTCTCTCCTTTGTCTGTTTATCACACGTCATCCGCTCGACGTTTCTCCTTTTTGTCTCGTCTTACCTCCCGGCGTTTCCTTGTGACTTTGTTGAGATTTTGTTTTGGCTCTTTTCATTTCTTCTTTTGGAGTTTCAAGTAAGCCTTTGTTTTTTTCACATTTTTTGTTGTAAATGAAGTCTTGTGGTTGTCTCCATGTGAGTCATCCTCTTTCTCTTTCTTACTGAATGTGACCAGCTCCAATAAACGTGCATCATCTTCCCCGGCTACATCTATATCTGAAGGTCGAATTCTTCAAGAATATACAAATGATATTCAGATGCAAACAAGCTCATGAAGTCGTCCCGTTCAGTGCAGTTTTTGTTTCTTTTTTGTGTTTGAATGTGAAGAAGTGACGTCTGCACCTCCACTCTGTGCGGAGCCGAGCTCTCGTGTTGACGGGGAACAACGTGTCCACGTGAAGATGATGGGCGAAGAGGCGAGGGGAAACTTCTTCAAGTTTATTTTGAGTTCACCATCGTGAAATCGTGCAAGACTTTAAAGAGATGAATACAAAGCTTCCTTCTTGATTGGAAGGACAACTCAGATAACGTTTTTTTTTTTTTTTTTAAACTGCATCAGCTCTTGTGGCTGTATATGTTTGTCACTGAGTTCTGCAGGATGATGGAAGCACTGAAGACAACAACACAAGAATCCAATCACACACACTGAATAACTTATGCTCTCTAAACTGAAAATTTAGTTTCTCCATTTCAGACTGAGTTAGGATAAAATGTTTCCACCTGAAGGCTGCAGCATCTGATTTGTAATTTCCGTCGGCTTCCTCTCAGAGTCTCTTGAGCTCAGGCTGTGATAACTCTGTTTCTCTCTTCGTTGGCATGCGATACCTCTCGGGCACCTTCACTTCCCTGCCTTGTGCTGTGCTTGAGCATCCAGCTCAAGTTACTTTTACTGAAGGTTTACCCGTCGACGTACTGCTCTGAATGCATGAGGTGGGCGGCTGGGACGACTTTCTGCTCTTTTAAAGACTTTGAGAGAGTCATTGGTGCGTCCTTGCTTCTGACAGCTGCTGTTACTCAGACTGAGAGTGGAAATCTCCGATAATGCATTCTCAAACTAGGCTCCCTTTTATCCCTCCACTTGTTGACAGGAACACAGAAATTGTGACTTAACAGAGAAGTAACTGAATACCCATCCATTCTACTCAGAGAAAATTCAAACTACTTAAAAAAAAACAAAAAAACAATCAGGACAAGCGAACATGTGCTTTATATTCAAATGTCACTTTCATTTAGAGCAAACAGAATCCTCCGCCTGCAGGAGCCACCTCTGGCTTTTACAAATGGTCCTTTACTTCATTTTTTTAAAGCCTAATTTGAATAGGAGAAAAGCCCAAAAGAGCAGCGTCAATCAGACATTGCTGATTGTATTGCTGCTAAGTGAGGTCGAGTAGGTCAAAAAACAAGACTGCAATTACCATGCTGCTAAAGAGAATGAAACAGAGATTTCCAAGAATATGACGGTTTAAAAAAAAAAAGAAGGCCTTTTTGGTTTAAAGGTTATTAATATTCTCCTCATTTTCAGTTTTAAATAAGTCTAAAAGCTGACCAAAACATGTGTGAAGAGTCTTGTAAATCCACTCTGATCCTGTATTTGATCATGTCTATAAACCCCTCTATTTCAGCCCTGATCAGAACAGGCTGTTTCTGTGTCTGTAGCTTTAAATATGTAAATGAGCTGTGTGTGACCACGCCCCCTCTCTGGAAGGACTTGGGTTGCTCGGGCTTTCTCGCTCCATGTCTTATAGTTTACAGTAAGAAGGCAGACTCAGAGGGCAGAACAAACACCTAGCTGTGGGAGTGTCACCCACCTGGGGGAGGGGCTGCTGCCCTTTGTGATGTCATGAAGGGAAATATCTCCAAACGGCCTGCCCCAATTATGGGGCACGACCTAAGAGTTCAAGCTGTACAAGTAAAATCAGGGCAAAACATTCACAGTTACCAACAGAAAACTCCCCCAGATGGAAGCTGATCTCAGTCGTGTCATATGCACGGCTCAACTGGCTACACAAAAAAACAATCCCTCTCTCACACAAGCAAACTAGCACCTCAATCATATATTATATGTGGGAAGTTAAGTTTGAGCACATGGTTAGCTACCTGGCGTGTTTATCACCTTAAAGTTTCCTTTAACATCTAATGAGACTTTTGACATCTCTTACTGTGCAGATATCTGTATTCCTTTTGATGAAAGGCATTCTGTAAAACATGAGAAGCAGTGTTGCAGTTTAACGTAGCCAAGGTAATTAAACAGATAATCCCTGAATGGATGATAAAAAAGCTTTTCTGATAGTCCATTGCTGCTAAACTTTCTACAACTGTTGGCTTCAATACAAAAAAAACAAATGTATTTTGTTGCACCTGTCATTCATTAGTATTCACCAACAGGCACAAATGTTTCAAAAAAGAGCAAAACATTGGCTCACTATTAATTTATTCTCAAAGGGTAATGTGTTTCTGCATCCTTATGTTTCACTAGTAAGATTCAAAATTAATACTGAATAATACTTAAAGGAGCAATATGTCACTCTGGCATCGAGTGTTTAAAATTGGTACTCCAGCCTAAATTGAAAACATATGAGAAAGCTGTCTTCCCCCGCCCCCTCCTGTCTAAAGTGGATGCTCACACAGGTTGCCATGTGGTGGACACTGAAGCTTCAGTGTTTAGCCAGCTCTGCATTGGTCTGTAAACCTTTCAGCATTCTAGCCTCTCTCCATTTTTCTTCTTCTTTTTGCAGGGGCTTTTTAGGTCGGGTACAATCACTTCTATCTGAAACAGTTCTCTTGTCCGCTTCAATTGCTGCCACACCTGGGGCGTCCAAATCTTCTCTGTGGAGGAGCCTTAGAACCGTCTACCTTCTCTGTTCCAAACAAAACAATTATAACACACACATACAATTATTTTTTAAATCTTTTTAATGCTAGATTGTGATTTCAGTACATTTTTTTCCCCTCTTTTTAGGATATAAGAGCGACCTGCATTGCAGCAAAGTTTGTCTCAAAGCTTAGATTCACTTTTAAAAATGTTGTGCACAAACTTTTTTTTCGGTCATTAAATTTCAATTTCACGTTCTCTCACTAATCAAACTTCTCAGCCGAGGTAAAAGCAATTTGTGCCGAATCCAGGAGGGCTTTTGTGTTCTCTGTTTTCTGACACATACAAATATTCAGAGCTTTGTGGGAGGAAAGTAAAAACATTTCCAAGCAATCAAATTCTCCACAGTCCCTGTTTAAGTGTCTCTTGGCAACTTAAGTGGTCAGTCGCACATCTGCGTGCTGTGCATGTGCCTCATGCGACATGCTAGACATGATTGGACCCCCGTAATTCAAGGTACACAGAGTTGACACACTGCGATGACTCATTCTGCTCAGATTGACTATTTAAGTTGAAGCTTGAAAACACAGTCCGCCCACCCACACACCTGCTGTCATCACATGAAAGCCAACAGATCTGTTTACATGTGGAGGAAAGGGAAAAAAAACAACCCTTGGTTGTGCTTTACTTTCTGTCGTCAAATCGGAGAAGGATTTTAAAGAAAAGGGAAGCCACGCAGAGGAATTATCTTTTCACTGAATGGCAATGAGAAAAAACTGTTCCTCTCAGTAATTACTGATGAAAAGAGCTGCAGAACACCTGATGTTGTTGGTATGTGACAATCAACTCACTCAAGGTGAGTCAAGTGTTTAGTATTCAGGTAAATAAAAACCGAACCAAAGAACAAGTTAAACACTTCAAACTGAGTCACAACTACAATGTTCTCAAAGAAAGGGGATCCTTCGAGAAATAAGGATAATCACTCTCATGTGGTACACAGCCAAGGTTCTACAAGGGTGCTAAAGGATGGATTGTAGCCTCATTTTAAATTACTGCACCCTCAATTCAATGGACGCAAAAAATAACTATAAATAAACATCGCAGAAAAAGTAAAGACATTGTTGTTTGGTTATTTCTTTGTTGTAATCATGCTTTTTCTTGCCAATACATCTCATACCATTGGAAAGCCTGTTTATTCCCTTTTAAATGGTGTTACATTTGTCAGGAATATATATTGCGGGATGAGCAGCAGAGCGGAGTATGTGGGTTGAGCCCATGAAAAGCTTGCCAAAACTTTTCTGCCAATGTTTAATTTAATTCCTGACTTTTTGTGCACCATTTTTTCCCCCTTTTTTTTCAACAAGCATTCAAGGCTTTCAAATGTCACCAGCGTTTGTTACATCCATGCTCTGATGCTGCTGACAGGTGCAGGCGACCTGTCTGTTCATCAGGGACCAATAACGTCAATGTTTTATTGCTGTTCCCAGTCATTGTAGCTGCACTCCCTTTAATCTAAGTAATTTTCTTCTGGAAATGGGCCGATAACCAAGCAGTACTCGCTGTAGTGTAGTGGAAGCTTCGTGATTCATGTTTACAAAGGAGAAGGACCAGCAGCACTTACTTCCTCACTTCTTCATAAAATCAAGCAACAACAACACTGCATTTTACTGTGACTTCAAAATCAAAGCAACTTTTGTCAACTGATTTTAAATGCCTTACACCTATTACTGAAAATAATGTAAACTGTATGTTTTAGTATCTCATTATGAATTATGAATTTAAAGATTTTTAACATTAAACACAGCATTTTATTACTCACTGTCTGTGTGTGTGTGTGTGTGTGTGTGTGTGTGTGTGTGTGTGTGTATGCGTGTGTGTTTATAACCCAGTCCAGATGGCTTACAGTAGAGTACAGTATGCATAAATAAATGTCTCCCTCTGGGACTTTAAAGGAACTTGACATTTGCCATGCTTTACTGCCTCTGTGGGCTACAGAACATACACAGTGTTTCTAATGCAGCCTGCTGTTTTAAAATATGACCTTGCAAGCGCTCTCTCTCTCTCTCTCTCTCTCTCTCTCTCTCTCTCTTTCTCTCTCCGCTCACCTTTGAGGAATGATGCACCTTGAAATAATCTTTTAAAAAGATTTCTTGTGCGCATACCTTTAGAGCGGGACTATTTGTTATAGGTGCAGCACAGAGTAATATATCCCAAAGGGACAACTTTGTAGGAGTTTTAATGTTTTCATGTCTGCCCTGATGGGTGGCTCTTTTGTTGACTGCACAGTGAGTTTGTATAGGAGCTGTAATGAAATAGAGATTTTTCATCGGAACATGTTCTTTCAGTACGCTTCCTCAGTGGTTTCACGCATGTGTAAAAATACCTTGATGGCAGAAGTGGCGATCTGGAGGTGGTGCAGTCGCCTTAGGGTGCTCTCTCGATCTGTGAAGTAGGAAGCGGCCAGCTGATGCAGAAGCTCAAGAGACACCACTGAGCTGTTGCTGTTACCCTCCGACTTCTTATTCAGCTTCTGCTTGTCCAGGAAAATGGTCAGAGACTCCTCTCCTGTGGACGCACAAACAATCAATGAATGCAGGAAATATTGATACTATTTCAGATTGTCATTATTACTATTACTACTACTTTCATCAAGCTCTATTTTAACTTTTAAACACAACCTCAAGAAATGATTGCGAAGCTCATGTATAGATTGGAATAGTGTGCCTTTATTGTCATTAATCGTACAACACAATGATTTGGGTTCACCTTAAAGTGCACAAAGCAAAAAACAAAAAAAAAACAACAGAAGAAGAATATTAAGATGGGCTATGTATGGTAGGAGTCATTTTCACGTAGCAGCATAATAAATTATGAACAGATAGGCAGAAATATAAAATGAATATTTGTACAGTCTAAAGTGTAAACTATTGCAGAAATATAAAACATATATATCGCACAGATCAAAGTGACATCTGTCATGTCACCTGCAAATCTGGTAAGAAATATTGAAAAGTAGTTTTGAATGTTCAGAAAACAAGGAAAGAGCCACGCAAGTCGCGTCCCTTTACCTTTCAAGATCTCGACAGTGTTTGCTAAGGTGGTATTATTCCCAAATCTGAAATGGATTTGTGGTCCCAAAAGAAAACACTCTGATTTAAAGATACTATGAAAGAATGAGCTAAGAGAGCAGTGATTCAAACTAAAGAGAGCCACATGAGCTCTTTTTCAATTATCAGGCTGTGTAAATTAAAAGGTAAATGGATGGTACTTAACCTGTCTGACCATTCAAAGCACTTTTAAACACATTACATCCACCCATTCACACACCAAACCCTCTCCCTTTGAATTTGTTCTATATTTAGCCTCCATCCATTAATGTGTCATTCATTACGTGTGAAATGTTTGCACTAAAACGGAAACATGTGACCATGTCGCCTCACAGCCAACACATGCATGCAATGAATACGTTTGAGATAAAACAGATCAGTTTCACCAAAGACTTCTCTCGGTAACCATCATGAATACTTGTCATCAGGAGAACTATTCTGACAGCACAAGGTTGTCACTCATAAAAAGAACCACAGCTTTAAAGGGTTGCTTTGAGATGAAACTTGTTTATTTCATGATGAAAAGGCTGTCTGGATGGGGTCCAAACCTTGAGCCACAACAGATCAATATGGACAAATTACTTTGGGGCACCAGGCTATTGGGCATATTAAGCAGGAGCTCTTGGAAAGCTTCTGTGTTCACAATAATTAAAATAAAACTATGCCAGCTAAGAGGAATTGAAAGGTTAGGTGGAATGAAAGGAAGAAAATAAATATGACTCAGCCTCCTGAACAACAGTTATGTCCTGGAGTTATGTCCACTGTATCGTGGACAGTATATTAATATGGACAACACATCTTCTCCTGTTGTGCAAAACTGAAGCAAAAGACACCCCCACTACAGGCAGTCACATAACATGCTGGTGGCCTAATTTGGAGCCAAGAAGGAGCTGGATGCTAAATAAAGGCTGGTTCACACGGCAGGATTTTAAAATTGTCGGCGGATTTCCCAAACTTTAGAGACCACACACATGGCGATAAATAATCGGAGGTTTTACAGTTTTGGTCGTACAGTGTGTGGTGTGCGGCCACACGGCGACATCAACACACCACACACCAACCGATTTCACTCGCGAACGTCCCCCGATCAGACGGGAAATCTCGCAAAACCTCTCGAGATCAAACGTGATTCCAGAGTCAACAAACGGACAAAGAGGATGTAATAGGGATCGTTTGTGCTGTTTTTATCTGAAAAACACGTTTTAAAAAGAGGCGTCGGTCAAAGGAGCGGAGACAACGGGAGCATGAACTGTACTTGCTACATGTTGACATGGAGGTGAGTAGTTGTTGTTTTGCTACCAGTGTTTCTTGGCTACTACGTCACCTCGCTTTCTGATTGGCTACGCGTCACAGTCAACAGGCTCGTGCTCGTTTTCTCCTCGGGGGGGAAACACCACATATGATGAGAGATCGGGCCAAAACAATCCAACATGTTGAATATCCCCGATTTGAGATCGGAGCGGTCCCGACATTCCTCTGACCAGACGAGAACGGTCTGAACACACCACACACGGCAGGATGATCTTTTAAGATTATCTGATGATGATCGGAGCGTCCTTAAGATTATCGGAAGGGAGAATCGGGGCCAAAATCGGCGTAGTTTTCCTGCCTTGTGAACCAGGCTTTACGTACACATTTAACTGACCCAAAAAACATCAAATAAACCCTCAGGTTGAAAAAGTCCACAGCAGAACAGAAACTTGCATCTGTTTGCAGCAGACACTTCTGGTTATAGAAAGTTTTAAAACTGTATTCTCCTTATCTCCTTTCCTGCTCTCCTGGTTGAGAACAGGGCTGTGTTTGTCAACAGAGCTGTCAATCATGACAGTGGTGTTTCTGATGTCTGTTGTGGCCCGAGGCAATAATTCAAAGGTGCATCTCCAACAGGGACTCTGACTCGCTGAGGCACCCGCACCGCTCGGTCACATCGAGTCGAGCTGTACACACTAAGCTGCTCCGCTAGCAAAGTTAACTAATATTACACATCATAGAACAAACAGTGGATTTTAACGTTAGCAGAAGTTATGTTATTCAAGTGTCTCTCCCCTAGTTGATTAATATTTTATCGTCATTATCTGCTCTATTATCCTCTCTCTTTCTTCGCTTTCTTTTTTCCTCTAAATCCCACACAGACAACTCCCTTTCTGTCTTTCATTGCTAAACTCACATTCTCTGGAATAATGAGTGCGACGCGTAGCAGCCCATCGAGAGTGGGGCCGTCTTACTTACTGCAAACTTTGCACATTTTAAGTCACTGCTGTGGTTTAAATTTACTCAGACCTCAGGGGTCCCCTACTGGCCCTGGGGCCCCGAGTGATTTCCAGCCTTGCCTGTTGATCAGCAGCGTCTCTGGTTTACAACAATCTTTTGTGCATCATAGAACTGATTTTAAAAAAAGTAGGCGGAGCACTTGGACACAAATCAGCATGATAATAACGATCATGACAGATTCATTTACTCTTTATAGTTTGACCCTCACCCTGTGTTTTTAATAATGATGAGGCAGGGTTTAATACAGAAAGGGCAGCCAGTCAGCAGGGGAAGCTGTACATATTTTGGCACCACACTCAGGTGGTTGTTGCTCCAACATTTTAATATATAGCTTATCTACAGTGTCAGAAATGTGACATACGATGTCCTGCAACACTATATGAGCACCACCAGACGCAAACAACTTTCTGTAGTACGTAGTGTTTACGTTTACTGATTGTACCTACCCTTCAAGCTAGCACGAGCTAACTACCAGTGTTTGGCACGAGAGTGTCCAACAGAAAGCAGACCAACTCTACATCTGTGGGTAAACGCCAACACAAGGTTCTCCTTGTTTAGGAACAAGCGTTACAGTATTCTACAGCATATTTTCTCTTCCTTGTTAAGTCCACGTCTGTCCTTTTTGCTGGTTTCAATCACTGTATTGTAGCTACCCACTCCTAAACTAAGGCCTAGTTTACGCGGAGACGCAGCCTAGAAACGCAGCAAAACGACCCCACTCAGACCGTCTACACGGCAGGTCTTGCCTGAGTGAAAACAATGTAGTTCTCACGCCCGGCCAGTAGTGGGTAGTGGAACTTTGCAACGCGACACTCAGCAGCATAACCGCTTCCTCCACAACATCCTCCTTAGCGGCTAGTTCTCCCAAGTCTTACCCAAATACTGCGTATGGTCGCCCTGTGCTTAGGTAAAGGTTGAACTATTTGCCGCAAGTATTCGATGGCCAATTCGTTACTCAACTATTTCGTCTTACTGTCACAGTGTCTCCGTGTAAACGTGGCCTTACCTGCATGCTGCTAATGTCTGGTGGAAACACACGTCACAGGACGTCCAAACGTGGAGGTTAGGCCACGTTTACACAGAGACACTGTGACAGTAAGACGAAATAGTTGAGTCCAAACGTCCTGTGTCAACAAAAACAATGCAACATACTGTATGAACATCCAGAGTCTCTGCAGACAGTCACCACCAAACGAAGTCATGAGTATCAATCGATATTTTATCTTTAAGGAAAAAGCTACTGCTGCTATTTTTAACAAAGGCAAATAATCTGTTGTGAGGGAGTGTCTCGAATGTGGACATTTCACTGTCAAGCAGGTCTCTGGTCATCTGTTTCCTCAGGTGAAAGGTATGGGTGAACAAAGGAGAGGTTCAGACACACCTTCAATAAACCTAGAGTAGATCAAATGAAACTAAAGAGCAGCCATTAAGACGATCACTTCACAGCTCCGTGTAACGCTGGCTCAGGAGAGAGACGTAAAGAGTGAGACAGAAAGAGATGAAAACAAACTCTAACAAAAAACAGAGAAACGGAGAGTGTAGATTTGTGCAGCTTTGGTCTAATCAGTATGCAGACGAGCTCAGCCCATTTAGTCGAGGCTGTTAATTACATATAGAGTCTAACTATCAGTCTGCGGCTGGATTCATCTCCGCTCTGTCTCCCACGCTAATGCCTCAGTGTATACATCCAGTGATAAGAAGCACCAGAGCGAGGTGTCTAAACCTTTCACTGAAATAACAAAGACACTGCCGGGAGTCGGCGTGAAGTAAACAACGTTTTCGATGTGAACACTCCCTCATGTCAATCGGTGTCTTCCTTTTGAAGGTGCATGGGCAATGTCACTTTGAAATGATAGTGTTTTCTCATAATTTAAAGTCCATTACATCTCCTATAAGCTCGACGATATCTCTCGATATTCACAGTTTATTACAGGGTTTGACTGAGAGCCTGCCAGTGTCTGGCTGCGATGAAAAGGATGCTGAGACGTTTATGCTCACTATCAATTTTCTACAAGTTCCTTTATCAAAAACTATAAAGTGATCCCATATATCTGTGCTGCTATGGGATGACCAGGATCAACAGTGTGTCAATAACATGAGGTCATCACAGCGAACATAACACAGGACTCGGTCTCATTTTGTCAGGCGCACACGATCAATACTGATAGCAATTCTGCCTTGTGAAATACTTCTCCCCTCGGAGATGGAGGTTAAAAGGAAATCCAATAAGAACATATATATATATATATATATAAATTATGCTAAGAACAGGTCAATTTAATATCCCTGCTTGCAGCGGATGCAGCTGCACTTTATGTTCATCAGGAAATAGGAGGATTGGAAAATCCTTGAGGTGAACAGTCTCGGTTCAGTGAAGGAGGGTGTGGTATTGTTGCAATCATTGTCTTTCACTTGACATTTTTACTGAGATAAAAAAAAACCCCAGAAAGAACAGAAATCCTCTAGTTCTGCAGAGCTTGATACACACGCCATAACTCTGTGCATTTTTATTATGAACTCCTCTGAGACCTGACATGAGCAGCTCTTCTATTTATGGTGTGCCCCGACACTTTCGAACCCGAGAATAAAGAGGCGAGAGTGTGTGTGTGTGTGTGTGTGTGTGTGTGT
Organism: Symphodus melops; assembly: GCF_947650265.1. Taxonomy (NCBI): domain Eukaryota; kingdom Metazoa; phylum Chordata; class Actinopteri; order Labriformes; family Labridae; genus Symphodus; species Symphodus melops. The sequence goes on from NC_136697.1 coordinate 5,794,864, forward strand.
GTGTGTGTGTGTCACTACGCAGTCCTCGCTTACCTCCCAGGGTAGCAGAAACCAGAAAGTGGGTCCCGTACTTCTTGATGAGGTTTTCGTTGATCTGCTGCAGGGTCGGCCGTCGCCCCAGTAACCGCAGGTTTCGTAGGAACTCTGGCGCTAAGGGCAACGGAGCTTTGAGGAAATCTCTCTTCTCTGTTGCCAGGCTGTTCACCTTCCAGTGGCTGAACTCCCTGAAAGGATGAAGACATTACAAGGTTAATACACACTTCAACAGACATTTATGAAGGAAAGCATATCACATTCACACACACAGAATAGATCCTTCAGAGTGGTTAAAGCTGCTCTATGTGTCCAGCGATGTTCATGCTGTTTTCTCTTGTTATCTTTTGTTTCCTGCATTAAAATCAAATTGCACATATTTTTAAAGACTTATACCTGGGCTTTTTTTGCCTTTATTTAGAGAAAGGCCTGGATAGAGTTGGAGGGGAGCAAAAATAAAAACAACTTGTGATCATACACCCGATAGCTGAGTGCATAGAGCAGATCATTGTCTCCGGTGTTGGCAGAAATCACACACGAGTTTTTAGGAGAGTAAATATTGGACTTGAATTCTTGGCCAGAAGCTGAACTCGCTCTGTGTTGCTGCACGCGTTGTGCTCGGTCGATTAACAGTCAACTTTTTGCCAACACAATGTAAGAATAGGTTCATGAGATGATGCTATTAAAGCCCTAAAACTCTTCGCTGGCTGCCAAACACAAACAGTGACAGGCCAAACAATTTGCATTTGGAGAGTCAGGATGCAGATTCTAAAATAATGTTGAGAGTTTCATGGAAAAATGTTTTTGGCTTTGCATTTAGCTGTTTATGCATTATCTTAAAAATGTTGCTGCAGGTCTGTTTAATGCAGCCTGTTTCTCTTCATGGGATTTCCTTGAAACTATTATGGCCTGTTGCAACAAACAAACTCTGAGTTCACCATAGTTAAGACCTGAGACAGAGAAAGTATTTAACGACACGCTGATTGATCTGAGTATAATTTACAGGAGACGGATTTCAGTAGCAGCTCACGCTTCCTTATGAAGCTCTCTTTTGATGTAACATTCTGTGTTTCCATGGCAACGATAAACACCATGGCAGATCTATTATGGTGGCCGCCACAACAAAAGACCCGTCCTGTTACAACTGTAAATCGCAGATTTCTCTGACTTTGGTAACTGTAGGAATATTTGAAGTAATGTAGAAACTCCAAAAATGTTTCCAACAAAGGATTAGTCCATTCTGAATAAATAATATATTACTGCGTAAAGATTCTTGTAATTGTGATAACTGTAATGCTGATCCAGACAGATAGAGGTTTGTACTTCCTATTTCACTGAAGGTGTTTTTTTTTGTTTCAGCAGATAATGCTGATCCACAATGTGAACGTGTTACAGCAGCATGGTTTGATCATAAAGAGTGAGGAGTCTCTCTACTCGCCATCCTCTGAAGTATAACATGACACAAAGAGAGACCTGCACTGTTGAAGAGCTGCAACCCTACATCTGGGGATGTCATGGTTTGGTTTGGTTTATGTTGTATTTCAGTGTTTTGAGTTCTAGGGCCTTTCTCTAGTGTAGTCTTGTGTTTGCTTTAGTGTGTTTCCCTGTGTGTAAATGTTTTCTGATTTAAATTGAGTCCTAGTCTTTAGTGTGTGTGTCCTTCTATATTGTCTGTAAGCTTGTTTCCTGTGTTACTTGTGTTTTAAGGTTCTTAGTTTGGTGTTTAATGTTTCTTAGACTAGTTTTAAGTGTTTTATTTTGTAATATCTTGTTTTAGTTCTAGTCTTTTCAGTGTCAGGTTTTACTTTGTACTTGTCCTCAGTGTTCTGGTCTTGTGTTCTTTCTTCCTTGTTGATTACCCTGATTAGTCTCACCTGTGTCTAATTAATTGTCTATTTAGTCTCTGTCTTTGTCGCCCTCTGTGTCAGTTCATTGTCTTTTGTTGGTGTCAGATGTTGGATGTTTCCCTGTTTTCCCTGCGCTCTGGAATTGCCTTGTTTTGCTCCTTGTGGTTTTTTTTCAGACAGTTTGGATTTATTATTTAAGTCAGTTTTTGTTTTGTCTTTTGTTTAATACATTTTTTTTAGTTTTCTGCACATGGGTCTTCCTCACTGTTTTCTGCCTGCACCCGTGACAGGGGAAGAGCAGCGAGACATTCACCGACTCTTGTCTCCTCAGGTCCCAACACGCTCACACAGTGTTTTAAAAAGAGAAAGTGATGAAACAGAGGGCTAAACATGACCCTGTCACAACTTTTTTGTAATTTGTGTTGTTTGCATCAATTTCCAAATACACACATCGCTTTCCAAGCACAGCTCCCTTTTTTTTTTAACACTTCAGCTTTGTGCTATTTCCATACATAATGGGTATTAGAGTTCTGAAAGGGATCACTTTTTGCTCTTCCACATTGGACAAATTGATGAAGGTTGCTGCTTGTTTGCAGCATATCTTTGCGAGTTTGTCTGTTTTTGACTTAATAGATCATTAAATAAACCCACGGGCTCATGGTCATGGTGACAGAGGAACATGTCAGCCTGTGCAACATTGGGGCTCACTGATGAGTTCTCGGTAGTCTGAAAAAAAAAAAAAAAAAAAAAGGACATTATCCGGCCCTAGATACACACAGCTTGTTTGTATCCACCCGCTGAATCCTGTGTTATCCTCTGAGGAATGTCTGTGACCCGCCCGTTCCCGGTCACTGTGGAGCTGAGTGACATTTAAATTACTGGACTTGTGGTAGCTCCCTGTTCCCCGGCTGTCCGCACAAAAAGCCGGGCAGTTAAGACCTCATTTCGGTTCCATTGCTCAAGCGAACACAGTGACAAGAGAGAGCGAGAGAGAGAGGGATGAGTCTGGGAAAATTCATCCATTCGAAGAAGCTGATAATCATTTCATGTCTTCAGTCCTGCCACAGCGGAACCTCGAGGTGTACCATTATGCAAATAGCTGCAGAAAAGTGCAGATCCACCTCATCTGCACCTTTGGTGGCAAAACAAGAGGCACATTATGTATGCATTCCCTGTGAACAAAATACCAGCAGTGACAGTTTCCCATGAGTGCTCTGTCCCTAACACACACACACACACACACACACGCACGCACACAAACACACACACACAGGGACACACACTCAGGGCCGTCCACAATGGGAGGTGGACTGTATCACTGTCTCCTCTAACACTGCCCTTCTGCGGTCAATAGTTTACTATGACTAACCACCAAACACTATAATGATGTTGTAGACAGCGCAGTGTGTACAGTAGGCTACACACAATAGGCCAATTACAGAACATTATCGGCACAGGGTCATTCAGATGGTACCACACTGAAGATAGCAGTCAGCTGTAATTAGTTAGTAGCAGTTTATAAGAAACCGTTACAAAGCTCTCCTTGAAGGCCCCCCCCCCCCCCCCCCCCCCCCCACACACACACACACACACACACGCGAAGCATATCGGCAAATTAGAGCTTCATTAGGAGCTTCATCCTAACATAATGCACCAATTAATGTCTGTAGCCTGGCCACAGTCACAGGGCAATTTGCACATTAAGTCGGTCCACAAAGAACGCACATCAACCTTAGAGAACTACAGGGCATCATGTGGGGCTGCAAGCAAAACGTAAAAAAAATGAAGTTTGTTTGTTTGGACTCTCAACATATGGGAAGATGTTATTCTGTGTCTTTTATCGCTGTTTTGAAGATGTAAAAGTTATATATTGTTGCTTCATAGGTCATATATTATCATTTTTACCAGTTTAAATAAGTCTGAGAACTCCCAATAACATGTCTGTGGAGTCTCTTGCCAAAGATAACAGGTCGGTGTAATGAACACCTTCTTAACATCCACGCGTGCCAACATTACAGTGATGTTTTCAGAGGCACTTTCTCTACCCTTTAATGCTCTTTATTTCTTCTTTTTTTTTAATCATTCAAAGATATCTTACACTATAGGAAGACTCGAACAAGCAAACTTGTTCTTGTTCTCACTTCTTTATCCTTCAACTCTGCTTCATGCTGACAGCTGCCAACTCGAGCCTGCTTGTTTTTTAAACTACCTGTAGGCAAGTTACGCAATGATGATACTCTAATTCAATGCTCTTGTTGTTTATAAATCAAACTTCCTGCTTTGCACCCTTCCTTGAGACCTCACTGTTCAACCCGGTCTCGTCAATTTGTGTACAAATAACACAACATTGAAATGTTGTGTTATTCATACGCCAAATCCCAATTTTAAGTGCATATGATACGACTTACAACACATACCGACTGGTTAAGGTTAGAAAACAGGATTGGGAGAGGTTAGAATAGTTGTCTATGGGTAACCCCTTGACTCCTCCTGATGAAAGTGAGGGATTGGCGTATGCATTGCACAACATTTCAATGTTGTGTTATTTGTACGCAAACTGTGAGACTGGGTTCCACTGTTCAAGATCCTTTATACTGTTGGACGATATTTAATTAAAAGTCGCTTGTTTGTTTTTTGCAGCTAATCAAAGGATTCAGTACCTGACTATCAGGGTCTGATTCATAAAAGGATTGTGCAGCTTTTGAGCCTGCTCAACTGCTGCAGATGAGTCAAAAAGACACCTTGTTGGGGACGCCCTTCAGTACGGAGGCTGTGGTCCTCCAGGCAGGCAGCCCGGCATCGAATCCACCCTGTGGCTCCTCTTACAGCCTGTCATTCCCTGCTCTCTCTGTCCCTGTTTACTGACTCAATACACTGTCCAACTTCTTAAAAAAAAAAAATCTCTCTGTGTCATTCACAAATGCACATAAAGGGTTAAATGCTTCCCTAACTGGACTGCATAGCCAACAGTGCCTCTGTGCTGTTTGTGCATATTTAAATGATCTATTATGAAGTCATCTGGGGAATAATTTGACCCTTTCTATGCAAATGAGCTTCATTACAAAAAAAAAGACTCATTCACAGATAGCAGCTTTCTTTTTGCCACGAGCACTCAGTGAGAAAGTTCCCGTCTGAGTCCAGCTCAAATACAAACTCCACCTCTGAATTACTGATTCGTAAAGGATCTGCAGATGAAGTCTGGACTGATGTCTTTGACGTGATTATTAACAGTGACATCAGGGGTCAGCATCCTGACACTTCTTCTCTATGTGTGGGGACCTTAAGCATGAAAAACTTGAGAAACGTGCTCTTCCCCTCCGATCTCGTCATCTTTACGAGGAGAAGAGAAGACAGAGCTCCACCGGCCTCCACTCAGAGGAAAGGTGCAGATAACTTCTCCCCACATTCAGACACAAAACAAGAGCAACATCATTACAGCTATATGCTGTATGGATGAGACCTGCTGGAGACGGAGCAGATAGCAAGGGCACATTGATGGACAACATATGGATATGTTAGTGGTCGCAAATCATTCAGGCCGTTCATGTTGAGAGGCAGAAAAGACCTGATAATGAGTCCTGAGCACAGGAATGGATTCAGAGTGTTCCTATATCACTTATCTTGGCTTTCTTACAAAAACCTCTGCAAAATGCCATCACTGAAGGGCTGTGCTCAAACCTCAGAAATCCCCAACTTCATCCTCCTTCAGAAATACACTATATAAACCTACCAGTGCTGTTTACACGAACAATGCTTTGTGGGAACCCCTTTGGAATTCACTTCATAAAAGTTTTATGAGATAAAGAAAAATACATTTCTTTCAAAGTTACACACGTATTTCATCCTGCACACTGCTAACAGCCAGCAGCATCAGAGGGACATCTATGGAGACGAAAGTGGTCCTGAAAGCGATCCAGAAAAAAAAAAAAAAGATTGTTGTTACGATCTCAATGCAGAATTTATGAAAACAAATTGGATGCCAAAGCGACACTTTTTCTGAGTTGACATAGGTGTGAAGAAAACAACATTTGTTCCCTTGTCTTTAACTTATGTGGCAATTTGTCTGCAAAGCACTAACTCATAATCCAAACATACGAAGTTCAAGTCTGCTATCCTCATCTCTGTGACTGTATGACAACAAACACCTCGTAGAGGCACATACCTGCATTTCATTCCCCACTCTCTCTCTCTCTCTCTCTCTGATCTGTTGTAGAACTCTAAATCTGTCTTGTTCACATGACCACTTTTTCAAGTCATCATCTCGGAATCAAATGCATTTCTACACGGTCTTGTCCCAGACTGGGCGGACTCCGGATTTTGAATCGAATAAGACCGGTCAAGTCCTGCACTTTTCACCTTTCCAGGTCAATACTGTGAATAGAGAGCAGATAAAGATAAAGATCTGCATTTTCATTGCTGTGATATTTATGGTCTTGGTCTCGATCCCTGAATGTCTTGGTCTTATCTTGGTCTCAGAGCACTCTGGTCTTGGGTATGTCTTGGTCTAGGTGTGTGTGGCCTTGACTACAGCACTATCTATCTCTTTGAAAAAGAGAGAAATATATTACATATTAAACAATATATGCATGGTGTGTTGCACTGCGTCTCCCTCCTGCATATTTAGCCATTTTATTCTTGAGTGATTAAAACAACATGAATAGCTTTCCTTTTGTGATGTAACATCACATCCCAAACTATCATCTAACATCTGTCTTCCATTACAGAAATCTGAGGCCAAAACATTAAATTCACTAAACAGCAGATCTAATTTGATGTGTAAAAAAACACCAAACAAGCAGCACTGTGAAGTAAACGCATTCTGAAAGGACATTTATTGGACTGCACATCTTTAAATGAAACAAAAAGTCCGAAGTCATTTCAGCTTCTACGCTCAGACCAAATTTAGCTATTCCAATCCCTGGAGCACCAACATGACAAATATCCCAAAGCAAAGGTCAATCTCATTTGAATGCAGCAAACTATAACAATTAGTCTGCAGCTATCACATGCATCAGCAGGCATTAGTTTTAGCTTAGCATTTAGTCCAGCGAGTCACAGGATGGCGGCCAGCAGTTGCACGCTGATTAAGTGAAGCTGATTTAGACTGATGTGTTTTCTGAGCCGCTCCACAGTGACCGAGCACGGGGGAAGGAGAGCTGACGGCGACGGGCTGAAAAGCAAAGAAGAGGCGGGCATCATTTACTTTTCTCCTCGCTTCGCTCTCTAAGAGTTAACGCAGAGACTGGTGGCTGACTATTTGGCTAATGATGATAGATGGTGTTAATTACAAGGTTTTAGTACAGCACTGATTGCACCTGCAGCTCGGGCTCTTGGTTTCGCTGAAGCAGAGGGTATTCGTCTCCAAAAGAGAGCGAGGGGAAAAAACTGAAAGTAGAAGTCTGCCTAGGCAGACATTTCTCATGGATGTTTCTCTTGGCATCTTGTAATAAGATAACACCTGGATGATAGAGAGAGAGATATGAGAGAGAGAGAGAGAGAGAGAGAAGGAAGGTGCTTTGGGTGGATGTGTTTGCCAAACACTTCCCTTCAGAGAGGCGGGAGTGTTTGGAAAACATTTCACTGCATGTCTTGATCTTAACTTGTGCCAACCTATCAATTTTTGTTTTGGTAATGTTTTTTTTAATTTAAGGTTTAAAACTATAAACCCGACGGGGCGCCGGTGGCGCAGCGGCAGCGCGCGCGCCCCATATAGCGAGGCGTTGCTCCTCGCGCGGGCTGCCCGGGTTCGCGTCCGGCCTGTGGCCCATTTCCCGCATGTCTCGCCCTGCTCTCTCCCTGTTTCCGACTCTATCCACTTTCCTCCCACTATCAATAAAGGCCAAAAATAAATCTTAAAAAAAACCAAAAACAAACTATAAACCTGACTTAATTCATCAGCGCTACATGTAGACTGATGAGAAACCGTGTGGAGAATTCAGGGAACTATAGAAACAGCTGTTATCCAGGTGGAGTTGGAAAAGTTCCAACATATATGTGTGGTGTCTGTCAGTCACACTCCTACATTACTGACCATCGTTATGTCCCCATAACTCAGGTTCTGTGAAAACTTACTCAAACCTGTGATAACAGGTTATCCAGTCATGGAAGCAAACTGACTACAAACAATACAATGTGAACGTAGAGATGTGTGTCTCTTTCAACACACAACATGACATTAGCATTCGTCTATCGTCATTTATTCCACAGCTGTGTTTAATATGTGATATATACTCGCAAAGCCCAACAGACGTGATGTACTATCTGAAGTTAGAAGCAGTGTAAGTGGCATACTGAAGGAAAACCATCAGGGTGACACAAGAACCTAAGCTTGTCCGGCGGCCCCTCCTGTCCGGGTTTTAATCTATAAAAATTACAACACATTAAATACATTATCCCTGAGGTGTCTATCCACCTGGTGAATGTGAGACTTGCAATCAGTTTTCTGATCTCATCTTTGGTCTCCACCACCTCTCGAGTGAACCATCTGTCTCATTAGCTGCTCATGTTTGTCTTCTACAAAGTTCAAAAAATTGGCTGGTAGCTTAAATTCATGCAGGATCGTCACTTTCAATGATCCATTTCATTTCTTTGTATTTTTATTTTGTCATGTGATGCATTCTTATAAATCACTGAATGGTATTGCTTTCCAAGTTGTGATCCTCTGCAGCTGATGTGTGTCAGTTAGCTTTTGGTTTCTTTAAAATATGTGTCAGAAAATCCCTCCCAGTCTCCGCCTGTACCCTTTGCATAAAACATTAAGAGTGTTTTTTTTTTTTGTTTTTTTTTACATCTTGGAATTGGAGTTTCATGAATTAAAAATCTATCAAATGGGGTTTGGGATGCTGAGGTTGCACTGCCTTTTTTTGTTCCTGGGTAGCTAAGCTGTGAGTGTTTGGATGGCATTGTTGTGCTCTTATTTATTCATTGCTCCCTCATCCTTCACTTTCTGCAAGTCGTAACAACAGGGGTTGAGTGAGGTTTCAAGGGGGCCTTCTGTTTTGGAGCAACAATGTTGTTTTTGCCTTTGATACTGCAGAGATCCTTGTATATTACGCCAGCATGTAAGCCTGTCGTGGTTTTACTGTGTTTACTCCAGATTTGTGAAGGTCTTTTGTATTATTGGGTGACCATGTGTCCTCACCAAGCAGTTTCCTCAGACGATGAAAAAAGAAGCTGCAGTTCCTTGAGTGTCCACGTTTAGCTTGTTGCAAAGTTCAAGGAATCCCCATTAGGTGCCATATTAAAATGCCAATTTTTATAACAAGTAACAGCATGATTACAGCTCTGTACACATAACTGACAGTATCAGTGGCTCAAGAGTTTATTGTTCTTTTTGTTTGTTTGTTTACAAAAAATGTTTGGGGGATTTTTGGTCTTGTTGGATAGGACATAAAGCGTTGGGAGGAGAGAGTGCAGGATGACACTCAGCAATGGTCACCCTAGCCACGGTACATGGGATGCACAACATAACCACGAACATATCCAGCGTTTGTTTTGATGAGTTATGAGTTAACATGAGTTAAGCCTAAACATTTGCATAATTAGGGGTGTGGCTAAGTTGAATGACAGGTGGATGCATTGCAGATGATCAGTTTCTAGATTCATCAAAAACTAATTGAGATAGCATTTCCAATATGGCTGCCGCCATCGTTTGGCTTAATAATGTCTCTTCAGAAATCAATGGGTGACTTCATTCTTTATAATATTAATCTTGTAATAAAGTTAGAATAGAATAAGAGTTCCATTAAAAAGAGACAGAGACAAAAAACAGGGAACAGGAAGTCCCTTGAAAACATTCCTGAACAAACATTCTGTCCCACATCACAAACCTGTTTGTTCCAAGCTGTGAGTCATGATGAGATGTTTGTGGTTTTCAAAGTGAACCGTGCTGAAGCTTTATCTCAAGCACTTTCACCTGAATCAGGTAAAGTCTCTGGACTGTTTCTGGAGTCAGTAGAGGGTGGACCTCACCCCTGTTGAGTTAAACCATGAAATCCTCAGTGGAAATGATCCTCGATCCATGAGAGGTTCAATCCAATGCATTCCAAGTGTTGAAGTGTTCTATTATGCTCAGGGGAACCTGCTTTCTGCAGCACCGTTGATTAAAAAACACAAATAATTATGAAGTTAATGGGACACAAGTGCAAGTAATTAAAGCTATTTAGCATACTGATATAAAAGCTTGGTTGTTTGTTTTTTCCCCATCTGTCATTTTCCTTTCATTTTTTCCTACCTAAAGACACAAACCTTTTGATTGTTTTGCCTCTGGTTTCGTGCCCTCTAATCATTTTTTTTTTTTTTTAAATCTCAGCTAATTATAAATGAGGGCAACAAATTCACTATTTCTTCTCACCATTACAATTCAAAGAAAATGCACGTTGAGTAAACTACAAAAGACTTTGCAGCAGAAGCTAATTGCTTGTTGGATAAGTGAATCCAGTTTCAGGAGATTGCTAATTGATTTACAAGCTGTACTAAAAACAGCGCAAGACAATTGAGGTGTAGAAGAAATCATTAAATCAGTGTACCCGACAAAAGTGATAAAAGTCCTTTAACGAATAGACAATTTGTATGCGCTAACCCTGCCCAAAGACTTATTACTTAAGTAACTCCTCTTTGAACATACACTGACAACAGTAAACACAAAAAAGTTGACGCTTGTCACAATGTATAGTGAGCCAGTTTACTGTATATTGTCCTGCTAACAACACTTCAATAATTTGACACCAAATATTAGTCTGGAAATGACACATTTCTTCTTCTTATAAATCTGTCTGTGAGAGCTGCGTCCATGGCATTTGTTATCTCTAGCTAACATTAAATCAGCTGACTACCTCTCACATTTAAGTGAATATGTCCTCTGATGATGAAGTGAACAGGTGTGCATGTCACTGCTGGAGTCTGTTAATGTTCCTTACTGGTCACATTTGTACATCTCACATGTGCACACACTGTTATTTTTGTATGGCCGCGCTGAGCTCTTTCCTCTTTACTGAAAGGCGCTGTTGACTTCACGTTTGCTCTTTTCAATATGTCTGATATTCCCTGTATTTTATTTTATTGCTCCATGTCTGCTTGGTTAAAACATTATCTCAAATGACCTGCAGTAAAAAGTGACGGAGCAGTGTCAGCTACACAGCGGCACTATGTCAACAAACTGTTGTCATGGAGACAGGACGGACCTACAGCGCTTTTCTTTTCAGCACTCAAACGCTTCATGCTCACTCTCCTGAGTGCAGATAAACAGGAAGTGAGTTTGGTCCGTGGTCACTAAACTTTGGTGACATATTGCTCGCTGTTTTCGCGGGGGACTGCTCTGATTGGTGAAAGTCACGGAGAAAACTATTTTGATTGTTCAAATTTGCAGAAAAGTTGCAAAATTGCCCAAATTGCAAGGTCGCCCAGAAATCACGACTTCCTGGAGCTAGGGACTGTTTCATGTCATGTGTCAGCAGCAGCATTATTAACATGGGATAGCAGACTGTTTGCTTTGTGTACTTGGCTAATCAGAATCTAGTATTTAACACCAGCATGTACTTATGATAGCCTTTTTACTGTTAGCAAATGCAGCAGCTACAGTTTCTGGTTTAAAATAAAAACAATCTATCAATCCAATCCAGCTTTATTTATGGAGCACATTTAAAATCAATAGAGTGGAACAAAAGGTTTACAAGAAAATAGAAAGTATTAAAGTGAAAAAAGGAAAAATAACAAAATACAAAAACAACAATAAACAATGCAAAGCAAACAGCGTGACTTAAACACAGGCCACGTGTTTACCAGCCCAACCAAGAGGGGCATCAGATTTCACAGTTTTGGGGCTACAGCTGTGAAGGCTGCTCAGCCGGTCTCCCCTATTTTTCAGCCCAGTGTTAAATGGAACCAGAAGTGACTGATCAGCAGACCGGCATAGGAGATAAATCCATCCATCAATCATTTATCATTTGTTATTGGTGTATTACACACAAGTTGTTGGATCATCCTAAAATAGGAAGTCAATTGTTCTCAGTATAGAGGCAGACAAGTTAATTTGTGAGCCTGTCATAATTTGTTTGTGGCAGAATGTGAGATGAGATGAGTCACAGCGAGCAGCGACACAACGATGAAGGCTCACTCTGCTCCATGAGCAAGGTCAGCCTGGATATTTGCTGGTTCACATTTAAGGCTGCAATCTGAGCCATTTTGATAACGATGCCGTCATAATCGCTTTAAAAGAATAAAATAATATATATATATATATATATATATATATATATATATATATATATATATATATATATATATATTCTCATTCCGTTCTCATTCCTAGCTTATTAATTTGGGAAAAAAAAATAAATACAAAAACTCAAGATATGTGCAACATCACATTCTCCCTGTTCGCTCTGAAAAGGTCATTTACATCTTTTAAAAGAACCTACCACAGCTTCCAATTCTGAGATGATTATATATTTAAGTACTTGAGTATTTATTTTGCTCAGATACGTCTATACAGGACACCTAGTCATTCTAATAATGTTTCTTTCCAGATTATGACAATAGTACAAAATATCATAAACAAAACTGTATTGGTCAGCAGTTTCAAATTGAAGTTAGCATCATCTTTACTCTTCAGGGGGGCTCCATCCTTTCATTATCAAAACTGACGTATCACTTCACCTATCAGTCAGTCAGGAGCTCACATTTCATAAACAGGATCCCTGAACATCAAAGTGGCCATATTACATTTGTCAAACCGTCTTGTCAAACACTCATCGAAAGGTTATTATTCCCCAACGCTCTAAATAAATTACGCTCGGTGGCTCGGGCTTTCTTGAGAGCTGAATTCATTCTCTCGTCCTGGGATCCGAGTTCATTAAAAAGTCCTTTCTGTCTCGTGGGAGACCACTAGAAATAGACCCTCCACCCAGCCTGCAGGGTGGAAGCCAGTGCATGATTTTTTAATGATGTCTGAGATCCTCCCACCAGAGTCATTATACACAGATCTCCTCAAAGAAATTAAACTGCAAACTGAGTGCAAGAGACCCAAAGAAGTGGCCACATCCTCGCAGCTAATGTGCACTGTGACATACGGGGGAGCGCTCAGGATTATTTGTAGGCAGAACTGATATAACACCAACAGATTTATGACCCTTTGGAATAATATGTGCAGGTAAGCACTGCAAAGTTTGTGGAGGAACTTTTAAGTATGCAGCTCTCCTGTTTTGGAGTTTACAGTATGGAGAGGGAGTCAAACCAATTTCTTGTTGGGTAATGCTAAATTTGCACGCCGTGTCCTAAATCTGTAGCAGACATCACCTGCCTACTCACGAGCCTGGCGTATCTAGGTTGAGTGTCTCTGTCAGCTATTTTTAAAATTTGTCATGCTTCAGCTGAATCTCGCAGGCTGAAGACACCACACTTTATTCTACGCATGTATTCCACCGACGCTGCAGAGATGTGCTTTAATTGCAGCATATTGGAGGAGCCATTAAGAGATGCATAGAGGCTGTCATGTAATGGTGACGCTGAAAATCAATGACGATCAGATTATAATCACATGAAGGGCAGAGAGCTACTGAGGCTACTCCTTTAATGAAGCATGTCCTCCTGGATGTGATTCTTTCTACCTTCATGACGTTTGTTCTTATACTACAAATACCTGTTACAGCGTTTTTAGACAAACGTAAACGTGAATATCGGCTGCTCAAGCACCAGCTGTAAAAAGAAAATCATGCTTAGACCTTAATGCAAGAGTAAAACTGATTTTACCCTTACATTTCAGTGACTGAAAGTTTGTCTTCAACCCAAGCAAACAAAAAAGTACACAGCATAAAACGTTCCACTTTCACTGAATCGAAACTGTCCACACACCAAACATTCATTCACTTCAGACGTACAGCTTCAAATAAGAATCCTGTTTAAGGGACAAGAACATCTCCATTAACTCTGCCATGAAATGTTTATTCATTTCAATTATTTTCTGGCATGAATACGATAATATTGCTAAAGCATAAAATTACACAAACAAATCCAATAATATTACATATAATAATAATAATATATAATATATATGATAATAATAATGATAATATAAATCATGATTATAACATATACTATGTTTGGGGTTTTTTCCTTTGTTCAATCTGACACGAGTCTCGTTCACTCCAGGTGAGATTGATCACACCTGCGGTCAATCAGGCACTGATTGCAGAGCTCCTCACTGATTGGCTCAAGAGGGCAGGGAGCAGGATATTTAATGAGCTCAGCAGGCTGCTTGATGTGTGTCGCTTTTAAAAAAAAAGCTGTGAGGGGAGCTGGTTTTTCTGTTAGCCGGATGTCTTCTGTTTTTGTCTGCAGAGGAACATTTATTTTTAGTATTATTTTGTGTTGTGTCGACTGAGAAACCTGCGAACTGGTTGTCGATCCTTTTTTCAATGAATCAGCATTGGGGGACGTGTCATACAAGAACATGAAGTAAAATACGTTAAAAATAAGTATACTATCACATCAGATGATATGCAGCAAATTGATGTACAGAGGTGACGCACTTAAAACCAGCTCAAGACCAAGGCTGATCAATTTATCTGTATGTGCATGATATCACTGCATGTCCTGAACATTCATACTTTATTGACTATCATTCTTATCTGGTCTTCCCAAAAAAATGCTTTTATTTTGTGAGGAGTAAGAGTTGTTTTTAATTAGATGAACAGCTGTTTTATATGAAAGTTCACAACCTGTACCCGTTTCATGCACTGCATTCATTTAAACAGTTCCTCCGCAGTAATCTAGACTAGTGTTGACTCACGAGCTTCTGTCAGTGTTCCTCTAAATGAGGCTTTCAGAACACGCTCTGCAGAGGACGACTTAGAGTTGACCAAGTGAGGTGCTTTGAAACTTTTCGCCAACCTACCTGCCTCTCTGTGATGGAATCATTCTGCAGAAATCACAGTTCAACACGTCCATGTTTACTATCTCTCCCCCACCACACACTTTTTTGTTTGAGTGTGCGTGGGACCAATGTGACCTATTTTCCCCAAACTGAAAAACTAGGTTTTGGATTTATTAGTATTTGTATCCACTCCTCTGCTGGTCCCCAAAAGAGCAAGGAGGTGCGTCGCTACAGTTACACGACTCTGCATTGAAATACGGTCATTCCAAATGAGAAGGCTTCCTTGTCATTGTTTCTCAGGCTGAATAATTGTTGTTGAGGGAAACTACGATTTAATATCTTAGGTGTCTTTGACAGACGCGCCCTGCTGATGTTAATTTGAAGAGATACACTCTGTCTGTCTTTGTACAGTACTTCTGTGACTTTTCAGCATTACTTTTCTGAAAAGACAGAAAGCTATACTGACAGTTGCATTATTCATAACTTAGACTGAAGGACGAGATTACTTATTGATGTGCATAAGATATCCCCGGATCACACAGAAAGTTTTTTAACTTTTTAAAGTTCTGCAGGTCTGATGATAGAAGTGCTGCACTATTGTGGTTAGAAGAAGGCAGATGTAGCACAGTTACCTTTTGAAATAGTTTCTTTAGCGTAAACGTAAACTGACAACAAAAGATGGTGGGTTTGCTTTCTTTTTTTTTTTCAGTTGAAATCAAGCTATTGTCCCAGCATCCTCTGCAGAATTGATTGAAAAGATGTCTGTTTACGTCTGAAGAAGAAACACCACTGATTTTCACTGTTAAGTTCAAAGCTACTTGCAGACGTTGCAGGTAAACTGAAGGCTTCTCACCTGCGTTTTTGAAAAGTGTCCATGAACTTAGCATATAGCTCATCGCCATCTTGAACAGTTCCAAAAGCTAAACCGATTTGTTGCAGATACACTATTGGCAGAGTATGACAACAGAGTCTTTCATGATTCAGTCAACTTTAGAACGCCATGTGTCATAATCTGTCCATATCTACTTAGATTAGCAAGGTATGACTCTGTCTCTATGGCTCCTACGTTCTCAGCATGAAGACTAAATAAATTATTTACAACGTAAGAATTTTTCTGATCAATGGAAATAAATGTGTAAGGTAGTAATGGTTAGCAGCGCAGTTAGTAAGTTGAACTCTATTACTATGTTTTGATAACACTCTGATTCGGTCTCTTTAATGACTTCAATCCTATTTATTGACTCATATTGTTTAAGGAAATACATTACTTCATATGTTTGTTAAACCTTTGATGAACACAGCATTTGAAATTTTAACACCAAGCCTCTCAAAAACATCCATAATTAAATTAGATCACTGATCAATTAATCACCAGAAACCTCTCTCCTGGCCAGCTCTCCATAAATAATTCAGCACACGTTTATCTACGTTTCTTTAGCATAAACACAAACCAACATTTATTAATATCAAAAGGGATCAGAAAATTCTAAATTGAGAGAGAGGAACATTTTAAACAGATGATGATATTGAATAAAATCAGAAGACTTGGACTTGTTTTACTAAAAAAAAAAAAAATTATTAGAAAATAATCAAGAAAAAAAATGAAATAGAAAATATTCAATCAAAAATAAATCTTTTTTATTTTATTTTGAAAACATCGGATCACAGGCAAGTTTCTTCAAATGCCAGAAGTGTTTTCACAGCACAATTTAGACTTTGGATGCACAGACCAGGTTAAAAATCACATCAAGCTACATGACGAAATGTTGTTTAAACACCGTGCCCGACCCATTCACTCTTCACCTATTGTTGTGGTGCAGAAACGTAACGATGTCCGTTTGTGTATTGATTATCAGAGACTGAATCTACAGACTGTGAAAGATGCTTATGCATTACCAAACCTGGAAGAGATCATTTTAGCACTCCGTGGATCCAAATGGTTCACTGTTCTTGATTTGAAATCTGGTTACAACCAGCTTGAGATGGATGAAGCTGACGAAGCCAAAACAGCTTCTTTTTTTACACCTCTTGGATTCTGGGAGTTCAATTGTATGCCACAAGGTTTAACTAATTCACCCAGTGCTTTCCAGCGATTGATGGAAAAATGCATTGTTACATTTGAAGTAAGTCATTGTTTTCCTTGATAATCATATTCTCTCCAACTCTTGGAAGCATGAATAATGATTGATGAACGTACTCAAGGAGTATGGACTGAAATTGTCACCTGAAAAATGCAAATTCTTTCAAACTTCAGTACGTTATCTTGGACATATCATTTATGAAAATGGAGTCAAGACTGACCCCGGCAAGATTCAAACTTTCAAAACCTGGCCAATTCCAAAAAACCTGAATGAACTGAAATCCTTTCTTGGGTTTTACGGCTGTTGCCGCCTTTTTTTCAAAGACTATGTTGCCATCGTCAAACCTTTGAATGAACTTACCCGTGGTTATCCACCACTGTGCAAATGACAGAAAATGTAAATGACAAGTTCTGGTCAATACCGTGATCCAAAACACCCTTTTGATGGTCGATGGACCTCTTACACACAGAGGCAAGCAGCACTGGATTGGGAGCTGCTTTATACCAAGAATGTTAACTTTTTATTTGATGAATGTATGTAAAAAAACATGCTCGTGCATGTGTTTCTTTCAACGATTCATGAAGCAGATGTTTTTAGTTTAGAAGAGTTTAAGTGTAACACAATCAAGGATCTAGAGAGGAACAACGTCAGTAAGTACAAACAAGCGGCTTTAAGTCTGATCGAGCTGACAGGAAGTGACCACAGGTGCTGACTGGAAGTAACAGGGACTATGAAGCGACTCTAACAGACCCAGGGCGTCTTTGGGTTCCCTAGCTTCACTAACGGAGATTACGAAGCTGGTTATCAACCTGATCTTTTAACCCAGAGTTTCCAAGAGCGTGTTCAGATGAAAGGGGCGGAGTTAGCTTCATATAACCTTTATCACAATCATCACTGTGTCTGCTGAAGGATATCTGTTAAAATAATTATTAACTTAACGAACTGTATTTAAAATCATACATGAAGTGTCCTCCCCCGTCTCTCTCAGCTCGTTGTGCTCCTCGATCGGGAGATCTGATTCCCTTTTAAACATGCATAACTCTTATCCTTCATGAAATCAAAACATTAACAAAAACATTTAACAGATTAAAAAATTAACCCCCCAACAGTGTGTGCTGACAACCACATGAGCTATAAGGACTCTTAAATCATTTTATAGACAGGGCTGTAAGCGTGATAACAAACATTTTAATATGGATTGTGTATGGGACTCACATACATTTTTCAAACCAGCCTTAAGTGGACAGTTGAGGTAGTGCAGTTTTTTAGCTTTGTTTTTAATATCAAAGGTATGATTCTGAATCTTCGGTTATAATTACTCTACTTGTGATGCTAATTCACTTGGCCCAATAATGGCTATTTCCATGATGTATTAGCATCAAGCTAGCAAACTAAGATGTGCATCTCTGGTCTGTCTGAAATGTTTTCTCTCTATATGTTCCTCTCCTTCTCAGGTTCATCATCAGTTGTTCTCTTGATGCTTCTTAAATTCTTCTATTCCCTACTGCCACTTAAACACACCATGTCAGAAAACCAAAATTATACTTCATCAAAATATTAAACTACGAAGCTAAACAGAGGTATGTCACAATGTCTTATTTTGTGAAAGGTTACAACCAAATGAGACCAGGCATTGTTCAGACACCAGTTCAATGTCTCATTCTGTCCCCCACTCTGACCTCCATCCCCACCAGTGTCCAACCTGCACTTATTGAATAAAGACTGCACCTTGCAATTAGACTTCAAATTGACTCGCGGGTTATTCCATTTCCAACTGTATTGTCCTGGGGATGTATTCTCCACAGAAAATCAGCAGAATCAAACAAATGTGTTTGTGTTTTTATGTTTTCAGCTGGGAGGAAATAATTGGATCAGTATGTGTTAAAACACAGTTACTGTGGCACTTATTATCACAGCAAGCTGCTCACTGTGTCCTGGTGTGAAGCCAGTGCATTCATATAAAACACACCGACACACAACAATTACCATCCAATCTTGGTGCACCATTTAGGGGTGAGATTGACTGCCTCCCCTCTCACACTGATATGTGATGAGGAACATTGCTGCTTTTGAGACCTAATGATGGCCGTGCTGAGGAAAATAAGTCCCTATAATCAGAGACAAATGCTCTCCTATTTGGCTGCTTCAAATTTAAAAGACAGTTAAGGCTCCGCGTTAA
The DNA here is from genome assembly GCF_947650265.1 of Symphodus melops. Lineage (NCBI taxonomy): Eukaryota > Metazoa > Chordata > Actinopteri > Labriformes > Labridae > Symphodus > Symphodus melops. Next base: position 5,813,875 of record NC_136697.1, read on the forward strand.
GATGATGTTATTCTAACAATGAGCTTCTTGCAATGAGGAGCCAATGGGAGCTGAAAAAAATCCCACCTCTGTAGCAATGAACATTGAACTACGAGATGGAGGTGTAACGCTGTAAGTATTTGACCAGAGCTGTCACTCATGAATTACATTTCAAAACTACTTCACCATAACACTAAACTCATGTGATTACAACAGGGCCCTAATCTAATACCATGTTTAAAATGGGTACTGCGATCCCTATGCAAAACATTGTTGAGAGCCGTCCCTCCATCTCTATAGTAAATGCTCACACAGGTTTTCAGCATCACCACATGACTGTGTTATAATCATCTTTATCGTTAATCTTACACACTGCATGTTTTAATTCCTGATCTGTCTTTCCACGAGCGAAAGTGTACATAGTGTTTATGCCTTGTATTATAGTGTTTATGGTGTTTATAGTGTTTATGCCTTGTATTATTTAAGTCTATTGTATTTTTCTTTAACCCCTTTATTTAATTAATGTAAACTGACTCATAGCTGTTCTTTTTTTTTTTCTTTTTGCTATTTGATGCCGTTTATATTCCCTGTTTTACTGTTTTTTGGAGCTGTTGTAAATTTCCCCCATTGGGGGATCAATAAAGTTTATCCTTATCCTTATGTGGTGGACAGTGAAGCTTCAGTGTTTAGCCAGCTCCGCATCGGTCTGTAAACCTTTCTAACCTCTCTCCGTGTTTCAAAAGCATCTCCAACACTGATTCGAGTTTGAGCAGTGTTCTGCTGGTGGAGCTTATTAGAAACATGCAGAGGCTTTTTAGTTTGGGCTGAATCAGTTATATCAGAACCAGCCTGCTTGCCCTTTGGGTCCAAAACATCAGTGTGGGGGAAGCCTTCAAAGTGCCTACCTTCTCTGGTCTCAACAAATCCAGACCATTCAGGACCAGAATCTAAAGTTAGGAGGAGGAAATACTGGTTGCTGCATTCTTGTCAGAGAAGCCAGCACTTCAACAGAACATGTTTCCTTCATGTCTGATCATACAGCACTAGTCAAGGTCAACACTGTACGTCTCTCTCCCCTGTTGGACTTATTTTGCTGTGAATAATTCTTCTTTTGTCAGTTCAAATGACTTCTAAAACAGTGGAAAGGCACCGTGAGAACAAACTGCTATCTTATTGTAAGATGAAACACATTGCTAACATTTAGGTGAGTCTGAAGAAAACAGAAAACCCTATGGACGTTTTCATAAGATCTCCAGAGACGGGCTTGTGCTGCACAGATACAACATTTTTTAGAGCCACAGGAGCTTCATATAGTGGTCCACTTCCTTGTTTGAGCACGGTTCCATCTCCTACGAAACGTACACAAGTGCACATGAATAGTGCCTGTGGGCGCCTTCTCAAGCGGACTCGGACACAGAATATGGTACGTGCAGTATGTTTCTGTTCAAACTGATCAAATCCCAGACTTTGGGGTCAAGTTTTCAGATCGGGGCTCAGATCCAGGCTCTTAATAGAAATTCTGTTGTTCAAGTTGTCAGACAACCAAATGTTTTATGATCCAAGAATAATAAATATTATTGGACAAGTTTCAAATATTACATTTTTTTTTTACACAAATGTAACCTACTAGTTTTTCCAAAATTAACACTGATCACACTTTAGATACGCATACTCCATGTGCAAGCAGCCATCGTTCTGCTCTTCCAGTGGAGCAGTCTGTTCCAGAAAATGCACCTTGCAGTGTCCTAGAAGCCTGAAAAAGTCTGAGCTGTGGCAGTTTGCTCATTTCCATTATTTGCCAGATCCCAGCGTGCTAAACATTAGGCCTGCTGCCAAATAACACAATGTGGTAGAACTAACTGGTTCTTAGCACAACCTGGCCACCGTCTGCTCTTATCCATATGGTCAATTTGTCTTCCGCTCTCACAGGCAGACAGACTGAGACACACACTGTTCTTCTCTTCTTCACTGACACACTTCTTTCCCCTTAAATCCCTCCTTCCTGGTCTTTTCTGCTGAATTGTACTATTGGCTTCCTCCCCCACCATCCTTAGCTCCTCATCTCTTTCTCCCTCTCACTTCAGCCAAGGCAACATTTGAACGCTCACTCAGCCTCTCGGTTGCCTCTCTGTTGCACTGTTTGCATCCTCCTTTGTCTGCTGTTTCAAAATCAGTTGCTAAGTAAGCCTTTTGGCTTCTGCAATCTCCACCGGAGAGTTTATTCCACCCAGAGATTTGTGAGTGCATCGTGTGAGTGAAAGATAAGCAGGAACAGAGCAAACATTATGCAACAAAACCATGACTTCAGCAGTAAGTTAAAGCCTTATATGAAAGAGACTGGGGGGGGGAGTCAACACTTTTTTTTTCTCCAGGATAACGGCAGAAAAATATTATTGGACATTGCAGTGAATTTAAAAGTAAGTGTAAAATTTGTTGCACCTGGTAACAAGTGTTTTCCTTTTTGCCAAGTAATGAGTCATCCTGCGTCAAGGAGCAAAAAGCTCTCCCCCTTGCCTATGTAGTGCTGCTAAAATAATGCCAGCAAACATTGCAACATTGTGAAAGCCCAACAGAGGTATGTCTTGAGCTTTAAGGTGGACGATTGCCAACGGCAACATCGATCAATCTGACATGGAACGAAATGGAGGACTGCAACATTTCAATCCTTTTTTGGAAAGAAAGCAGAAAGTAATGGGAAGTTCTGCTCAACCAAAGAGTATATTTATTGGCTATAGCAGAGTCAGTAGACGGAAACGCATTCTGTCTGGTTTTCTAAATGTTTGTTATTGAGGAAAACTTGTAAAATGTCGCTGGATCGGAGACAGAAATAAGGCTGGATGAAAAGCAGCCAAATTGAAACTGGCAGCTGACTGTGTGAGAAGCTAACTTTAGTGGTAATGATTTGACATGTTCTGATCCTCCACCTCCGACCAACAGGCAGCACACTCAACACATCGTCGGCTCGGACTGTTCCTGGAACGACATCAACCGCGGCTCGCTCAAACAGAAGCTTCTCTGTGGTGATTTCTGCTGCAGTGATGAGGAGCTAGTTTGACTGCTATTGGACTGTTTTGAAAATAGAAGTTTAAGTTGAGCAAATTACCACTAATTGGTCCATTTCTTATGTACACCACAAAAAAAACCAAGCCAATGAAAACAGGAGATGACTTCATTCAATAAATGACTCTTTTTTTCTTTTTTAGTACAGTATACAATAAATATTTGAGATTGAATTTATAATTTATGTTTTCTATAGCTTTTTCATACTTTCTGATTCGTTATACAGCCACATGCTGTTATTGATATCGTCCACAAGGTGTCACTGATTGGAAAAATGCTTATTTGAACATCTAAGACGTGGATGTTCGTGCGTCATTGGACATCAGCCTTGTCTGCATCTCACACATGCACACATGTACACTTCTACTTGTTGTTATTTGAGCATAGAAGGTTTTTACTGTTGTTCTACTGTGCCAGTTCTATAAAAGCTTGCATTATTAACAAACTGATACTATTGCCTATATTGATGCCTCAAAAGGAATTCATCTATGCAGAAGGCGTAGCCACAAGGGCAAGCCGAGACCAATGACAAACTGTTACTCTTGTATGTGCAATAAACCTATCCCCTTTGATGCAGTCGTGACTGGTGTCACTTCTGTGGCTGATAGCAAAGAACGTTTACTGTATTCAATACACAAAGACAAAAGACATTGTCTTGAGATCCGTTTTTACCAACAAAAATCCACAACAAACTAGTCAAATACATGTGCTGATTGTAATGTATTTGTTTTTAATTTATATACGCTCCAGACAGTGCCGTTTTGTATTGCTGAGGGAGCAGAGGTGCAGAAAACAAATTTCCATTACAAGCTGAAGAACAGTCAATGTGTTGCTTCCTTCAGTGCCCCGACCACATCTGTTACATACGCACAATTCAATACACCAGAACTGCTGTGCTATGACACAAGTTCTGAAGGGCGGCACAGCAAGTAGGAACATCAACTCCTTCTCAGATAGAAGAGAGAAAGATGGCCGCACACCATCTCAGTTTTGAGAAACTGAGACAAATCAGACTTTATTATTCCCATGAATTATCTAACATTCCTCTACGTTTCGAAAATACTGTATGTCCGACAGAAAGCGTCTTGAATTTATTATGAGATAACTGGATTGTAGCAGAAGTGAAATCAGTCAGGCTCCTTAGTCCGCCTCAGCTATTTTCTCACTTCTCCCAATTTGAAATTCATTAGGGAGTCAGAAGCCCCCTCTGGCTCGGACTACCTTCCCAAACCCTCATGCATGCTGTCTGTTGCCAATCACTAACCAGCAGGCTCTTAAATCAGCTAGTTAGCTGCAGCTATCCCCTGCTGCCGGCTGCTACGGTCTCATTAACATGATACCACCACATCATTTAGGAAGTGTTTTTGGACACCGTGGAACATTCTCATCTTGTCCTGAGCTGTGACAGTAAACCCGAGCGTGTCTGTCTGATCTGGTCTGAAACTGTGATGTGATCAAGTGAGGTTCAGCTAGTTCTGTAGCCTCTACAGTAGGATTAATGCCACAGTGTAACGGCTGAATGCTGATGATTCTTGAGTTTCAATAAATGATGCTGCAGCCGTTTCTTTAAAGAAACTGTGAGTCTGAGGAATGGACCTGAAGTGTTTCTACATTCTAACATTTATAAAACTGACTTGTGGAAGTGACTACAAGTGGACATTTTTAAAATCTGTACTCTCCTTATTGTCAACCATCATCGTCCATCGTCTGACAGCAGATCAGCACATGTATTTGACAGCAGGTAGACAGTAAAATATACCGTTTTGTCAGGTCTGGCGTGAAAAGGGCACGGACATTTTTGATTAATGATTTATTTTGGGCCTCTTCATGCCTTTATTTTAGAGTTGGAAATCAGGGAAGAGAATGGGGAATGATGTGTGGAAAGGAGCCACAGGTCGGATTCAAACCTTAGCCGCCTGCTTAAAGGACCACAGCCTTCACCCACGGGGAGCACACAGTGCCCCCGCAAAAAAAGTTTTTTGAATAGACGTCAAAATTGCCATTTTCTGTAGAATCTGAAATTTGAGATTCAGTCATTCATAAAAGTACAACTCTATAAGTTCAAATTCTACGACTACAAACCTAAAGGAAGATGTTTTGTGTCTTTTCCATTGCAATAAGTTTAGCATCACAGTCCAACAGATCCAGAATCAAACTCTGAGGTAAAAGTGACTAACTTTGTTTGTATAATATTCCTGTAGCCTCTTGAGTAATTTTGAATAGCTTTTAAATCAGTCCCGTTCAAACAAACGGTTCCAATAATACACACCTCTCTTCAACATGAAATCTTGAGTTAATTGTACACTCTAAAAACAAATCTTCTGGCTCAACTAAGAAAATTAACGCAACTGTTTGCGTCAATCTTTTTTTTGGGAAATAGCTTTTCCTTTACAGTCAAAAGGATTTTTAATTACCACCTACTTAACAATTGGTGGCACAAACACATATGTAGTGTATTTTAAGAATTATATACTTAATTATCATTGTTATGAACATAAGTTTTTAAATTGACAACTGTTAAAAAATTAAGTTGCTCCAATTCAATTTTTTATGTTTTTGTTGATTGAATTAATTCACCCAGAAACAAAACTCTTCGAAAAAAAATGTTTTATTCCAAAACATTTAACGTATATTTCAATATGTGAAATAGGGAAAAAAATAGACAAACTTAAATTACCCCACAAGTTAAATGACCAAACTGGCCATACTGCCTTGGGAAATTAAGTTGTAACCAAACTAATTTATGCCATCACAACAGATCAGTTATGCTATCACAGCTAAGTTCTAGGCAGTTGTAGTGAAAACCACAGTGCCAAACATGTAAAAACTTCAGAACTCCAATATTTTTAAATAATTCTGTCAAATCTTTGTAACATTTTGTGAAACTACAGTGATAACGGTCCATGTGTCTCAACTGCCACCAAACCTCTAAAGGTCCTGCAATTTTTTTTTACATATATATATATATTTACACGGTATACTAAAGACCACAGCATCTTGGAATATCCTTTCCCTCAAGGATTTTGGTTCCCTCCACCACGATGGCTGCAGTCCTGTGGTCAGTGGGCTGGTAACCGATGATGGCCATTGTCATCATCTGTCTGTCAAGGCCTGCTTCAAACTCGTCCGTGTCCTTGTAAAGAAAATTAAACAATAAGTTAACGTGCTAGAAGTTAATGAACTGGTGATGAGCTAATAATCAATTACATTATAATCTCAATGAGTGACTGAATTTAGTTTGAAATGCAAGTTACTGGCAAAGTAATTATCATACCTCAAGAAGTCTTTCTTTGATCCACCTGATTCTCGCACCTGTAGCTCCTCATCTTGATGAGACCACGTCCATAAGTTTTGGGATGCAAAGGTTGAGTTTGCCCGTAAAGACAGGTTCAAGGCTTACAGTAGTGATTCTTTTGAATTCTTCATTTAGCTGTAGAGCACATAAACAAAAAATATTATTTTCTGCAGACAACTAAGAATACTGTGACAATTACCAACGAGTATTACTATACTATACCTCAATAGTCAAAGAAAATCTCCAAAATTAAATGATGACCTCCTAAAAAAAGAAGAGCACCTAATTGACCCATTATTATTGACTAGTAATTTGTTATTATCTTCCAAGAAGGTATTGATTTCAGTTTCTTACTTTAAACTTGCAAAGACTTAAAACTTGATGCAGATATTTTGCATAATTTGAAAAAAAATTGTATTTTAACATTCATGTTGCAAGCAGGCTATTTTCATAATTCTGCTTCGTAGTACGTTCAAGAATGTTCTAATGTATGAATGTGTTCTATTTTATGCATTGATGAGAATTGTTAAGAAAAAAAACTAAATTCGAATCAAGAAGAATAGGCATATGATGAATCAATCTTCGATTCAAATCTTAGCCACAAATAGATAAATGTAGGTCTGAATGATATCAATAGAAACACATTAACAACCAATGCTGTCCATGCAGCGCGCACATGCTGGTTGCAGCTATATTGCACTTTTGGTTACATACACATTAAACAATGTAGCTAACAGTTACACAAACAAAAATGAAATCATGAACTTCCATAATGGAAAGCCCTTTCTAGCTGAGAGAACTTGTCATTTGCAACTTAATGATTCCTGTGCTAAATTAAATGGGATGGACAAAAAAAATTACTGCTAATGCTAACTGTGAATAGCTTAAGCTACATGTAGAACATTACATGAGCTGTACTTGCAGGTGTAGTCTAAAATCCATACACAAGTCCACTGTTGGTCATATCAGAATTGACAATATGCCAAAATACATTGTTTTAGTGGAATAAAATTGTAAAAGAAATAAAACTCACCTCAAAATGTCCTTTGTGTGGTATTCCTTCAGCCAACACCCAGTGTTAACCGTCAGAACTTATCCGGGCATGTGGGTAGGTGAAATTTTGAACTTATGGTGAAACAAATTAAGTCATCAAACCAATTTAATGAAGTTACTATAACTTAAATTTTGTTTTAAATCAGACGCAGAAATTTGCGTTGAAATTATATAAAATATTACTACCAACATTATTAAGTCAGCACAACTGATGAAATTATGTGTCCAATTCAAAAGGCACAAGTCCACAAGGCACAAAATATTTCTTGATTTAGAAAACCAGATTTAATCTGGTTTTCTAAATCAAGAAATATTTTTTTTTATGTTGCGGCTATGCATTTAATTAAGTGGTGGTAACAGATCCCCAGAATTACTTTTTAGAGTGTAGTTGTGCTGCCTGCACAATTACAACATACTATGGTTCATCCACTTCTCTGATTTATTGAGACACAATTTGAAATTACGCAAATAAAAACTCAAACTTTACAAGCCGCTATAAAATCATTGACCTGTCGTACTTCAGATGATATATCCAATGCTGTGCAGGTGACGGCTCTGCTCTCTCTGAGAAGCCTTCTCTTTCAGGTTATTTATTTGTGACAATCAAAGTGAGATTCATGCCTCGTGAAGTTGCTCCGACAGAGTAATCACTGTTGCACAGCTGCCTAATATTGTGGGGACATCTGTTTCTGCATATGTGTTTACCTCCATTCAAATCTGTCCAGCTGAATGTCTTCTCCTGGCATCGTCCAACAGGTTAGGAAACCCTCTCTCTCTCATTTCCTCAGTTTAGAAGTCTCTTACATGCTGTTAAAGCAGATTTGCCTTCGACTTTACTGTTTCGAGTGACAGGTGGACATTAAGGTTGTCAACACGTCGCCCTCTCGCACACAGATGATTTCTTAGCTGAGCATGGAGAGGGAGTGTTGTCACATGGGGCCTCCTCAGGGAGGCGCTCGACTGGCATTGAAAAATGCGGACATTTTGAGCCACTGCTGTGGTTTGAAGTTGGTCGGCCGTTCGGGGGCCCTTACTGGCCTGGAGCTTTCCCTGCAGAACAAGTGGCGTCTGCATGCGTAGGGCTTACGTCTGTAAGAGAGAGGTGCAGGGAAGCCATTGAGGGCAAAGTGGACGGTGTGCAGCTGTTGCCTGACGGAACAGAGGAGGGTTTTTAGTCTGGAAACTAATCTTTAGATGATGAAAAAAGGGGAAAACATTGCCCAGTTTCTACTCCATCAGTGTTGTATCTGCAGCAGAGGGCTCTTTTTGATGTCTCATTGTCTGAGTGTAGCTCTGAGGTCTTTGTCTCCCTCTGTGTCACACACACACACACACACACACACACACACACACTCATGAGCACAAAGAAACAGTTGGAGGCTGAGGGGTTTAAATGTGTATGGGTATCTGACTGTTCTCAAAGGGACTTGGAAAGGAAGGAAGTCTCCACACTTCACTCTGGTTCCTGCTGGGCGTATGAACACAACTCTCAACAACTCTCCGTGGTGCCTTTTCATAACGTCGTGTCACAACAGCGACTTAACCAATCTTTCATTAAGCCTTAAACATTCATATTGATTCCACAATGGCTTCATATTGGTACACGTGCACACACAGTGTCAGATAGGCACACACACACACACACAGTGTCAGATATGCAAGCGCACACACACACATAGTGTCAGATATGCACGCTCACACACACACACACACACACACAGTGTCAGATATGCACACACACACACACACACACACACACACACAGTGTCAGATATGCACACACACGCACACACACACACACACACAGTGTCAGATATGCACACACACACACACACACACGCACACAGTGTCAGATATGCACGCACACACACACACACTGTCAGATATGCACGCACACACACACACACACAAGCACACAGTGCTTTTCTCCGCCGCTCCTTCCATCTTGCCCCTGTAACTCAGCTGTTATACCCACAAAACCACCCTATTAAACCTCCAAGACTTTCTGACTGAAGGTGAAAGGTCAACAAGGCTGCGTGCATTTACATTTGGGTGCATGACGTGTTTAGTAGGATTGTTGGTCTCTTTTTTTTAACTCTTAATTATTCGCTCCCCGACCTTAAAACTGCCAAAATTCAAATTCAATCAAACACGATTTTTGCACACACTTTTTTCACTTTTAACAAACTCAGAATAGGACACAGAAACGTTTGAACATGTTCTCCCCCCCCCCCCCAAAAAAAAAAAAAAAGAAAAAAAAAAAAGAATTTCTAGGGCTGAACTGTGGAGGAAGCCTCCTGACGTTGACGTGACATCGCGCGCCAACCTGTCAACCATGTAAGCTACCCGCCCAACTATGGATAACAAGTATCGTTTTCAAAATCAAAACTGCTCACCGGTGTGAGCCTTTGATGGCAATAACTAGTCAAACTGGTTTTGTTTTCTGTACCAGGCTGTAAACTTTATTGCTGTCTTTTTTTTGGCCAGCTATGTGGATGTGACTACTTGAGTCCTGGAGTCAGCTACAAGCATACACTCGACCAAACTGCAGGATGTTGTACTTCTGCATTCATTTTTTCAAGACCAGAGTTTTGCCACATGACTCGGGTTGTTAAACCCACTAGCGTGTTGTGTTACGACAACCGAGTAGGACTGTATAAACTGAAGTTCTCAGAAAGCTGTTTTTGATTCTTTTTTAAAGTCTTTAGATACTTGTTTTCAGCTGAAGGACTCAAGGATTATTATCTTTTCTTTTCTTTTTTTTACTGTCAGTTATTTCCTCATTTTAATTGGATGGAGACCAAACAGAAAGGGACTCAGACTCACATGTTCAGACATCCACCCACGCTCTCCTCTCTCTGTATCACAGCTTCTCTTTCAACAACATTTTGTTTTGACAGATTCAGCTTTGCATTGCATATTTGATGGCTGAGCTTCTCTTTTATTTTTTTTTCATCTGCTCAATAGCTCATATTAAACATTGATGTCAAATCTCGCTTTCAGAGAACGTTGCATCACTTCATAGGTATTTACTTTCTAAGGAGACGGTCTCATTTTGTTTTCTGACTGCCTTTGAAAACATTTAATTAACATGGTAACTGCTGGGTTAATTTAAAAAAAAATATGGCTAAGAACAAAGACGTGCTAGTGCAAGACCAAGACCATGAAGATCGTCATCTTGTGTGCAGGGAGACGTGTCACTCACTTAGATTCTAAAAACGGGATGATCTAATAATTGAATTGAATTTATTCCTTCTTTTAGAAAGGGTTTTTCTTCTCACAGTGATGATGTGGAAAAGTAGCCTGTCAGGTGGTCCTGACCAGTCTTATTTTAAAACCCAGAGGCCACCCAGTCTGAGATCAAGACCAAAGACCGAGTAAATAGTTTTGAGACCGAGACCTTTAAAAAGTGATCTGGACACCTTTCAAGTGCTACTGACTGGACTACAAGGCACGGTAGACAATAACTTCCATTCATCATATGATAATAATGAACAAAATGCAAACACGGCTTCAGACATGCATACTGACATTGTTCTGTCAGTTTTACATATGCATGTTTCTCTGTAGTAAATGTTTTTTCTCTGCTCTCTTCATCTCTTCTCTCAGTGTGTTTGAAACATGCGTGTGTTTTAGACCGGTGGTCATGTGTGCAGCAGTTGGTGCTTCTTCTGTTTCATGCCTTTATAAAATATAAAAGTTAAACTTTCAGAGACCCTCTGTGTTAGCGCGCCAGTGTGTGACTCGCATTGGTCCTTGGTCCTATACAAACAAGCACACACACAAAGAGACTGCTTCCATCACTGAGCCACAGGCGTTTTTCTGCCCCGCTGCGCTGTCCACGCTAAGCCTTCTGTGTCTCTGATGTTGTGGACCACAGTGGGAAATCTGCAGTCCAAGCCCTACCACCCTCCAACCTCCCCACACCCTCATCTCATGTCTCATCAGCAGCCAATCTCTGTGAACTCCTCCAGAAGCCTATAGGTGAACATGAAGCAGTGCCCCAGTCTCAGTAAGAACAGCTCCGCACGGCGTCTTTGCCACTTTAGAGAGATGTGATTGAACTGGCAATGCTTTGTTCTTCCAAATGCTGCCAGTTAAGACTCGTCACTCTTAACTGCAGGAGTCCGAGGCGATGGCTGGCTCAATGATTGAGTGATCATGTTTTGCAGATTTGTTTCAAAACGTCCTCCAACCTATACGACCGGAGAGCTCGTCTGTCATGTAATACGACACATAATAGCATTTCCTAAATTAGCGCCCCTACCGGCGAACGGAGACATGTCAGTACACCGTCACACTGCTTGATGCGCTTACCTAGGTAAGTGGTAATTAACTAATGTTTTGGGGAAAAAAAGTTATCTAGCTTGGACTTGGGTTAGGGTTTGGGGTCAAACACATTCACCGGATCGAGGTTATTTATACGTCCGCTAGAGGTCGCTTGCCTCTAAAAAGTAAATATGGGTCGTAATTTGACACTTGGACAAACGACCAGTGGAGTCGTATAGTTTGGAGGACAGGCTCATTTGTTTAAAGATGGGATTAAGTCTAACAATTTGTTCAGACTCAAAATATGACTTTAATTGAAGTTTCTTCTTTGAGATGATCATCATGTGGGGCTCTGTTCCAATACCCACAAATTCAACACGAGCTTCCTCTTAATCCCACATATGGTTTGAATTACTTCCCTATACTGCCCTACAAAGCAAAAAGGCAGTAACTGCAATTTTGGTCAAAAATGAGTTATTATCATTTTCCTGACATTCATTGCATCCTTTATTATGTAACAAAATATATTGTCTTAAATGTGTATCGTTTTGGAGAAAAACTTTTTTTTTTTTAACAGTAACTGCAAAAAGCCCGAGTGAAACAAAGCAAAAACACAGTAAAAGCCATTACTGTTTTCTTGCTTTGTTTCATACAAGTTACTCGTGCTTTGTATTACTAGCCTACATTACAACCATGTTACTACACAGTGATGTCACAACTTTAATTGAGTCACACAATGCTGTGGTCTATTCCAAATGAACTGTCCCCATTTGGGCCTTCATGGAACTTGAAATGTGAAATACTTTTTAAGCAGCCATGTCAGCACCAAAACACTGACCAAAAATGGTCAAATGGCTTTGGGCATAGTATATCCATGTTCAGGAAAACAAAGGATTCCAATTATTCTAAATGCAGCGTATCTAACACAAGCTGTGATGAAATGTTTTTTGAAGAATATGTAGTTACTGCCTTTTCCCTTGGTATTGTGGCACATTTTTGGTAAGCAATACAAAGCAAGAACACAGTAACTGTAAAATGGGGTAAAATATCAAATAAAATATGATGATTGATATGTACAAAGAATAAGCTCATATAAAGTAACAAAAATGCCACATGTCCAATAATATACCTACAACTACTTAGGCTGGACGAGGTGATAACTTTAGAGTCATTTTTCTCAGTTCTGCACTCCGCGTAGTTACTGCCTTTTTGCTTTGTAGGGCAGTATAGATCTGTCAATATTTAAAAACTGTGTTTGTGATGAATAATGATTTAAAACACTTGATATGTACCACATTGAAATGCAAAAAAAAAAAAAAAAAAAAAGGAACGATGTTCAGATAACGACATGTGTTGGCCAATCAGATTTCAGTTGGGGCCCTAGCTACCCCCTACCCCCTTTCCAAACTACCTGAGAATTACCTGAGCCCATGCAGTTTATAAGTAGCCACACACCGAGGGGCCAATTAGACAACCTTATGGATACAAACACACGACTACTACACGTTATACAAATTGGATTGCAGTAGCTCAGTTTATGAGGACATTGGTTATTACTAGAGGGTTGTAGGTTCAAGTCCTGGTGTGGACCGAGTCTGAAAATTGGTCTAGTAGCTACAGAGGTGCCAACTCACTTCAACGTGTCAGGTGCCCTTGAGCAAAGCAACATTAATAACGTTTATTTCAATTTTGCCAAAAACCATAACTCCCCTTTCAAATAAGCTCACTTCGCCCACATATTGAAACATTGCTAGAGACACGAGGGAGTCACACTGGGAGCAACAGTAAAAAGCTGCTGCTCTTTTCTTTTCCGTGAACCAGTTTTCAAACTTTGTCAGAGTCCTGGACTGTTCTGTGTATGTCCTCGAGTCCAAAGACGTTTATATCATCTGTTTCATTTTGTCCTTTTTTCTTGCTTCTCTTGTTGGTCTGAGCATCGACCGTCTCATAGTCATGTCTTTGAACAGTTGACGCTAAATGTACTGGACGCCTTTCTTTACATATTACTGTATGTCAGAGCCAGCAGACAATGCCTCCAGAGTCTGATCTCCCTTCAGACTGCAGCCAGAAGAGAGACGACGTCACAGCAGACATCTCTACTTGTGCTGTTACCATTTTACAGCTTGTTAGAGGCTATACAGCCGCTCATGTAACTTACTGTATGCAATGATGAGATTAAAGGATTTTATGGATTAGGGTTAGAGCGGGAAAATACTTCTAACATGTATTCTCATCTCATTACCCCTTATTTAAAAGCTAATGAGAGCGGACGATTTCGCTCTAGAGAAAAGCCCGGCGGCACTTATTTCCTTTAATGGTAATCAGATAATCAACATAAGTGAGGTCACAGGAGTACAATTACAAACAACACAAGAGGAGTGCTTTTTTGTGTGTGAATTGTGTGACTTCATCATTTCCGGCTCGTACTGCAGGCCATCTTTTCTCTGAGATGATGAAAAACAAGTTCAAGCACGTAGCATTATAATGAAGGCCTAATTGCTACATGATGCGTTTTGATCTGGACTGTCAGTCTCTTCATTTATCCAGCTATTGTTGTCTCATGTACACTATCTCCATTATCACTAATCAGATTTTAGACAATGCTCACAAAATGAGGTTCCTCATTACCCCTCTCAGAATTACACTGATTAGTGTTTCCATTTATGTGCAGATAATCTTGAATATTTCAAACTGAAAGTTAGTTGTGTAGCGTGGGAGCTGGACACACCACTAAAACTATGGTGACGACCGCTCGGACCGACAGCTGACGATCTCCTTGGTGTGTGGGGATGACATTCAACAAAGGGCCGACGTCAGATTCATATAAAAGGCTGCTGTGATGACGACTACAGCCTCAAAACAGGGTGGCACAAAATATTGTCTCGGCTATCCGACACCCTGAAATGTTTCTTTTAATGGGATTTCACAACGAGACATGAGTGTTTGAAGCTTTATATAGTGTTGTTTTTAGTTGTTGTCTGGTGAAAAAGAAGTTATTTTATTCAGCTCTGCAGAGAATCCTTGAAGCCATGTTGTCAGGCCCCCTCTGGCCTTGTTTATCTACCACTGTCATAGTTTTCATACAAATTGGGGTTGGGGTGGGGGTGTGTGAGCGTGGGTCGGCTGAAATGTACAAGTGCTTTGTTGTTGTGGGAAGCAGCAATCAAATCAAACGCACAAAATGAGTCCAGAAATTTAGGAATGCATTTAGAGAGAGAGAGAGAGAGAGAGAGGCAGAGCGCGGAGATGAGAGGACACAACAGGAAACTGTTACTTATGAAGAAGCCATGACTTGTTCATATCTGGAATGAAAGCTCATGCCAAACTCATTAAGTGATAAGTGTTGAATAAATTCATTCAGTATCCCGACCAACAGCACAAACTGTTTACTTGTTTCCTAGTAACAAGAAATAACACCCAATGGCTTTGCTTTAACACAACAATATGAAAAACATTTGGAGGCTTGAAATATCCACAGTGGAGTTTAGGAAGCTCAAAGTACTTGGTTAGTGAAGACCACCTAAATCTTTCCCCTACATGCATGGACGGACTGTAACCTAATTATTTTACCTCTTGCAAAGTCATTGTCTGGAGTGGCAGGACAACAGCATCATGCATTAACATGTACAGTCAATGGTCTTGACTGATGATGGAAGTTCAATCGTTGTAGGTTAAAGTTATGCTGCCTTGACATTATTGAGGTCGATTGCAGAAGCTAAAAAGACAACACCAAATGGATGCTACAGAAACATATAAAATCTTCACACCCACTGGGCGGCTGACAAGATTACTCTAGATTGTTCATTTAGACGGCTGTGGCTCAGTTATTGGAGTCGGTCATCTATTAACCAGAAGGTTGAGGGTTCAATCTCTAGCTCCAGCCACAAGTACAACGTGTCCTTGGGCAAGACACTCCGTGTTCCCGCTGTTTAGTGTGGAGTGTAAATGTGTGAATTCTTTTCATTCGGATGGACTCTTTACAGAGCAGCATCTACCATCAGTGTGTGAATGAGAGGAAGAGCTTTGAGTGGTCATACAAGCTCAAGTTCATTTACCATTTAATTGGAGGATTGCAACAAGTATTCACTTCATGACTTCGATGTAATCACGATCACAATGTTATCTGATGTGCTGTCTGAAATCTGCCCGTGTCACTGCGTCTGCTGAAAATGTTCTCTCCACATATAAAGGGCGGTACACTTTTTACTTTGCAAATTTGGTGTGATTTATCACTGGTCCAGTAAATTTATAATGAGAATTGTAAAATGTCCTCATTCTGCCATTAGTGGTAAACCCATGTCTTATTTAATGTCAGTGTTTTTACAGCTGTTCTGTTTTTGTCTCAAATGTCCCACAGCAGCTTTAGAAACACTTGTTGACATGATTTGTTCTTCTTAAGTGTTGTATTTAGTTTATTTCAGGGTTTAGATTTATTTCCTGTTTTATTTTGACATCATTTTTCTTGTACTTCCTGTCTTCCATGTCTCCTGTCATGCTTTAATCCCTGTGTTTTTCTGATGGGTAAAGCTTTCAGTGTTATTCCTGTTGAATTTTCTTCTGTCCTTGTGTTCCACTTTCCCTGAGTGTGTGCAGTTCAATAGTCTCTTCTTTAGTGTTTCTTGTCTTACTTCCTCCCTTTGTCTGGTTTCCTCGCACTTCGTTCACCGCCACCAATTTCTCCAGTGTCTTGTTTGTCACACCTGTCCAGTCATACCTGGTCTATTCGGTGCCTGTGTGCTTTCTCTGCATTGTCATTTTGTCACATGTCAAACACCCCTAGAGTTGAGCACATTTGAACTCTGCCAGCACAGCTCGCGGTCCCACTGCATCAGGACCAACCATGACTGAGCACGATTACGTCTTGGACATAAGATCATCATACACCACATGCATGATTTATGTTATTATGAAGCATTCTCAGTTTACATACATGTGGACTCAAGAAAAAAAATAGTAAAATGGACGTACAGTCAAGACGTCGAAGAACAACACGGAGAACATAACAGCTACTTTGTGACTTATTTTAAGTCATGTTAGTGAGATACAGCTATAAATCTCTGCATTTCTCCAGAATGAAGGCTGTCAGCGTTGTGTAGCTGCGAGCTTGTGCTTGTGCTCCTGTATGAAGTTTACTTCTCCAAAGTGTAACAAAGTCAACGTCAAAGTGTATGGAGCGGTCACACTGGTCAAACGAACTGGACGTTAGTGTTGAAGCGTGCTTGGGCACTGTACATACGTCTCCTCTGCCCGCGCCTTTATCGTAAGTTGCAGAAACATTCAGTCTACAGGATGAAACGGCAGATTTTTCCTTGTGAATTTTTCCTATACTCATTCCACCTCAGTGTGCTCTTCTCTTCCTGGGTGGATATGAGAAAATGGGTATTTTGGAAACAAAATGATTACCTTCACATTTTGGCTTCTGTAAAGGACATCAAGGGGAAATTAAGGTGTTCATCCCAAAATGAGTCAAACATGACCTGCAGAGAAAGTCTTTTATTTGCCACAGTAGGAGGAATGCATCTGCAGTGCAGCGCCAAGACACGAATAAAAGTGATTCATGTTAATGCTGCCTTGCATACACCCCAACTCACGCCATTTCTAAAAGGTGTTTTTTTCTCTTCTTCTGTCCAGCTATGAGTTTTAAAAGCTGTGCTGGCATGTATAATTGGCACTTACAGATTGCCAGTTCAATGCTGGTATTGATGTCCCTGTTATATCTCACCTGCAACGATAAATGGACTGGAGCTTGCATAGAGCTTTTTTATTCTTCTGACTATAAAGTGCTTTTACACCGTAGGTCACACATACAACCATATGGTAGAGTCTGCTCTGTAAAGTGACCATCAGAAGTAACTAACGCCATTCACACACAGTAGCGCCACTGCTAGAGCTAATTGGGGGTAAGTGTCTTGCTCATGGATACATCGGATAAGATGCTGCAAGAGCTGGCGATTGAACCCCCAACCTTCCAGTTAGGAGATCCAAATCTACCACTGATCAACAGCAGCCCTGCAAGAGGATTAAACAGTTGGAGAAAGCCGTTCTTCCCATGATCTGCTATTGGAGGTAGTACCAGAGACACAATGTGGGAAGATGGTGGAAATGTGTATTGCGGAGACTACAGGACAGAACAGTGCTGCAAGTCAGGCGGCTATTTGTGTGTGTTTAGTTTACCAAATGGTCAAATGTCATCAACCTCGCTAGGCAACACCAGGAATACGAGTCAAAGAAATGTGGCCTTCGATGTCAGTTAAATTGTATGCGCAAACTGCAATGCAGCCCCCGACTTGCTGTAGCGTGATGTAAACGAGTGAAGTGATCGGACTGCATCTTGTAAGCACAGCACTGCTTGGCATGATTTAAATCTAGAAAACAGTGATGGAGTTGATGCATCCGGTTAAAAATATCCTCCGGAGCATGCAGTGATCACATCACGTTTCATCGAAGTAAAGATAGAGCGAGACAGAAAGGACAAAACCAAAAGGATGTCATACAAGAGGGACGGGTCAGCTAAAAATGTCTAACCTCTAAGTCACTGAGTGTGTTACCATGTGGGGGAAAAAACACTGATCAGAAAGCAGCCAACGAGGAAGGCAGGCAGAGGAAGTGATGGCAGAGTGTGCATTTTTTTGAACATCTTTTTAAACAAGTTCTGAAATGGTTAAAGAACAAAGAATAAGGCAAAGATAATTAGAGCTCTCAGGCTAGTCTACATTTCTGACAGTACAAACAGGCTGTGACAACTTTCAAGGCTGAGAGAAACACTTTCTAAAGCTCACAGAGGGAGGGAGTGGGGGGGAGGAAATGAAAAGTAAAGAATCATACATAGATATTCCAAGTTCAGGAAATGGAAATCCGAATTGCAGCCTCAGCAGAGGTAGTTTATATCCATCACTTTTGGTATTAAATTTGCAGTAATGATAATGGTGACAGGGTCGGCCATGAACTCTGGACCTGGCACAGGACTGTACTGCATTATTTATAGCGTGCACAGCGAACAGAATCTGGACACACACTGAAACCTCCTGCTTTGGCACACGCTCCTCTCCAGCAGGGAACTGTTTGGGCCAAAAGAGAGATTTTAGGTTTTCTAACGCCATAATTATTCCAGCATACAGCCAACAATAAGTACACTAAAATGGTTATACATTTCTGCATGTTTCTGCAAGCAAGCGCCAGAAATTATACCCTGTATTACTCTATGTTGAACACTTGTTTCTGATTGGCTGATTTCACATAGCAACGATAGATAACAGCTTATTACTAAGAAAAGCAGGTGATTGCTAGGGAAGTGGTTCTAATCACAGACAATCACAATTAACTATTGAATTTCAGTGTTAAATTGCAACTGGAAAAAAAAGTAATAATTTGACAGCATTAACAAAAAAAAACATCATCAGAGGAACACTTCAACATGTTATGTTGAAGTGCTGGCTTCTCTGACAACAATGCAGCAGCCAGTATGTCCTTCTTCTAACTTTACATTCTGGATGTTTTAATGCACCACCCACACAGCCGTTTTGGACGACCCACGGTTTGCCAGGCTAACTGCAAACCAACAGATGATGGAAGCGATCAAGAGAACTGGTTCAGATAGACCTATAGTACTCGACCTACTTTACATGTTTCTAATAAGATCCACAAGCTCCACTGATGCAGAGCTGGCTAAACACTGAAGCTTCAACGTCCACATCGACTCTAGAAAGGAGGGGGCGGGGGAGACAGCTCTCTCTAATGTTTACAATTTGGACTGCATTTTCCGTTTTAAGCACCAGGTGTCAGAGTTACATACTGCACCTTTAACATGATTTCACTATAAAATAGGTCACAATGAGCATGACTTATAATACTGGAGGTGAGAGGTTAGAAAGGCAAAACACTGAAGCTTCAGTGTCTGATCAGAATCCATTTTTATTGCCAAGTGCACTTACATTTATGAGGAATTTATCTTGTTGTATTGGTGCGAAAGAAAAAAACAAGCCAATAATATGAGCATGCAGTTCCTCTTTTAAACACTAGGTGTCAGAGATACGTATTTCTCCTGTAATATTATTGTATCAGTGTTTCCCACACATTCCTGGGCGGGGCGCCCAAATACACTCCCTAACTGTTTTTATTTAAAAAAACAGTATTTATTCATATAATTTCTACCTGCATGAGAGAGTAAGAGCAAAACAAAAATTCTGTTAAAGTAGAGAGAGAGAGAAGGTCTGCTGTCTGTGCAGTACATCCCTCTTGTAAATGCACCGCTTGAGGTGCCTTGTTGCCACTAACAGTGAAGCTTCTGTGTTGGACTCTGTTCATTCTTTATTAACAACAGCTCGTCTGATATGTTACTGGTTAAAATGAGCTCATTGCTTTTACTTAATTGAATCTCACAAACTATTGGTTTGCCGTCTTAAGCAATGAAGACAAAGACAAAAGAACAAAGAAGAAGAAAAGGAGTCATTGTCGTTGTTGTCTCTCAGAGTTCTAATCCCGCTTTACACAAATCATAATGCTGCAGCTTGAATTGGATTTCTTCCCATCAGGCGGATTTTAATAAAGCGGAGCTGTGTTTTGACAATAATGCGTGTTCTGAGTGATAAAAAGTGATCCAGAACATCTTTTCATTACATGCTCTCAGACACAGACAGGAGGCGCTTGATTGAATTCTAGTACCAGTGCTGCATTATGAGAAAAAAAATATATATTTATATAAAAAGAGCTGAAAAGAAAAGTAACATCACATTGACCTCCACTGTTTGTTTCTGTGCATTTATATGATTTCATTATAACTGATTTATTCCATTTCATTTGCGGTTTTATATTTGATTTAATCCTCTGAGTGATGTTTTGCTTTCAAACTTTAAGTCATTACTTTCTTTCCAACCAAAGAATAAATAGGAATTTCTTTATAACTGTATTTTAAGCACAGAAGGGTGACATTTACATTTTCAAGATATTACACAGCTAAATGTTTCTCAAGCTGTTTCATTACCTCGCCAAACCGCCACTGTGTTTGCAGGAGAGACAAACAGCAAGCAGCCATGAAGGCTTCTAAAGATTTGAACTAACGCCACTTCAATATGAAATACAGGTGGAAATACTTCACCACGGCTTTTGTCCACAGACTCTTTGCGCTGGAAGTGCTCGCGACCTTCTTTTCAGAGTGCTTCTCCCCGGCACTTATTGTTGCTGGTTCGTAATGTTAACTCCTTCGTCTTTAGTAAAGTTTGTAGTGTGTTAGGAAAGTAAATATCACAAAGAACACACAAATATGACGTAAAGGAGCCATGTAGAGGTGCTGCTTGTGATCAGGCAATTTGGGGTCTCAGGTCAGTAGGGGGCCCGTCCAAGGGCAGACAAACCTTAAACCACAACAGTGGTTCAAAACCTCTCTCAGGTGGCCCCATCTGACAACACTGTTGCCCTGCTGAGCACGGTATCATTGAAGAAGAAAAACTGAAAAGACCGTGCAGAGCCTGATCCAGTGTCGCACAGACAGCAGGCTCGGAAGCAGCAGCTCTCTTCCCTTAGCCAGGTGGATGTATGGAGAAGGATGCACACAAGCTCCAGAAAGTACACATGGTCCCACGTTAATAAGAACAGAATCTCCTTAGCTCGTCTTGATTGCATTTATTGTTTTAAGCGTCATTTGAGTATATTTAAAACAGATCAGATTTAACCAGATAGATCATTCTTTGCTTTTAAGTTGTGTTTGTGTTTGAATCATTTTATCTAAAAGTGCCTACTGGCATTTCAATTTAGTTTTAACTATTGATCAAAGTTTTAGACAAGCCCCAGGCATTGATGATCTCACTGTTGAGTTTTAATAAGCCTACTGGGATATTTTGGCTCAGGATTTCTTGGATGTGTGAAATAAAAGTTTGTCCATTGGTTCACTCCCACTGTCGAGCCTTCATCACACTCTTGCCAAAAAAAGAGCATAGGGGCGTTCGACAGGGCTGTGCTCTGTCTGGGATGCTCTTTGCACTCTCTCTGGAACATCTCCTTCAGAAAGTGTCTTCTACTCTTCGTAGGCTGTTTTTACCTGGTTTTAATAGCAATGCAGTTGTATCTGCTGATGCTGATGATGATGTTGTTTTATTAAGACAGCAACAAGATGTAGACACAGGAGCAAATGTAAGTGAGGAGTTTTCTGTTTTATCCACTGCCAATGTGAACTGGACCGTTGGTGAGTGGTGCAAAAGCCTCCCTGTTCTCCCTCAAAGCGTGGTCTGAAGAAGAGAGACAGGGCTTCTTAGCAGGAGACCAGAAGAGATATGGCTTCAAATATGTAGGCCATTTATTTAGGATAGCAAAACATGGTAAAAAAAAAATAAAACAAACTGAAAAAGTAGAGAGCAATTTGGCAAAGTGGAGATGACTACATTCCTAAATGTAGTCAGCTCTCTGC
This sequence comes from Symphodus melops, assembly GCF_947650265.1. Lineage (NCBI taxonomy): Eukaryota > Metazoa > Chordata > Actinopteri > Labriformes > Labridae > Symphodus > Symphodus melops. Next base: position 5,835,930 of record NC_136697.1, read on the forward strand.
ACTAGTTTTTAACAGAGCCTTTGATTTGTGGCGCAAGACTAGATGTGTACCAGCTCTGTTCCAGGACTGATGGGGACGCTATGCAGCACAAAGACCGTGCACTCTCTGACATCCAGGTTGTGACTTCTTTATTGGGGGTCCGTTCTGCCAGGCTGATGCAGAGAAGCCTGGAGCTGTGGAGACGGAAACTCCCTTCAAAGATAAAAAATCTCCCCCTCCTGTATGGTGAGGAAAGGCTTCAACCTGACCCCAGGCTTGGATCATTTAAGATTTAGGCAAGGCAGAGCAAGCAGTGGTTTGTATTTGTTACATTGCTGTAAATTTAGTTCCTTGGAGCCCAAGGACTGAAATCAAGGAATATTAGCCGACATTTTTCAAAGTGTAACATTATCTGAGAAACCATTCTGAGGCCATGAGCCAAAAGGTTTGAGAGGTACTCCAGAGGTGTAGGGTGGTAAGAGCTTAACACCAGCTTGTTGATCTTTTGAGTCCAGTCACACAAAGTCTGTTTTTATCCGACACACACACAAACTAATTCAGGGGTGCAGACCCCTCTCACCTGTAAATCTTGTATCTGGTAGAAAATCCCTGCTGGAACCTCTCTCTGAACTCCATGTACTCAGGACATCTGTGGAAAGGTCCTTTCTCCGACAGCAGCCAGTCCAGCTGCCCCCCACTCTGCCTCGTGTTGAAGCCCCACGCCGAAGAGCTGGACGGAGACGAGGAGGATGAAGACGACGTTAATGAGGGGGACGACAGGGAACCATGGAAAGCCTTCCCGCCATGTCCCCCACCGCCAACTTGTTCTGCTTGGGTGGGCCATAGCAACACCCACGGCAACCATAGGAGCATGAAGGAGGATGCCGACCATCTAGCAATGCAGGAGGAGCCATGGGAGCACCTGTCTTTTCTCATTGGCCAATGAGTCGCCATGGTCCTGGTGGTGATGTACTAGGGCACCTAGGACCGGCATTTCTTCTGACAGTCACCTCCCACTGGCCCTAAAATGAAGACAAACACACATTTAATTTTAGAATCATAATAAAAATGGTTTAAAACACATCCATTGGATGAAAACATGAAAAATTGACATTTCATTGCACATGTTATAATTACAGTCCAGAAACCCTTGAACACAGCATAATGACCCCCAAAGTGGTGTTAAACAGGAAAGCGTCAATCATCACAGTGTGTGGCTGTTTTCATCTTGTCTGCACTAGATGAAAGGATTTCACTGCATGCCAAAGACCCACCTAATTATCATAATAAAACTGCAAAAATGTATTCAATGTACACATCAGTAAGGCACTGCCTTCAGTCCTCCAAAGACATTTTATTCTCACACATTTCACTGATAACGGCACTGCTTGCTGACAGGCGCCATTTTTGCCACTTTTCATATCAAGCACCTTATACTTGAATAAATCTGCACTTCTTGTACGGACACATCCCCAATCTGATGCATCTGTCTCCCCTTGCTAAATGCAAATCAAGGTGAGCACAGCTTTAGTCCAGCTGGTGGTAATACACCCACCATGCCGCCCACACACCCACACAGGTCAATACTGTCCCACCCGCAAAGCTTCGACAGATGCTACACCTTCTGGGTGATCAGGTTAGAACTGCTCGAGCCTCCTGATTAAAAAAAAAAAAAAGGGTTCTAATATTGTTTGGATTTCTGTTCTATTTTACAGCTGCACTTAGAGTCATACAAACTTGATTCCCCACAATGCATCTGAAAAAAACTTAAAGATAATGAGCATGATCGATTTGCTGTTACTGTGGTATACATGGCAAGAGAAATGGGAGCATGGTGTTAAGTCAACTGGTAAAAACACATTGCTCTTCCATGATTGGGCCATTGCTATGACGATCTGTCAGTCAACCACTAAGGACACAAAGACATTAGCTGCTAACAGACTGTGACAGCACCATAACAAGCTCCCCCCTGTTATTACACTCATGTACTTGTACATTGAACCTGTACTAGCTTAATATTGGCGTCCCAGTGTGTGTATTCATATTGCATTACAGCGTTGCAGAACACAATAACTATTAAGATTCCCTAAACATCCTTTGGGCTTGTTGTTACCCAAAGACACCACTAGAGCGTGTCAGCGTGCCAGTGCTCATCTCAGTCACTGTTCTGAAAAGCGTATGTGAGCACACAGTGAGAGCTTCACATACACACACTCTCAGACATGCACACACACACAGCTGTTCTGCAGGGCCAGCTTAGACTGACCGCTCGTCACTACCGCCAATGGATGGCAGATCTGGGTTGGAATAAATCCGCCTCACCATTCCTCAACTGTCATTGCACGCGAGGTCACACACAAGGTGTAACGGGGAGGAAATATATTCTGTGAAAGTCAACTCATTACTTTGTGCAAGGTAGACTATGAGCAGTCATCCAAACATGTTAGCATGCATTCATGTAAAAGTGCTAGTTTATAATGCAAATCAAGGCCCAACAAATGTCTGAATGAAGCTGAGAGTGATATTTAAACTGATCACAATCGTCTGTAAACTTGAGGTGCAAATGGTGTCATACCAGTGTGCCAGGAACATGAATCCATAATTTGTTATCCTCGAGACAGCACTCTTAAGATGCTAAATCCAGCAGAAAGTGATTTGACATTAAAGAGCAGAAAAAAAGACAAAGGTAAGAGGTTATGAATTATTTATAAAGAAAAATAAATTCAAAATGAATTTGGTGATTAGAGTAAGTGCTTCCCTGACACCAAACAGAAGAGCCGTTGTACATGAGCGAAATAAAAATAATACAAACAAAGAGATGTCGCAGGAAGTAACATCTCTGAAAGAGTCTTACAGCTCCTGTGAAGAGACTGGAATTAATACTGAGGCACTTTCACAACCTTCAAAAGCAAAGAATACCATCACTATAAAAAAGTACAAGAATTTCTTTAGGGTCATAATTAATGTCTGAAACCTTAGCCTGTAAGGTGATTAATGCTGCGGAAACAACCTTTTCCACAGTAGAGTGATACATTCAACTGAAAGATTTTTTTCAGGACAAAATCTGCAAAGATGAGGCGTACTGCTTTGTCCACATGTGGCACACGATAAGGTTGTTCTTATGGTGTGTGGGGCACAAAATACACCACACTCACGAACAGATTCCACCCATAAACATTCAAGAATCCCGACCATAAAAACTGGATATCTCCATCTGTTCAAGGAAAATGTCAAAAGGAAAAACTAAAAAAAGGAAAACTATGGATACAACTGTGAATGGAGTATATATAGAGTGAGCTGAAGAGTAACAATTAATTTTCGGCAGTTGAGCTTCCTTCTTAAGTCAGTGAGCTTTACAATGAGGGGGCTCAGTCTGAAGGGACATGAATTGAGAACCGGAGGGTCGACACCAGGACTTGAACTAGTTGCCATCCATTTCCCAACCCAAGTTCCAGTGCAGAAACAAATCTGAAATGTTGATTCGGGAGTTGGAGTGGAAATTTACTTCCTAAGCACTCCCAAGCTTCCCCCTGAGCAAGGCACTGAACCCCCCTGAGCAAGGCACTGAACCCCCCCACCAGCTCAGGAGCGCTAACTGTGGGCAGCCCCCCTCACACTGATATCTCTCCATTAGTGAATGTCTATAGGATCCTTTGACTTCTAAGTTGTTGTATATTGGGTTTTACATCAATGGCAAAATGTGTCCAAGAAATGAAATGCAGATGTATAGCCGCCCACTCAGTCTGCAGTCTTTTCTCTCAGTCCAGCGCATGCTTGGCTTATGTAGAACATGTTTTATATAATATTGTGCCACCTTGATGTTCTTCTGAGCAAACACAAATCTTACATCTCCAAAGGTTGAGAGTGTGTTGAAATCAATCAGTGCTATAATAAAGGTCCACTTATTAATAATGTGGAGACCAAGATATTAAGAATGAGGCAGGACAGCAGGACGGACAGCAAGAACTGCCTTTGTAGTGATAACAAAGGGATTTCACTTCTTTCAGATTATTAAGAGGTACTCGGAGGAGCCGTTGTTACAGTATATATCGAGTGCTGAATGTGCGAAGCCGCGGCGGCACCGTGACACGTCTGACTGATATCCGCGTCTTCACACTCGGTGCGTTTGGACAAGACTGTCATCACCCACCTCCACATCAGGGTGCTACGTGAGAACACAGCAAACACATCAGCACACTGCAGCTCGAGTGTGAATTCAAACCGTCTGACGCAGAACTCGCGGGCGGAGCAGACAAGCACACTCTTTATTAACACTTTATTTTAAGGACTATTTATGGTGCCCTTTAGGAAAGTCGAGGCGGGCTCTTCATTTCACTATTAATGACTTGCCGGGCAGCTGGGTGGAGCCTTTAGGGACGAATCAGCATTACAGAGCGGATATGCAGAGTAGCGGAGAAGACGCTGTAAGTGGATGGGGATCTTAAGTATTCCCAGTTTGTCTTACAAACAAATCAGAGAATTAATTTCAGGTGGATAAATGCAGGCTCAGACATGAAAACACAATACTCAGGGCGCTGCATTTTTAATTTTCTCTCGCTGCGCCGAGAGATTACGGCAGTTTAAAAAGGCAATTAGCAAAGTCATGTGTCAAACGAATGTATTTATGCATCCAGGAGCAGGATCACTGTTTGATGAATAGAATATTATGCTAATGCTGCTTCTTGTACAGTCTGGCCCAAAGGTAGAGCTGGTGCAAATTAGAAATGTGCCGCATGGTAGGTGTCTAGTTTCTATTTTTGTAATGTCCCGGGAGAAGCAGAAATCATGTACTGTGGAATAAGACAGCTTCAAATTAAGTACCCACCCTCCTATTTTTAAATGAGCTGATTGACATAAAAGTACAACTTTTAGGGCCAAAGGGACGGAAATGGCACTCTTTCCTGTGTACATCAGCACTTTTTTCAATCAAGTGACACTGATCATGCAGCTTATTGATTCAACCAACTGGACCAGTTTTTCAAAAGCCATATAAATACTATCTTCAAAACATTCTCACATTAAAGTTGAATTTTAAACACATAATGAGAACAGATCATCTCTGTCCCTCCAACACTCTCAATCTGAAGACGTTTGACAAATACTGACTTTTACTATGACGGCGTAGTAAGCCTACAGATGGATGTCTGCATGTGTTTCACTTTGCTGTCTGTTTTTCTTCTGATTATTTTCTGGGATATTGCGAATAAAACAAAGGTAAAAGAAGGTCTATTAAAACCAGCCTACATTACAGACCAATCTTAAATATCTCTGTATCAAGCGAGTCCTTGGGAACATCAATTACAAATCCTAATAAATAGAAACCCTAAAGTGAAAATGTAAATATATCCAAATGCAGGTCAAAGTGTGGGCACAGAACAGTATAAGTCAATAATACAGTATAATATATTATTATGATATACATACTTTAAGCTGTCGGGCACTCCTACTAAAATAAAGGTTTTCTTTATATTCACCATTTTCTACATTTCAGAGTGACGTTAGGTATTCAAATATTAAAAAATAAAAGATTTCATTTCAGTTTGGAGTTAAATGCGACCACACGTAGGCTCATCTTCACTATTCTTATAAGAAACAGATGTCGAACATGAACATCTCTTCCAGATAATAACATGCAGTTCATTCAGGTGTGTATAAAACATGTGACTGGTTGTTTATATTTTGACCTTTTCTTATTTTGGAGGCCGGGACAGTGAGAGTAGCAGACAACAGAGTGGAGATGGTCAGGAGGACACGCGGGATAGAGGCCTGGAGCGAGAGAGAAAACCGGGCCTAACAGCGAGGACAACAACACTGTGCTGATAAACATTTGAAATCAGTGTTTCATCACCTAGAAATAAATACATGATTGTGTAGTTATTTAACTGGTGCTGAAGAGGAGAAGCTATGTCTAAGGATTAAGCTTTCATCTTTGTCAGGGAGAATATTTGATTTGTATATTTATTCCAAACATGTAAGAAAAACAGACGTAAAAATAGAATAATTGCAAACAATATAAAGTATAATTCAGAAAAAATAAAATACATTACGTTACATGTCCGTAAAGGATTAAGAAGAAAATAAAAACTTATTGAATCCAACCCCCTCTCCATCTGTTCAGCTAGCCTGTATTAGATTTAAGTTGTGACTTTCTGTAATATAATATGAAAATATATTTTTGTTGTTTGTATATGTAATTTTTAAACGTCACGTTTTATATAAATAAATGTATAAATGAACGACAGATTTTGAATAATAAAATAACAACAGCAACAAAAAGGAAAATAAATAGTTGTTGTGGTCGTTCAGATTGGAGAAATTAATATGAGATGCTGCAACTTAGCTCAGTGTTCTGCCAATTGTGGGAGAAGTTTTTTATCAAATACTGCACGTCGATAATTGGATGTTTTTTTGTCTGATCTGCACGTTGGACTTGAGTGAATTCATCTTCCAAAGAGAGACGGTGTTTGAGATGTAAGAAGTGAAAAGAGACTCCATGTCCTGTACCTGCGACACTGATCAAAACAATACATGAAGAGTCTGCAGAAAGGACAGGCTTCCTGCAGAGTAAGGAAACATGGATGTGAGTGTGTAACAGTGGAAAGGATGGAGCGGCAGGACATCAGAGGAATGTGGAGAAAGAGTGACAGGGTTTAGGTAGACCGAGTGATTGACAGGGTGGAAACAAAGAGACAATAGAAATGCAAAGGGTAAAATAGAGGATTGTTGGGAGGAAAGACTTTGTGTGAGAGTGTGTGCCATATACACTCAGCTCGTTCTTTTTCTTCTCTGCTGTATCTCGTCCATCCTTTCTTTATAATTATGTCTCCAATCTGTTTGTCTCATTACTCGTATCTTACATATTACTTCCAATTGTATTGACGAAAAACATCTGAAGAGAACGTTATTTGTTTAAGGGCTGTTCTCCTCCTTTTTTTTTAATAAATTTGAAATATATAAGAGACACTCATAGTGTTGAGAAGGATATTGGTTCAGAATGATTGTATCCTCGTCAAGCAGCTAAGATTTGACTTTCAAATGAAGTTCTGTCACTTCTTCAAAAGCTACCGCTCGCTGAAGTAAGGGAACTCAATATCTGCCATACTCCCCCTGACCCCCCCCCCCTCCTCTCCCGCTCCTCTACTCTGAGACTCGCCCGCTAATTATGAAATGCATAAAACATGCAGCGAATGCCGGAAAGACAATAGAGGGAAATGTGAATTTTTTTGCCTGACATTTAATGTTCCCCTTGCATTATTCACAAATCCAATGCCTATTTACTCTCCTCTCTCGGGGGATCAGGAGGAAAAGTGAAAAAAGAAAAAAAAGGGCATGAAAATCAAGGCTCTGTATTGGAAAGAGGGGGAGGGGTGAGGGGTGAGGGCATGCAGGTGGAATGGAAAAATCGACCACGTGTCGCGCTTAAATAACATCTCGGAGACGACAGCGGAGTCAAGGGTGAGCCGCGGCGTATGTTTATTGGATTTTTTTCCCCCATCGGCAGCAAGGAGTGACTTGTCGTACCATGTTTGCACATAGAGGCGAAGGCAAAGGGGGAAAAAGTCGGGAACTGTGAGAGATGAGGAAGAGCTGCGAGAAGTGCTTGAGAGATGAGGGTGGGAGAAAACAAAGATTTTGTGTAGATGGAAAAAAAAAAAGGGGGGTGGGCGTTTTGATCGAATGCAGTGAAGTCTGAATGATCCATACATCACGTCTCCATACTGTCGCTCTGATCTCAGGTGCTCCAAATGATTTCACCAGCAGACTCTTTCTGCAACACTTGTTTGAAAACGTGTCAGATTCACATACCCCAAAGATCACAGCAGCTTGTATCACCTGATGTTTAGGTACCTGCACACGTGCAGAAATGGAGAGGCGCTAACACGTCATCATTTTCTGTGCAAGAAAATCTGCGACAAATGCAAGAACAAAGGATCCTGTTTGATACTACAAACCTTCACCTCACAGCATCTGAAGCACTTTTCATACGCGTGTCCTTTGGAAAGACACTTAACCCGAAGTTCCCCCCTCAGCTGCGTCGGCGGCGTATGAATGTGTATGAATACATAAGTTAATAGTTATTGACACTGCCAGCAGCCTCTACCATCAGTGTGTGAATGTGTAGTTACACAAGCTCAAGTCCATTTAGCATGAGAGAACCCAACGGGACATTTTTAGCCGTCTTCACTGCTCATGGGCAGCAAACACGACTGTTTCACAACCGACGGCATCACTGTGTGAGTAACAAAGCTGCTTCTTTCATTCTTTCTCTCATGCTCATGAGGTGACACTGCGAGCACGTCCAGTGACACACAGCCTTGATAATCTGTCATAATAGTGTCGGGCTCGCTCGCTTGGCAGTGTCCTTTTATTATGTCATGCACTGCCTCCAACCGCACCCCGCCACTCCCATCTGGCATGGATGGTTATGCATGAATGGAAATAACTGAGTGTTCATGGTTGTCTGTTATTCGACATATTTGACAATAGGGTATCTGAGTGTGTGTGTGTTTGATTGTTTTGCAGATATCAGCAGCATTTTAAACAAACATTTCCCCGTCTTTTCTCTTTCCTGCCGCAGCGGTCTCTCCAATAAAACCCGGGTCCTTAAACACCCCGTCCAGCCGCAGAGTGACCGAGCTAAAGGCTAACGTGTGAGCGGTTTCACCTCCTGACCCGTTGAAGCAATCCGTGCTCTACTTCGAAGGACACAGAATTATGTGTGGAAGCCGTTCTCTGAGCTTCCCTCCTCTCTCCCTACCTTCATTTCTCTCTGCAGCAGAGAGCGTGAACCCAGAGCAGAATTCATCAGCTCACTGTCTGCGCAGCATAGTTAGCACAGCTGGGAATCCTTATTAAATCTGACACACACATGCGTTCCGTGTCCGTTTGTACGCGCGAATGTGTGTGTGTGTGTGTGTGTGTGCAGATTGTGTGAGTGTGCGTATGCTGAGGAGCACCTGGCCGGGCCTTTGGCAAACATTAGAGCTAGGGGAGGTCCATCAGCATTAGAGGCCAGCTGTATTCCTCACCCCAGCAGCTCACTACTCACCTCTCAGCGTTTACGCGAGTCAGCAGCAATGGTCAGCCAGCTGCACACCTGCTCTGCACCCCCTGTAATTTAGACCGCTCGCACACCCAGGCTCGGCTGGATGTAGTTAGGGAGACGGGGGATGGAAGTGACAGAGACAGAGAGAGCAGGAACCAGACAAAAGCTCGAGCAGGAGGATTGATGCTGACAGGACAGGATGACAGTCTAAGAGAGACAAACAGGCAGGTGAAGAGAGAGAGAGAGGCGGATGTACCCAGAGAAAAGGGATAATGGCAGCGACAGAGACGAGATCCGATCTACATTTAGATGTGAGCCTTAAATGTGGGCGAAGAGCAAATGCTGGCTGAAGGGAACGAAGAGGACGCCATGTTTGGATTCTTAGTTAAAGGATTAGTTTTACATCCCTTTTCCTCCAAGAGATTTCAGAGTTTATTAGAAAGCTTTTAAAAGCGCCATTGTAATATTAGCCAAATATTTCTGTAATAAAATAGAAACAGAAAAGCGCTATTTTTGATTAATTTTCCTATTTCTGCACACTTAAAGAGAGCCAGCTGTCTGTTGGGGGATTTCAGTGAAGCTGTCTCAACCCTTCATGAATTTCCTTTCAAAATAGACAATTCAATATGCCTTAATAAACAAACAATGCCTCTCCTTTGAGAATCAGCAGATGAAGTTGGATGTAAGTGAAAACTGTCAAATGAACTCACTGAAAGCTTTAACTATGCCACTTTTGTTCGACACATCTTCCCTCCATTTTTAATATTTCAAAGATGAAATGAGTCAATGTGACTCCGGACAAATGGACTTTTACAATCATGCGTGGTTACAGTCCTAGCTAACATGTGTCTGTACCTTCTTAACATTATTGAGCATGAATCACATCAGAACAACCAAAAAAAAGAAAAGAAAGATGATCTTTCTGGGTACAGCAAATGTCTACACAATTTTATTTCCATCCCTAATAGAAAGGTCATTAGAGACACTTTGTGTTTGCTGTGGCTGGAGTGTACAGTGTTGTCAACTTTACTTATTAGCAATCTAATTAACTTCCCTGAGAGCGATGCTTGCAATATTATTCTACTGAGCCTGTTTAATAAATTCAAATTGTGAAATGCCAATAAGAGTCTCAAGGATCCGCCTGAGTGAATGGAATAATAAAACGTGTGCTCTGACTGATTTGTTCAAAGACGTCTCGTAATCAAATGTATTGAAAGCAGTTCCACGATCTTTATGGGTGAGCAGATATTTTGGTATTTGAAATATTCAGAGAGCAAACTCCAAATCCATCCACGTCTTCCTCCACACCGAAGGCAAACACAGACGCACTTGTCCTGATGAAACTGCACTCAGCATCTCTTCACTGGAATCTGCAATCTGACATCAAATTAAGCCACTTCAGCTGATCTTCAGAAAGTTGTTTTTCAAAGGCCTGACTTTCCAAAGAAGCCAGCAAAGAAGAACAAACTCTTTAATGTCAATTATTCAGCAGGCCTTTTTCACAACCTTCCAGGACGATCAAAATGCCTTAACTCTACCTACAGCTGTGCAGTAAAACAATAAAACCTGCAAACAGACCATGGAAAGAAGAATGATGCTGGATAAAGAAAGTGTTCTGCAATTAAATTGTGTGACTGGATTAATCAGCCGAGGACAGGAGACAGAGGCGTGAAAGGGCATCTGATTAAAATGGAAAAAGAGAAACGTATAATTGGCTTTTTTTTTTTCTCAGAGTCACAGCGCCTACAGGCTGAATCTGTTCTTGAACAAGCGGGGAAACCAACCCCCTCACAAACACACAAACGCACGGATACGTCTTCGCACAAACTCACGCACACACAAAACGGCCGGATTATAAGGCAGCAGAGCCAGCAGTAATGTCATTGTAGTGACGATAATGTCGGGAGACACGCACGGATGGGCTGTGGTTGGAAACTGGAACCAGGACAAATTTCAAACTATGCTGGCTATGTGTGTGTGTGTGTGTGTGTGTTCATGTATCTGTGCAGCACATATTTCACCGCAGTGCATTTCTTTGTGTGTGTGTGTGTGTGTGTGTGTGAGAGAGAGAGAGAGAGTCTAATCAGTGTGTTTCTCCTGCCATCTCCAGCTAGACAAACAGCCATATGGTCAATTAAGGCCCATCAATACCTCTGTTAACATCTTTACCAGCTGATAATTAAGAGAACAACAGCCTGTCAGCAGCAGCACGCTCTGCTGAAAGTCATATCGGCCTGCCTGACAGGCCCCGCCCACTTCTCAGTGAGAGGCACAATCTGCTGCTTACACCAAGTTTTATCAGCAAGCATTATAACTACAATGATTTATGATACAATGATTGATGTCATTCCTTTTCAAAAATCTTTGGTCTTATTGTTTCATTTCGAACATTTCTAGTTTTTTTTTTTTTTTTTTTTGCTGTGTGGTTCAGCTGCACCTACAACGTGAGGGATCACTGGATGATGAGGAACACAGAAAAGGAGGACTGTGTCAGTTTTGTGCGCGTGCAGCCTCGTTGTAAATCCTCCTGAGCTTCTGTTGACAGGTGCTGCAGAAAGGCTTCAGGAAAAAAAGATTTAAAAGAAGAAAAAAAAGAGCAACTGGAGCCAAATAACTCAATCAGTTGAAGGTTATTGATTACCTGCCTTAACAAAAAAGCAAGCAATCTAAATGTAATCAAATATATCATGGTCTTCATCATTACGAACAAATATGTGTATACGCCATAAATATGAGATTAACTAAACAAACTGAAATGACTGAAATCAATCTGATGTTACCCATGAAAGTTGTGAATGATTTTCAGATTACTCTGTATAAAGGTCTGGCTCCCACTCGAGAGAGAGAGAGAGAACCTGACATGTCCAGTATGTTGACGAGGTCAGCCTCCACTAGTGTTGTCCTCCCCCAAATCACTCTCGGTCAATAAAGTCCAGGTCTCGTCTAAGATTTACAAGTATTTTTACTCAGCCTCGTCAAGACCAGTCCCACCACCACTGAAAAGCTTTTCTTCCAGGTCATCACTGTGATTAAATGGAAAGCACCTCTTTCCAAAAGAACAAATGACTTCAATTCATTCATAATTCGATTTTTATCCCCCAGTTACGTCTGCAGCCTTCCCAGTGTTAAAGTAACTCGCCGGCTCCCCACAACATGAGGATTTTTCAGTGATATTTATGGTCTTGGTACGCCCTCACTCTGCCTTGGTCTTGACTCAGTCTTGATCCCTATAGGTCTTGTCTTGATCTCGGTTAGGGTACCCTTGACCACAACAATGGCCTCCACCACAGGTGTCTGCCCTGCGCATGTTTGATCGACACAGGTCGATGATTACTGTCCATGTGATCACAGCTGGCTCGTATTTACTTTACATTTTCTTAGAATAATCTAGCACTATGAATTAATGCATTTCATCAATGAGCACCTTTCAACAGTTTAATTGTTGGTTGGTGTTACAGCAGCTGCTGCTTCCCACAGTGTAATTACAGATACCAGATACAGATGTTTGAATGTTTCCACTCTTGTAAACGCATTTTATCAAAATTACTAAGAAACTGAAACATCATATATTGAAATCTCTGTATACTTCTTAACCTTTAAAGGTTTTCAGTGTAAGAGGAGTAAAGGGTTAGCACTTATTTCATCAGAACATATTTAAGAAAGAATGAGCAATTATTTAACATTTTAGGAAAAGATAAATGTGAAATGTCTTTGGTGAGTAGACTCCGCCTGATGACTTTATATGTAGTCTGAAGGGTAGCGAGACAGACAGCAGGATAGGACACGCCCCCTGATGGAGTCTAGACCCTGGTGGTGGTGGTGGTGGTGATAGAAGAATGCAGGATGTGATGAGGAGTGGGGTTTTTTTTTTTTTTTAAAAGGTTTATTTTTGGCCTTTTTGCCTTTATTGATAGGACAGTGGATAGAGTCGGAAACAGGGAGAGAGTGGGGAGAGACATGCGGGAAAGTGGCCACAGGCCGGACGCGAACCCGGGCCGCCCGCGCGAGGAGCAAAGCCTCGCAACATGGTGCGCGCGCTGCCGCTGCGCTATCGGCACCACCAGAGGAGTGGGTTTTTAAAACTGGATCTCTGCTGCTGAGCTGGAACGAAGGTGACCAGGGCAGAGGAGTAAATTCAAGCTGGACAAACCTGCTCTCTCTCTTCCACAGTCAGTCTGTCATTTCAGTGAGATCATTGAAATGATTGAATTAGTTGAACTACATTATGTTCATTCTCCTTCTGGTAGTTTAAAATCAGTGTGAGCCAATAATGAACTCATGGTTTCTTGCGATATTAAACACATTTGTAATTTCATTGTGTTGATCTTTCTTTATTCTTCATTTGACAGTCAGTTGTTGATTTCCTGCAGACGTTGATAAAAGTACATTACTGAATCATACCACAGGTTAGACATCATGATGCCTTTGACCTTTGCTTGAGGAAATGTTCCTGATTCCTAATTAAACCACTGTCTAAACGCTAGCAGTCGGGAAAGAGAACTTCTACAAACCTTTGGTCCCAACGAGAATACTGAAGAGAACTAATGAAGAAAAATATTGAATGTCATGCCACAGCTGCTAATTACTGAAGAACCTGATACTAAATATAATCAGTGCTGCATGCATCCACTCAACAGACCACGGTCCTCTGAATCAATGTTAAAAAGCTCTTAGCCGAACCCTCCACAGCTGAGTAAAATCTTTACACACACAAACATTTGGCAGTTAATTGAGCGAGCTTCAGGCCTCCTGTGGCACATCACTTTTTTTTTTTTTTTTTTTACGAGTCCAGCCACATAGGCTAATAGGACAGCCATGCAATTAGTACTGGGCACAATGTAGCTCTAATGATTATTCCCACTATTACACAAACAAAAGGCCTTTGACCAACTAGCCACAATGTCACTGGGATAATTGCTGGTTTGACATATTGGGCCAAGAAAAGCTGATTCCTTAAGGAGCCAGTGCTGTAAGTGAAAGCCACATTGTCAACCAAACGCATCCAGTAATGAGCTCATGGTAGCTTTTGTGGACACAAAGATGTTTGAGTGGCAGAGTGCACAGATTGTCATGTGGCGCCCCTGTGATGAATGAACAAATATTAACACAGCAGACGTCAGGTTTTGAAATGAGTTCGATGTCGAAATCAAAGGGTTAGGTTTTATCCACGGTTATATTTGCTGATTAATTTTTTCAATTATTTGCTCTGCTCATTGCTCTGCTGATAGATAATGGACTATTTCATGTTTGAAGGCTGAGGGGCTTTGAATTCCTATTAATACAGCTTACCTCGCATTGTGGCAGTGTTGCTCTGATAATATTCTGATACTGTCACTCATGAAAAGTAGAGGGTGGGAAATAAAATAGATTTAAGTAAAAAACAATTATTTTCTTCAGAGATTTTAAATAGATTCATAACTTCCTAAAAACAAGCAATCTTTATTTATTTGCATAGCTGTTGTTGTTGTTTTTTGGCTAATCAGTCCCTCCATGCTAAGTGCTAAGGCTAGCTCTTTTACTCAGTAGAATACCAAATGGAGCAGCAAGAAATTCAGCCAGTCTCACAGATGACTGGAGCAGATCCTGAAGTATGTACTAATTGAAAACTAGACTTTGAATCATGAGTCCAGAATCATTTTGAATCGTGAGACACCCAAAGATTTCCCGCCCTGAGTAGGTGTTGACCAGCAGTGTCCATTAACCAGACACTATATATAAAAAGTGACGTCCACCATCTGCCAATACTGCTAATTTAACGGAAACAACCATAATTAGCCATAGCCCAGGGCACATCCCATTTTAAAGGAAATCCATTGACAAACTAACTGCTGGTCATTTACTTCTGAATAGGGTCACTAACAGCCATGAAAAGCTTCCTGATAGTCTGATGATAAAAAACATCACCTTTTTAGGGAACGAAAAGAGATCAAAAGAGCTTATATTTTAATTTACATATTATTTTGGATTATAAGTCAGGAGAAAGGGTGAGACAATTTAGGAAAATTATAACTTTATTATTACAGCACCTAAGACGCCTTAGTTTGAAGGAGCAGCTCAGTGAGTTTAGGTTTTCAAATTCTTCCTCCGTATTTTGTCGTAGAATGAGAGCAAAAAACTGACATTAAAGGTTTATTATTATATTTTAAACAATATAGCAGTTATCAAATATATCCTAACTAAATGTGTTGTTCAGTAGAAAAACAGTGTCAAACTCCCTCTGGGCTTGTTGTTCTCTGCTCTATGTTAACATGGACGAGACAGCGCCTTCTTCTGCTTGTTTATGTTTCACTCAGAGGCTTAAACAGGTCTTGTACATGATTTGTCTCATGAACCACTCCCTCGCCAACTGTTAGCCTGGCAAACCCTTTTGGAGACGAGCAACATCCCCGCCCACTCAGGGAAGCTGTTTCATTGCCGTGTCACTGCAGGAGAACCATTGGACTTTTCAAACCGAAGAAAAATCTTCAACTTTGGGCTGCATGTCAGAGTGGAGCTCAGTCCTACAAGTGGCTGCACTTGGCTGGAGCACTGAAGGAGCCGTGGGGGATTTCAGTTCAAATGTGTTGTGCTTATTATTTTTAAGTAAAAGTTCTTTAAAGTTTGCATCACTTGCAAAAATTCTGCAAAAGACTGATCATTAACATTTAAAAATCAGTCCTCTGGTTCACCCAGGACTTTGACACACATTAGTGTGACTGTGTGGATATCCTGGTTCACGTCAAAGGAGTAATCTAGAGGAGCAGTTGGCCCCTAATTAAAGTGGCTTATGCACTAATGGCCAATACGATCATTGCTGGGCAGGCCATATGTGGGCTAATGGGCCAACCATGTTTTAAAAATGAGTCCAGTGATAAAGGTGTTAAAGGTTCCCTCGTGCCAAATATCAATAATGCACATAAATGAACCTTGAAACACAGGTGGACTGATTCTCATTCAAAATGCATTCTGTGACCGTGCTGCATGACCTCATCTACATTTTTATGTAGAGCACTCACTCTGGGCTGGGGTGACCAGACGCTGGACACATGGACCCAATACTGATGTGAATAAAAATGAGGAGCTCAAAACCAGGATTTGCATGGTTCAAGGGAAACGTGACTGTATCCTGGAAACGTTGGCTTATCACAATCTATTCCTGCCGAGGGATTTAGCAGAGGTGGGTCATTAAGTCAAGTGCTCTGCCTATGTGCAAGTCTAAGATACATGTAATTGCATTCCATTATCACTATTTCTTCACTTCATTTCAGACTAACACATGGTACATATGAGCTCTGCTGGCAGCATTGGTGTATGGACGAACATGCTGGTTGACAGTTGGACAGTAGCTTCACCGCATAATGAAAAAAAAAAAAAAAAAACATTGGATGGATAAATAAATATTGAGCACATGGTTCTTGTTTTCAGAGGATTTTTCATCTTGAAATAGTTGGAACTCTTGCCTTCACCATAGCTCTACCAGAAGGTGTGTAAACATTGGCTTTTAGTGCTATAAGAGACAACACACTTTAGCACTCTGCACAAAGTATTCAGTCACATGCTTGACTGCTTTATGAATATAAGGCCTTTATTTTTTGCTTTGCTACACTTTGTAATTTGTATTTGGATCTTTTAAAAGCTATTTTCAACTATGGGAACCTGATTCATTTACTGCTGGAACATGAATGTACCTTAATGCTCGTCGACATTTTCTTATGTATAATAGATTTGTTTTTAAATGTGGCCGACTTAATGGTGTTGGGTCACATTTGCGCTGACAAAGGCTATGCCACCCCTTTTAAGGCCATTTCACGGGTAAGTAATGGCCACCTAGAAGTCATCAATCTTCAATAAGTGGTGAGCGGGCAGGTGGAGAGCCACAGTCCGTCTGGCAGCCACAGAGGCGAGTGAGTTCGTTCTAAAACTGTCATGTTTATGCTCATTCAGCGCTCGCCCACACAGCTGCTCAGCCAGAGTTTAATCATACAGAAGTTTCTTTGCTTGACCTTTGAAATGATGTGCAATTACGAGGAGGCTTAATAACAGATCATTGCTGCTCTTTTGTATTTAATGACATAAGCCTAATAGTTTAAGTGTCCCGCTCGTAGCGAGGGTTAAGTTCACTGCAGGGCAAACATGGAGCAGACAGTGAATCGGATCAAACTAGATCCACCTGACAAGTTTATTAAAAGTACAGTTATTAAACAGTTTGTTTAATACATGGGGGACCTGATTCACAAAAAGGATCGAGAGTCTTTTTGCGCTCTCTTTACCTTGCTCAACAGCGACAAATTTTCAAAGCACACGCAACGGGTCGAATGCACTGCTAATAGGAGAATCTATGTGCTTCCCTAGTGTTTGCTTGTATCAGACGATTTATTGACCATTTCAATGTGGCAAAACAAGCCCCTTTCTGTGGGAATTAAGCTTGTTGCTTATTCACAAACAATCGTGCCAATAGCCACCCACAGTTAAAATGAAAACATGACTTTCTGCTAGGAGTGGGTGGTCGTAGTGCCACAGTATTTTACGCATGTCATGCACACATTTTCCAGTCATAACGACACCTACTCCACCTTTGCATGACCTACAATTTGTGCATGGCTCTGTGGCTCAACCTCTTGAAAATACGTGCACACTTTGGCCAAATCTTTTGAGTCAGTCGACGTTGTTATGCATCCCAGAAATGATGTGTTGTTTATCTGTATAAGCTGCTTTCGCTCGCTTGACTCAGGGAGGGGATTTTGTTCTGAATGGAGGGAGTTGTTTTGTGACAGCCGCATGGCCCGTTATGCTGTGTCTTCTCTTCTCCTGTGTTGCAAGTACATCTAATTGTTAGGTGTGGCTGTCCAATCAGCCTGACTGAGAGCAACTGGCACCATGGGCTGCTCAGAGACTCTTTATCCATGCACCTTGTTTGGTTACGCCATCATCCTTTTCCATCCAACACATGCACAAAATGTTTTTCACACAATATGACGTGACCTCAGAATAAACTGTCATCAAGTGTCTTCTCCTTTCGGGCTCATCATCTACATGTGGACAGCATGAGAGCCCTCAGCGCAGCTCTACATTCAGACACAAAACAGGAGCAAGCTGCACAAAGTGGAACAACTATGAGGGCGTCTTTGGACTTTAATACATTTAGTGCAATAAACTTGTGACTTGAACCTTGAGAGAGAGAGAGAGAGAGATAGATAAATAGAGTTTTTAAGCCGCAATCTGAGGTTTTGTGTTTTGTGTTAGTCCGTCGTCTCTCAACCAGGAGGTCAAAGTTTCCTTGTGCAAGACACTGTATCCTAAATTGTTCCCGCTGCTGTGTCAATTGTGTTTGAAAGTGAATGAATGGGATTAGTCACTACTGTGGACAGCTGTAGCTCAGTTGGTAGAGTTGGTTGTCTATGAACGAGAAGGTTGAGGGTTCAATGAGCAGCTCCTGCAGTCAATAGTCAGTGTGTCCTTGGGTAACACACTTAACCCCAGGTTATTCCTGCTCTTGAATCAGCGGCTTGTGAATGTTCATGACAGGAGTTAGCACTGATGGACACTTTACACTTAAGTCCTTTTACCAATTACTTTATTTAAATTCCATCAGATGAGAACGAGGAGGGGGAACATGGTATTTCTCACAATGTCTAAAGTGTCAGTATTCACTTTCTCTGACTGCTAACTACCTGATAAAGATGCATGAACAAAGCCCGCCTCATTATCTACTGGTTAGGGTGTCTGAGGAGTGAAAAAATACAAGTAGATAATGGTGTGAATAGACAAAAGAAGGTGTCCAAGGGCTCAACATTAAAGAGCCGGAGAGCTCAAATTAATGCCACTGTGACACTCAATCACAGAACTAGTGCACTTTTATATTAAAAGACGCACTGCTTTATATATCTCAATCTCACCCGCCTGCATTAATACAGCAGCAGCCTCATAATACCTACTTATAGGCTGTGGAGGTAAGGCTGACTCTCAAATAGAGTTCATAGAAATAATCTTGGATCCTTCGCTGAGATATAAAAAGAATACTGAAAAGAAAAGTTATATTACACAAAAAGCTCAAATGTTGTAGCTACTCAAGCTGAGTGTTAACACAACCTGTCTTTCTGTCCATTAGTTTCCCTGATTGTGCTCACCTGTATCTCATTGTCTGATTGTCCCTGTCTGTCCTCCCTGATGTTGGCTTGTGCCAGCAGTCCCTGAGTCTCTTGTTTCACCATTGCCTGCCCTCTTGGATTTTCTTCTGTGTTTTTGGATTATCTGTGTCTTTTAGCGTAACCTGCACTGTGGTAGCCTACATTATTGGGTCCTTTTATCCGTCTGGTTCTGTTGTGTACAGTATGTGCTATTATCACCAGATGTGGTTAAAGAAATCTGACATCTAAAACTGTTTTGATAAGGAAAGTAAAAGGACTTGAATGGTAAATGGACAAAATATGAAACCGCCACAGTTAGCGCATATGTGTGCGTGTTGCTAAGTAGCAACAGCTAACATCTGTGCAGTTGGTACTTTGGCTGCTCAGAGTGAATAAACACAGGCGAACATTTGCTCAGCAATCTGTTGAGAAACTCTCGGTGTTCGGAGCTGTTCTGGGGTCTTTGTCTTGCATGTCAACTTAGGCTTGCACACCTTTCTTTGTCCAACTTGAGATGAAAGCCAGCTGCACTTTCACATTAATTTAACCACAAGACCAGATCACCAGATGGCTAATAGCTTGGTGTCTTCATCCAGCTTTGCCTTGCAGTAATAACAAAGCTCAGACAACTTTTATGGAATAACATTGGATCCACAATTACAAAACCTTACTTTCTGAATCTCAAACAAGAAAAAATAGTTTCAAAGAAAAAAACACTTCAGCAGGTGAGATTAGCAGATTCCTCTTTTAAGACACTGTATTTACCCGTTTAATCGCAGACACTTAAGGGGGATGGATTTAATTTATCTGACAATATCTTTGCTAACAATCTTCTGCACTATGAGCAACGTCAAGGGTGCTGTTGCTATCTAAAATTTATCAGCCAATGAGGACACACCTCCCACTCAGGTAACATGGTTAACACATCAGGTGACACGTCAGTCTATAGCTGGATCTCAAGTCCCTTATTTACACCGAGTGTCCTCTGAGTTGTCTCCTCCACTTGTGTCTTAGTCCCGCCCACCAGAGATGCACTGAGGAAACAAAGCCGAGGAGAGAGGACAGAGGAAATCAGCTTTAAGAGACATTGGGTGGATCCCAAGTGTCTTATTTGCAGTCTCCTCGGTCCTCGGTCCTCGGCCGAACCGGAAGTAGTTCCAAAGCCGCCATGTTGAGGATCGTCCCAAAGCTCTTATAGCGAACGGAGGAGAGAGGATCGAGGAGAGAGGAGGCTGATCCGAGGAGCGATGACCGAGGAGACACGAGAGCCGACTTCACGGAAGTCTTTTCACTGACAGACACGCCCCCTTCTCGTATATCACTCATTGATTGGACGCTGCACAGGATCAGACTTCAGTGAAACTTCTCAACATGAGCAGAGTTTAATACGGGAGAAAAGAGGGACATTAAAAAGACGCTAAGCGGAGCGTCGGACATTTAAACAGATGATGAACATCAGTGAGTTTGTAAAGAGTCGCTCTGTGATGAGCTGGGATTAAAAAGAGTCTGACATGAAGATTAACAACCAAATATGAAGCTCCATAACTTCTATAAAATCAATACATCCTTCATGTTCTGTTCATCATCCCTCAGACTGTTTGAATGTCTGAAGATGATGAGGATGACAGTTTGACGAAGAGGAGTCCGTTTTATATTCTCACTTATTTATCTTCACAAAGTTTCATCATTTAGATTCTAATCAATCATTTTCAGTATCCTGACACATAAATATGTGTTTATAAAATACAGAGTTCGTTGTCTAAATACAGGCTAGGTTAAGTCCAAACTGTTTAATAATAATCAATAATTATAGACAATTCAAAATGACATCTTTGAGTCAGTAGAAACTGTCCTTTTGGTTTGAAACAGACTGCAGGTTGTTCTTCAGGTGTTTTTTTTAATCAGGTAAAGACACTAAACACTGTAACTGTGTTTGATTAGAAATAATACAGTGTGTGTGTGTGTGTGTGTGTGTGTGTGTGTGTGTGTGTGTGTGTGTGTGTGTGTGACATAAACAGCTGTTCGGCTGATTGACAGCTGAACGTGATCAGCTGATGTCGCGTCATGTGACGCTGTCAAGGAAACAACGTCTCATGTGTCTTAAAGCTGATTTCCTCGGTCCTCTCTCCTCGGCTTCGTTTCCTCCGTGCATCTCTGGTGGGCGGGACTAAGACGCAAGTGGAGGAGACAACTCGGAGGACACTCGGTGCAAATAAGGGACTTGGGATCCAGCCATAAAACGTTATTTCCTCGACAGCGTCACATGACGCGACATTCTCTTACTAAGCATGTCGGGCCGGTTCAGTCAACATTGGTAAACGTGACATCCTGCTTTCATTACATTGGTATTTTGTGGAGACATTTCTTCTTATTTGTTTTTCTGCTAGTTTCATGAGGCCAGACAAATGGATTTCTCTTTCAGTTTACTCCTTCTTTCCATCCATTTTTCTTCTATCATTAAGAAAAAAGATTTGAAGTTGTATTTTGATAGAACCCTCTCAAATAACCTTTATATATCTGAGGGCTTTTGATCAACATAGGAGCACCTGCTGCATAATTCACAGGCCTTTAAAAAAGCATCTTTTGTTCTGGACCAGGATGAAAAATATAATCCTGTCCCTTGGGTCCAACGCAGCCTCATTATTCATCCCCACTACTGTCACGCTGGAACCCCAGCAGAGGTAGCAGGGTGAAAAATTGTAGGTCCCGTCCCATAGTTTAAGAAAGCACGAGGTGCTATCTTCTGTCGGTGTGTGTGTGTGTGTGTGTGTGTGTGTCTGTGTGTGTCTGTGTGTGGGCTGTGTCTTCTATCTCTTTTAATTCTGTGTGGGCTGTGACAGTCACTGAGGGCATGCATGCACTGTCGCTTTATTTCCATGGAGAATGAGTGTGGCAGGGCAGGAACACGTTACGACCCCGTAATCATAAAAAAGATGCTCCTCGTTGTTACTGCATTGCTTTGGGTGCTGATTCATAAACGAGGCCAATTTCCAGGCTATTGTCTCATCTCTCCAGCAGGCAGTGCATGTTGACACATGTGTCACTCACGCTTTGTCCCAGGCACCTCAGACATAATGCAATCATTCAGTGTGTGCAGGATGGGGTCGAGATAAAAAATTACAACCTCGGATGTTTATCAAAGAAAATAATGTGGAGGGTTTGTTTTTTTTCTCGGCGGAGCGCATGTTTCTATTTGAACTTTATTAAAACCGTGAAAATTGAATCTAGTCAGCCCACGAGCAGCAGGATTTGAATTTCTGAGATTAGAATTTAGGTGAATCAATGAAAGAAAGCGACTGAAGGCCTTTTACAGGATGGATTAATCTGTATAAGATTCATCAGAGCCGCCCTCTGGGACAGACACAGCACCAGCCTGCCTCTTTCTTGTCTGTGTTTTCTGTAAGTGAGAGAGACGCTCTTGGCCCGCACTGAAAGAGAAGCTATGATTGAAGGCTTATTTCCACTTTTAACATCATCCACAGCAACCTGCTGCAAATACACCAACACACCTACTGTTTATAGCCCGATCACTGAAAGGTGATGATGAAGGCTCTGCGTCTGTAACACGTGCTCCTGAGCCTCAGTGGCTATGTGGACCTCACACACACATGTAGATGATCCAAGGACAACTGGACAAGGCTGAAGATATTAAAAGTCAGTCCAGCTAGCTTTGGATAAAGCTTCAAAAAAACCTGGATGCTCAGTCGCTCTTATTACCATAAACTCCTGGATTCATGAAAACCAAAATAAATAATAAATAAGGTAACTGCGTGTTGGTACACTACATCTACATAGTGTATATGGAGGAATTTTTAATTAGCAACTGTAGTGGTCATAGCAGTAATAAAGTTGTATAAAAGGGCAAATACACACATCTCCAACAACATCCCAGATAGATTGAGAGTTATTTCTTGATCGTCCCGTCCTCCGGGATTTCTATAGAAAAACCTTTTAGTTAGCAGCTCCCAGAATAAAGGCAGCAGAAGTCTTTGTGATGGCTCATCAGGCCACAACAGTATCGCTTCATTTTTTTTATTTATTTTTTTCCGAGCAGAAACTTCTGCAGCCTCGTAAAAACAAAAACAGCCCATCGTGCATCTGTGCTGTGTTTAACCTTCAACAGAACAACAACGCTGGATGCTTTAACCTCTCAGATCTCGTGGAGCCAATCAAACACAGAGCATTCAGTCGAGTGTTACTCTGGTTATCAGACAAAGATAATAACGCGTGTAAGGTCATTATTAACCGTGTCAGCCATGACAGACATGTAATCACACAGCTTCTGCCTCTGTGATCCTTCTCCAGGCTCCGTCTCCCACACTGTTCATTATCACTCCTTGCACACAATCATGTGATCCTTTAAGAATAGAAAGAGTTATCTCTCTGGGATCTTTGCCTTCGAGGAAAATCTACAGGAAGTCATTTATCGCTATTCTTCAAGCATGGGTGGATTAAAGCTGTGGTCCTTTTTTTTAAGGTTCTTATTTTAGGACTTTTTATGCTTTCACTTTGAGATAGGACAGAAGCAAAAATCTGAGAAAGAGAGAGTGAGAGAGTGGGGAATGACATGCAGGGAAGGAGTTCCAGGTCGCCAGCCCAACTAGGCCTATAGTCTTTGTAATCCTGCTGTGGAGCTCCTCTCCAGTGGGATCTCAGCTGTAACTTCTAAAGATGACGGTTGGCTTAACTGCACTTTCCACTATGTCATTAGTGTAAATGATAAATGTACTACACACTTTAACCAGAGCACCTACCATGCTGAACATAATCCACACCCCTGGAAACAGATTATTTCTGTTGTGTCTGTAAATCAAGCTTTCTTAATGCCGTTTGAAGGCCATTAGTCCATAAAAGCAACCTTCCCTTCAAGATGGACGTCAAGATGTTTGACATTTTATAGTGTCAATATCCCTGTATAGATGTGCAGGATAAGATTCTGCTCGCAGGAAACAACATTTCTCGCGTGAGCAGATAAATTCTGCGCTCGAATGCTGCGAAAGCGCTCGCAAAAACAATAAGCGTGCATGACTCCTTTACATCCGCACTCAAGATCTCATGTGCATGCTCGATTGTGTTGACAGGGACATAGTGCCATCCCACTTTCCCCTCCACATAAAATAATCCTACCTAAAGAAACGAACAAATCGTATGAGGAATTTTTCATGAGGTCGTTTCTAACTTGTTTATTGTTATTGTACAAATGTGTGTATTAATAAAGCGGTGATACCCAGAAGGAAGGTCTGTTAGTTTCTGT
Source organism: Symphodus melops (assembly GCF_947650265.1). NCBI lineage: Eukaryota > Metazoa > Chordata > Actinopteri > Labriformes > Labridae > Symphodus > Symphodus melops. The sequence goes on from NC_136697.1 coordinate 5,860,315, forward strand.
TAAATGTGAGGCAGGAAGACAGGTGCAGCACCAAGGTGTTTATAATAATAAGTACAGAACATACTCAAGGGTATGACAAGTTTATACACTCATGTGTATGTCGGCTGCTTTCACAGAGCGAGCATGTTAGAGCAATAAAACACATCACTTAACAGGCTGAGAGACAGAAATGTGGTGACCACATATTGGGCTGTTTGCTGCAGTTTCGAGTCAATGGCAATCGCCTGATTGGATTATACTGTTCTTTATGCGCTCGATAACAAGCTTATCTGCTCATGATACTTTGTGTTGAGTTTCCTCCTGAAGGAATTGGTTGCTGACGTGACCCTGCCAAAGTATAATCAGTGTGAAGAGGATAAACGCTCGAGAAAAGTCTCATAAATCTCCCCTCACGGAAAGTTCAGGCGGTTAATAAACAGAAGCAAAGTTAATTCCTGTATCAGTTCACACTTTCAGTTTGGTTTGAGGCACCGTGGGAAAACGTACCGCCGATTTCTCTGCCTTTTTGTCCTGATAGAGACGCAGTTAGGAAACAACAACGCTGAAAACATGTCCGTCTGAATGGACAAATGGGTCTCACCTTGTCCCACATGTGAATATAGTTCAAATTAATTCTGACTTTAACATTCAGTGCTCATACATTTCATGTTTAGGACGACACATTAGTGCAGACCTGTGAACATCAAGTATACATAAGGTCTGCTTCTGCCCGAGGTTTCTGCATGCTGTTTTTTTTTCCCACTGTTTCAAAGAGCTTGCTCATTGTTTGCTGTCAAACTGTCTCTTTAAATGAAATAACACTAAGTACAGATTAGACTTTAGTCCTGTTGGAGTCGGTCGTCCTGCAACTGAAAGGTTGAGGGTTCGATCCCCAGCTCGTCAGCGTTGTGTCAATACGTATGAATAAATGAGTTTAAAGTGATGGTTGCTTTACACAGCGGCCTCTGCCATCAGTGTGTGAAAGTGTCAGTGTGACCTGTGGTGTGAAAGAGCTTTGAGTAGACTTGAAAAGCACTAAACAAGCTCGAGTGCGTTTACCTTTTACATTTACTCTCCTTGCTCTCACTCTCCTTGCACATGTTTTGGCATCAAACGACGTCACCTGTGACAAATATCTGCACCTGTCTCCTGGTGATTTTTGGCTGCCTTTCGTACACCGGTAGGATGATTGAGTTGTGCATATTTATCTACAGGCAGTGGTCCTCAGGGAGTGAAATATCTTTCATTACATTTTCAAAACAAATATTCTATATTTTTAATGTTGAGATAAATTGAAAACACTTTGATGATTTGGTTATTTGATTGTCTCTAAACTTTAGCTGACAGCTTCCACACTAATCCAAATGGATCAAGGCAAACAAGTTGAGCTTGAATTCAAATATGTGTAAACCACAAAAAGAGGATATAAATACCGTTTCCAGCTGAGTGACTTTTCTGTGTCCTTCACTGGTGACACATTAAGATCCACTGAACCGTTTCCTAACAAGCGAGCAATGCGTAAAACTGTTAAGTCTTTGAAAAGTAGCAACGCGTGAAGGTTAAACCATATATTTCATATCGCTGGCTTAAACACGGCGTGTTTCTAAACAACCTTTCATGTCTTTCATTTGGCCATTCATGTGCGCCACACTGTCATTACTTCTGATCGTCTCCAGGAACTTTTTAATGTGATGGCACCCAAGAGGCATAATCATACCAGAGGTGTTCTTTACTGTGATTACACAGTATGAAGACAGCGGCAAGGTTAAACACTTGAGGATTGCACCAACTAGTGTCCTCAAAGGAGAAAGATGTTCAGGGCACACTCTGCGTTTTCAGCTGGATATCAGACAGCCGGGCTGCAGCTGCAAGTAGAATCATGGGCTGAAAAATTAGCATGCAATAAAACTCAACAACTTTACACACTCGTAACTAATTCGTAGCACCCATAATGTAGAGTGCACTCGCACGTCCTCTCTTCATGACTCTTATGTATGAGATTGTGTTTTACAGTGAGGTGGGAGGATGGGTGGTTGAGAGGTAAAGGTTAACAGACGGGATCAATAGCAATGCATCAGCAGACATATCTCCAAACAACTCCAAGCACTATTTTAAAAATCACTCACAACACACTCAAAGGCCAGCGCTCATCGACTTTCTAACAGTATGTAGGTGACAGTAAATGCATGCGCGTGTGTGCATTTTTAATTGGTGCTTCCTGTCCTCTGAGAGTTCCCCACCATTTCTCAAACAATTAGTTTAATGGAGCATTACTTCAGTATTTGGGTTAGCAAAGTCAATACATCGACATCCTGCAGACATAAAGTGTCAGTGCAGCCAATCATACGGCCATGGAAAGTCTGCTACACACTTTAAATTACAAACCGCTCGCGCACTAATGTGCACTCTGGACGAGCAAAATCCCCTGCATCACACTCACGTCCAAAGACTGAGGCTCCTGTTGCAATACATGCAAGTCATCTGAAAAGCATCAAAGAGGTAAATGATGTCACGTAGGCATTCGTAGTTTGTTAGCTTGATGCTAACACCTTACTAATATGGCCATCGACAGGGTAATAAAATTGCCGTCACGATTTTGGTAATTTTATTTATCGATCATCTATTTATCTGTTTTACTGAACAATGTAAACTGATCGTTTGTAAAGCTACGTTTTCTTCAACTCTACTGCCTGTAAGTCAAAGGTCAAAAGTCGGGGCTTTCGGGCTGAATAAATTACAATCAAGTGGCTCCGCCATGACATCTGCCCCTCTTTTACACTATGTGCAAGTAAATGGAAGAGGTCGCTACAGTCAAACCTATTTAGAGGTATCACAAGTTGTTTTTGTTATACGGTTCAGTTGCTTCTCTCGGTTCCCCAAATGTAAAGCAATCTCTTGTTAGTATAAAGCAAGAGTTAAGTCAATCAAAGCCAGTCAGATTACTATTGACATAACTATTGATGTCAAAAAATAAAACAAACATGCACACATTTTATTTGATGCTGGTCGGTTAACTTTTATCATAAGATGTGAAAAGATCCCAATTCTGTTTTTCAATAACTTTCAGCAACATTATCTCCTTTGTCTCGTCAGACATTGACGCAGCATTCATAAAACCAATTAGCATTGACCACCATCGTTCAAACATATTTGAATCAAAGTCCATTAGATTAAAATATCTCAATGGAGTACATCTGAAGAAGGATGACTCAATGCTTCTACTGGGCCAATACTGCCAGACAACTCTAATTCAATTAACACCAACCTATTTCAGAAGAAGCTCTGTGTAAATCCAAGTGAGCGGCCCAGTTTGAGGGATTTTGGTAACTGAGACAATTTAATTGAAAAATTAGCTTCTGCAATCTTGCATAAAGATGTGAATGGGTGCATCCATGTGAAGTCATAAAAAGGAACAAAAGAAATACAAAACCTTTCATTATTTGACTTCTTTGGTGCGTTAAATAGTGCAAAGTTTTGGACCGTAAGCTTGAAGAAATTGAGCTTTTGGAGCCAACTCAAAATGAAGTAATATTATAAAGCATTGAGAAACCTGAGCTATAAAAGCAGGACTTTCTAACATCCACAGAAACTGAAATCCACTGCGCACAGACGTGTGCATGTGTGTGTATGGTTCAGAAAACATTTGGTGTTTATGTGTTTAAATGTAGGCTATAGAATATATTTCTCAGTCTGAATGCTCAGTATTTTAGCAGCTCACAGAGGCTATAGCCAAAGGCAAACTGAGAAACCATCAACAAAATACATCTGTGAGAAAGCACTTCATGTATCCTTTTGTTTATTATTGCCACTAGACACGAGAGCTTACTGCAACTCGGCACCAGAGTATTCATGACACGTCAGGGGCAGTTTGAAAGTTCAGTGTTTTTTTTTTCTGTTCTTAAATCAGAGCTTAAACTAAAGAGAGACGGCGAAATAGGACGTTCTGATTCTCTTTGATCTCTTTCCTCGAATTTTTGATATTGTTCCGAAAAGCACTTTGGAAACTCACATGTAAGCAAGTTCTCTTTTATCTCTGCTAGTCGCTCTTTCTTTGCTGAACATATCGAAGGTGCAAGAGGCATTCATGCTTTTGTAAATTACCCTTCTGCTTTCAGGTTTTTTTGTGCATTGAATTGCCCCCTGGGAACAAATAAAGTTTTTTTGAATTTGAATTTAAATTCAGCTGAATCCTGCTGCTGCTGCCAAGGACGGTTAGTTTCAGGTTTGTCTGTCCTTCTCCCTCTGAGGTCAGAGATAATGCACTTGTTCACATACTTGACCAAACACAAGTGTTGCTGGATGATACCCGTAGAGGGCGCACTAGAGAGCTCAGGCCATATGCAATACCACATGTGAGCATACTGGATTTTAACATGGGTTACTGTGGCGAAGAACTGGAGCTGAGGCGGACCTTAAGCTTGCTGTTAGATCTGCCAGGCCTCCTTATTATCCCTCATCAAAGTCAAAACAAAACGTGTTTAAACACTGATCAGGAAATGAGCTGACCAGACCAAATAGTATTATTACTATCAGGCTGTAAAAACATTACTTTAAATGGTTGTCAATGTGACTTCCTGGACTTCTGCTGCCTCAAGTGGATACTTAAGGAACTGCAGTTCTTGCACTTCTGCATTGGGTTCATTTTTTTAACATGGGCTGCTGGATGTGCGGTGCCACTTGAATATGAAGAATGTAACGACAGACAACAAGACGGTTGCAAACAAGGTCATATTCTGATCAGAGCAAATGAATAACTTTATGTGGTCATAATACAGACATATCAGAGCCATGTTGATTTCTTGTTGTGCTTCCCCCAGGTGGACACATAAAGGTTTTCAATTTACTTTAACTTTTTCTAATAATTACAAAATAGCTTTTCTTCAAAATGACTTGAATCCTGACCTCTTTGTGGAGAAGACGTTTTAAGTTGCTTGTTAAGGCATTGTGAAATTAATTAAGAGCAACAAGTGTTAATGGTTAATGGTAGAGGAAGGCAAAGATCATCTGGATTCATCATGCCACGTTGTTTTGACGGATTACACTCAAGACCAGAGAGAAAGGTCAGCAAAGGGCCATGAAGGTGGTCTGCCGCGGCTCTTCTGAGCTCAAAATAGAATACTGCATGATGTAAAATTCATGCACACTAATTTTTCCTCTTCTGAAAAAATGATCCCAGTAGATGCATTGGACTTTTAATCCCCTGTGTGTGGCTGAGCCCTGCATGGGGAAAGCAACCCCAAACAGTGCCCATGTTAAGTCAAATCATTTTTAAAGCCGAGAAACGATGGCATTGTTATGTCTGTAAGTAGAAAAGAGGCAGGTACGATGGGATAATTATTGCCTGAACAGGTTATGATACTGAGAAGTCCAACTGGGACTTTGTAAATTCTTATTGTTGGTTATCGGTCTATTAAAATTCTGCAAAGATTTGGTGCCATTTGATATATCTGATGACATTTTCTGTTCTAATCTTGCAAGACCTCCCTGAGATTTCAATCAGAACAACAATGGGTGTCAGCCGGCCTCTCTTTGCTGTAAGCACAGGGAGATGTCTGCAGCGTCTGTAATCCTCCACACCACAGGACGGTTCAGGACCCCGTGGGTGGCTGCAAACATCAAACATGTTTGATATTCTCAGCATGGTCCCCGGATTGATTGTTGTGTTTAAGATTGAATCTGGACTGTAAATGTCTTACAAATGTTAAGGCTTTAGCTGTTATCGTAGCTTGTTGACTTTAGTTAGCGCTGCTTCTCTCATCCTTTCTATTTTCCCCTCTTATGATTGCTTCTTTCCCTCTTTGTCAACAGTATGCCCGTATAGTAGTTCTATTTCAAAAAGGCACAGGGAGATTTGTCTTCATTTCCTGAATCAAACTGAACCTTATTGCACATTTTGCGAGTTCATTTCATAGCTGGAGAATCGTTTTCCTCCTTGAGACCTTCGTCCCGTATTTCTCTCTTGTGACTCAACAATAGCTGATTTCACTTTTGTAACCTTTTTCATTACAGCAAGGTCAAGCCAGTTTTCTACAAAGCACATTTAAAAGACCTTTGTATCTCTTCTTGTGACTTTCAGTAATAAAGCCCATTCATCACATACATCCTAACCTATGGCCGAGTCCTTTCCTGCTTGGAACACAGAAAAGGTTCGACTTGAAAATACTGAAAAGACATGTATTGTTAACAGCAGGTGAACTTGGTGAAAAGAGCAAAATGGCTCCTCTGCTCTTTGGTGGGAACCAAGGCTGCTGCATGCACCTCCAGAAAAACCATGAAGTTAAAGCTTTTGGTTTTAATGCTGCTAATCCTGCAAATGAACACTTTCAGGGTCAGCAGAGGAAGCAAATTTCGGTGTTGCAAAATAAAGCCAGTGCAAAAGTGTGAAAACACTACAGTTCCTCTAGTGGCCACTTGAGGCAATCTTTCATTAAAATGGGCATTTTGACAGCAGATATGATTACATCGAACAGACAGTATTATCTTTATCTACAATGTCTGTACGGTTGGCTTGTATAACATGCTTGTGAGGCCTTTTATTTTTGCCATCCATGGTTTAGCACAGCTCAGCCTGAGAAAGTTGAGGAGCTTTCAGGATATTAAGTCAACAACCAGTTGTCAAGTTCCTTACATATTGCACAGATGGACATTATTATTATATATTGAGGGGACTGCTGAAACTATTAAATGGACTAAATGGTAAATGGACTTGAGCTTATATATTTTCTAGTCTTCTGACTATTCAAAGCGCTTTAACACTGCAGGTCACACTTACACAATCACAAACAGATGACAGTGGTCGTACGTAGTGATTAATCGTCTTCATAGTCCACAGACGAAGCAGCGGGAGCAATTTGGGGTTCATTTACTGGACATGAGGCTGCAGCAGCTGGGGATCGAACCCTCGAGCTTCTGGGTTACAGGCGACAACTCTACCACTGTGAAATCCTTTCACACCCCCAATCTGTGAATAAATGTACGCATTTGTATTCCGACGACTCCTCCGTCGTGGGCTGCATCACTGATGACAATGAGGAGGAGTAAAGAGTTCTGATTTGGCAAAAAGATTGAAATGATGAGGAGTTCAAATTATCCAATTCAGTATGGAAAAAAAGAATCTCAGATCTTATTGTGTTATTTGTGAGAGGATCATTGAATTGAATTAGACTGCATATAGTCTGTTTCTTTTAGAGATGAAATGAAAAAGGCAGCAGATACTGGAAAGGTCTTCATACTTAAAGATGATGTGAAGCCTGAAAATACCTCCTTATAAGTTTCCAGTGAGTATACCAGAAATGATCTGCTTCTTAAAACGACCAACAACTCATGTATCAGCTAGTCTTCTGGGGTTTCACTTTGTGGATCGATATACTCTGTACCAGATGCTTTGAATTAATTGCACATACCGGCATGCCCTGCTCGCCTGAGCTTACAGTGAACATCTGAAGCAGAAAATATTTCTTAAGGGACGTAAATGATACCTGCGCTCTGTTATTCCTTCCTGTCGAGGCTGCCGGAGTCTTTTTCTGGATTTAGATGTGTGGTGAGAGCATGCTCTTTACTCTCTGGTCTCCAGGTGCAAGCAGAACCTTTTCTTCTCAGCAAATTCAAGAAGGGAAAGTATTACATGGCTGCTCATGGGGACCTGTGAGGAATCAGTAAGAAGCTATTTTTCTACATCTCAGATAAGAGGAAGGGAGACATTGATCATTTCTACTATTTCCAGGCCTCAAATTTAAGCAGTGTTAAGAGGAGTGTTTTTTTTTTTCCTTTATTCATTTTATTTTGTTGTAAGAGTTGCTCTTTCCCGTCAATGCAAACACAGGACTTCTCCCCAGGCTCTTTTGAATTGCCAAAGCTATTTGACAAATCATGCTATCGAAGTTACAGGGTTGTAAAGTGGCTGTGGGCTCAGGCTTTCATTCCACTCTAATAACACTGAGCTGAGCTGAACTGAGAAGAGACGAGATGGGAAAATAGATCGGGCCTCATGGAGCTCAATGATGGCCGTACATAAACAGCTTCCACTTTTAAAGATTGGTATCTGACAAAGGGAAAACCAGGTCAGTTTTATGAAATGGGAAAATGGACAAAAACGTTCCAGCTTAGTTTAGGAGCTGGTAACTGTACGTGTTGCTCGTGTGATCATAGGCACAGTTTGTCTTGTTGTCATGTCTTGAAATGTCAAAAGCAAGTTGTGAGGAATTTAAAATTAACCTCTAAAAAGCAGCGATGTCTGTCCTCTCAGAAACCAGCACTGGAAGGCAGTACGTTTGGTGAAGGGTTTTCATTGTTCGTAAATTGCCTTGAAAGAAAAGTATCTTTATTTATTATCATAACCATAATGAGACCTATACTGGATGAGCTGCTGTGAAAACTCAGGAGGTAATTAATCACTATAAAGTTAGATTAAAGGGTGTGATGACCTATACGAGGCGGCTCAGTGGTAGAGACGGTTCGGTTGTGGGTTCGATCCCCAGCTCTCTGTAGATACATACGATATGTAAATGGGCGAGACTCTTAACCCCAAGATGCTCCTGCTGCTTTGTCAGCGGTGTATGAATGTGTATGAATGCATAGTTAATACTGATTGTCACTTTTCAAAGTGAATGTATATGTGTGACCTGCGGTGTAAAGCTGAGAAGTCAGAAGACTAGAAAAGAGCTATACAAGCTACAGTCAATATACAACTTACCATAAGGTTTAACGTATTGTCCACAGGGGGCGCCAAAACAGACACAAACCAAAAACATTTCACACATTAGCTTAAAGATGCACTTATGACAGCTGACGCCTGAGCTGGTCCAAGAGAAAAGAGAGACCAAGAAATGACAAATTTCCCTGAAATCTTGGGGAATTTGGATTTTTTTTTCCTTTTGCACAAGAAAATTAAAAATAAGAGTTTGTCCTCCTGGATGAAGCCTGGTAAGCTGAATACTTGGGGATTGGATGCAGCTAAGTGGTGGAAGAAAAAATGAACATCGTAACACAATTTGGATCTAAGATTGTCCCATGATGCCAGGGTGACACGAAGCCCAGCACTTCAACTCACTGAACAAACAGACTCAAAAAAGTGAAGATGAAACGCTGCAAGAGAGATCTGTCCATCAGCGTTTGACTTTTACAACCTGCTACACTTTTTGTATAAGCTGCATTTGTGTCTGTCTTTTTTTCCAAGTGAATTGTGTTCTGCTTCGAGGAAACACGCCTTTAGTTCAAATAAATCCTTTCTCAGAAGTGACAGCTATGATCCCAACATGCGCTCTCAAAATGAATTGAACTGTGATGGAACCGTTTTGTGAATTGTTTCGAATGCATCTAACGACTTGAATGCGGACAACTCTCCTCCTCCTCCTCCCAGTTTTTTCCTCCAACTAAAATGGAAGTTCTTCCTAAACTCTACCCTGCACCTTCCCTTCTGCCCTTTGTCCGACTATCTCTTTTCCCCTGATTCCCTCCCCATCGCTCTTTCTGACATCCAAGCCAACAACACAACTGGCAGCTGAATTCAGACATTACACTGCTTTTATACCTTTCCTCACATTTCAAATCCGACTCCTGGGAAAGAAACTCTTTAAGTAGACAGATCAATAGAGAGAAAGCTCTGCTGGCACTTTGCCCTGAAAGATAGAGAGCGCACGCAGGTATGTGTCAGAAGAAAGGAAGGTCAGAAGGTTTCTGGACGAAAGATGCTGTTTGAAAAATGTTTTATCACAAAGTGGACATGCAGGGACTGAAGGGAAAAAGATGTCTTTGGATGTAAGAGAAAGCTTTGAGAACTGCATAGATATTTATTGTATTCAGCATATACTGCATTTGACCTCATGTGAGTTGGGTTGAAAGTAAATGTGAAGAGAGAACTGTGAAACAAAGAATTCAAAGCAGTATCAAATTGCTTCATCTCTTTCTGAGTCGAGTACAGTTGTCCCTCAAGGATATCTCTCGGCTTCTTTAGACTCAACAAACATCTTAAGGGCAGATAAATGGATGCAACATTTTGAGTTTGAGATAAAGTCCCATAAAGGCAGGGTAGGTAATTTCCTCCACATACACTTTCTAAGATTTTGGTTGAAATTGTGTTTAGGTCCTGACAAAAAAAGTGCTCTGAATAAGGAACGAAAAAATCCATCATCTGTAGCAGCCGTTGACAAGTAAACCAATGTCTGCCCTCGACCACGTTTCATGAACCAATCAAGCCTCTCTACCTCATGCATGCGTGAGCCCACACTCAAAGCATGAGCTGAAATCAGCTTCTGGACCAATGGTGTTAGAGCATGTAAGGGTGCGGCTTTTGAGGGAGCACAGATTGGAGGGAGTGGGTGAAGACAGAGTAATGATCCCCTCATTATTGTAACATTGATAAGCACAACTGTATTCATACAATCTCTGCATGCATAGAGTATTGTATAGTTGTACTGTACTATAGAGCAATGGTAGAATTAGGCTTCATTTATACTTTCAAGTAGCGAAAGTATAAATGTTTGCTTCAAGCTGCTTTTTTTTATTTTTTATGCAACGACAGACATGTCAAGATCATATCAGAGTCCATCTATTGGCACAAAAATGAGGTGGGCGGGAGTATTGGACAAAATAGCTTTTTTTATTGGTTCAAGAGGTCTCACTTCGTAGATATGCTTTTTCAATGACACAGCACACTTACATGTTTTTGTAAATTATTCCACCGACCGCCATGCTATGACTCGCTGAGCCCTGCGACTTTGAGAATTACTAGCATGGATTACATGGAAACATATCGTACTGCATCCTATTTTATCTTATCGGATCATATCATCTTATCTTCTCTAAAGACAGGACAGTGTTCACTCCTCATACAGCTTCCAAGCTCCAGAAAGCTGGCTCACTGGTGGGTCCTATTTATATATGTAGCAGTGTTGTGAGTCGGTGAATTCCCTGTTCATCTGTTTTCCTAACTGTGCCCGTTTTAGTTCTGTAATTTCTCTCCAGTGTCTCTCTGTGCTGTTGGTCTTCCACATTTAAGTGTAATTTTAAACTACACCTGGGAACTCTGCTTATTGGTGTTTAAGCAGACTAGAAAAGAAACCCAAGTGCCCCTGTGTGAGTCAATATTATGTGTCTTAGTTTATATTCATAGAAAGTGAAGAGAAAAAAAAGCCTGGTGTATTTGGCACAATTCATGTGTATTGATTCTGGTCTATGAGCAGCAAAATAATCTCAAGACAGAAGTCCCAGGAAAGCTACTTGCCTTCATTAGATAACAGTGATCTGGATGCACATGAAGAAAGAGCTGCAAAGTGGGGAAGCTGCTCGGAGATTTTAGTTTTGAAACGGACTGAAATTAAACATGCTGCCTCTATATGACCTCTGAAACCAAACAAAACCATCAGTGACAAGACTGGTTATTTCAATGTATTTATTTTTAAAGCCTGAAACCACAGCTGGTAGGTGTCAGACACTTATTTGACTCTTATCTTGGTTAAATGTTTTAGCGTAGTTGTTCATTTGCTTCTCTGTGTGCCCTTGAATTGCACGCTGCTGAAATCTTTCCCCACGTTTTACGCCAGATGCACTCGTGATACATTTCACTGATGACAGAAAGATTTTTTTTTTCTACTGAAACAAGAGCAAAGATAAGAGGGATCCACAGGGGTCGCCATAATCCCGCAAACAGAACGTTCTTCAAAGGAGCTTTAAATTAGTCACTAAAATCATACATTTAAAATGACGTACTGATTTGCTGCTGATCTGATTCAAATGCCCAATGCTTAAACATTCACTGCCTGTGTGGCTTGTACTGTTTACTTGTGCACATTGGTCACCATTGTATCGGCACAGATACAATCCTTCTTGAGCGTGAACCATTCAGATTTGTTCTAACACTTTTTCTCCATCTGGAAGAAGATGGAACGGCCATGTTGTTTTAAAGTTTCTTATTCTTTTCAATGCACAGGCATGATCACTTTTTCACAAGCCCAACACAATATTATTACTCTGCACTCCCCTTCCACATTTCTACAGCCTGTGTGTGGATTAAACAGCCAATAAGAGGAGTGGACAGAGAGGGAAATGTCCTTTAGGGTTCAAGCACAGTCCGTTCCTCTGTGTTTCTCTTTTGAAATGTAGGACTCACACAGTGTTGTGTCTGCACCATTATCACGCCAGCTTACACCTGTGGTGCACCCAGTCTGAAGAGAGGTCTGCTTGCCAATGACTGTGGCGATCATATTTGTGGTAGCGGCCAGTATTCCATCCTGCAGAGAACAAAATGTCCACACAACGTTTAAACAATTGCAACAAAATCAGCCAGAGCTAAAGAAAGACATTCAGGCTTAGATAAGTCACTGAGCATTGCTGTGTCTGGCTGTATTCATGCAAAAACATGTGAAGCCAGCACAGCTGTTTCCATATAAAAGGACACAGTTGTTTTTCTGTTTCCTGTCAATTACTTGAGTGCTTCTGGCCGACAGAATACACCCAGTTTGCAAACCTTAAAGCCACAGTGGAAGTGCAAACATTGTAGTTCTTCAAGTGTCCACTTGTTTTTGTAGCTGTTTGCCAGGACTCATAAGGCTGACCTGGACTCTGGAAGCTACAATGCCAAAGCATTGTCAGAAATACAACTACCATCTTTGCACTTCAAAAAACATCTTCACTAATCAATGTGTGATGTTACTGAGTCTACACATCCAGATTTGACACAGTCCATGGTTAAAAAAAAAGCACTTTTGCAATGAAAAAAGAGGAAGCAGTAACAACACTGCACCAAAAAGGTGATCCAAGCACATTTCGCGGCATTGATTTATTAATTTGTAAACAATGTTCAAAGTAATATATGAGGTTTCAACACTGTTACTTAGAGATGGTTTAGGACTTCCACACTGCAGACATTGCAGAAAACAGAATCAGTTTGTCCAACAGGAAATTCATTCTGCCCAACGAAAACTTCTTCTCTTAATCGGCAGCTGGCAGCTTTGAATGAGTGCAACGCAACTGATACACGTCAACTGTTTTGTTTCCTGCCCAAAGACTCAAATGTGTTTTCAGCCAACAACTGTCCCTGTCAAAAAACCCATTTCTAATGGGCTGATGTCTGTCAACTAGGCTGATATGTCCGCTAACAATATTGAATCAATGCATCCCTATATTTTATGTAAACCAAAAAAAAAACGGGCTAGTGAAAACTGGTGCCAAAGGTAGCCTATTAATATTTGGTTTGGACCAATTGTCCTGATGTTAAAGTGTATATGCAAAAGACTTATAATGCAGTCAAATGTCATGAAAGTAATGCAGCAGTGCAAAAGGTAGAACAGCCGTGACCAGCCAGTCTGAAGGAGACTTTGTACTGGTTACATAAAGAAAGACAAGTGTGAGGGAGGGACGGTTCTTTAATGTTACATAAGGCATCATACATTCATTACTCTCTTTTTTATTCGTACAGCACCAATGCATTTTAGATGATTCTCAGTCTTTGGCATGCAGCATTCCCAGCTTTGTCAGAGACTGGTGTTAAATAATAATGAGCTGCTGGGATTGGTGCTGAACCTTGGAGCGCTGTGGGTGCACAGCAGCACTGTCATGCCAACTACTGACCCTGAGGGAAGAGGAGAGAAAGGAGGCCATGAAGGAAACACTCGGGCATTAAGTTTGAAAAATATCCCTCTTTGTACTTAATGAACTTGTAGGCTGTAGCAGCATGTCTTGCATGATCCTTACACAAAATAAAGGGGTCCAGAATAGCATGGCGTACAGACTTGACAAGAGGTAATTATTTAAATTACTGCCAGAGGGCTTCAAGGTGAAACATTGAGCCTTTTTTGGCCACCGTCACTTCTTTGAGTGTAGGCTTGGCTTCTGTGACGCTAGAGGCACAGCGCCCCTGGCAACACTGCCATGCCAACTCCAATCATGGGTCCTGCTTCACTACAAAACAGCTGAGTCCCCCGGGAGGATGGAGCCGGCAGCTAAAGAGTAACAAACACCTCTCTGTTCTTGACGCTCAATGAGAGTCGGCCTTTAAGAGAGACGCGGTCACAGAGGGGGGACGAAACAGCAAACAGAGATAAAGAGCTTAATCTGTGAGCTGTTTTCTCTAAAAGAGCAGTAGACTACACAGCTAGCCAACTGTAGCTGGAGATGTTTGCTGCAACGTATTTTGTTTTGGCACAGACAAAATAGTCTGTTGTACTTGTGTGTGAGAGATGATTGTGTGTGAAATAGGCTGTAAACAAGGTACTTCACCACAGGGTCTCACAGGAGGTTAGGGAATGCAAACCGCACAAAAAAAGCAATTAATTCGCGGTTATTTTGTTTCAAGCGGTACTTTTTAATTTTCTCATGCAGACAAAGGATGTGTCGTAATTTGAAATGTGCAACTATTACAGCAAATTAACCCCTTGCCCTTTTTTTTGGAGCAGCAACAAGCAAGCGATTTCAGCAACAAAAACAAAACTATGAGGAACAAACTGCAGAGCAACAAAGTTTGGACTTTAATTCATTAGCTAACCATAAACAAGCTTTCTGAGATGCAGGTCGGACCGTCACCTGCAGGGGTTCTCTGATGACTCCGCCGTTGTTGGCCTCGTCACTGACGGGGACGAGGGGACTTACATAGAACTAAACCAGGACTCTGTCGACTGGTGCCAGCAGAACAGCCTCAGGATCAATGCGGGTGAAACCAAGGATCAGTGAACATCCACAGAACTGATATGTATACTTGAGTATAAATACCTGGGCTTTTCAGCTGAACAATAAGCTGGACTATACATGAAAGGCCAGAGCAGACTTCCTCTGCTGAGGCGACCCAGGTCTTTCCGAGTGCAGCGCTCACTCCTGAGGACTTTTTCATGACTCAGCATCAGACATCCTGTGTGGAGCGGTCTGCTGGAGCTGCAGCATCACCGCTACAGACCAGGACTTAACAAGCTTGTGAAGAAGGCCAGCTCTGTGTCCTGGCTGCCCCCTCCACCCTATGGAGGTGATGGGAGAGAGGAACATGGTACAGTCACAGCACTGAGCTGCTCCTTCAGCACAAGGCACGCGCCGTGTGTGAAGGAGAGATACGGCAGGTCCTTCCTTCCTGCTGCAGCACAGCACCACAGTCCGGTGTTGCCGGCTGAGCAGGGCCAGTGACAGCCTTTATGTTAGCCGATGCCTCACATTCTGCACAGACACTGCATCAGACGATGACAGATAGTGAATGTAATGGGCTCCCAGGTTTCAGCTAAACAAATACCTCATATTGTACCAAGTTCGCTTTGTATTAGTACATTTAATATGTTATCCCTTAAGGTTATATATTCATTGAACTGTCTCAGAGCTAATCATTCTAATTATAAGTCTTTTAAGTCAGAGGCTTAGGAAGAGCGGCACAAGGTCATCTCTCCAGGAAGAAAGCATGTTGGCCCTGTGTACTTTTATTTATGAACAGTTTTGTTAAATATGACGGAGAAGGTTAGGAGTGTGTCGTCCCCTCAACCACCGCCGTCCTCATTCATGCACGGCCTGCTCCGACCTCCACCTCAGTGGACAACGGGAAAGCGAGGGATCCACCTGTCCCATTTTTCTTATAGCTTTATTATTTTTCGCGAAAGAATCTATGGATGTCTGAGCTATGTTGCTGAAGGGCAAATCAGTGCAATGCATACGACCCGGAAACACACACGGTGATGAATGACCATCATGGAAATAGTTCACATTCGGCCTACATTAGTGCCATGCTATGCAACTATTCCTACTTAGCTTTGGACTCTGAAGACAAATCTGCAGCAGCCTTATAAAATTACGGCAATAAGAATGTAGTAATCAAAAGGTGTTTTTTTTTAAACCTCATTCTCAGCTTGCTGCAAATATAACAAACTAGCCGCATTAACTGGCAGAAATCTTTACTCCACGAATGAAAAGGTTAACTAACTGAGCAATAATGGCTGCAGTGATTACTGAACTGGCCTTTAATGAAAGCTTTTACTCCCTGGCGCTGCTCGGCAGTACAGAGAGCGTGATTGCTTTCCTCCACTGTTAGACATGGATGTTAGAGAAGAGGAATCGCCTCACTTCTTCTTCGGCAGCTCCAGCACTGTTAAGTGTGGCCCCACGGGGTAGCAGTTTGAAATTAATTCCCTAAATTTCAAAAAAATGTGAGAAACGTGTCAGACGATAATGGAGGCAGTCACTGTGTCCCGTCTTTGCCTCGCTCTCACTTTCCTCTCTTTGTATTCCTCTTTTCCCGCTGCATCTCTCTGTCCCGTCTCGCTCCGGCCATCTTTCTCATTTCCTTTCCCCCCCCCTCGCCTTCTGAATCTGTATCCACAGGCATTTGCAGAACCTTCTTTCAGCTTTACAGCGATGAAGGAGCAACATCATTTTCACAATCCTATTCATCCTCATGCCGTGAAAAGAAAAGAAAATCATGAGAGGAAGGGAGAAAGCTCAGCTGAGGACATAAAATATGCCGCCTACATGCCCAAACGGGCTAAACATGGGAGCACGACTCGGCTCTTTATGCAGCTTAATGTAATGACTATGTCTTAACCTTCCAACCTCACAGTTACAGATCAACAGCAGCGAGCTAGCTTGCGTTGGAGCTTGTTGAACAGCCTGCAGGGCTGAGTGTGAACCTGTGAGGGTTAAAAGGGTGATCCATTTTAGTACCTTTTGAGATTGATTTTCACTGTTATGCAGATGACTTGCAACTATACATGCCTTTGAAATGTGAAAATGGGTCAAAACTTTTAAAAATTGAAAGTTGTCTTTTAGCTGTCAGAAATTGGCTTTCTAAAAATGTCCTTTTCCTTAACTCAGCTAAGACTGAAATGATGATCATTGGACCCCAGAAGCTACAAAATGCATTCAGTAATGTTTCTTTGTCTCTTGACGACTGTGTTGTCCTCGGCAGAGACACGATGAAAAATCTTGGTGTCATATTTGACCAGACACTTGCTTTCGATAAGCACATCTAGGAGATCACTAAAATATCATTTTTCCATCTCAGAAGGGTCGCTAAGATGCTGAAGTCCTCATTCATTCATTTGTTACATCCCGTCTGGACTATTGTAATGCTCTTCTGTCAGGACTACCTAAAAAAAGTTTCCGAGGCCTGCAGATGGTTCAGAATGCTGCAGGTCGGG
The DNA here is from genome assembly GCF_947650265.1 of Symphodus melops. NCBI lineage: Eukaryota > Metazoa > Chordata > Actinopteri > Labriformes > Labridae > Symphodus > Symphodus melops. The sequence continues at coordinate 5,877,393 of NC_136697.1, forward strand.
TTCTGACAGGAGCTGGGAAATATGAGCACATTACCCCAGTGCTAGCCTCTCTTCACTGGCTCCCATGTCTGGTCCGTGCTGATTTTAAGGTGCTTTTAATGAACTATAACATTTTAAATGGTGCAGCACCTTCCTATTTAACGGATCTTATTGGACTATATGGACCTTCTCGGGCTCTTTGCTTGCAAGGATCTGGTCTGCTGACTGTTCCTAAAGTGAGGAAAAAGACTGTTGGTGAGCGAGCCTTCTCTTACCGTGCACCAACACTCACAGTACAACAGTTTACCTGTGGACATAAGGCAGGCGTGCTCTGTGGATGTTTTTAAAGCCGAGCTAAAGACACACTTGTTTACACTCTATTATTCATCCTGATTTGTTTTTATTGTGTTAAGTTTTTAGTGTTTTTAGTACCTGTACAGCACTTTGTCTGAAAGCGCTTTATAAATAAAGTTATTATAATTATTATTATTATCGATAAAAGGAGGAGGTTATCGCTTCTCCCCTCGTCGTCAGGATCTGACGGTAATGATCTCTGACGGATAACATGAGCTAAACTGAGCACATATCATATGTGAGGTAGTGGTTACTTCTCCAAGTGCCTTAAGGTTCTCTCTGTGTGTTTGGGTGGTTTGGTCCAATATAATGTGATTTGGAAAGCAGAGATCGCAGTTTCTCTCACCTCGATTATCAACAAATAACTTTGGTTTCTTCTTAGAGAGGAGGAAACAACGTCAGTAAAGTGCAAACAAAGTGTGTCTAAAGTTTGATTAGACACACAGGCGCTGACAGGAAGTGACCAGAAGCAGAGAACAGGTGCTGACAGGAAGTGACCAGAAGCAGAGAACAGGTGCTGACAGGAAGTGACCAGAAGCAGAGAACAGGTGCTGACAGGAAGTGACCAGAAGCAGAGAACAGGTGCTGACAGGAAGTGACCAGAAGCAGAGAACAGGTGCTGACAGGAAGTGACCAGAAGCAGAGAACAGGTGCTGACAGGAAGTGACCAGAAGCAGAGAACAGGTGCTGACAGGAAGTGACCAGAAGCAGAGAACAAATCGTCAATATAAAACAAAGCCATTGTCATCATTAGTATCATAAAGTTAGTCTGTGATCATATAGAACTGGGTCTTTAGCCTTTTCTTAAAGGTGCAAAGGGACTCTTCAGATTGAATGGAGTTTGGTAGTTCTTGCCACCACTTGGGGGCGACAGATGAGACGAGTCTACTTAGTGAGGTAGCATAGTGGGCGGGAGGAAGTTTAGACCTCGAGCAGCAAAGTTTTAAATTTCATCTGAGCACTATTCAAAGCAGAAACACCTTTAATTTTGTACACGCTGATGAACTAAGTGGATTGATGTATTGACTTGGTAACCACAGAAACAAATTAGCTGGGTCCATGAAACTTTGAGTCATTTTTTCTAATCGACCATCCATTAGAAATAATAAAAAGTTGTAGTTTGTTGAGCTTCTATCTTTTGATTAACACAGAGATTTATTTTAATATTTTTTCTGAACGTTATTCATAAACGAACGTTGAAAATGTAACATGGAAACATCATCGAGCAGCAAAAAGGTTCAGTAAAGAGCTGCATGACCTGCGTTATATTTCCCAAAGCTGATCCTGATGACGTGATGATGATACCAGTGGACGGGTAACTCATTGGTTGGACAGTTTCTGTCATCATGACTTCATCATAAGAGCCGGTGTCCACTCTTTTTGTGCTGGCAGCATCTTTTTTCTATACAGTTCAGTGTTTTTAGAGCTCAGCATCCTCAGCACGACATGCCCTCTACGTCAGCTGGTTTTCGACACAGCGCGCACAGCTCACCGTTAAACTTTGGAACGCCATCGTGGTATTCAATGTCACGTCTACCTCACAAAGCAATCAAAATGGATAAGGGACAGGACTTCAGCTATCCGCTTCGTCGACAGCCATTTTTGGAGGAGACTCTTATCTGGCCCTTCCAGGTCTAGAGCTGCTACTAATGCAGGATTCCTTTATATGGTTTTCATGTTTGCTTGCTGATGTGTCCTTCAATAACAGCAAATATTGCGTACTCGGAGTAATTTTAAAACAGACCGAGTAACTACCGAGGGAAGTGGAACTGCTGAGAGCCAGCGATGGTAACATAGCAACAGTAAGCCTCGGTGAGAAGCACTCTGAAACCAAGGTCGTGGGCGCTGCCAGCGCAAAAAAAAGGCCATTAGTGGACACAGACCCTTCCTCTTCCCATCTGAACAGAAGGACTTAAAGACAACACGGTTTCCTTTTACCTGGACTGATGAAGAAATCTTTCAATGAACCCTAAACTGAACCCATGACGGTCTCAAAAGCAGATGATGCTCAAAGTGGTCACATTTGAAGAGTCATTGAGTATATTTTCAGAAAGCACTTTGCACAGTCGAGGAGCGTTTGAGAATCCACAAAACAAGAAGAGAAAAGAAAATTTACAACTCTTTCAAAAGTAATGGGAATTTTCACATTTGGCATCCAAAAACACGAGATGTATTTTTGTACTGTTGGAATCTAAAACAAGTGATTCTTTTACGTCTGTGTAGCTGTAATACATAATGTGTGTAAGGCATCTCAAAGCAGCAGAGCTTTATTTGGATAGGAGCCAAGTGTGTGCTGTGAGCTGCGAGGGAAATGTCTTCTTTCTTGCCTATTAGAAGTGTATCCATGTGTAAAGGTTGGCTGTACAGAAAATAAGCAAGACTGTCAGCATGCGTGTCAGTCATTCATGCTACATGTTCTATCCGACCTTGTCCAAATAAATCTTGAAATAACCCACAGTCTGTTTTACGATTTCATGTCTGAACATTTACAGAACAAACAGCACCAGGAACTAAAAACTGCCTTTATTCAGACCGGGTAGTGAATGGATTGAGACACTAGGGGGAGAGAGAGAGCGAGAGAGAGTGGCGAGTGACACACGGGAATAGAGCCAGAGGCCGGAGTCGAACCCAGACTGCACTCTTCGAAGACGACAGCCTCGGTGCACTTCCTTCTTTCTTTCTTTGTTTCTAAAGCAGAAAAGCGATTGACAGTCTAAGCTGCTCTTTCTTTTGTAACAGGTGTGCTTGCAAACACAATGGAACAACAGGAACAGCACTGAGCTGTGGATTAGGACGAGCAGGTTTTTGGATCAGTGCTGCGTCTCTCCTGAATTCTTCTCTCACACGGCAGGTGAGAACGTGCAACAGTTTGATCCTCTGTTCATCGTTACCACACTGACAGACGATCACATCAAGTTCTTCTTTCTTTCCTGAGTTCATCGCTGTACATACAAATTACATGTATGTAGCTTCTATATACAGTACAGTGTTGTTGCTTTTATATGTAATGTATGAAGCAATCTGCATTTAATACACAGAATACACAACACAAACATAACTCAGAGGTGGTGAAAACATTGGGCCTCATTCATCAAATGTTCGGGACGAGAAATGTGATCACTTATGTTTCTTAGTTTAGCCCCTTCATATTAAGGAGTGGCAAATATAAATACATCATGTAGTCACAGTTATTCATTTTTTGAAGATGTATTTTGGGCTTTTTGTGCAAACATTTTAAAGTTAGCAGTCAGAAACCATGTGAGAGAGAAAGTGAGGAACGACATGCAGGAAAGAAGTTCAGCTACATGAGACGTGCACACTCGTGCCTCTGTGATCAACTCTATCATTTCATTTCACCTGTTATTGCCCATTTTAAATGATCACCTGATCTGTTTCTGTATTATTTATTTTTAATCATTATTTTGCTTCGACATATGAATTCATGAATCTGCCTGTTTGTTTTTTCAACGCTACGGACGTTTTCTGATACTTGAAGCTCTTTCTTTCGACTTCTTCCTTGTCTTACGTGTGTGCACGTTTCTCCTCAGTCTCATGCCCTTATATGGGCATTAAAGGGGCATTTCTCTATGGTTGTTAGGAACAACACACTTAACGCTTCAAGCTAACGAGACAATGGGATTCATCAATTTAAGAACACGGGTATGAAGGATTCTTAAGTTTCTGAACAGCTTCATGGATCTACCCAAGATTTTTTCTAAAGATATTTTTGCCTTCGTTGGACCAGAGAGCTGAAAAGAGACAGGAGATGTCGGGGGGAGAGAGGGGGAAGACGTGCAGTAAAGAGACGAGGTCGGTTTGGCATTCACGGTCGCTGCAACAATGACTGTTGTCTCTGTACATGGGGGTACGCAAAAGAACTTACAGGCAGAGTTTACTTAACAATTGTTGTTGTCTCAGGCACTTCCTCAGGTCGAATAAAATTAAATAAAAAAAAACACATTGGAAGATTTTGATACATGAGGCCCAGTGAAAGGTTTTCCTCTCTCTGAGATGATCTGTGAAGGACATGTCCACAAAACAAAGGCTTAAGAAGAACTTTTTTTCCCCACTACTTACTCATGTTTCTTAATATCTAGTCGTGTATTTGTATTTATTTATTTTTTCATCAATAATTTGCTCCAGAAGCTCTGAGGAAAGTCTGTGTGATAAAGACTGATTGAAAAGTGCTGTTTGCATCACAAAACTAAAGCAAATCTTCAACTCATCATTCAGCTTTTTATTCTGAGGGACACACGCCATGCCAGCAAAAACACGACAGTGTAAACTTTTACAGCTAATGGTGCATCTTGGAGCACACTCACACTTTATGCATCTCCCATAATGCATCCCTGCCGGCCGCTGTCAGGGAGCAGCTGTCCAATTCAGAATGCTGTATCTGTGCACAATCCCATTATATTTCCATGCTACTTAAGCTGATATGAAAATGTGTTTTGAAAAAGGCAGTGAATAATTTAGGTGGCCCTTAGCGGAGCAGCAGAATTATTAAATTGGATAGTTATTTTCAGTGAAGATGGGCATCAGCAGTATAACCCGGCTCATCAGGGAGCGTTTTCAGCGCAGGAGTGCTGACAAAGCTTCCGCCTGAAATAGCTCATGACTTGCAAGTCAGGCTGGACGTGAGCGGAGATGATTTCAGGATAACGTGATGTGACTTCTCTCTGGTTTCAGATGGACGGATGTGGACCTGTGCAGCCTGATGACACGTTGTATGTCAAATCGGGCATCACCTATAGATTTGCCTTGGATTTCGACGCCTTTAGTTTATGATTTTTCCCCGACATGTCTTTTTTTATGAATCTCAGTGTGTGTTCCAGAAACCCGACCTTCCCCTCTCCCCTACTGGTCTGTGTTCATATTAGCCGCCCAAAAGGTGCACATGCCGAGGCAATGCTTTGGGTGCTTGTTAAAATATCCACGTCGTTTGATGCTGAATTTATACGCATACTTTGTAGGTTCATGACGTTATTGCTCAGGGACATGTTTTACCCGGAAACATCATGAAGACCCTGACTAAAACTATCAGGGTGACTGATCATAAATGAAATCGACTCAAAGAAAAAAACATGTTTGTGGCGACCCCAGACGTCTGCTTGGGTGTCTTATTAAATACCAGTTTGTGTTGGGATCCCTGATTAGTTGTTATCGTGACAAAGATGTCATGCCTGTCATATGTTTGATTGGAAACAGATTCAAAAGAAGAGTTGAAATATTTGGTATCCTCTCTGAACAGTCTTATGTGTCCCTGGCAGCATGGTTTGAAGGTTAGACTTGTTTTTTTTTCTTCAAAGAGAATTGACTCTCAAACTGAACCAGAATCAACAGGGACACATTTTATGTTCCAGCCCCACACTCCTCTTTAGCACCATGCAAGCTGCAGCAGGGAGCTGCAGCAGAGCTGGATGTCAGGGGGAAATAAACACACAAAGCCCGTCACATGTACTCAGGGTGGTGCTCAGACTGTGGGATTGATAGGTCCCCTGTTATCCATCCGTCCTGCATTATACAGCAGCAGCTGCTGCTGTCCCACATGTCCTCTGTGACCAAGTACTCGCAGGTATTCGGATTTCTTTTGCTTCAGGCAGAACATTCGCTCTGACACTGAGCTCGCGTGTTCAGAGTTAGGAGGCGTCAAGCCGGAAAAAAACCCCATCTTTGCACATAATGAATTGATGCTTCATTTAAAATCTGTCTAGTGAACGAAGCCACCACTACAGTAAAGAGTTACACTTTGTTGTAGAGTATTTAAAATATTTCTCACTAAAGGAGAACACTCTTTCTTTTAAAAACACAGGTTGAAAATGTCAGCACAATAAGCTAACTTTATTACTTTCTCAAACAGTATGTGCTGGAAGTCTTTCAGGGCTCAAAGGTCAACCACATCACATCAAACTGGAAATGAAGGTAAACTTTTCTTTATTGCTTTGTGCCTGTAGGCAACAACTCAAGTCAATAAAAAAAACCAGACCAACATGTGGAAAAAAACTGCATTAGAAACATGAGACCAACATTTCCTCAAATGCTACCTCTCAGGACGCCGATTGAATGCATTGATTACCTCTGTGCTGTTCTGCCATCATGGAGCGTGTCGAGGACACGTCGAGGCTGAAACATCCAACGCATTGATCACGCTGAAGGTCTTTTTGTGTCATGAGTCCTCTCCTGATTGCTTGCTGTTTACTGAAGTATCACACGTCAAGGTTTTTAGCATTTTACAGACTGAAAAAATAAACCACTCGTGAAAGCATCATTGTCGATTTACTTACAATAAAAATGTTTTAAATTAAATAAAAAGCTTCTCTGAAAACAAATCAGAGTGATCATTTTTCATGGTGGTCATTAAATGATTATACATATTTCTTCTTCTGAAGCTTTTTTCCACTCGGTGAATGAGTCTTTTATTGGTGTTCCTCGATGTGTGAAAAGGAAACACAACACTGATGCTCTGATACTCCCTTACAGGAAGTTTGATATTCTAATCAGGGTTTGCATCCTGCCTCCATTAATGTGTGTGACAGCTCGCCGGCTCAGGTTACAGTCAGATCATCACATTAGAGAATATCTTGGAAGCGTCTGCAGAGTATCTGACTGTTATTGTTTTGTAGCCTTTGGTTTGAGGCTATCCTCCACTTAAAAATAAAGTATGCTAAAGTTTGTCTGAAAATCAAAAGTTTAAGATAAAAAAAAAAATCCAAATTGTGGCGGGGTTCTCTTAATAAACACCCCAAAAAAGTTTGAAAAACACAGACGTAGTCGACGACTGTGATTGGTGGATTTATTTTTCACCGGCCTCCACAAGTGTACAATATTTACAAAAAAAACAATAGAAAAAAAATATTTACAAAAAATATTTACAAAACAAAACTCCAACATGAGTATTGAGCAAACAAACTTTTCCTTCCTCAAGCTGTTACCTCCTCTGTAACTTGACTTCACTCAGCCAAAGGTCTCAAACAGCCTTCCTTTTAAACAACAAGCCCCGCCCACCGGGCATTATGATTTGCATAATATTTCTAAACAGGCATTTTCTTATAAATGAATGGAGTTTTTGTACCTCCCTGTGGATGCCTCACCACTAACTTACCCTTTTTTAACGGAACATTTTATTCACCAGACAGCCACATTTCTGTCGATATATTTCAAACAAACATTTCAGCAATCAATTACATCACGTGATTGTAATTCGGCGCCACGTCCGCCTATTTACCTGGCGGAAATGTACCGCCTCTGTTTGAATCAGAACGGGATGCTGCGGAGTGCGTATCCAACGCCCTGAATGGTGAGTGCGCTGAAAGTTGATATAAATGTATGACACCCTTGGTCGCGCTATGGAACGGGAAGGGAAAGGAGGAAGATGATGTGTTTAACTTGCATGATAAGGAGCATTGGTGTGTCAGTGTACGTGTCAGCGTGTGTGTTGGTGTGTGCGCCTGCACTCAGTGATGGAGCCGCTCCGTCACACAAACACTGGCTTAACCAATAGACCAGCAAAAAATTGATGAGTCATGTGCCATCATGGCCGCCACCATCAAACGTTGCAAGTGACCTGAAAACTCCACCCCAATTTATTGTGCATTGGAAGCGTCCAACATGGAAACAAAGACAACAAGTATCCAGAGGAGGTGGACAGCTTGACTCGCTGTGACCCGGCTGAACGTCACTGCAGGCTGAGAGCTCAACGACTGTACAAGAAGCACGCAGGTTTGCAAACTGCAGACAAAGAGACACTCAGCTGCACAGTGTGAAGGAGGACTAATGCTGCCTGTTTTAAATGCTGCACCAACTTCATGAGGCGTGTATACAGGCGTGAGCTTGTATAGCGATTTTCAAGTCTTCTGACAACTCAAAGTGCTTTTACACCACAGGTCACACCTACACATTCACACACTGATGGAGGCTGCTGTGTGAAGTGACACCACATTCATAATGTGGCAGGCCTTTAATGAGGCAGCCGGAGGAGCTTCGGGGTTAATTGTTGTACACAAGGCCACATCTGACGTGGTTGCAGGAGCTTGGGATCGAACCCCCAACCATCCATTTGAGAGATGACCGACTCAGAACCACAGTCGCCCCGTACAGAATCAGCACAAACAGAACCTGCATGTACCTTCTCCACAGTGTTGTCCTGCAACAAATGCAAGACTTTCCCGTAAACAGCATGCATGCAGAAACTGTGTTGCCCCTTCAACAGTCGTCCTGAAACAGAGAGAAGGTGTTTCATTGACCACGTTCACCTGAGCCTTTGGAGATACAGACAGGCGTGTGATTACTGCGTGTCAGTATTAAGCTCAAAGAGCACAAACACGACATAGATGAAAATACACAAACTCCATGTGTTAATCCATCCCATTCCACATAACATCCATAAAGAGCCATGCACACTTGAATCCTGTGAATGTATCTTATTTATAAAACGACTAAACCCTCCGAAACCCGTCGACTCTTTATGAGTTTTTCTGACTTCTTTTTGGTACTCCCTTACCGCTGATTTTTTTTTTCTTTTTTTTTTTTCGCAGATCTACTGCTGGAGGCTTATTTCAGTTTAATGATGCTACTATATCTTTTAAAAGACTTAAATGGCAGCAGATAGATCCAGCCATAGATTATTAAAAGGCTCACCTTCATACTTAACGGGCCTATTGTAGGAGCTCTATTTATTACCAGTCTCCTCATTATATATGGTGTGAGGTGACCAGTGTGCACGGATAAATCCAAGCAGTCCAGTGCCCATAACTCCTCGTGCTCTATCTGTGTGATTCCTTGCTCTTCTTCCCCCTTCCTTTTGCCAAGAACGATAAATATGTGTGAGCGCATACAGGCAGAGTTGTTTTAATAAGGGATGATGTATTAGGAGCACGTTCAGGCCTTAAAGAAACACATGACAACTAGAGAATGTGTTTTGAGGAGATATCAAACTATCTCTTCTATCAGCTTGGCTCTCCAGGTTGCAGGCAGTATTTTTTGTTGTAGGAATAATGCAGTGATGTGCAGAATACACACAGCAGCAGTGTGGGAGTGTGTAGGGGCATTATAAAGCTGTCTCATCTCCCTCCTTATCTAAAACGCACTTCTGAAAGGTGCTTTTTACATTTAGCCTCCAGGTGTTATCTCACATCTCTCAGTCTCATCTTAAAGGCAGATACATACTGATTTATTCACACACACACACACCCACACACACACACACACACGCACGCATAGTCTCTCGGGTTCAAACACTGCACATACACACATCTTATATCTGACAGCCAGCCAGGCCGTGCTTAAACCACAGCTCCTCTGAATATTTGGACTCCAGGGTGCACCGGGGGAAATTTGATAGATGGCGGCAGTCATGATCCATGAAGGGAAATGTGATAGATGGCGGCAATGACAGCGGCCACGCCTTTTTGTTTTTTTGCCCAGGAATGGCACAAAAAGTGCAATGATTGATTTTACTTCATGAAAGTTGACGAGGCTCTTCAGCCAACACAGTGAAAACATCATATATATATTTATGTTTATACGTCTATTCTTCCATCCCTTTATTTTTATCCGTAATATTTGGGACATAAGTCACACTGATACAGAAGACACAGAAGTCTGTTCTTTGTTTTTAGAGGAACGAGGGAAAGAAAATGTCTGCGATGATTTCCATTTGTGTTTAGCAAAGTTCAAAACGTGCAGTTTCTGCACAGCTTAAATGTTAAAAGAGGCCTTTATGAACACATCTGTGAATGTATTCCCAGATTTTTGCAGCGTTCCCTTTCTGCAAATATCTTCAGAAATAAGGCCTTTAAAAGCTATATAAGAGAAACACACAACAGGTTTCTGCACTGAAATGTAGCACTTGGCACACTGAGGTTTACTCATAGCAGCCCCCCTTCACGGAGCAGATTCTCATCCATTCTGGACCGTCCTCAGGAAACAGGACATCTTGCACACAAACAAATGGCAGCATTAAATCTCAGCCAAAACTGACAGCTACTAAACAAAGAACCCAAAACAATGAGAAGCAAACAATAAGTCCCTCCATGTTCCACACTTCCTGTTCACACTCTCATCCTCCATCTGTTGGCCTCGCATGACTCCTTGCACACATCCCCTCACATACAATCATGTGTGAACCCTCAACTAACCGTAAAAACAAAATGTGGCACACATGTCAACATGTCCAGTCAGCTTTATGCATCGCTCCCCCCCCTCTTTCCCCCTGAACCTCTGATTTATTCATGACGGCTGATTAGGCTGGAGGGCCAATAAGCCGGTTGCATCATTGTGCGGGTAAATTGCTGTTAGTCGGAGCGGCTCGCTAGATTTACAGCTCCTTAATGGGACGAAATTGGAGGAGCGATGGTTGGTTTAATTAAAGAAGCTGAAAGAGCTGAAGAGCGGCTTGCAGGGCACTGATGTGTGCATGCAGAGTGAGCAGGGCGGCGATGATTGATGAAGCTGTGCCAGGTGTATGTTTACACGTGTTTACCATTACTTATTGAAGCGACCTGTGCTGAGCTGCTTTCTGCAGTCTGCCTCAGATCGCAGACACACAGAGCCAAATACTCTCACCCAACGGGACAGCACGCCACTCTTCTAAAGCTATGCTAGAAGCTATTCAGCTTTACAGCTTCCGGACTTGTTCAGCAGATGCCAGGGTGGACGCGTTCCACATCTTTGCTCCATGTTTTTGCTCTGGTACGTTGGAAGAACCGGACATCGCCAAGTCTCGCAAAGTTCTCGTGACGTCTCGCTCAGAGCAGCAGGAAACCACGTCGAGGGATTACGCCAACAGTCGTGCGTCAGCAGTGTGCTAAGGGTTAGTGTGGACATCCGACATCGTAACAGAGCATGTACTGTATGTCTTCAAATATGGATCAGCAGAATATATCTCCTCTAAAGTGTGACTTTTTGACTTCTCTCACATGATGTAATAAAACGTTTCTGGTTTTGCATTTTCTGCTCCCCGATCACTTTTGAGAACTTTCACTGGAGTTCAGCTTTGAAGAGTTCGACTGATACCAAAAACACACGCTGATGATGACTGAATGCACCCCTGATTGCTCGGTGTGAGTCGTTAAATAATCTGAACCCAACTAATGAGACGTATTATTGACGCATACATGATACAAGTATCCATCTTCTCATAGCATTCACTAAAATCAGATTTGAATTGTGTGCCTCCAATTCAACCCGGTTATTATATAATTCCCTGGAGACCATCATACTCTGCTCTTGTTTTTCCGGAGGTTTTTCCGGAGCCCTCCTGCTGTGTGTCTCCTGTGTAAAGTAGAGGGCGAGGGCACCCTGAGGAGCTGCTCAGCTGCTCACTGCTGCCTATTAAAGACACTGAACGAGGGCACCGGTAGCACAATGAGATAAGACCTAAAGCACACTCATGCAAGTTCATTCTCTGAAGATGTTGGCTCTCTTTTTACATTAAAAGCTCATTTTTGGAGTTATCTAATATCCTAAACGGGTAAAAATAAAAACCAGGGAAGGAAGCCCACAAACCGCTCGGATCAAAAGTCAACAGCTCCTCTGAATACATCTCATTTATGGAAAAATAATACTCTTGCCCTTTTGAGGCAGCGCACCAAGATAAACATTTGTGTACGACGCGGTTCATGCTAATGAGCTCGATTTGAATGTAGGTCTTCCAGCTGTGAGTCAGAAGTTGCCCCACATCCCAGTCAAACCAGCACGGCTGCTGTCGTCGTCTCCGAGGAGTTGTGGCATTATTCATCACAGGCTGCGTCTCTGCTGAGCAGATTAAAAAGGAAACTGGTTCAAGTTTTTACATCACACCTCAGCTTTTGATGCTCCTGATAAATGTGTCTGCACATGACTTATTAAGGAAGGGAGCTGGCACAGTTAAAATAGACACTTATTATTAAATTTAAAGTCAGCCATATAAATCTGTGGATCGCAAACTTTTTTTCCTGTCAGGTCTGAATTTTAATTCTAAAGTGCAATTCATCTCGTTTTTTTAATGTCCATCACTTTTCATTTCAAATAAGTTTTAGCTGGAATTTTATTTTGACGTTTGTGCTGTTTGAAGCTGAGGGTACTTGACTTCCTGTTTGTATATATTCCTGCTCTTATTTTGTAAGTTCACTTAACGGCAGAAAAAGGAACGTGCTACAGGTTGAAAAATACAGCCTTTATTTGAGATAGCCGTCATTATGAGACAAGCCACACACAACTTATTTCACATCAAGACGGGAAAATGTGCAACAAATTCAGGATATGGATAAAATAGGATAATGCAGTGGATAATATAGTCATGTCTGAATGGGACAGATGTTGAGGGATCTTTGTGTGTTTACTGACACAATGCTAAATGCATAGAGGGCCTCTGATTGAGTCCTGCCTTTATTTGCCAAAACATGTAGCTACACTGCACTTGTAAAAGGGACTGGCTGTAAAATTGGGGTTGGCTTTTCTTTGAAGTTTTACAGTATCAACATCGTTACATGAGAACATGCAGCTCAGTTTCAACAGAACCCTTTATAATTTGTAACTTTTGTCTCGACAGCAGGGGAGAAATACAAAAGATAGTTCTGACTTTCTTCCATTACTGAAGGTGAAGTACTTCACACCAAACACTAATGGATCCTGAAGCTATTCTTGCAGCAGATTGCACTGCAAGTAGCTCTGCACCCCAGTGAAGAGGCTGTTCTTTTGGTTCTGTTACAACAGCAAAAAGTTATATCCTCTGTAAAAACTATTGTTCCTTTTCCCTGGATGGCCGCTGAAAGCCAGAGTTGGAATCGGATATTGCTTTAACAGCTGCCAGGGGTCCATTTCCAACGGGTTTTTAGAGGGAGGACACTGCAGAGGAGGTGAAGCTGTGTGATCCTTTTACCTGCAATGTAGATAATAGTGAATATAGTGAACAATGACTGATCACTTTTCCCATCATTAGGGGGTTTGTAGACGGACTAGGGACACTTATTAGTGTGAGGGAAACATGTTGAAGTGTAAATGTAATCTAATGTAAATATAAAAAGTACCACATTTCCTTCATTGTTTATGTATTTGCCATGATGTATGGCCCGAGGAGACATTGCTGCGCTTCATTAAAAATAAAAGCTGCACAGTATTTCACAGGAATCCTGTTTTACATCGCTGGAAGATGTTTTCACTCTTGGCGTTAAAGGTGCCCTGTGGACTTTTTGTAAACAAACAAACTGTTGTTTACATTCAGTGTTTCTCACTCAAATGTATTTGTGTGTGCTCGAGGTTAAACATGTCAGATGCATTTCCTTCCTGTTTTGCGAAAAGCAATATTTTAAGGATATTTGAGGTCGCAAATTTCAATCTTTCCATCTGATTGTGTTCACAGTTTTCTTCTCCACTGTCTCTGCAGAATTGAGATTGTGTGAATGTGTCGTGTTCGAAGAAAAGATTTAAAGGATATCTCTGAATTAAATGATAAAGTGACTCCGTCTCTGAAAACTTTATTTGTATTTTTGCTTCTGCCAGGTAGCGATTGAGCTGCGACGTTAAAGAAATAGTAAATATTTACCAACTTTTTCTGCTTTTTTTTCAATCCAATGAACCTAATAGGAAAACACCTCAAATCCCCTGACAAGCCTACTGACATCTAACTCCACCCTGTTTGTCTCAGTTCTTCAACCCAACCCTCCTCTTTCCTTCCTATCATCCCTTCATCTAGTTCATCCAATCCCAGACCAGCCAGCAGGCAACACCCGCGTCCATCAAAATCAGGATCTCAACATACAAAATACAATCTGTCTCATAAGTCACATGATCTTTCATCTAATATCTAAACTCATATCGTTGTGGCACGGTCCTTGCCAGTGAAATATATTTATGAGAAAAGTTTTGAACGTTCTTGTTGAATTAACTTCTTTTTTCTTTTCATAGAAATAAACTGCTGCAAACATAATTGAAAAGGACAAGCCAAGAAAAGTCCTTCCTTTCTAATCTGCTGCTTTGTGTTGAAGGCGGGTGAAAAGGCTGTTTGCATACATTTTCACTCTCGATTCCCAAATGAATCTGCATTTGCTTTGTGTTTCTTTGTGCGCTTACAAAGGGCGTGATTTATTAGTCTGACACGCGGCCTGTCAGATTCAGAGCTAAACATCGCTTCCTCCAGCACACCTCCTTTATCTTTCCCTGTTTAAAGCCCTGACATTGCAATCAGAGATATGCAAACACGGACGCAGACACGCCCACAGCGATAAACGCTGAGTCACAAAGCATCGTACAGTCATTCATGTTTCATGTCTAGATCATTAACTTACTCAGCCTCAGTCTGACAGAGTCTCACCCTCTTGGTTTTTACGCCCTTTAAAAGTGTGACTTTTTTCTCCTGTCATAATACATCTGTGTGTGTGACAGAGAGTTTGTGTGTGTGTGTGTGTGTGTGTGTGTGTGTGTTTGGTTCATAGGAAACAAAGGGGCCAGCTCATGACATTATCCTCCCGTGATAAAAAGGGAAAACATGAACCCATTAAGGGGGCTTATCTATTATGCGGGAACAATCTCTGTGACCTTTCTGTCTTTGCTAATTTCACACAATGCCCTGACCTTTCAGCGAGTCCGACGCAGACGTGCGGCTAGTTAAGAATCTTTGCCGCAACAATGCCGCTTTATCCTGCCCGCCCACCACAAAGAGGCTGTAATTACCTCCTCTATTATTACCCGGCCTCTTGGTTTCCCTTTTCTTTACTTGTGGAAATTTGCTATGAAAGTGATTCATTTTCCACTTATTGTGATTCAAAATCCAATGCCCATTTGTAAATAAATCTATATTGAGCTTCTCGTTGATGAATAATCATACTTCAAACTCAATTTCAGCTCAATTGTAGCCCTGCATTTTTGATCTGCATCAAAGGATTATGCAGAAAGGCTGGGACGGAGCAGGGGGGGGGGGGGGGGGGGGTCTGTTGAGAGTTGGCTCTTCGGCAATCAAACGCAAAACTGTTTGTTCTGTAGTGTTTGGGAGGAGGAGAAAGATCCTTTGCTTAAGTAAAAGGATCAAAAAAAGTCACGGAGCAGATGTTATCAGCAAAGTATAGAAATTTAAGTGTCTTCAATCTGTGCAGCGATACTTCAGTTACAACAAAAACACCAAATCTAAGCAAGTGTCTCATTTCTTGTTGGAAATATCTCATTGCACTTTTTTTTTTTTTTTAATGGAAGATTGTTCAACTTTTGGATCCAGTTGATCTCACTTTGCCTGTGTTGTGCAGGTTTATCGTTTGTGTTTGTGTACAGACTGCAAATAAAAAATCAGCTGGAGTGTATTTGTCTAGTTTCTGGGCAAATCGATCTCAATATACTGAATAAAAACGCCCATTCATCAGACAAGTCTTTACTCAGTGTTTGTGAACTGTTGTCCGCCTAATTCTCAAAGTTTTTTCTTCCACTTTGCGTCCTCACAGAGAGTCTGTTGGAGCATGTCTGCACGCTGCATTTGTCTCCTTCACTAACAATCACGGCCATTTGATTTCCCTCAGTGGCTCCTTTACAGCAACAGAATAGAAGCTTAAAGATGAGCACAGACTGAGCACCCCCCCCCCCCCCTTTTTCCCTTCATGGCTTCATTTAATTGACTAATCTGCTGTGCCCTGCCCATGAGCGCAGTAAGCCAGTCATCGTCTGAAAGAGGCCCCTCACTTCAGATAAATGAGAGAGAAAACATCCAAGACTGGAGCCCCATTTCGCCCTAACCAGAGAGAGAGAGAGAGAGAGAGAGAGGACTCGTGAAATCTATTAAGATGTATGAGGAGAAAGTTGCCAAAGCCATTTAATCGCGCTTCTGTTCTGCTTAATCCGAGCGGGGCAGATGTGCCTTTAGGTGAGGCGGGACAGGGAGATGATGAGTCATGGAGCCACCCCCAGGAGAAAACTGGGAAAACACAGAAAAAACCCAGACA
Organism: Symphodus melops; assembly: GCF_947650265.1. Taxonomy (NCBI): domain Eukaryota; kingdom Metazoa; phylum Chordata; class Actinopteri; order Labriformes; family Labridae; genus Symphodus; species Symphodus melops. The sequence continues at coordinate 5,893,628 of NC_136697.1, forward strand.
CACACACATTATGCTTTGTCTGGATATATATAGATATATAAAGTAAAACTCAGGTACCAAGAGGATGAGTCAATTTCCTCGTAAATGGATTCTATCTTTACAGCGGTGGTCTGAGCGTCACAATGGTTGCATAAGTGGACGTTGGATACGGTGGCTCCTACATTTAGAAACACCCTTCTGTCTCCCTCTATCTCACTTTCACTGTCTTTTTTTTTTTGTACAGTTTTATTTATTTGTCCGCTTTGCCTTCACTTGCCATAATCCCCAAACATGAACATAAATCGTGCTGTGGACTCTCAGCAGACGCGTTGGATGTATCCACAAATAAACACGACGAACAAAGCAGGAAGTCAGAGAGCAGAGGGCCGGCGACACACACCTGTGGACACCTGTGTGACATGTGCTCAACATCTTGCTCCAGTGCAAACAAGAAATGCTTGCAGCTTTTGTCTGCATGACACTTTTGTGCTGCTCTTTTGTCACGCTTAGCGCCGTCCATATTGATACCGACAGGAACTGACTCTGCAGGGCTCAAATATCTGCGCCTACATATCCTGGGCTGTCACTGTCTGTAAGCCAGGCTGATATTACACCACATTCAGCCCTGTGTCAATGCTGTTAGAAACACTCTTGTAAAATGTAACAACACTTGTCACACTGTGTCGCCTGTCTGCTATTTGTGTTCATAAAGATGTCAGCAGTGGAAGTCGACATGCAGGCGGCAGGTTTATCACATACTGTAGGTATGTGGCCGACTTCAGAGTGATGCAGGATTTCAATAACGACGGCTTCCTGTAATAAACACAGGTGGATGACAGATACTCTTTATGTCACATGTCATCACACTTAACTGAAAGAAGAAACACATCTACATGTTGGGCTTTGCTGCAGCACAATATTGCATTTCAGGTTTTGAAGCTGTACATGTGTGCTGTGGCTCATGTCCATAGACTGTAAATATTAACAGATGAAGCCTGAGGGTGGGGGGAGACACATCGGGTGGCGGCCACCATGATGGAAATCCTGTCTCCGCCTCTCTTCTTTTCCCTGCTTTTACTCTGTCCTCTTCATTATGACATCATATTGCTCTCGTTAACGTCTCAGTATTTTGCTGTGTTTTTTGTCACAACCGTCCTTCTCGTTATGTTTTATCGTCCGGCACCTAAACTGTCACATTTGCACTTAAAAAAACAAACAAAAGAGTTCTGATGAAAAGTCTCATGTTGCTTTAAATTGAACAGTGAAGCACGTCATTCTCTGTTAATCATTGCATAGAAGATAAAAAAAAAAAGAATAAGGTGCCTCCCCCTGCATGAAATCTGTTTGTCTGACACCTTGTGGTTACAGAAATTCAAAACTGCTCTGTAGAAATAACCAATCAGTCTCCTCGTTTTGCTTCTGTAGATCATAAAAAGACATGAAGATTATTCTATAACCGGTGAAACTCTCCTCACAGGAGCTTTAAAGAATAAAACATATCTGCACACACACACACACACACACACACACATTAGTCCATCACATGATCTCTAGTCATGATCTCTCGACTGTCTCCCTCCTTACACAACAATGCCATGATAAAAAAAATACAAAATCTCATGTTGCATGGAGACGAACACGTCCTCGGGTAAGGCCATTAAAACCCCAGACAAAAGCAGAACCACATCTCCGCTCAGCTTCACTCTCCCATCTTTAACCGGATCGTTCCCGACATCACACGGCGATAAACAGGATCAGCGAGCGCTGGCTTCATGGACTGAAAGTGATCGCTGTGACTACGGCTCAGCAGTGCTCAGCCAGTCGGCTGTAAAATACAGAGGAGCAGACAGTGTGGGCGTGTCCTTGTCACCGTCAACAAGCTCTTGTTATTAATACATAATAACAGCCAGCCGTCGGCTTGCTTCATTAACATGATGTGTGGGTGTATTAAAAAGCAGCTTCAAGTATTCATGATGAAGCTCGTCTCTTTGTTTCTTTCTTTTGTTTTTTTGCTTTGTTTGTTTTCCCCCTTTCCCTCATCGGGCCTGGAGGTTAGTGAGAGTATATCTGCCGTCAATCCTCTTTCTCCTGGTTTTCGACCATATTTCAAGAGGATTTTCTGAGGCTCTTACAAGCTCATTAATAATCCAAAAACACAGATCCGTATCATTTCTGTGTTTGCCTTGAATGCCTGTGTTGATGCCAAAGTTACCAGATCTTTAAAAGAAAATCCTGCCCCTGCGATCTGGAAACCCACAACATGACTGAGGGCGTTGGTGCACGGCTGCACTCCGTGTCAGTGGGAAGGTGAGTTGAAAGCCGGGTGAAGTTTCAAACTGTCTGAAAACGTCAAGACAAAACAGCGTTCACCAAAAAAGAAGAACAAGACGACAAGGAGAACACACCTGCAAAGTCTCGATGTTCACCGTGCGTTTGCAAAGTGTGCAGGGTGGATTTGACTACAGCGCATAAAAGAGAGTGACCCTGCTCATCAGCAAGGATATGAACTACACACTCACACTATCAACCTGAATGTTCTCATCTCTTCTGTTTGGTTCATTTATTGCTGGCTCGTGTTTTATTTTTGTATCCTTGTTTGTTTTACTCAGTTTAATTGACTGTTTCCTGTTTAATTTTGTCCTTTATTTCTCTGTGTTTCACGTCTCCTGTCTCTTTTCTTACCTCCTCCCTTTCTCTGTTTTCTCCTCCAGTTTTGATTGCCCTGACTTCTCTCACCTGTGACTGATTTTATCTCCAGTGTCTATTTAGTCTTCCTGGTCAGTTCATACGTCTACTGTCCTGATTTTGCTCAACTTTCCCTTTTTTTACATTTCAGTTGGACTTTTGATGAACTTTGTTTCAGAACTTTATAAACCAAGATTCTGTTTTACCTTTTGGCATTTTGTCACTGCCCTTGGCTCCTCCTCTGCATGTGTTTTTGAAACTGAACACTGCCCTATATGAGACAGATTCTACATTTTCACAGACAGTGTCCGTGGAAAACGGACTCAAGGTCCAGAGAAGGGGTGGGGATACTGCTACACGAGGCGATAATGAGAATATTTTCCTTGATGTCTGTGCTACATGCAGTTCGACAGGAGAACATCAACTAAAGAGTGGAGAACAGACTGACAAACAGGAAATGTAATGCAGCCGTTTAATCACGTGCACGGAGATCGTAGTGGTGGCGTGCAGACACTATGCACTGTGCAGCAGTCACAGTATATAAACGTTAACCCCTTGATGCCTGAATTTGTTTCCAAGTATTAAAACATTTTTTTACACGTTTCTGCTTTCAAGTAGATGCTAAATTAAGTTGAGAAAGACAATTTGACAATAGCACAAAAAATAGATATAACATAATAATAGCACATCAAACAGATGTTGTTCTGTCTCCGACTGGTCCTGTTAAAATCTAATGCTTGCTCGGTATGTATTGAAAGTGCATCAACTGGCAGTGGAGGAATACGGACGCTATCTTGGCTGCATTTGGAGCAGAAGCGGTTTGATGCAAATTTGCGACAATATGCGTTGGGTTGATCGTCCTCCCATTGGCTCGAGGTGAATCCTCCACATAATATCCTGCTGAGTTCTCACATCAGAAGAAAAACATAGCAGAGGTCTGGCGAGTTTGTTGAGTTTATTGCAAGTGTGAACGCCCTAAAAACGTCTAAGAGAACGAAAACGTTTTCTCTCAACAAGCTGGTCCAGATCTCTCTGTTCTCACTTGATTTATTATGGTGTCTTCTTTATTGGTTAAATGTGGAAATCTTATTTAAAACACTGAAATAAGAGGGAATGATATCAGTATGCTATCATTCATGGAGTAACCATTTGATGGTTGCCGGATTGTAAAATCCTGCGAAAACAAGTTTGTCTGTGATAGCTCGTCTCTTCTGCAAATTCATCTTCAAAGATTCCGACAGATCTATTTGAGCCGAGGCTCTTTGAAAGAATCGAGCATGTATAAAACAAAAAGATATGAAACACAGTGCTTAACGCCGTGAGGCCACAATAACAGAGGTGTCGACGAGGTCAGAAAAAGGTCGAGTCCTCTTTCTAGACTCCAGCCATGATGCCTTCGATGTGCTGCAGTTGCATTGCTGCGGGATGGTTGACTGGACGTTCACCATTAGCAAGTATCTTACATCAGGCGCTGTCAGAGCACGAGAGCAGCTCCCCGTCACACGGTCAATATGGATTCTCTACCCTCAAGGTCAACTTTTAGACTGACCTCTCGCTCTTCAATCACAACATTCTTGTAGGTTCTTTCTTTCTTGGATGGCTTAAGAAGAGTTCAGTTTTTCAGGTTTATTATTCGACTTTTGATCTATATTGGAGAGACAGGACAGTAGACAGTCAGAGAGAGAGAGAGAGAGAGAGAGAGAGAGAGAGAGAGCTGGGCTCGCACACTGACTTCTACCAGGAGATTTGATGCAGTCTAATAGATTAAATGGTAGTTTAGATATAAGTTATCTTGTAATGTGTGTGACTATGGAGAGTGTGTCAGACACTCCATCCTACGTATGCATTTTATTAATGCTGGTACATTAAATAATGTAAAAACTGCACACTATATTTGATTTAATCTCATACAACTAATCTCCTTCCTGTACAGTTTTTCCTTGACTCCTATTAAACAGATCTTGTTTTATGTATTTTTTTTAAATCTTCATTTATTACTATTTAGGCCCCCTGCTGTTCACGAGCTTTCTACTTCTTTTTTTTTTTTTTTGGCATCTAAAGGCGTGTCCACGATATGATTTCATACTGATCACGATTGCTCCCTTCTCTCTTCTGTTCTGCGTTTACATTGGTGACATCGTTCTGTACCTGAGTAAACTTGCGTGTACTGCTCACTGTGGATGTTACACGGCTAACATCGTCACTGTCGGTCAGCTCAGAGGGTGAAATGGGCCGGTGCTGCACAGGTACGTCTGGGTTCACACTGATCAAATGAAGCAGTCTTTAGGGTCAGGCGTACTCTGATATGGGTCTGGGTCCCGAGTGTGACTCAGAGACTATAATAGATACGTGTAAACGTACTTGGTGATGTAACTCTACTTGTTATTTTAAGTCAAATCATTTTGTTTCTCTGGTGTCTGGTGCACATTTTGCAAGTGAATCCATGAAGAGAAAATCACAGACACAAAAGTAAAAGCAACGTTATGTACATTCATTATGTATACGTGTGCTGCCCAAACATCATAACGTAACATCTTTCCATTTAGATCTGCGACTATGAAGCTTGTAAAAGTAAGGCCTCCTCTAAAATTCCCTTTAGAGTCTGAACACGCAGCAAGTAAAATAAAATCTGCTATTGAGAGAAAATGGGAAACTTTTTTTTATTTTTTTTTACGTTTAAGTTCATAAGACATACTGTAGATTATTAGAAAGTTTTTCAACCCGAGCATCTTTCTTGTAAAAAAAACTCAGAGCAAAGGTCAGCTCACTTGACCTGCAGCCTTTAAACCTTTAGAAACTTTAGATTTTCTACTTGGCTCCAATTCTACAGAAAGATATTGTATCTTCAGAGAGTTTATTCAATCTTGACTACAGCAGAATCTGGCAAACTGAGTTCATTGCTGTCAGGGAAATAGATCTGAAATATGAGCAATGTTAAGATTAAACCCTTATAGTATGAGGTATTATTTACAGAACAATATATACCAAGCCATGCAGAGAGACTACTGCATTTTGAATAGAGAGGAATCTCAGGGTGGGGAATGAGTCTGCCTCCAGTGAAGAAGTTCAAGTATTTCTGGGTCTGGTTCACGAGTGAGGGGAAATGTATCGTGAGATTGAAATGTGTGATTGATTGGTGCTGCGGTCGCTAAAACCGGATAGTTGTGGTGAAGAGGGAGCTTAGCCGGAAAGCAAAGCTTTTTAATTTAACGTTCGATTTACATTTCAAACCTGGCCTATGCTCATGAGCTGAGAAGAAGATCGCACATGCAAGTGGCCCTAATGAGTTTGCTCCAAAGGGTGGCAGGACTCAGCCTTGGAGCTATACGGTGAGGAGCTGGAACATTTAGAGGGAGCTCGGAGTAGAGTCACTGCTCCTTTGTATCCAAATGAGCCAGCTGAGGTGTTCAGGCATCTGATAAAGATGCCTCTTTGTTGCCTCCCTCTGGAGCTCTTCCAAGCACCTCCAACTGCAAGGAGACGAGCCAGAGACTTGGAGGATTTATGTCTCCCTCCTGCCCTATAGGAACGCCCTGGGAGGAGCTGGAAAACGTTGCTGGGAGGAGGGAAGTCTGGGACAATGAGTAGAAGAAGGTAATCGATAGACAGACAGTATTTGCATTTCAATGAGGCCCTTTTCTTTTTGTTTGTGCATCCACATGATATTTAAGAGACACCTCTTCTTTTCCAGCCATCACAGGATCAAGCTTAGAAAATACATGTGCACTCACATGTACGTGTGTGTGTGTGTTTGTGTGTGTGTGTGTGTATGTGTGTGTGTGTATGTGTGTGTGTGTGTGTGTGTGTGTGTGTGTGTGTGTGTGTGTGTGTGTGTGTGTGTGTGTGTGTCCACATTAAACTTCATGCCACTCTTGCATAAGTCAGTGCTCCAGTTTGGTGACCCCGCCACACAGTATTGCACAGTCAGATTATTGCACAGATCGCTGTCCAGTTTCAGTTCAGTGTTGACACTGATACCAAATAATGAGGTTTTATCTGCTGCTGGTATCAAGTCCAGGGGTCGGACAGAGTGAGTACTGTCTTTTAAAACCTTAGTCACTGTCATGTAAGGAGGATATTTGTACGTAACACACATGCTTCAGAAGCTTCCATAAGCCACATGTTTGCAGTCTTCAGTGTTGATTTGTGTCTTGTTTAGTTAGGTAATGGTCCATCATATCAGGGAGAGGAACGATTGGGCTCTGTCTGCTTAATTGGGAAGAAATTAATCTCATTCATCAATCTATGACAATGTTTGGTTAGTTGGAAAAACTCCTTTCACATTTCTTGTTCGTGTCTCAAATGACTCATGACTTCCTGAGTCAGAGTCAACAGGATTTAAACCTGTCAGTCAGTTGTGGTTTGGTATGGTGATGCACATTGAAAAGAAAACTCTATCACACAGATTTGGGGGAAATTGCTTTTAGAAAAAAGGCCGAACGGTAAATTCTTCTGCACCTTCCCAGGACTGAGGATTTAGAGTGTATCAGTGTATCTTGAAAGTGCTTTACAGCAGTCTGTGCACTCGGACCGAGGACCGAGGAAGGGCATCTAATCGGTGGAGGATTTCCATACCTGCCTCCCCGCCTCGGGTAATCTGAAGTACATCACACGCCTCGGCCAGCTTTCTTTCAAGAGGCTAGAAAATAGATAAGGAAGTGACAGAGATGAAGATAACACTAATCCCAGAGAGGCGCCCGGTCCAAAGGAGAAGACACCACAAACACCAAGGTAATGAAGGGCCTGAGGGGCAAGAGAGAGAGAGAGAGAGAGAGAGAGAGAGAGAGAGAGAGAGAAGGAGGGAGAGAGAGGGAGGGAGAGAGAGAGAAGGAGGGAGGGAGGGAGAGAGAGAGAAGGAGAGAGAGAGAGAGAGAGAGAGAGGGAGAGAGAGGGAGAGAGAGAGAAGGAGAGAGAGAGAGAGAGAGAGAGAGAGAGTGAGAGAGAGAGAGGGAGGGAGGGAGAGAGAGAGATGATATGACAGGGAAAAAGATAAAAAGTGAAGAAACTGAGAGAGAAAGAGAGATGATGATGATGATGATGAAGAATTAGAGAAAGTAAAGCTGAAGGACGACAAGATGTGAAGAGTGGAGAGAAAAGAAAAGATAATGAATGTGTCAAAGGGAGGTGTGAGGCATGTCCACTGAAGGTGTGTGTGTGTGTGTGTGTGTGTGTGTGTGTGTGTGTGTGTGTGTGTGTGTGTGTGTGCTGCATTATTACTCTGCCAGGTAATACCAATGACTATACACTGTCTCCGTGTCTTCATGACTGTCTGCTGGGTAAATTCAACTTCTGAAACTAGTCATGTAAACGTCAGATTTAAATCTCTTAGATGTCTCTAAAATGTCTCTGATCCTGGTCCTCATCATTTGTCAAAACGCATTATAAATCTTTGCTCACAGCTCTGGAAACTGGAGATTACTGAAAAGGTGTTTTTTTCTTTTTTCATCTGGTTCTCCTATTCCTGAAAAGGTTTGTTGTCGAGTTAAATGAGCCTCTGCTGTAAAAATGGGCTTTTTTTAAAATGGGTGTGAATGTGACTTCCTGGGCTCTGCAGGACTCTGCATGTTTGCATCGGCTTTATTTTTCAACACTGGAGGTTGCCACTTAGTTTGTCACCATAACTTACACTTTGAACCTTTCGAATAGTCCTGTGATCTATTCTTTATATGAACGTATTCTGATATGAACAAGGTTCAGTGTTGGAGACAAACACAGGTGAACAGGTTGTTTCAGGCATGAAAGAAGACTTACAGGAACTAAGACAACAAAGGCTGATTTAATTGCTTAAAACAGAGTCGTGGCAGTGAGCAGCTTTTTCTATTACATTTTCAAATCCGCCTGCGACGCATGTCATGATAATGAAACCCACTCAGACCTTATAACGCAATTTCATACTAGGTGAGGACATTTCAGTTTCCAATTACACGATCATTGTAGATAAGCAGGTTTTATAATGAGCCTGTTTTCCAGTGGGGAGCTTCGAGACAAATCATTGTTACTGAACTCCAGCGTGACAGAGAAGAGCAGCCCCCGTCGCAGCAGTCAGGCTGAGATGACAAGGACGAGGAACAACAAATCTCTTCAGAGCGACGTCTCACTGACAGACCTGAATAAAATGTTTGACTAAAGTGTCAAACATTTGCTCTCCTTGAACCGCCTGACGTGCTCTTGATCCATCGCAGCAGACGGTATCAAAACCGAACATGACATCCCGGAAGAAAGATAATAAAAATCAAGCTCTGATGTTCCCTTCTTCTTCCTCTATCTCTCTGCGACCTGGAAGCAGCCGTGGATCCTTTGACTCACGCCGCAGTGAAATAATCGTGCTCTTTGTGATGTGGCGTTTCCTCACTGATTTACCTTGAGTGAAATAAATCACAGATTCTCCCTCTCATTCTCTCTGTGATTTATGATGATAAGTCTGCAGCTGAATATGAAAGCCCAACACTCGTCTCCACCGTGATTAATCAATCTGAAGCGACTCAAAAATAATTCCCTCGTCTTCGATCATGTGTCTGCATGCACGAGGATCCAGCAGGACTGTGATTGTTGTTAGACACAAAGCAGCTGGCATGTGTTCACCCCCTCATCCATCCTCCATACCTGAGTACATTTCTGTTCAGTCCCCTGGAAACAAAAAAAAACAACCTTTTAAACCTGAAAAAAAGCAAAACTGTACCAGGGTCATTTCTATTTCACCCTCTTCTCGTAGGATAGAGTTGGTCTTGTTTCAGGCTCTGCCGCTCTGAAGTCGACCTTCTGTTTTGGAGATCTCCTATGATGAGAGTGGTTATTATTTTTCAACCACTGTAATTGGAGCCTGACCCCTGCTGCTGTTTGTTTTGGCTGGGCCTGATGTTAAAAATCTAATAACCATGTGTAAGCCATGACATATTGATTCAAATAAGTAAAACAAAGACTTTAAGTGAGCAATTTAACCATGAAAAATGTTCACTCAATAAGCACGATGTGGAGTTTTGACTAGTTGACATTAAAAATCCTGTTCAAAAGAAAACGGACGGCAGACTTGTGAGGGCCCTCACTCTGTGGGCTCCATGATAGTGCTGGGTAGATAGTGTGTGTCACTGATTGGCTTTGATTAAGCCCAGGTGTGTGTGTGTGTGTGTGTGTGTGTGTGTGTGTGTGTGTGTGTGTGTGTGTGTGTGTGTGTGTGTGTGTGTGTGTCACTGATTGGCTTTCATTAAGCCCAGGTGTGGAGAGCTTTTCTATACTCTGAGTGTCCACTGCTCTGTGCTCACTCATTATCTCACCTTCAGAGGTAGTGAGAGCGTCTGCCTGTGTTTTCTCAAGTTGTCTGTGTGTATATACTATAAACACCAGCTAAGATCTTTGTGTGTCTTAGTTTCTAATTGCCTGTGGCCCAGTGTGTAACATGGGGTGCTGGATAGTTTTTTTTTGACTCCAGCCTTTTGTGTTATCAGAGGTATTTCATGTTTCTGGGTCTCCTGGATAATTTTGGTTTGAAGTCAGCTGCTCGACAGCAGTGGTTTAGTTAATCATTTTCAGTGTGTTGTTTAGTTTAAGAAGCCTGATGGTGTGGTTTTATACACTTTCCAATCTTTTACCTATGATTTAGTGGTTATTGTTCTGGGATAGATTTGAGACAGCGCTGGGTCTGCACGTGGGTCCCGTGGGTCAATGCTTCCTTTATAACCTCCTTTAGCATAGGAAACACTGGACCATCCTTTACCAAAGGGGAGATAGTGCCGCCCCACAATTCCTTGAGGCCACACGCACATCCAAATACGAAAATTCACAAATCCGTTCACAAAAACTACCGATGTGTTAGAGGAGAAATGTGGAGACAATCTGTATTTGGTTTCTATATGAAATTGATTTATTTGTTATTGCCTTAATATTTATTTTATGTGTTCAAGAAAGCAAACTTTACTTTGAGACGTATCATGTTTAGTGGAGATCCTTTGCTGTTATTTCAAGTTGATTCTAATGTAAACAATGTTAATATAAAACCATGTTAATAAAAAAAAGAAAAGGGATGCAGATCATGGAAGTTAGCGCTGTAAAAATTTGCCTTTAACAACTTTAAACTACCTTGAACACAGATGAACTCTGAACATGGTGCTGATGTTATATCATCCTGGTAGCCTATCTAATATAGCCTACTTTATATTTTAATTCCAGTAAAAATATTGGGTTACCCCGTGACGTTTTTCATGGGGTTAAGTTGAAGTGGATAGTTGATGGGAGGGACAATCCAAATGCACCCTAAGACTCTGTGACGTCACCTATTGGTTTTCTGAAGAGGCTTTATGGCTGCCATGTTGAAAATGCTGTCTCAACCAAACTTTAGATATATCTAAAGACAGTCAGAGGCAGAGCTAAGGTGAGTCTTCAGTCCATTAGGAAACGCCCCAGTTTGAGCAAATGTTTGTGTAACTCTTGAGCCTAAAAATAAAAACAAGTGACTTTCAAAAGAAAATCATCCCCTGCACGGCGTGTACCAGTAGACATAAGCAATGATTCAATTTATTTGAACCAGGCTGTAAACATGGTTTAAATGGTCACTTGGTTATATGAAGGATCTCATGGGATTTTTTACCTTCAGAGCCTGCCTCAAGTGGACAACAAAGGAGCTGCAGTTTGCCACTAGATTTGATCAGAAACCAACACACAATGATCTGAGGTTTGCTGTAACCTACTTTTATAAAAGATGTAACATGACTCTGAAAAATACATGTGAGTGAACATGAATGCTGCCTCCATCACTGCTGCTGTGCTAATATGATGAATCAATCAAGTCTCTGTGTTATTGATGTGGCATTAATAATATTCCATAACCACATACATCATAACATATAGATTCATTAGTACTGATGTGCTAACGTCACAATGATGGACAACAGGTTGGGATGTGAAAAATGAACGTGTGCTGTTTTTCATGGAGCTGTCACACATTAATGTCTCATGCAGACTGAACTGGTGCTGCAGCCGCTCCACTCTCCTTAACAATCAAATAGATAAGTATGCTACTGTCCAAACCAACCTTCATCCATCTCATCATTTGCAATGATCGAGGAGGGAAAAAATAGTTTTTGTGATTTCTAAATGACAGAGTTTTAGTGCAAGAACAAAATCAAATACAATTGAATCTGTGGGATCCAAAAAGAAAGAGACACCTGTTAACATGAGAGTTTTCCCACAGCTGTCATGAGAGTGCACTCACTCTTTTTAAAATCCTTGCTTCCATTTTTTCCACCCTCACTCAACCTGACGGATGACAAGGCCCTGCAGGTATTCCTTCATGACCCTGAGACCAAGCCAAACCGCTGAATATGGATATAAAAAAAACGGTCAAAATGCCACCAAGCCTTTTTATTGAACGGCTGAGAAGCGGACTTTTTTATTGGAAATAGAAGCACAAGGCTGAATATTCATGTAATATTTATAGGTTGAAGCACAAATAAAGGGAGTTCAACAGCTCAGCTTCCTGCTACATGAGCCTGAATGTACACACATCAAAGCTCAACCTGATAGCTCAATTATGAAGCCAAGATCCCGTCTTACAGCCGAGCCGTCAGCGCCACCCAAGCATGAAAGAGCAGGAGAAGAAGAAGAAGAAGAGAGAAACCTTTTTCTTTAACCCTTTCCACTCACTGGAGGACAAAAAAAAACAGTTAATTAAAGGAAGTTTAAGTTTAAATATTTTTTCTGGGTTCTCTTTCTGCCTGGAAAGTGTGTCATCTCTGCCGCATCAGCCCAATGCCAGAGGGAGTATCTGCCTTTTATTATTTTCTCTCTCTCTCTCTTTTTTTTTTCTTCCACTCTCTCAATCCTCCAATTTTCCAAGAACATCGGGATGTTAATCTCATTACCTTGTGGGTTTGCATGTGTATGTATTTGTGTGTGAAAGTGTGCGTGTTCCTGCTTAAAACAGTGTGTGTGTGTGTGTGTGTGTGTGTGTGTGTGTGTGTGTGTGTGTTGTGTGTGTGTGTGCTAGCACAGAGGAGACTACAGCCTCTCTTTTGTGTGTGTCCAAGTCAGCGTGCTTTAATACAATATTCAAACGCTCCCTTGGTGCTTTTACATCAGGGAAACATTAAAAGCTCCTCTATAAACTGCTTCTCCCTGCTACGCCAACTGTTCCAGCTGACACAGACTGAGAGCTGGGCTTAATGATCAGACGCAGAGAGACTTCCTTCAGATTCAATCGTTCTCTGAGACCCTTCCCTCCCACAAGACTTAATATTTAATACATAGGTGCAGGGGCAGGCACCGCGTGATGGACAGGAGGCAGAGTGGAAGATGATGTGTTGCTGCAAACCTTAGAGGCAGACGCATCACTGTGAGACGCATCCTACAGTTTAATGAGAGAGGCGGAGCGAGGCAAGAGAGTCGCTAAGAGTTCAAAGGTGACCGAGAAAGAAAAAAGCACTTATGAACATGTTTCTACTGGAGAGATGTGTTTAAATCTCCTCATACAGAAATCAACCATATATCAGCACATCACGGTATGACTTAGAAAATGTAGTGTCGTGGTGCTCCAGAATTATCTTAATCAGCATTTCACAATAAAAGCGCCCAGGGCAAAGACTGGTGTTTTGGTTTGTTATTAAAAACTGTCAAAAGGAGGCGCTATGAGCTCTAGCTCAGGCTGTCTTCAATCCATCTTACCATCTCAGAGTTTGGATTCAACTGAAACCGATTTTACAGTATTTTTTAATCCATGTTAAAAGATATTTAACACCGATATTTAACGATTAACGGACGTGAGCCCAGATCGGAAAACAGCACTTATACTTTTTAGATTTTAAATTATCTTTAGATGATCTGTCATTAACTACACAGTCTGATACCTCAGGTGACTGTCCACATGTTTAGAAATGTGGAATTAAATAATATCACGTTAATTGAAACCTTAGTTGGAGGAGTGTTTTAATTTTCTCCCAGTTGTCGTGTACACACTGAAAAGCATCTCATTCTATGGCTGGGTCTACCGTGGGCCATCGTGATTAGAGAACTATAATAACATGCAAATTTCACTACAGGAGAGACTCAGTGGTGTCTGTAAATTGAAACAAAAAAAGTAAATACATATCTCCCCAGGTAATCATCTATAATTATTTGGAAATCCTCTCCAATTCAGATTTCAGAAACAAAAAAACATTTTTATTTTAAGATGAAAACTTCATTTACTACCAGAGTAGTTTTGTTCCTGTATAAGTGACAATACTTTATTTATTACAATTAAAAAAAAAAAAAAAAAAGACGGTGATTGAATGGCTCACTATTTACAGAGATTTAGAGATAAACAAAAAACTGATCAATTCATTGAATCAAGTGAATCATGAACTGAAATTGACCTGAAGCCTGATCGTACCAGTTAGCACAGCTCAGCTCAGGTTTGCTGGGTGTTTCATCAAAAACAACAACATAGCTTTAGTGAACTACTATAGAAAGGTGAAACATGTAACTAACTGTGGATACATCCACATTCATAGGGTGCATCTAAGCGGCAACATCCAGTGTTGTAAAATGAAGCTAATGCAGAAGTGCAAAAAACCCTGCAGTTCTTTGAGTGTCCACTTGAGGCTGTCTGCAAAAGGCTAATGCATGTGCCATATTAAAATGTCAGTTTGGCAGAAGAAATTAAAATGCTGAGAGTATTTTGTGTAACTCTGGGCACACACTATAAGAGGGGTTCAATGTTTGGATTTTATGAAGGATAAGGGTTAGTGATTTAAAAAAAGGGCGTGGCTTATGTGACTGACAAGTACACCTGTTGTTACTGTCAGGAGGCCTCACCTCAGCTCAACCTTTTTGGCGAGGGTGACCAAAAGTTATTTTGAGACATCATTTACAAAAATGTGACTGCTTCAAAAGCCTAATTCCAAAACCAATGGGTGATGTTACTGAGGCTACGTCCATGTTTATACACATACTACATGGCTGCAATCGGTGGAGAGACTTGCTAACTTTTGACCAGATAAAAACAACATTTTGGATTTTAAAAACAGTAGTACCTCAAAATAATGGCTAAACATATAAAGATTATCTGTGCCATGAATCCTCCATTTGGATCTCTGTTTTTTAAACTCGTCATTTTCAATCTCGTCGTCGTGATGTTAAAGTAAGAAGAACAGTAACAGTATAAAATCTGGTACACTCCAGGAGTCAAGCAAAATATGATGCATCTGAGGATGTATTCAGACAATAAGGTATGAATAAAACACAATAAGTATGTATTTACAGATGTGTCATGATAACATGCTCGTTCTTTCCTTCAAAGGGAGGCGTGCAGCCTGTTCAGCTGGTGGATGAATATTTAGCAGAGATAGCGCTGACATAAATCTCCTCCACATGCCAAGGCCTTTCACTGGAGGATGCTCTCAGAGGGCTGTTCATCACGCCAGACATCATGCTGTGCAGAGTGTAATGTATACAATTCTGAGCGATGGCACATTTGCCCAATAAAGCATTGTGTTTTCTCAATGACAACACTGACCATACCTCATACCTGACAGGCTTGTGCTGAATTCTTTTGAGTGCACATTGTGATCTTTATTCTGAAATGTGTTTGTCCATGTTGCCACATAGCTCCATCGTATCATATTTCACATGAACGTCACTGCTGCGAGGTCTATAAAGTAACATTTCCATCATGCGGCAGGTGTTTCAAAGCCTCATTCTGCAGTAGATGCTGCATTTCACGCTGCCACAGGGATTAAGTACCCTGAGACATGGTGCAATCCAGCCTTTAAAGCCTCTTTTGTCTATTCTCCATCTCCTGTTTTGAAAGAATATGCATGGCAGGATGCATTTTTTTTCACCTAAGGATCGTCAGGACTGTTTCGTTTAACCCTTTATTACCGTCATCACGTGGGCTGAGCAAATTCTGCAACTAGTATTTATCTTGTTGTCTTTTTACTCTCACGCTCTCTTCTGAATTCTTGTACGATCCTGTCTTGAGAGTGAACCCGTTCATTTCATCCAATTTAGTTACATTAGGTAGGCTGCAGCTTTTTGGAGGAGTCAGGATGATAACTGTTATTGTGAACTTCTCACTCCTCAGATCAAAGCCTCCAGAAAGGAGAAGCAGCTGCTGAATTAAGACATATTGTCCCGCTGCTCTTTGAAGATGGCGTTTGAAGCAACAGCCCATTGTTGTGCATTAATCTTCTGCAGGTAGCGGTAACACGGCGGTGACAAGCTAACGTATAAACACAAGTGAAATGATGGAACTGGGGTCAGAGGTAACAAATTCTAGTTCGAGGCACAAAACGTGATACAGACGAGAAATATGTCCAAGAGAATCAGTGATTTAATGTTTCTCTCACATTGCTCTTCATGTCGTACTGCTTTATAGTTTTCTGGCAGTATAGGCTACCCCCTCGGATTCCTTTTAAGCATTACCATTTTTAAGCAAATCAACTTCTCAAAATGATCGCATTTGAAGTCGGTTTAGCTCGGCGAGTCTTCAGCAGGAACAACAGTGGGATGTATGAAATTGGCATCCGTTGCTGCCAGATTGGAGCATTTAAAAAAAAATCAATTAGACTGTGACCACACGAATGAAGAGTTGACGGAGAGACAGGCAGAATTCAGCAGACGAGCAGCTCCACTATCACATTATTTTGTACCTTACACAAGATCCAACAGTAAAATCCTGTCTGTCTTTTTCTTAGGTTAAACGCTTGTGACTGAAATACTGGGAAATCTTTTCCAGAAAGTCTTTGTTTTGGTCTTAAATCCTACAAAACTAAAGCACATGGACTTTAAGAAACATGTTCCTGATTTACAAGAAGCACATACAAACATTGAGATCTGCAGTTTTGTAAAGCTAAGGCCACAAACTGTATTTTAGATTTCAGACAGATTTATTATGTATTTTGTAAATACAAGGTCTCTTTTTGTATTTTTTGCTGCGGCTGTTTTCAATCTGGCACTTCTGAACATTTGTAGAAAATGTGCCTTCATTTGAAATCCTCCTGAGTTGCTACCTTATTTACCTCTATACCTCAAAAGCGGTACATCTGGGGGGGGGGGGGGGGGGGGGGGGGGCGTCAGGAAGCCGGACTCGACACAGAAAGGATGCATCAAGATGGCAGACTGAAGACAGATGGCTGTGGTGACACGTTTAGCCTGTTAACAATGCAGGCTGTTATTGACCTCACTCCCAGAAAACAATGATGGAGTGGAGAAGAGAACATACCGAAGCACATTACATACACAAAGATTGCACTGGCACACTTCACCTCCTGAGGGTTTCCTGCTGTGTTCACACACTGAATAACCTTGAATTCTTCTGGATATTTTACTCGAAAGTTGCCTTGAAAAAAAAAAAGTCAGAGTGAAAGAATTGGGCTGTAGGCGTTCTCACATGCAGCTCTGTGTGATTTTTCTAGTCTTTTGTTGTATCTTATTTCTTTTTTGATGTTGAAGATTGACTCTTACTGAAATGTTTCTATTGCAATAATGTCTACTCCTTGAATAAATTCATGAATAAAACAGATTTATACTCGACTGCTTTGTGATTTATTTATTTTTCTTTTGCTCAGGTTATTTCTGTTCTCCTCGCCTCCAGTAGAACACATTTCAATCAAACCTGTCGATCAGTGCAACTCCTGCCCTTTGATTCTTTTCTCCTGAAAAGACAAAAAACAAAGTTTTTGCAGCTTTCTTGTCCTTGTGAAACCAAACAGTTCATTCCAACACCCTCTGCTGTGTCTGCTGCCTCAAACCCTGAATGCATCACCTCCTGAACCAAACACTGTTAACATAGTGTTTGAACAGTTTGCACCATCCGCCGCAGAGAAAAGTAGCTGTTATCTTTTATAAAGTAATAAATAGAGAAACATTGCTGAACATATTCCCCGGCCAAACAAGACAACCCTGCACAGCACTGCTGACACCATACTGTGAATTGTTATGACAGAAATACAACTCCATATTTCATGGCTTGGTTTGCAGAGGGGATTTGTGTATGCATAGTTCTCCTGTGCACTTTGAACGCTGCTGCTGAACTGCCTGATAAACGATACGCCGAGCTCATCGCTCATCACTCGCCACATTGACTTCTGTGAACGATCCAGCAGGAGAGATGAACCTCGGACTGACCCCCCCGAGAGATAAAATTACAGCTCGATATAAAGAAAGGAACCACGGCCTGACGCAGTGCGTGAATCAGAGGAGGGACTTCCACTTCGCATCAATCAAAGTCTTCTGTCCTCATTAAAGAAGAGTCCTTCTGTGTGTGTGTGTGTGTGTGTGTGTGTGTGTGTGTGTGTGCGTGTGTGTGTGTGTGTGTGTGTGGATTTGTGTCTTCGGGTCCCATTGTTCAGTCCATTGGTCATATTGCTCACTTTAAATCACCTCATCAACTTTAACGTCTACTGTGAGTTGATACACCCATCAACCTGGTCAAGGAGACACACACACACACACACACACACACACACACACACACGTTCAATATGCTCGTAACTTCGGTCAAGGAGATGCACGCAGCCTCACCACATGCATGCACAATGATCAGCCTGGTCCTTTGCACACCTCTCCTCTTCTTGCCACATTCCTATCATCCCTGAAGTACACACCCTTACGACGCACACACTCACACACACACACATTCAGCTACACGTTTTCCTCGAGCTCCTTAAGTTGGAGCATTTGATCGATAGGTAATCCCTGACGGCGGTGGCCCTAAAAAGGGTCAGCGGACTCGAGCCGTACGCCAGGGGAGGACAGATAATGACAAACATCCATCTTGAGGAGCAGGGGGCGAATGAGACGACACGAAACCGCTCGGGTATATGATATGTTGTGATGTGGTATGTGTGTGTGTGTGTGTGTGTGTGTGTGTGTGTGTGTGTGTGTTCTCAGGTGCTGCTCCAGTTCTTATTACCTCCTCAGAGCAGCTGTGCTCACTTTCAGTGTGTTTC
Organism: Symphodus melops; assembly: GCF_947650265.1. Classification (NCBI taxonomy): domain Eukaryota; kingdom Metazoa; phylum Chordata; class Actinopteri; order Labriformes; family Labridae; genus Symphodus; species Symphodus melops. Next base: position 5,912,212 of record NC_136697.1, read on the forward strand.
CTGCTCGCAGCGTTTCTCAGAAATCGTCAGCGTCGGATTGCATCTGTGATGTGTTGTGATTTAATGGGTCAGTGCATCAGACAGAAGATGGACTGTAACAGCACCGTGGAGTCATCGCCAATAAACAATAGATCCCAAAGAAGTGGAGCGGAGTTAAGCTGACTTGAAGCCCAGTGTTTGTTTTGTTTTTAAACTTTTTCCTCGTCCTTTTTTTGTCTCCTTCCACGCGAGCTGGAGCGGAAAACATCCTCACCATCATATTTTTCTTCAATATTGATCCCCACATATCATGATGTTAATGAATCATCCTCACATATGATTCATCACACAACACTGATGCACTTATCCTCAGCTCTTTGTACCTCAACTCTACCTTCACCCCTCCAGTTTTGTTCTCACTTCTTAGTGTCAGACTTTATTTTTGGACTTGGTGCAAAGAGTCGTGCAGAGAATGAGTGCAGCAGCTGACGACTTCTCTACGGCTCCCACTTTCCAATTACATGTAGGGAAACGGTATAATACACGGACGAGATCACGAGATGGTCACACTCGGCTTGGCTGTACTCTGAAACCGAACAGCAGCGGGAACATTTAATCTAAAAGGAACATTTCAATTTTCCTACCATTAGTTTCCAGAGATTTTAATTAAGCATAAGCCATTAATCTCCATTTCTGCCCATTTCTCTGCTGTCCCGTTTTACAGTCTGTGCGCTCCGTCGGTGAGCTGCATGAAAGCCAGCATGCAAACAAAATCCTGTGCTGCATTAGTCTCAGTGCACACGTGAAGACGTGGTAATATGAGGGGTGGTGTTGCTTTTTGCTGCAGTAAATATCCTGAGCGGCAACCGCCTGAGTTTTAATTTGTTCCCATGTAATAAGACCCAAGTCAGAATAACGAGGCTGCAAAGCTACACAAACTAGAATAAATAAATAACCTATGTGATTTGGACGGGTCATGGGATCAGTCAGACGAATGCACAGAATTTCCAATCCATTAAATAACAAATTCATCACAATATAGCAGCTCTGTGTTGATCTGTGGTTTAAAAAACGATTATTAACATTTTGAAAAAGTAAAGCTCTGATGTATTTGATTATCACAGTACTTGATTTCTAAAAATGTTTCAAGTATAAATCAAACCTGTTTCCATATCACAGGAACAAAAATACTTGGGCAATATTACAATATTGAGTAATTTCCAGGTTTTTAGTTTTTTTTATCAACTCCAAAATGTGCAAGTCAACACCTGCACATAAATCCACTGGCAACATTCAAAGGGAAAGGTTTCCTTTGAATTTGTGCATCTCTCTTACACGGCCTCGGGTTAAAAAAAAATGGCTGAAGATCTGAAGAATACTACTGAAAAGTAATGAAGAAGTATAAGAAATGTTGAACTCTATGGGGAGAGATGAGTTTTTTACTCTGTTTAACGTGATGTCCTGCCCCCCTCTGCCTGCACTGGTTGGTTTAGCTTCTCAGGAGCCAATAGAAAGAGTGGGGAAGGACATCAGTACACTGTGTAGACCAGAGTAAATCAGGCCACACATCGCTATCTCTACACTTGATGCATCACACTCACAACTTGACTCATCCATCTCACAGTGATTTTTTAGAATCAGAAATGCCTTATAAATCCCCAAGTGAAATGCAGTATAACTTAACTATACAATAAATGACATTCTTCATGTCGGGGATTCCCTCTTTTGTCATTGAATCTGAACCATTTTGTGACATTAAACTCTGAACTTAAAATTCCTGCAGTGCTGATTTACAGTATAAAGTTCACGTGTTCCTCTATTTCACAGAAAGGCTGAATGAGCATGTGCATTGATTTACAGATAATGGAACGCACTGTGACCAAACCCATTCTTGCCCGTTTCCATGGATTCCTCACATCACTTGGCCGAGAACGCTGATGAAGGATGCTTGATGGCTCCTTGACACCCACTCAACGCCCATCCAGTATCCATGTTGTTTCCTCAGTGTCATGGCCACTTCAAGTTGATGTGTTTTCTTCTTGGTTGCCTCATGTTAGTCCCAACACCAACCCACCATGCTCCACTGAAAGCCCACCTCACCAAGGTCAGGCTGATGGAGGCCAAATGTGGATGTTTTGGAATCGGGCTCAAAGCACCTCTATGCCTAAGTTAAGCTACCAAATCACAGAGAAGCCGCTGTGCTAAGTTATTTTAACAAACCTATAATCACCTGACAAGCCTTCTTACACCCAGCCATCCCACCATGTTTGTCTCAGTTCTTCAACCCACCCTCCTTCCTCATCCCTTGTTAGTCTAACTCTGTTCATAGTCTGGGCCTTGATCAGCTCGGGCAGAATAAGGTGAGGTCCTTGCTACTGAATAAAAATAAATGTTTGAACATCCCAATTTATTATAGTGCAGAGGATTCTAAAAACATCAAATCTCTCATAGCAGTAAATGTCCAAAGAGACTGCACTGACATGTCTCACCATGTAGGTGTCCTCCATCTATTCTCTGAGGACTCGTTCAACGTTCATCCATGAAAACATGAAAACGAGAGCTGAGATACTTCCATGTTTGCAGAGTGTGTTGAGCTGTTTTAACCTTTAATCACATCTCCAACCATAATGTTACAATATGTAGTATGTAAGCGAGCTTGAGAGAATAAAATATTCATCTCCAAATAATATGGTGCTCAAGGAGTTTTTCTAAACTCGTTTTGAACTGATCTAAGTAGTACATTCAATGTGGAGTCCCACAAGGCTCTGTTTTGGGGCCTAAACTCTTTAATTTGTAGATTCATGATATATGTGAAGTTTCAAAGTGAATGCAGTTTGTTTCATTTGTAAATAACAAGAAAATGTTTTGCTCAGAACATGACCGAAAAAAACTCTCACAGGAATTATAGAAAATGAAATGTTAAGTTGAAAGCATGGTTTGATAAAAATAAGTTTTCCTTAAATTTGAATAAATAAACCCTTTAAGATTATTCTAATCAAAAAAAGGATGAAAACATTTCTTGTCTACAGATGGAGTCAGTGTTGATTTTTGGGTTTGATTATGGATGATAAATTAACGTGGAAATCACATAAAGCTCATGTTAAAAAAAGGTTTGAAACAAAACGTTTATGTTGGATTATACAAGTACTGAGGATTTTCTATTGTTCACTTATTTTGTCTTATATTAGTTATTGTGTTGAAGTTTGGGCTAACTCTTCTGTTTCTAACATGAATCCATGATTTATCTGATAGAAAAGAGTGGTAAGAGTTATTCATGAAGAACACACACTGCGTTTGTTTTTATTTCAGAAGACAAAAAGCATATAGAAGAACATCTACTTTTCTTCAAAACAGATGTGTATTTCCATTGCAGAAATTAAATTCTTTAAATACTGATTTGAAGCTGTGTCAGATGTTTCAGTTGAAGAAGATACAAGAAGAACCTGTTTTCCTTCTTATTTCTGTGGGAGGCTGATTTGTCAGATTTGTGTGTGGCCTTGATATTCATTGCCAAGTGATTATAATTGCAAGGTGGAGGTAAAATAAGATGTATTCTTCTCCCTGCTCCTTTCCGTATACACAGAGTGGGAGGAAGAGTTGAAATGTACTGTATAGAAAGAAATATAATACTGTCTTACAGCACAGAACACCTCATTTGTTCCTCTGTGTGAAAAAAACCGACTGATACTAATTCATCTTGAGCCTTATAAACGTGGACTTACAGTATATAAATGTGTCACAGCCCTGTATAGACTTTTCATTGGGTGTTACAGATGACCATAGAGAAAGGTCAACCTCTTTTTTTTTTTTTACAACCTCGTTGTAACCACACCTGGACAGGGTCTCATGAATAATGCGTATTGCTCGGACAGCCGAGCGCTCGCATATACTGAGGTTTTTTTTCCAATTACATCACACGCTGTAATTCTCGGCTGCTGCACTCCGGGCTGGAAGTTATTAAAAAAAAACACAAGAGGGAGGGTTGATTCACAGGCTTTATTTTCTCATTCTGAGCCAGCAACAGGGTTTAATATGATATTGCTCTCAATCTTGGGAGCAAATCTTCTCTCTCATGAAAAATCAATACCTCGCCTCTTTCTTTTTCTTTTTTTTTTCTTTAAGCTGTTAATTCTTGAGCCTTCTCTTCCTCAGCTTCCCTCTTTCTATCCATACCCTCTTTTTTTAATCCAGATGACAGGGTTGGTGGAGTTATGTTTCACGTGCTTCAACAGAAGCTCTGTCTCGGCAGTGCAATCAGTGTTCGCCTGACCCTCCCCTCCGGGATGACCCTCTGTGTCTCCACCCTGAGTAATGGGCTCTGGACAGAACTCGCTGGTGACCTGCAGGACCCTTCAACTATCTCTATCCTCTCTGAATCCTCACACCCCTTTCTTTCTCTCTCTTTCTCTGCGACCAATTAAAAAGCAGCGACAGTCGTGACGGAGGCCCCGCTGGTGCAGGTGATTGGACGGGGCCCCAGCCTGCTCCGGCCCCCGCGGTGTGGCTCGTCCGTCTCCTTTGATCTCGGCCGACTTCTCTGTGTCCAATAAATCATTTTCTCAGCGAGCGGAGCCCCTTTGACCAAGGCAATCAAGAAATTCCACTTTATCTGCCGCTGATATCAAAGCCAGCTCTGCCTTTAGACATTAAATGGTGATTTTGAGATGACCCCAGGATGGCCCGGGGGTCACTCGGCATGATTTATTGTGTACGTCTGTGTGTGTGTGTGTGTGTTTTACCGAGACAGAAGAGTGCAATCACAGGGAGAATGATACATCCAGCCACACCTGTGCTACATAGATTAGATGTCATTTTACAGCACTTTCAAGGAATTTTAGATTATAGCCCCAATATTTCAAGTAATCCAACAGGAAGTATCCAAAGAGTGAAGAGTCAGCCGGTCCAACAGGGGGAGCAGCTGGCTCAGGCAGTCTTAACAGAGACCTCACACACTTCACTCTACTACGAGAGGGGAAAGAGGAAACAGTCAACAGAGGGAATGATCTCAAACTTTCTCAAGATTAGACAATGAAGTTTACTCCAAGGACGGCTCTCTGTAATTACTGTATTATTAGTTGTGTTATGTTAATTTGAACGTGTTTTCCTGTTGCTGTACATGTATTGGAGGTCTGTAGTTAAACAGAAGTAGTTGTGGTAATGATGGATTCTAAGTAACTTGTCATCATACTGAAATAGGTATATTAAAATAAAAGCATATACAAGGAGAGGGTTATTTATCTTTCTCTTTTTAAAACATTTTTTCACGCCTGCCTAGGGAGGAGAACAAATCTGGACAGATTCCAAACTCAGAGAGAGAGCAGGGAACAACAACATGCGGGAAAGGAATCACAGGTCGGACCCGAACCCGAACCGGGGCCACCCATCTGGAGGACCACAGCCTCTGCACATGGGACCTGCGCACCAACCACAGCGCCCCATCTAGTCTTTCCAATCAAACCAGTATTCAACCAGGTTTATTTCAAACGCATGTTCTTTAAATGCATGATTATGACGTAATGACGAAGGTATTCAAAGTTTGTCTTTTACATTGAAATGTACACAACATCACCTCGTCTGACTATGTACATCCTCTCTGTCCATGAAATGGATTCACCTCCACAGTCATCCACACTTCAAAGTTATTATGTGGCGACCCGGCACAGTGCGTGGACACACTTATTGCAGACATTTATGAGCTGCTCTTGACGCCTCTGGTGCTTACACATGTAAACACATGTTCAGACATGGGTGTATTTAGAGAGTAATACACACATTAACGGGATTAAACACACACCCAAACATGTTAGCCACATCCTTCTACAGCAGCAGCATCCGCATCTCGCTTCATGCTTGGATCCCTCTCAGTCGATAGCAGCAAATCCCCTCGCAGCTTTTAATCAGATGGACGACTATTGGAGCTTAGCTAATGAATGCACTGGGATAATATAATCTCAATAATCTCTATGAAGCCTCTAATTGAACCATATGCTAAATGTGACGTATGACTTCATTAAGAGCTGATGTCTTCTTTTGTGTGATGTCGTTAGTGACCTTGACTGGCTTAGTGCGTCACCGTGGAGGCAGAAGTCCAATCCTGTTAACGCTATATTCAGTGGAGCTGGCACGTCACGGCTGACGAGCAGGATCAGGGGAGGCGGTGAAGTGGAGGAGACGCTTCAAACTTGGAAACACTTCTGAGACCAGGAAGCAGAGCGCAGAACAAAGGTTTTACTCTGTAGGGGGTCCAATATGTTGTCATTCACAGCACGATGTGGATATCAAGCATTAACCTGGACACGTTTGACCTCTTGACCTTTTTATTCTATCATGAAATGAATTCAGTAAAGTCTTGGATATAAATACAGGATCTATACTGATGTGAATCACCTTTGTAAGCATGTTAGACTTTCCCTGTTAGTCCATTCGGTTTCTTTTCTCCACACTTTGATCAGTGAAAAGATTGAACAGAAAAAAATAGAGGTCGACTGATTAATCAGCCAGCTGGTATCAGCCGGTATTAGCATATCCAGTGACTATTGGTATCACAGATGTCTGCCAAAATTACTTAATTTATTCACCAGTCAAACAACTTTTGATTTGAGTTTCATTGTTTACACAAACAATTCTCTTCACCAGCAGAGGGCGCAATATGGATTACAACAAGCATCGTACCTGCTCAGTTAAGTCTTCATGTTACATGTTAACTGCATCTGACATAATTGAAGATATATTTATATAAATATATAAAATGGGTTTTTCCCATAAATCTAACAGTCAGGCCGTAGAAAAGACTAGAAAAATGAACAGATGTATTGAGTTTGAATTAACACGAAAGAGAAGAGATAAAATGTGTCACTAATGTTATGTACTTGTTTTATTTGAAAGATTAATTTCAAGGCCAGACGATTCGTTTCAAAAAGCAAAACAGAATTAGTTTGTTTTTCTCCTTCTAAATAATTGAAGAAACACGCCTGAAAAAGATTTTCTGATTTTACTGAACAAATAACTGAATCAGGGACAGAGCTTGGATTTAAACCCCTAAAAAAAACACTGAAGTAGAAAAATAACATAAAAGCAATTATTCATTTTGTTTTATTGAGATTGTTTCCTGAGAGATCTGTGATGCATAAGCTAATATTGAAATCATGATCAAATAGCTGACAGTATTCTTTTCCCAGCACTGAGTGCCATCTACCAGTGTGGGGACTTCAGTACTGCCACAACTATTTGCAGTACCATGTAAAGAATGGTACTTCGTTGCAGAGGTTGCTCATTGCTTTATCCGACAACAAGCGGACGAAGTCACAAGCGGAGCGTCAGGGAGAAAGAAGGTCACGTGCACTAAACAGGCAGGTGACCATTCAGCTCTCTCTCTCTCTCTCTCTGAAGTACTGACGTTGTTTCCCCTGCTCGAGTAAAACGAACTTTGAAACGAAGCACTGAGCTGAACAATGACACGCTTCTGTTAAACTAGATGTGAGAGAGCCCGGAGCTGCAGACACCGGAGACTCTGGTGCAGCTCCTGTTAGCTCGACAGACCAAAGAGGAGATAAACAGCCGGCTTGATTTAGAACTCTTTGTAACTTGTTGATAGTAGTAACACTGGAGCCTTATTGGGATTCTGTCATTTAGGCTGGAATCATTTTATGTTATTAACTTGATTTGTCATTTTTCCATCTCCTGTTCACAGGTCTCCTCTTTACACTCTCAGGTTGACAAAACAGTCAAATAAATCTGTGACCTGCACGTCAGTAACTCTTCCATATTACTCTGAGCCAGGCCTGTATCCAGCTGACAGCTCTATGGAGCGGTTTCCTGCCTCGGATCTGACCTGCTCTTAAATTTCTCAAAGCTGCTCTTCAATGTCAATCTGTTTTTATTCTCTAATCTGCTTTATTATTCATACACTTCGATTGAGCTCAGAAGCCTCTTACTTATTTCACCCTTAAAGACATCACATACACACAATCCTTCCAAGCATGTGATTCATATTATTCATTGGCTGGAATAAAAACTGTATTTGTTTGACTTCAGGTCAAAGGGGGGGGGGGCTAATTAGCGTGTGTTTTGAAAATGTCTTCTCATTCATTAAATATGTGATCATGCATGTAAACAGGGCTTGACATGTTTGCTGTTTTAACTTTGCAGAAGTGGAAGGAAACATGGTCGACGGAAATAATTAGCATTATGAGAAGCTTGCTTACATTAAACTCTTTCCCTTCTTCAATAAGATCAACTTATTTAAGTTTCACATTTGTTTTTACAAGAGGCAGGTTGACAGACTATAATCTTCAACATTATAATGTTACAAAACAGATAAAGTCCTCTTGAATGAAGCAGATGTATTTTAATACACTGTGGTTGTAGATGCATTCACACGATACTCCAGAGCTTGTATGTAGATCAGACAGTCGACCATGCGGCTGCACATGGTGCTTCACATTACAGGTGTTTGGAGGCTCTGACACTTCACCCCCACAGACCTGAGAAAACGTTGTCACATTACATCTTTTCTGCTTCACGCAGTCTTTAAAAAAAAACCCTCACAGATATTCTTTATGGTATCATGGGCGGAACAACTTAAAAAACAAGCCGACAAGCCTGACAAAATATCACTTGAGTCGGACAGCATCATGTAAACATGTTAGAACGGGCTGTTTTACTCTCGGCTGTGTTTCAAGTGTGGTTTAAATAGTTTCTTTTTCTACATTTGCCGTGACGCCTCCTGACTCGCCTGCTCAAGTATACGCTCTCTGTGATAAAGGTTGAGGTTAGCCTGAGAGGAAGGTGCACACTCCTCTCACAAATCAAATTCTACTTTGCCGATTTAAAACCTGAAATTTAATAGTTATTTACATTTTAAATGTACACTTTATGTCCTGTTTCTATACAAATGTGCTTTTATTTTGAAAAACAAGTGGCATGTTCGACGTCATGAGAAGGATATTACTTTCCACTCTTCAGCTCAGGTTTGTAAAGTTGAAACGCAGAGGTGGCGCTCTTTTCCATCACTGCGGCAACAGCTTCACAACATAGTCATTAAATCGCATCTTGAGTCATGCATTAACGCTGACAGCCTTCATTTGTATGCAAAAATATGTGTTATTTAAATAAGTTTCTTTTTATTAATTTTAATTTTTATTTTATTTTTTCTCACAACATTTTGAAAACATTTATTGAACGTCCGTTATAGGACCAGATGTCACCGTAAAAAAAGAGTCATCCCAAATTTACACGCGCTGCAAAAAGACTTTGGACGAATGTTGCAATAATGATAATTACTGTTCCCCTTATAATTCTAAAACTAACCGGCTAACAAATTATACATGTTTTAGACTCTTGAAAAATGACACAAACTACCTTTTAGACAATCTCATGGAGATGCTGAGCAATGTTCAGTTTGAGTCAGTCTTTGTTCATCTCTTCTCCTTTAAACACCTGAGAAGAGATGCTGCTTCGTCCTACGCAGTGGGCCTCGACCTGGAGTTATACAAGTCTTTTGTGATGAATACTGCACACTGATATTGCTGGGATTGGCGTTTAAGAGGGTGGCCTAACTGTAACATATAGTCAGTGTGCCGTGAAATCCAAACTAAAAGCTGGAAAACATCTTTTAAAACAGCATTGTGGTTGAAAAGCTGAGTCATGATCTCTTGCCCTTGAGGAGCTTTACTCTTTCTTCACTTCTTGACCTTTAACTGACTCTTGTTGGCATCTGAGATCCCTTCTCCTGTCATCTTTCTATTGACTCTCCAGGGTTCGGTATCTCCCCTCTCCCCCATCTCACTTATCGTAACCATGACAGCCCGCTCTTCCCGTTGGGGCTGCGCTGACAAGGACTATACTATCACGTCCTCCCAGATGTTCATAGGAAAAGTCTGTTGGGCTGATGCAACGTCTTGATAGGTTAACACATTTTCTGGCCACTCAACTTCACTCCACTTTGCAGCGAAGCACCAGATCTGATGTTAGCACGGCTGATGTTTGGCTGCAAATGTATTCCACGAGTATCTTATCCATGTGGGACACGAGTTGAGGCGGCGCTTCTTTGACCTCATATTTTCCTATGCACAGTTAAATTCCTCCATGCAAGATGTGAAACGGCATGAATATAAAGTGATGTGTATGTTACATTCCTCCTTCCTTTCCCCCTCGGCCCTCCGTGCTCCCTCCTCCTCCTCCTCCTCCTCCTATCAGAGCTCCCTCCAAAGATGAGCGACTGAATGCTTGTGCAAGCACTGAGCTCATGACTTTTGATGAAAGTGGGTCAGGAAAGTAAAATCAGTATGTTTCTGCAGCATTACCTGTTTGGCTTAAAGCAGCTCGTGTGTACGTGTGTGTCAGAGAGAGAGAGAGAGAGAGAGAGAGGGGTTCTGTGGTTAAATCTCCAACAGCTACAGTGAAAATCAATGACAGGAGTTTGGACGTCGGAGCCAATGAACAGGGATGATAGAGCTTGCTATTCAGATCAATGCTTAGACTTATAATCGTTGTACTTCTCCTCACCAAATGTCTTCCCTAATCATTATCAGGGAATGGAGGAGGCCGGAGAGAAAGAGGGCGAGAGGAGAATAACATGCCGTCATCAGAAGCTGTAGAGCCGCAGAAAGCATGAATAATGTAGCACCTTAAGCACTGAGTTTGGTGTTCCTTAATGTGCTTTCTTCCAGCCTCTGACGTGCTCCTGCATGAAAAGTTTGAAACTCTCTTATACGTGAATTTTTACAGTAACAATGCACTTCATTTTTATGCAAATGTGAGCCCATTTGGGGAATTTCTCTCCCTGACAGATACAGGAAAACACTAATGGAATCCTTGAGGGCTTTCGCTTCAGTAAACATGGCCGCATGCTAATGTGCGTGTGCTGCTTTATTTTTTTCCTGCTCGACTTCAACAGAAGTTAGTACGTTTGGAGAGGAAGGAAGAACTGAGTGTTGTAGAAGCAGATTCACCTGCACAAAGACCAATCAAAACGGTGTGCATTATCATGCCTGTTTGAACACATCTTTGCGTCTCGTCCCTCTCTACAACACAGGACTTTTGACAGCCCTTTGAGCGCGGCTGAACAGCGATAAACACTTTCCCTTCAGACGTTGTCAGACGACATATCGCAGTGCGTTTGAAACACTGCAGCCTTGACTTTTAGCTAAATCAGAACAGACAGGCCCCAGATTAGCAAATCACAAATGAAGCAGTGTGTTTTTTGTTTTTTCTTGTTTTCAAGAAGTACTACAGTATAAATGACAGATACCTAGTTTTCATTTGGGCGGATCTGGTAGCTTTTTGACATCACAGAAAAGAGGCAGAATCCCAGTGATGGATCGCAAACTAGAGTTACCATCATGTGTAATGGACAGACGTGTTTTTTGGCTCTTATCAAAGATTGTTTTGTTTTTTTGGTCATTTTTACGCTGAAGCTCTTCATTATTTGTCATGTAAAAACAGCTCCAGTTGCACATCTGCCATCATCTATAAGAGAGAAAATTTAGCTTGGATTTAGTCTTAAGGTCGCAGTGTCACGTCTGCACTGTTCTCGTGCCAGCCACACCAGCATGACTGAATCAAAAAGACACTGCCTTAATCACAAAACACACAAATGGTGAAACGCGTCCCTAACTGTGCTGAAGAGCAAACACATTTGTGTGTACCAGCACTGTTTGCAAGTGCATTATGCATTCATTTGGGGGAAAATTGGCCCCCTTTTTATGCAAATCACTTCATTGCAAAAAAAGGAAAAAAAGTGTTTAATTCACAAACACAGGCGCGAACAGCCACGCACAGAGTGAACACAATACTGAACTGAGAGCTGGAGATGACTATGATGGAACGATGTCACATGTAAACAGGACAACAATCCTGCCTGTGCATGATTCATACATAGCTGTGTGTCTGTGGAGTAGTACGAGCATTTCATTAAGTTGCTCTTGCTTGTTGCATTCAGGGAGGACATATATATTTTCTAAACTTTAAAACTCATGTTCCTTTTTTTTTAAAGTCCGTCCTTACATTAAGTCAATGTGAGGTTACACACAGTGAGAGTGCAGCTCCATGCAGAGTTGAGGTGCAGAAAGCGTCATGTGCAGCCATGATCCAGTCGTGGTGAATTCGGCCCTCAGTCTGCTGCAAGCTACTGTGTTTTGTTTTGTTTTTTAACCTTTTTTGTAGTTTCTTTTCAAATCCTAAAGGTTCAAGTACTTTCACACAGAAGCTGAAGAGTCTGTGAATCAAATACTTTCATTAAGCAGTTCTGCTCATTAATTTCCAATATAAAAAGCCATCTCTGATTGAAAAGCGATCTCTGCTGACATCCTTTTATAATCTCAAGGTATTCATCAATATAATATCTCCCAGACGTTGAATGTCTCCTCCTCATATTTTTAATCCAGACAGTTGGTCCCTTTATGTAAAAATCTGTCCTCGAACACGTGTGACCATGTCAGTGTCAAAACAGCCTTTGACTTTTTCTGCTTTTTGTCATCCGGGTCTTTAAGTGATAAAAATGAAAACTGAAAAAAAAAAAAAATAAAGATAAAAATCCTCGAACAATTTCATCAGGCTATATGGGTAAGACAGAAAGAAATCCCCAACTGAGTTAGCAATAAAAACCTCTTTAATGAGACGCACGTTTTTCTACACAACTCAGCTTAGTCCTTGTAAAAATACTTGGAAGCAGCTTAAAAAAAATCCAGAGTGGATTAAATAAAAAGAAGGCTGCAGCTTTTTCTATGCTGAAAACAAAAAGGGGTATTAAAGTCTACCCACACACACACACACACACACACACACGACACACACACACACACACACACACACTAATGCTCCATCACTCTCTTTGGACGGATACAGTGCATGTAGAAGTTCAGCTCAGGATGGATGTACATTTGGAGAACAATGAGGCGTTCACACTGCTCAGGCCAACTCTCCTCCTCCTACAGCTGCAGCGGGACGCACGTGGCTTCTCCTTAAGAAGAGACGACGGCTTTGATGTACAAAGAGAAGAAGGGGCGATGGGGCAGGGAGGATGGAGAAACAGAGTTTTACTGCCTTTCATGTCCCTCCCTCCCGTCACTCCAACGCACCTGTTTTTTTGGTTTTTTTCTGTCGCTGCTTTAAACAAGTGACTGAAGCTGGGAAAATCTCCAAGGTGTGCAAGTAGAGGCGTGTCAGCGGCAGTAGTTAGGGATATTGTTTCATCTTTTTTTTTTTTATCCTCCCCAGAGGAACTTTTTCTAATGAAAGGCACAAAAACAAGGAAGAGAAAAAAAACTCAAACTTGTATAAAAGAAGGTGGAGGGAGCTGCTGGCAGTAATAATTTATCGGTCAGGACTCCAGATAAAGGCGTGTTCATTTACAGCTACTTCTAATCTGACTTCTAATCACAGAGGAGATGGGCTGTGCTGATATAATTAGTGCATTTACATATACGTGTCTCGATTGCTGTACAGATAACCAACAACCAGTCATAATGGATTAATTAAGTCATTCTTAAACCAGGATGAGCTGATGTTATCTGGTTTCGGTGACTTCAGTCTGAAGATTTGATGATTTATCAGTTTAATGTGATGTGTTGAACTGACTCTGAGTAACTGTGATGCCCCTTTCTGTCAAGTCTTAAAGGTTTATAGTAAATTCAGTTTCAGGTCAGTTCTGCCAATCAAAAATATTCTGTCTATTCTTTTTGAACAGTTTCACTGTTTGTTTCACGAGGTTTATTTTTTGGCTTTTTATGCCTTTATTTTAGAGATCGATAAGATAAGATCATTTATTCATCTCACAGACGTTTACAGCAGCAAAGCAGGATAGCAGAAGAAAAATCACAGTGCAAAAATTTTATTTGATAATAATTTTAAAAACAATATGCATCAAAAAAAAAAAATTTAAAAGAGGCAATAACTTGAAGACGTAAGTCTGTATAAACTGTAAGAACACTATCATACACAAATCAAATGAAAATAAAAATAAGATCAGGTGGCGATGACGCCAGATAGGACAGTGGTTAGAGTCAGAAACAGGAGAGAGAGAGGAGCGAGCGACAGGCAGGAAAGCAGCCGCAGGCAGGATCGGCTCACGGGGGGCGTGCATCAACCAATAGGCTAACGGCGCTGTTGAACCGATGCACCCCTACTTCATTTATCTTCATGATTTATTGAATCAGGACAGCGCAACTTCATCCGAATACAATCAATACACGTCAATCTTAAAGTGCAGGAAAACGTTTTATATGCAATATCTGATCAAATGATCTCCACACATGAATATAAATGATGGAAAAACATCCATCAGAGACCTCCTTTAACACCAGCTGTGAATCACCCCAGTTCAGCATAACTTCATGACATCATCACTCGCTGTCTTGGTACTAAAGAGAGCAAAGCTCGGCGTGTGTTTCTAAGAGCTGGTGAAGAGTCAGAAAGGCAGCCGTTGGAGGCTGTGCAGGAGTGTGCAGAACCGTTGAGCTGGGAAAGCGACACCCTGACCAGCTGAATTTATGTTCCACCAAGAGGGGAAAATAAAGCCGGTTTCTTTATCCACTCATGCTTCAGCTGCACTTGGTGACGGCTCCCGGTCTGAGAAAGAGCTCAGCTCCCGGACGCTGCTGATGGACTTGATTGCCTGAATAACAAAAGATTAATGTGAGTTTAATCACATCATATTCTAACCTGTATGAGATCAGATCACTGAAGGTTGTGAACCAATTACATAATGTCTGGATATTATTGGAGAAAACTCATCATGTTAAGTGGTAATTTTCTTTCCATCATGAAAAAGCTCCATTGCTGATCAGTGTGACAAACAAGCTTTTTCTCAGTACGCGTCACAAATCTTGTAAATTTGTTGTCCAACATGTACATTTGTTTGGTTTGAGTTGAGTTTTCCCAGCCGCCCGATATCTTTGAACCCTGTCAACAGTAAATCGGGGCTTCTTATAGAGAGCTGCCTTTCGGGGACAGGGCCTTACATTTGGAGGGCCTTTATGTGAATGTTTATGGTGATAAACATTTTTCTCCAAAGAAAAGGAATACATCTAAAATAGCTGCCAGAACGAACCGAGAGAGGTGTTTATGACTCTTTCAGTCAGTCTGTGCGGGGGTACAGTGTGTTTGTGAACCTGCAGCGGGTTCGGTCACGACGCAGCGAAGAGGCGCCACAGCCTACAGCTGCCGTGGATATCTCACGGGAGGAGTGTGTGCTTACATCAGCTCTGTCATCCACGTCTTCAACGAACCCTATTAGTGCTCCATAGATACAGTGACATAAACCTCTGTCAATCAATGATCACGTTCTCCAGCACTACACAGCACAGACACGCCTCCCCTCATCCACTTTGACAACATTGCTTAATGATTTTTCACCTCCACAGACGTAGACGTACACTTCATGGAGCCCGGATCAATATGTGAGGAGTGAAAGGTGAATGTTCCTACATGGTTCACAAGAGGGTGAAAGGCCACAGCTTATACTGAATGTTACTATGGCGTTGATAAGCACGATACATTCACACTGAAACTATTTGCGTCATTTATATTGTCCCATAAGTAATGATGCGTCTTTTTAAGGTTAACTTTGGGCTCTTTTTGCCTTTATTCACTGAGAGATGGGTAGAGTCAGAAATCAGGAATAATGAGAGAGGAGACCTCAGAAAAAGGCTGCCTCTGTACATAGGGTACAAAGTTTGCTCTTATTTTCATGGCACTCAGCCATTGTATCACTGAGACGGGTTAACTGGCTGTTTGAAGTTTTAAAAAGTCTCCGGGGTCCTAAAACACATGAAGGGCTCGGGTGGCTCAGTCTTTCTCCCTCCATGTCCTATTGTTTACGAAGAGAAGGCAGACTCAGAGGGCAGAACAAACACCTAGCTGTGGGAGTGTCACCCACCTGGGGGAGGGGCTACTGCCCTTTGTGATGTCATGAAGGGAAGATCTCAGCCCTTTTGAGCACACATTGTCTGAAAAGTGGAGCAGGCAGGAGACGGAAAGGATGGACTTTTCTCATCAGTCAGGAGTTTGTTGACGGACTCGAGACACATACTAGTGTCAGAGAAACACGGTCAAGTGTGTTTTGCATAATATATGACATTTAAAGGCGTACGCACTTCTCACTAGATGACCTTTGCTTGCTGCCAAAGCTACATTGTCTAATATACAGAGATAGTTTTGCGTGAAAATGTGGCACTTTGCTACATTAAGCTACACCTTGAACGCTTTGTCTCACACCGGTATCATTTGTTTTTCTCATAGATGAAGGTCTTGTGTCTGAGTGCCCATCCATCACCCTTGGCAACCAACCAAAATGGACCTTATGGCTGTTTATACACAGGAGTCAGGAGTCACAGGACGTTCAGGAAAAATGATGCTCATGACTTTCTTTTGGCATTGTTTAACTGCAGACACTATTAACTAACAACAAAAAAAATCCATCTTTTTGTATTTGTGAATCATCGCAATTGTGCTGAGACGGTTCAAGAACCTCACTTGAACATTAAAATAAAAATATTGAAAGTGCAGCTCTCAATAGTGCGAGACCCTGAGCTAATATGAAAAACACCATCCTATTATGTATTCATTGTTGAAAAAGCTTGCGATATTTAATATCTCCCCATGCCCTTGAAGTTTGAAGGCCACAGGCGTATCATGTGCACGAGTCAATCTCTGAAGAGCCTAAACGTTGAGTCCATGTATTTACATTTATATACATGCATTTAGCTGATGCACTTTCTACATGACATGCATTCTCTGCACAGTGAATCACAATGAGCGTAACAGCGGGCCCAGCTCCAATTGTTGGATCTTTTCTAAAGCAGAGGAACGGCTCGGAGACAGAGCACCATAAAAATAAGCGACCTTGTGCGAGAGGCTGGGAGAAAAAATGAAGCAGGAGAGATGACAGCTAATAATAAGAAGGTTCAAATGAATGTTTCTGTTCGAGTGGAATAATGCTGAAACGGAGGATACTATATGATCCACCTCTAAATGTGCTTTTAACAGAACCTACCATTTCACCATTTGACCGATTATTTTTCAGTAAAGGATTTTCTCTTTCTTTAACCTTCTACTACCAGGAGAAATTCAATCTGAACCTCTGTGCTTTAAGGACACGGCACCGACGCCACCTTGCTATGAACACACTGTGAAGTGAGAAAGCTTCAAAACATGAGCAGATTAATACAGTGTCACTTGAGATAACAGTCCTGACATCTGTAAGAGGTCGTATCTGTGAGTTGTTCCCTGCTGTGGTTTGTGTATTTCAGCTGTGGGACAAGTGTATACAATAATCCAAACAGAGCTTTTGCAGATCTAGTTTAATGGTTCCAAAAGTACAGAGCGGAGACCCCTTTAGGGCTCTTAAATAGATTGCTAAGAAAATAAGCAGTGGATGTTAAGAGAATGCATGCAGATGATTGGTTAATCATAGGTATCAGTGCGCCGGCTGCACAAACTGACAGCTGAATAAATCTGAAGCAAACTAAAAAAAGCAACATGCAACAAAAGAATCTGTCTCACTGTGGAGTGTGTGTGTGTGTGTGTGTGTGTGGGGGGGGGGGGGGGGGGGGGGGGGGGGGGGGGCTTCTCTTTTACTTTGTTTGTGTGAGCGCCCCTTTACAATGTGATGGCGCATCTTTGCTTTAATGTTTTAAAGACAGATGCAGCTGAGGAGGCTGACCGGAAAGGCTGCAATAGTGAAATGCAGAATTAATGCACATAAAGTAAAAGTGCCTTTGCCTCTGCTGCACCCATTTTAATCATTCTTTTCTTTTCTTTATTGCAACTCTCTCAACTACCGAAGCATTTGCACTAAACTGCTTGAGGTGCCTTTAAATACCCTAATATTGATTCCAGCTATATCGCCTAACTCCAGTCTCACACACTCTGAAAACACGGAAGGCTACAAACAAAAAAAGTTTGGAGGCAGCTGCTTCAGAGGAACAATGCTAGTTTTCAAAGATCCGATCAGTTTTGTACATTTGTGTTGTTAAACTCCCACCTGGCTGTATCCTATAATGGACACTTATGCCTCTTCATCGAACGCCGGTCTCGGCCTTGACTGTTCAATATTCCCCTTTTCAATGCCATTCCAGTGCGGATGTACGCTCACACTGCCATTATATTTCATGTCATTAGAGCCCTGTGTGCTGTGCACTCAGCCTTTCATTTACACACCCTCAATGCTATAGTGCAAAGCAGCGATGTCCACATTGTCAGCATGTTTCACTTCCATTTGCTTCAGCATACGCAGGATGGTGAGTGCATGTGGGTGTATTAGAATGATATGAGTTGGGTTTGACTTATTTTTCTCCCTCCTCCATGATCTGTTTGACAAGCTCCGGGTCTCTGGCAGTGGCAGTGGGTGTTAAGTCTAAATCTGAGGCAGCAGATTCTCTCCTTTACCTTCTTTCTTGGGGGGGGGGGGGATTCTTACAGCCACATACGGGACAAAGTAGCTGACAGGTAAATGTTGTGCTTACATGGTTGAGGGAATTTGTGAGGGATTGCGTGGTGCGTAGCAGGCATTCAGGGTGACTGATGGAGCAACAATATCACACATACACACAAACAGAGGCAGAGAGAGAGAGAGAGAGAGAGAGAGAGTGCGGGGCAGGCTGGAAGGTATTTATTGCTTAGAAGAAACAGCAGGAGCCCCCCCCCCCACACACACACACACACACACACACACACACACACACACAAACACAAATGCAAGTAGGTGAGATGAAGCAAAGCAGAGGTTGAAGGACAAGTCACATGGAGCTCCGGCTGTTATGTAAAAGGATGTGACAAGAGTATATTATGACGCTCTCTCACACAAGGGAATCCAAGGGTTTGCAAAATATAGTATTCATAAACAAAACACTTTGGCAGCACTCACACACACCCAAACAGATTTCCACAGCATGGTCAGACTGGCAGGCTGCATCTACGCCAGTATTAAGCGTTCACATCAGACTTATATCGGCAAGTATTGCACACAAAAAACTGCCATTAGATTGAGTTTATGACCCGAGACCCACGTGTGACCTCTGGTGATTATTTGCGCGTGCGTCCACTCTGCACTGGAATCGCTGTAAACCCTGACATACAGTACTCTGGCACACATCCTTGTTGGTGATGAAACGACCCAATGAGCCTCCAATCTAGTTCATCTAAATGCAGATTCTTGCTCCCTCCTTCCTCACCCTCTGCTGATCGATCATGCGTCACGACTTGAACGCTGCCACACTACAGCTGACCATCCCATCCCGCGTTCACTGTGCTGTGCGTAACAACACGAGGTGTGCGTTGCGCGTACAATAAAAAGAAACAAAAAATGCGCCTGGCACGAACACGCACAGAGTGGATACTTGCATTACCCCCCCCGTTTGTTTTATTCCCTCAATGTTGACACACAAACCCGCGTAAACTCACCCAGGGCGTGAACGCAGGGTCCTCCCCGTGCGTCTCCTGATGCGTGTCCGTGTATCCAGTAAAAATCAGAAATGGACGAGCAGCAAAGGCGCTAAACAACTAATGGACGGCAGCCAAACGCCACCGACTTCTCTCCTTTTTCTTCTCTTCTTTATCCGCTGTACTCTCCTTCTCTCTCTGCTCCCTCACTCATCCCCTCTTCCTCGGGGCAGGCTAAAAAGCTGCTGTAATAATCCAGACATTGTCCTTTCCATCAGCACGTTAAAACACCAATGTGATTTAAAAACTCAGTTTCTCTCCGCGATAAACACGTTTAAAGTTCAGAGGAATTCTCCCTTCACTTTGGGGAAGCTGCCAAGTGTAATCCGCGTTCAGAGACAGTCTCAGAGGACAGTCCACCATGAAAAAACTCCCGATTTTAAAATCGCTGTTTTTCCCCAAACTGTTGTGGCGATGTGATTGAAGAGGTTGCAAAAGCAGTAAAAGTTTTCGTTTGCAGAAACTGGAAACCAGATGAGTCCTGGCGAGAAAACGACAAGTAATCCTGGGGTGATGTATCTTCTCTCACTTCCTTCCCCGGACCAATGATAACTCCCCCGTCAGAGGGATCGTAGCGCACCTGCGGCCGAAGCGGAGACGCGCAGGTGTCCACAACCCCGAGCAACCCTCCTCCCTCCTTTTTTTTCTTTTTTTTTTTTTTTGAGTATATGTTTTATTCCGGGTTTTAATTCTCGGTCGTAGACTCTCACTGCGCCACGGTCATCACTCAAGTGTCAAGCCTGGCGTTGGTTCTCCAAGTAGCTCAGGAAAGCGTCTCTTTTCTCCAGCGCTCTCCCCTCTATCTCTCTCTCTCTCTCTCTCTCTCCTCCACAAGCTCCGTGCATCGTCCTGTTGTGAAACCACACCTCCCGCGTTTGCGATTGGCTGAAAACCGCAGAGAAGGGGGTAAGGGAAGGAGGTGAGCGCGCTACGATGATGCGCACTGGGAGGAGAGGAGCGGAAAGGAGAGAGAGGATAAAATAAAGGAAGAAGAGGAAAGGATGTAGAAAGTGGGCATAAAGGCGTGAGGATAAACCTAGATAAGGGAGAGCAAAGGATGGAGAGGAGGATGAGGGCAGCGGGATGAAAGAGAAGTGTAAATGAGAGGGAGGGAGGATAAAGGATGCAGAGAAACAGTGAGGGTGTGTGTGTGTGTGTGTGTCAGGGGGGCAGTTGATGCACTGAGCTCTATGTGTTGGAGCCCAAAGGGACAGACTGGCTAATGAAAGTGAAAATGCTTCTCTCTTCTTCTTCTTCTTTTTTTTTTGGTATCCCCCGCTCTCATTCACCGCACAGCTTTAGACCAAATTTGTCTGCTGCAGATCTGCTTTGACTGCAGGCAAATCTGAATTCATCCTGACAGTGTCCCCCATTACTGAGCACAGTCACACGCTTCTGTCTGTCTGTCTGTCTCTTTGTAAGGATCTGGTGTCTGTCAGCTCAGCAACTTTCTTGGCGAGTCTCTGATGAATAAGTAAGTGGTGGAAGGAAGGCTGGAGAGTGGAGCGCATGTTGAATATACTGCCCAGGGGCATCAAAAGGGAAATAAGTAATAGTCTTTGCTGCCTCTGTAATGGGAGCAAATGAGGTGGTCCGGATATTGCAACTGTTGTGGTGCGAATGCGCATGTGAGCAGGGAGCATGCAGACAAGAAGCGCTTGACAGCTGCTGGGAGAGGCTTTGATTGATGGCAACGCTCCAGGGAGTGTTTCAATATGAACTTGGTTAACTCGGAGCCGCATGAAGCATTCATCACTCGCTGCCATGCAGGAGTGAGATGCACACCGCAAGCTATACAGCTTTTTATTTAGAAAGGCACCTGGGGAGCATCTTCACAGACGCAGCAGCTACCTATTTACAGCTATTTTAAGGCTCACGTCAACAAATCTGCAACCCTCCCTCAAATCAAAGCTTCAACGACCCGACTGCAGCTGCTTCAAGTCGCTCATTAAGTTTCAAGAGTCTAACGATCCAGGAGGTCTGTGTACGTGAAACACACTTCTTTAAGACAACTAACCAGCCTGTTTGACTTCTAAATACAACTGAAACAATAAGATCTTTTTTTTTCCGATAATAATGTGGGACATTGTCAACATGTCATTTGCAATGTGATAATGTTAATAAATGTATTTATTTCTAATTCATATTTCAACAAAAAAAAAACAACAACCTCTCAAACAGCTCAGTTCATGAGTCATGGTTGATATTTTCAATCAGATATCCTGTTGAACTCTGAGCACACATTGTGTTGGTTGTCTCACGAAGGAAAAGCTGCTGACTGCAGAAGGAGGAAAAACAACCACAGCAAATCAACCTGCAGCTAGAAACTGCAACGTAAAGCTCACTTCACTTCATGTCTTCATCCATAGTTTAACTTCTTTATTTTTGTGATTTTTCTGTTAAAAGAAGTCCAAACCCCATTTCAAATTATTTCGGTCTTCTTCTGAAGTCAGGTCTGACTGTGAGTGTGAGGAAGTTAGCCAGATTTTCACGTTCTTAAGAGTCTGTCTTCTGGTTGTTTGTTGGTGAAAGGGATGTGTTAGATGTTCAGAACAGCAGAGGACACACTATGGGAACGCAGCTGTTGTTGTCTCATGTTTCAAAATCCAAAAGTATTTGAAAATCTTTGTTTTTTTTGCAGGCCAGACTTTAAACGCAACGTTGAAAACGCGCTCTGAGTTGACCGTAGTCATGGCGACAGGGCGAAACAGACCTGAGGAAGAGCATTTGAGCTAATTTATCGAAGTATATTCAACATGACATTTTTATTACAGAAACAGTACGGACGCTTTACGTAGCAGCTCCAACTTCCATATAAAGTGGTCTTTGACGTAACAATCTGTCGTTTCCATGGCAACAATAAACATGTCATGGCTGTCACAGGACTCGTCCCGTTACTGGTATGACCAGTGCATTTGGAAGCCGGATGCAGGGTAACAGAAGGGTTGATTGGTTGCAGAGGTTGACTGCAGTGGATGGAGATGAGTGAAGACTGAAAGCAGAGGAGATGAGCGAGCGTGACTGATGAGAGCAGGTTGAGGGACATGGATGAGTTTTCACTCTGAAGCAAAGAAAATGACATGATGAATATCAAGACATCAACTCTTAAAATCTCTCAAAAATCTTTTCGATAAAGCCTGAGACGTAGTGTACCGCAGTAGCTGAGTGGATACAGAGCCGGGGTAAATATACAGCTGATGAGCTGAGAGAGAGGAGGTGTGCACGCCTGAGCAGCAACAACTATAGAATGACAAATCCTTGAAGTCGACAAGACAATCGGAATGAGATGTTTACATGACTCCTACGCAATCATAATACTGTCATTATTCTGATTAATACAGGAATATGGTGTGCATGTAAATGTAGTCAGTGTCCGATTTCAGTACATGAAACATGTAAATTAACTGTATATAAAAAGAAAAGGGCTCTTCTGCGACCAGACATCACACTCTGTCAACACGAGAGAGGTCATCTGTCTTTATAACCGTCTGTGACCGTCGCCATCAGAGGTCCCTGCGTGGGCGTTTATCTCAGTAGGAAGGACAGACACATGAACATCCTTCAGCTGTTGTAATTATCCAATGCATGGAGAAAGAACTGTCCCTGCAGTCCAGTATTTAACATCACAGCCCACGGCAGAGAAAAAAAAGAAGAAAATAATAAAACACAGAGATCAGGCTGAGCTCCTGAGTGGGTGTTGTACTTTTCTAAGCCCTGAGACAAAAGAAATACATATCCTGTGGATTTCACTGAGATGCTGTCATCTTTTTACTCCACTCCCGTCACAGTCTTCTGTTCCAGATGTCTCTTGCTTTAATCCCTCATTTGTACCAAGGCAGGAAGGGGGGGGGATGACAAGAGAAGGAGTGAAAAAATCCCATCTTTAATATCCTGATGAGGCACTTTGCTTTGGCACTGATAGAAAAAGACACGGTTTCATCTTGCATGTAAAATTTTCTCCCTGTGTCAGTGTGATGACGGCTGAGTTTCAATGTATCGATATCCACTGAGGAGTGATGTGTGTACACACATCTAGATCTAGAGTGCCATTAATCAGTCCCTCCAGGATTTCACAGACTTTTAGGGGGATTGTTGAGGATTCCACGGCAGCTAACCTGAGCAGAGCCATTTCCTCTGTAAGGTCACATGTTCCTCTGCCTCACTCAGTGACGTCTCTCTCTTTGACACACACACAGACACACACACACACACACACACGCACACACACACTCTTCATCTGGTTTCATTACACATCCAAATGAATATTTTGCTTTAGACCCCGTGTCACCTCGCCCTTTTTTTTCTCAAGCCAGTTTTTTTTTTTCAGTTGTATTTAAAGAGCGTCCGCAGCAGAAAGCAGCCATCTTTTTACGAGTGCTCTGCCATTTTTGTGCATCCGCTCCGATCTCTTTCATCTTTTCAGACGCCGTTGACTTCACAGGTGCTCTTTTTCAAAATTGTATAATAATAAGTATTTTAGCTTCCCACAGATTGTATCTCGTACCCACATCGTCTTCACAACGTGTCTGCTGGGTTAAAAAACATGCGGTAAAAAGTGACGACGCAGTATCAGCTACACAACAAACTGTTGCCATGGAGACAGGACGACCTGCAGCACTTTTCTTTTCAGCGTACAAACGCTTCATGTACACACTAACAAGTGCACATAAACAAGGAAGTGAGTTTGGTCAGTGGTCACTAAAGTTTGGTAACGTATAGCTCGCGGTTTTCTATGATTGGTGAAACTCGCGGGGCAAACTATTTTCATTGGTTGGATTTGCAGAAAGGTTGTGGTGCTTTGACAAAATTTCAAGGTCGCCCAGAATTGACGGGGATTGTTAGAATTTTCTTGAACTGCTGTGATCGCAACATCGCGACATCCTGTAGGTACTGATTAATGAACACATTCGTCAGCCGGTGCACCAGGAGGAACAACACAGAGAAATAATAAGAGGCAAAAACAAAACATACACAAAACCTACTTTTGCAGAAATTGCCCACAGCTTGTTTATGTGCACCTGCAAACAGACCGCTTCAGTGTCTTTCTTTTTTTGAGTGACAGAAGTTTAATTTGCATCTGATTTCACTAAAAACTGGAGACTCCATCCAGCATCCCGCTGACATCCTCGTCCCTGTGAGGCTCCAAATCTTCAGATGCACGCTGCAGGAATCAAGTCATTTATTTTGGTGCCAAACAGGCCTGAGCTGCTCCTCTGATGTCGATCCATGTTAAACTAATTTCCCTTCTGTCGGTGAGACGCTGAAGGTACAAGTCTTGTTCAACAGTTGGAAGGTTTTGGTGACATGGATAAATGTGATTTATAAATGTTGATGTATTATTTCAATAAAATGCACTATTTTCAAATGGCATGTCGAGTTTTCCTTCCTGCCGCAATTTAATTGCAAAATAAACATCGCAAGATGCATTGCAATTTTTTTTTTAAAAGCTGCCGTGAAATCAGGCTTTTTAGCAGCAAATCCCCCAAAAATTCTGCGAAATGCTGGAGGGACTGAATATGATAAAAGATGTGAACTGTACATTGCTCTATGTTAGCTGTTTTACTTTGGAGAGTCAAAGTTGCCATCTTCCCCCATTGCTTTCTCCCGTCCTCGACTTCACCCTTCTTTAATCAAAGCGGAATAATACATTTGAGCAAACAGAAATGTTCTGCGTTCCCCAGTGAAAATGTAAGAAATGAGAAACTGACTTCATCCATCAGGAAATTCTGTGAAAGGACTCTCTGTGCCGAATATACACATGTTCACATTACTGGCTTTTAACTGTTTCGAAAAACTAACCCCCATGGGGGGGGGGGGATCTTTTCAGGGTTACTGCTTTGAAGGAGCAGTATGTAACTAATGGCACCAAGTGTTTAAAAGTGGCACTGCAGTCTGAATTCAAAAGATCGCCCCACGCAGGTTGTCATGTGGTGGACACTGAAGCTTCAGTGTTTAGCCAGCTCTGCATCGGTCTGTAAACCTTTCTGTGTTCTAACCTCTCTCTATGTTTCAAAAGCATCTCCAACATTGATCCTAGTTTGAGCAGCTTTCTGCTGCTGGAGCTTATTAGAAACATGCAGAGGCTTTTTAGCTTGGGTACAATCACTTCTATCTGAAGCACTTCCACTGCCCGCTTCCATCCTTCCAACACCTGTTGGTTTGACCTGGTTACTGCTCTCATATCTGGCAAACCCAGGGGCGTCCAAAATGGCCGTGTGGGGAGCCTTAAAAGCGTCTACCTTCTCTGGTTCAAACAAATCCAGACCATAATCTTCAGTCTAAAGTTTGGACAATCTGAAGGAGGGCATACTGGCTGCTGCTTTGTTGTCAGAGAAGCCAGCACTTCAACACATGTTTCCGTCATGTCTGATCACAGAGTAATACCATGTTATGATTTGATTCAGTAGATATCTTAAATATTGGACCTTTAAGAAATTCCTTTGGATCATTGCTTGTCTGCATGAACATTTTATCTGAAGAACTGTGCACATTTTCAGATAAAATCTTTTGCAATGTATTATATATATTTTTGAACTTACTAATAACATCACAGTGATAAACTTGTTTCTACTTTTGCCAGATTCTGCTGTTTGAGTTTGAAGCTTTAAATTAAAAAAAAAAAAACCCTGAAAATAAAGCTGTGTGTCTCTTCTTCTCCAGCTTTCATCACTTTTCACATCCTCTTCTCTCACTCAGTGTTGCTTGCTCCTCGACAACCACTGCTTCCTGTCTGTCATTCACTCAAACTGCTGTTGTCAGATTTGTTCGCTCTCTTCATTTCGCTCATCAATGAGACATTCTTGACCTCTGAAACCTTACTATAGCTACTAAATTTAGCTTAGCTATGAGACGGGTGAAGTCCATTAGTACCTCAAAAGGTTCTGGCTCCCAAGGGAAGGTTCCTGCTGAGGAGACAACCTGTTTTGTTCCCATTCTTCAGAGAACAAGATGGTGGGCCAACTTTTTTCAAAATGTTCGTCTGACTGTTGACTTATCCATTATAATATAGAGCCATGTTATGGTCAATGAGTCATTCCAAGAGATTTATGTATGGGCACCCCCAGTGTCGGCTCCAGCCTATGTTAGGTGGGGGGGCATTGAGACTGCTCTGGGGGGCGCAGTTTGCGCGCGCGCCTGCACGCACACCTTTGTGGATGAAGCCCAGGGGTCGGCAACCCTAGGCACGCTTGCCACGCTAAACGCTAAACTCTTCTTCTATGGTGTTGTTACCATGACAACTTGTAAATAAATCATTCTCCTGGCTGGCGCAAGTTGAAATGCAACAAATATATTTAGCCTTCGTTTTCTCCTTCATTAACTTTTTATATTTAATACAGTGCGTAAAAATATGTGATTTTAAAATGCAATCATCACTAAATGAATAGGATTTTTTTTACACCAAACACATTATGGAACTTGGAGGGGGACAGTGACTCAGAGTGTCAGTGTTTCCACTGTAGGCCTATGCCTAACCCCCATATAATAACACACCATTCATAGGCTAGCCTACTGATAGATTTAATGTGCATTTCCACCTCCTTGGACCTTCAACTTCACGTTGCTCTTCATCAACTAGGCTATTGTGCACATCTAGCCTGTGGACTGGCGCTAGCTAGTGATTGGCACCTGTAATTGGTGGACGTTTGATGACATCATAAGCCAAACCAGAATTGATGGAGAAAATATCAATCTCTTTGTAAAATTGGCGTCAATTTTGAGTGAATAGTGAGCTAGTCATGCAAAACACAATCTAATGCGACATTTGACAGCTGTGAATGAACATAAAATCATATTGATTTTTTTGTTATTTTTACCCAAGGTAGGGACTATATATACTGCCTTGGATACTAGGAGATTAATTAACTATTGGGGGTAAAACAAGTTCACAAATCATGGGGCGACGTGTTTGGGGGGGCCTGGGTAACCGCTAGGGGGGGCACGGCCCGCAAATGCCCCCCCATAGCGCCGACACTGGGCACCCCCTGCATGAAAACCCAAACATAATTATCATTAGACCTGGATGCAAGGACCCAAATAAAGTATCCGATGGGGCGGCTGTGGCTGAGCTTTAAGTGGTCAGAAGACCAGAAGAAGAAGAAAAGTGCTTAACAATCTCTTAATCATATACTGGTGGGTCTGTGGCCCACTGAGAACTTGCAATAGTGTTTCCTTCTTCACTTTAACACTGATCTGTATGATCGACTATAGCCTCCATACATGAAGCCTGCAACATGACTAGAGGTTATCCGGCTCCCCCCCTGCTTTTTGTAATCCATTTTTCAGCCCATTAAAAAGTACGATCTGGTCGTGTATCGAAGAATGAACTCCAGTAGGTGTAGATTAATGCACTGATAAAAAGGTAAAGCCCTCGTCTCTTCCATTGGAAGTTGTAGTCATACCAAAACATACGCATGAGACACTTCAAACACGAGCAATGACAATTCAACAAAGCACCGACTTCTGAGGGAATGAACAAAGAGTGAAAACTAAAATTAAAACCAAAGTGTTGCCTGAACAGTGAAAAATGTCAGCTTCTATGAAATTCAAGAAGTTTGTGAGTCTTTTAATCTCGGAGCCTCAGGCAAAAACCCAGGAATAACCTCTGCAGTCTGGCCCTGCAGGCTTTGAAGTATTTTTACTTTATCTTGATTAAAAAACACATTATTGGCTGCAAAAGACAGAAATAAATCTAGAAAAATATAACATGATCACTTATTAGATTTGGATACCAAGAATCAGATGTTTTCCTGATCGACCCTGGCTCGTGGGGAAACAAGTTTGCAAAATGAAAAATAGACTAAAAATTGACCTTTTAGCACAGTCGATGGAAACATTCCACTTTCAACCTAACAAGGTGCCTTTCATTTTGTACAAATTATACAAACAGCTCAAGGTAACAGTGTGAGTGTGCGGCTCGGGCTTTCATTCCTGTTAGTTTGTGCATGCCTGCGTGTGTTTTGACAAGCACACATTAACAGATTGTGACAGCTCTTATCATTATGAGGGCAAATCTGCAGAGTCACAAACACATCTGAGTTTCAATCAGCAGGCTCAATGATACATTCAAAGTCTCAAATGCAAACACTCAAGGTTGAAACTTTAGGCGAGATGGAAAGTGAGTTTGGCTTCGGTTCAGCCTTTTTCCTCACTTTAGCTTTTAATTAACCATTAGTCATAATTCATGATATTTTTATATTCGGTTCCCATTATGCTTTAAATTCATCCACTTAAGTTGAGTCTCCATAATTAAGAATAAAAGAAAAGAAAGCAAGGCTACAGCAAACTTTACATGCAGCACCCAAACATTAGCAGCAATGTTCCTAGCTCTCAGTGAACTCAAGTAATTCAAACTAATTTGGCTGAAGAACACGTGGCTATGTGGCGTGCTGGAGCAGAGCGACATAAAAGGATTTTTTTTTTTTTTTAAATAGTGCACATTCAACCTGATGATGTTTTCTCTTCAAATGAGCAGCGTGAAGTAAATCTGGTGAAATATTATGTTTTTTAATCATATTATTTTGGATGAAGGTCTCCTGAGGATAAAACAAAATGTTCATCTTTATGCTTGACTATAATACAGTTTGATTAAATTACTATAAATTTCCAGTTAATATCCATTAATTCCAATGGAAAAAGTCCAATTTAGAATATTCACAAAAGACCCGAGCTTAATTTCCAATGGAAAGTTTCCAGAACTGTTGCAGTCCTCTGCAACCCTAGAGCTGACCAACATCTCTGGTGTCTGATATAATTACTCAAGCCCACTTCAAGAAAACCTTTAATGACCTCCTTAACAGGCCGAAACTTTAGGAACCAGACTCATGGGAAACAGCCATCTCCTGCAACTGGCAGGAGAAAAGGACAGACTGACGGACAGACGGATTGGCTGCTGGACAGATGACTGACTGGCTGGGTGACTGGCGGCAGGAAAGCAATCACAGGTTGTCTGTAAAGGATTGAAAACCAGATGAAAGCGTCGAGCTCTGTGTGGACGAAGCGTGTGGTCCAAAAGGCTAAAGTGATAATGAATCAACTAGCACACATTCTTTTTTTTCAACGTTAGAATAATCACATGATCCTTGTACCCTGATGAAGGATAAGTGCTCAGTAAAGACTCCCCTTGGTCCAGTAAGCTGAACTGTTGTTACTGGCATGTTAATGCTGCTGTGATGTGTGTTTCCTTTATGTTTTGACTTCTTTTAATGACTCAGTGGGAGGTGAAACTGAATTGCCTTTATTGGATTAACAAAGTCGTCTGAATTTGAAAAAAAAGAGAGCAAGAAAGACGCGCTGATAGGCCAACAAAGAGACAGGGACGACGACACACAGCCACAAATACAATCATCGATAAATCTGGATGATGGTTTCACTGCCAATTGTTGTATTCAAAATGTGTCTAGTGTTGTAAAATTGTGAAATTAAAACAACTATAAACATCGACATCATCACCTACACCTACATGGAGAATTGAAAGTGTTTAACTGGGTGGTTGGTATGCAAAGATTTCACTGCCACCTCTCTGGGCTCCTTTCGAGGTGTCAACACAGTAAAAGTGTGATTCTACCGCAGCGAATACTCTGAAGCTATTTCCTCTCTAATTACACCAGAAATAGAACCTGATGGCACACCTGCTTTTCTCTCTTTATTCCCTTTTCTCTGAAGGCAGCAGTCCATAAGAAGGCTCACCGAGTGAGGAATGAATGAAGAATCTGAATTTCATGTTGTTTTCAGAAAATTCCAGCTATATCTATTTCTGCGTATTCCTGAGGCTGATGCTGTGTTTGGAGACACAGTATAGGAGCAGAGCCTGTAGCCTCACAGCACTCATGAGGTGTATGTACACCTTTTGGACTGTTTCAATTTTTTTATTTTTTTTGGCTTTTAATGTTAAGAATACAGGCCAGTGGATAGAGTTGGAAACAGACATAGAGGAAATAGCATGGGGTAAATAGCGATGTAGTCTAAAGTCTAGTCTTCAACGTCCCATCGTACACTAAAGCCATTAAACAGAGCTCAATGATTCATCCAGGGGGCGAAGCTACGCAATTATAACAGTCGCATAAAACATCCTTGACATTACTCTAACTCGCATGCAGTCTTAGTCTAATTTAGTCAGTTATAGTCTCTTGTCCTTCATACTTAGTCAGATATACAGTAGTAATAATATAATATAATAATATATTTGTTATTGATTTAATTTAGTCAATTACTTGCTGACTAAAATTGCATGACATTCTAGTTGATGAAAATAGAAAATATTTTAGTTAAAATTGTCATGGAAATTTTTTTTTTCTTACTTAAGTGGAAGAATAAGCTCTCGTTCCGAGGACACACATGATTGTAGGTCACAATAAAGGGATTGATTCCTCATTTCACCTGTTGTTCAACGGTTGTTGTTTCGATGTCAAAAGTCCCTTTGGATCAATCAAAGCATCCATCGATCCATACATCCATCCATCGATGATCAGTCCCTCCCTCCATCCATCCACAAAACCCAATCAGAACTGGAATCTGCTCATAATCTGAATAATTTGTTCTTTTGCCGATTATTCAATAGTATGATACGATTCCTGTAAAGATGTAGGAACAATCATGTCAGATGCAAGCTTTTATGTTGCAGATACACCGAAACAGGAAGCCAGAAACGAGCAGTCATAGAAGATCGGGTGGATTTCAAAATAAAAGACCTGACTGATTCTTTATCCGAACACTGTGTCAAAACAGAACAGCAAACAGTCCGCTGAAAGAGACAACAGGCCCGATGTTAGGATCAGATTTATTCATCTCACAAATGGAGAAATGTACAGTTAGAGCAGCGAAGCAGGACAGCAGAAGAATGTTGCTCTCTTTATCCCCACGTGAACTTTTTTACTGTTTATTTTAGAAGGAGAGAAAGTTGCTTCAATGATTATTTAAAATTCTGTTTAAAAATGAAGAGGCTCATTAGGAGCTGAACAATGTGCCGACCTTTCTCTTTTTTTTTTTGCATTTCATTAGTGCATTTTGCTTGGATGTGCACACACTGTTTTTATTTATTTGTTTACCTCAGTTTCACAGTCCATAGACCAGTCTGCATTAGGAGTTGCAGGAAGTTTGAGGAGATGCATATTGATGAGAGTATGTGGGCTTTAAAAACTCTAACCTCTTTTTATCCTATTTTGTATTCATGGACACCTCAACCATGCACACATGCACAGGATGCAGTCCAGCATTGTGACTTTTCAGAAAGACTGTTTAGACACTCGACATTCAGAATCTTTTTCATGTCAAAGGACAAAATGCTTTATATTTATAGAAAGTATTCCTCCAGCTTAGTCCTTCAGCGTAGGTTGTTTATGGTCTTTGTTCCTCTAAGCCTCTGCTTTCATTTTCTTAAAAATACCTTCTGAAACCTGCTGGGAAATGTAGTTTAACTCGAAGCTTCTGTGACAGTGTAATCCCCAAGACATGCTGCAATAATTCACAACATATTAGACATCAAATTGTCTCTTTTTTTCTGTCTGTTTTCCTCTAACGAGAGGAGATTAAGTACAGTTTAATGATTTGGTGATAGAAAAATGCAAATTGGTTTCAGCTTGGACTTAAGAACATTAAATTGATATTGCATGCATCAAAGCAAGTGTGCTGTGAAATACTGTATTTAGGAATAAATATTTTTATGCCCTTTCTTCATCTTCTCCGGTCGACTCGGTGAGGAATTTGTTCATTTAAATCCACATCTGCGTTTAATTTGATTTGACTGCGTGCAACATCGTCTTCCACTGTGTGCTCTTTCTTTGCCTCTCGCACTAAACTCTGGCCGCCTCAATGTCGTGGCAGCAAGGCAAAGACAATTAAGGTGTATAAATATGTAAATATGGTCACGGCAGCTCAGCAGGAGAAACAGCGTCATGACATTTTGTGCCCTCGTTTGGCTAATCCCCAAGACACCTCCAAATTAGAAACCTTAATGACAACCAATAACGCGCAGATGGTCGAACTCTGGGGGCACACCGGCCCTTCTGATGCTGCCCAGGCTCCTCGCGGCATTGCTCTTCATGCCAAAAGATCCACACGCACACACATACACCATTTGACACACACACACACGCACACACACATGCACGTGCAGAGAAACACACACAGCTAAACACATGCAAACAGGCAAGCCAGAAGTAGCATGCAGAGAAGCTGGGACACAAACACGCATGATGCAGGACACACACAGGGCACACACATATGCACAACACCTAGCCAGATGCCACCCGTGCCCATGGGGGTGATTATGGTCGTAACGAGAAGGTCAGGTCTTGGCAGGCCGTTTAAGGCCAGGCATGGCTCTGCTTCAGTGTGCTTTTTCCCGCACTTGTGTGTGCATGTGTTTGTGTGCATGTGTGTAGCAGAGGCTATTGTTTGGTGTTTCAGGTAATACGTCCAGAGAGGCTTTATGGCAGATGTCGACCATCCGTCTTGCAAAGCTGACATATAGAAACACTCCCTGCGGTAAGTCCTAAGAGAAAGAGTGTGAGAGTGAGCGCAAGGAAACAACGTTTGTGGTGTGTGTGTGTGTGTGTGTGTGTGTGTGTGTGTGTGTGTGTGTGTGTGTGTGTGTGTGTGTGTGTGTGTGTGTGTGTGTGTGTGTGTGTGTGTGTGTGTGTGTGTGTGTGTGTGTGTGTGTGTGTGTGAAACACAGGAGCAGAGACAGAGAGGGAGATGTTTTGGCTGGTTTCCTACAGTAATTAGTTCAACCCAGCTATTTGTTCTTCCTACCTCTATTAGATGAGAAAATGTTTCTTCTGGGAGTAAGCAAGTTTTCACAGAGGGCAAAGCAGTTCAAAGCAAGTCGGAGGAACATTGAGAGAGTTGCCAGAGTCGGTCAAAGACGCACGAAAAGAGGGTGTCAGTCAGCTCAGAGATAATAAATCAGCCAATGATGGCATAAACACATTTTGCTATGTAAAACCAGCTTGATAGCGTTTGAGTGGTGCATTTTTTGTAATTGCAGGTTGTGGCTCGATAGAGTTTCAAGTGTGCGCTGAGAGTTTGAGATCAACAAGATGTCAGTCCTGCATTAGCAATATTACCAATATAGATGCTGTTGGACCACAGTGTTGAAAATATGTTTGAAGCTAGCAGTTTGGTAAAAAGTGTTCGTTTTTTATCCGTGTTCCTCAGCAGAGTTTCTTTCCTTATAAATAATAAACAGCTACATTTCTATCATAGAACATTCAATAGCAGTAACTTTTTTAACTACATTATAGCCTTTAATATACTCGAATGGTACGAGTGCACAGACTGTAAATATTAAAATGAAGTCTGAGGTGTCACCCATCTCTTCCTGCAGGGGGCGCTGCAGTCCCATCGATGGCGGTCTCCATGCTGGAAATGCTGCCTCAGGCTAACGTTCAGTCAACCTATCAATATAATGGAGCCATTATAAAAAAGTGCACCCCCCCCCCCCCCCCCCCCCCCCGCACATTGTGTGTCCATGATGACAATAACTAATCAGACCTTTTTTTGTACCAGGCTGCAAACAAGTTAATTTCTACTGTAAAAACATTTGTTTGTTGGAGTTTTTTTTTCCATGGGTGTGTATGTGACTTTCAGGGGATTTGGAGTTAGCCTTAAGTGGGCAGTTGACGAACTGTTGTACTTGCACTTCTGCATCTGTTAATTATTCAACACTGGAGGTTGCAGCTTGTAATAGTGAAGGCAACTGTGCCTCAAATTAAGACAAATAAATCTGGAAAGAATCCAGTTGCTGCCAGTCTCACGTCTGACCTGGACTCTTCTCAGAGCTGACACGCTTCGTGTTGCTCAGAGTGTCGAGGTTCATCACTAATTGAAAGTCCTCACTCATCACTGTTGTTTGCATATGTTGGATTGTCTTTTTTTCTTCACTGGTGTGTTCCTATCAACAAGGCTATTTAAGGTCTGCTTCACACCTACTATCTGACCTACATCAGCGAATTTATCATCATTGGTCCAAACAACTTTACTCATTATTTGCTCCAAAGGTCAGAACTGAACTGGGGGAAAAAGGCGAGAAAGTTTGCACCAACCACATTCAACAAGCAATGTTTGTCAACATGTGCGTGCTGTGTAAGGGGTATAGGCAGGAGTGGCAGTGTTTATTGTGTTTTACGACAGTGAAGTAGCATGCAAAGACCTTCGGTGGGTGCCAAAGCCACTAAACTTCCTGCAGATTTTCCTTATCGGATGCTTTCTGGTGATTTTGAATGACTTATCAGCAGACAGATCCCGCTGCACATGTTCTGATCGTTCATCTCTGATGATAGTCAGATCTGACAAATATGTGCTGTTGTTACTTACTGTTGCTTCTTTATTCTTTATTTATTTATCATTGTACCACCACTATGTTGATAAAAGGTGTTGTCCGTTGGCCAGGACACTGGGACACATAGTTATAATCTCGTTATGATGTATTATAGACAAAGAACAACTTCCAATTCCTTTCTAGTTGAAGGGAAATGAACTTTTCCTTTACAACTGCTGCAAAATGTATGAGTACTCCAGATTCAAATCCAATATATTTGAGGAATTACTTTAAACTTTAGCCCAATGAAAAACAAACCTTCACTAACATCAGGGCTTATCATCATTTCTTACAGTTCCACATTTTTTTTCGATGAATGGAGAACAGCACTATGTTTCAGCAAAGACAAAGAAGGAGAATATTCCTAGAAATTGATCTATCCTTGCTGTTTGTGTTTCTTATCTGGGCTGTACATCAGTCTGACATCTGCAGACAGTTGTTGGTTACTTTGAGCTACATGGTAAGAAAAGACAGACGGTGAACACAGCAGATTTGGTTTCACCTTGACATCGAGTCACAAAGCTTTAAGCTTTCAGCTTTGTATCATAGAAACATGGTAGTAGTGTTGAATGGTCGTGAATCCAGCCCTCATTTCGCCCTGAGACGAGAAAAATGTGTTTTTCTTTGCCTGAAAGTTTTCTTTACACGATGCAAAAAACGTCATATTGCCTCACGTAAAGAAAAGTTCACTTCATGGGCAGAATGTGACATAAAGCAGTACGGTGTGTAAAGTGCAGACAGACAGTGGATACAGTTTAGTGTCGGCTTGGCTTTTTTTTTACATTATCTGTTATCTATTTTTTTCCACTTTAACTGATCAACTTGTCTATCAATTTTATAAATGGAACATGCACATGTCTCATGAATTTTCACTATGTTTTATGTATTGTCTGTGTTTTATTAAATGAGACTCTCCCTGCGACTCTAACCTGAACCTGGAAGGGTTTTAATCTGGTGTTTGTATCAGTTACTTTCTAAACCTTTAAACACAATCTCAGTCTTGAGAATGAGGTTTATCAAGAGGCTGATTACAATTGCAACTCCCCTTCAATCATCATCACACAAACAGGAGAAGGATCCTCAGGGTGCCTCATTTCCTGGCCGAATGCTTCACTTTGCTTTTTCAAGTTTTTTTTGCAGAAAGAAAAAGGGAACTTAACTTTGAGTCAAACCTAGCAGTATGTTTGCAGGAGGTTCAGAACTGAAGGAAAGGGAAGACTGTGCCTCTGTCACGCAGCCCTCAGGTACTCATTCAAAGACCGTACCTCCCCCACAAACACTCCCTGTGAACCATTATGATATAATATTATTCCGGGCGAGGAAGCCTCATTATTCCGGTGTCAATAAATTATTGATGGCCTTACCAAATTATCAATCACTAGAACTTGTTTAAAAATGTATGGAGCACCTTGCGCTCTCGACTATTTGGATCATTTCTGCTCATTAGTCTGAGCACTGAAGCACACGGTGTGATTCCAGTGTAAAGTAATTCATGCCTGTTCATGAGTGAACGATGTGGTACGAGTCTGCACCTACTGCACTGTGCACGGTACACATCTGTAAGCATCACAAAACAAATTTGGGCTGTCACTAAACTCTCAAACGATCACTGCCTTGAAGAGAGCACAAGAGTTGCTGGGGTTTTTTGGGGTTGAAATCAAATTAGCATGCTATAAAGAGGGTACTGGGTCCAACAAGCATTTTATTTTTAATCCATCTCTTTCATTTATCCTGTTGAAATGTTTTCTCTTTGAATATCTAAATTATTGTTTAGTGTTTTGAAGATGCTCACCAAGCTTGAATCTGTGTTGGTGATGTCGTCATACAGTCGTGTAATGACTCTACCCTATCTTTACTGAGTTTAAACTTTAGAGACGTAAACTAAACTCTAACTATGCCAATTGTGTCTATATTGTTAATGGGAAACAAATGATCATGGTTACAAGAGAACAACAGAGAAACACATGAGGAAGTTAGACTAGGAAACAAATGAGGACATCAAGTGCTTTTATTTTGAAGGTGGACTAATATAAATGTGGTGCTTTGTATTTGTATAGTAGAGCTCGCTCCTTTCCCGTTCTTCGTCTGTCGACACAAGTGATAAAGAGGAAAATAGAAATGGGGCTGATGCTGTCCATCAACGCCACCTTTATTGCTCTGTTGGATGGCGCACGCCCTGTCCCACTGGATCTCGAGCGCAACACAGTAAAACTACAAGATCACACAGGAATAAAGAGAATGTGAAATGTGCAAAAATGAGTCTTTCTGAGGTTGATTTGTTGCCCGTTTTGACATAATGTTGATAAAGTGAGGTAAAATACCATCCGAAAATCTGTATATTCTATTTTATTTTGAAATTTCTCTGTGCGTTTCCTTTTCTGACTTCCTGTCCGGGTTGTTATATACCATCTAACTTGATGTGTGCATGCAGCATTCTGCTTCGAAAACAGACTTGCAGCATATTTGAAATGGAGCAGAGCGTAGTGGTGAAGACAGACTATGGCGCTCGCTGTGGAAACATGATTTGATTGACCAGAGTGGCAGTCAACGGCAGCAAGGTGCGAGGCACTAAGGGCGATACAATGCTGCTACGTGCTGCTTTTACTCCAACGCCCCGTTTTTTATTTTCCTCTGTCGCTCATGTCTACGGACAGGGGAGATGAAAACAAAGTTGATAGATGATTTCTACCCTAACTTCTAAGTCCTTTGTTTAAAGTTAAAAAAAAAAAATATATATATATATATATATATATATATATATATATATATATATATTCAGACAAATTCCACTTATACAAGTTGCACTTATACAAATTGAGCTTATTATTGGA
The DNA here is from genome assembly GCF_947650265.1 of Symphodus melops. Classification (NCBI taxonomy): domain Eukaryota; kingdom Metazoa; phylum Chordata; class Actinopteri; order Labriformes; family Labridae; genus Symphodus; species Symphodus melops. Next base: position 5,949,778 of record NC_136697.1, read on the forward strand.
GAAATAACCACTACCACTGAGTCGCCATTGCCCAATGCTGGGAAAACCAAAACCAGAGGTAGGGTCAGCTGGGGTAATAGAGATTCTGCCCAAGAGTGTAAAGGGATAATTAATTTTCTAAGCTTATAATTGTGAGCTATGTGCAAGTCGTGCAGTTCCCTGTTGCCACAGCAACAAGAGTCAGCAGAGTTATTCAAATCAAATATAATTAAAGTAAAACTCAAATCATGCAAAAGGTCAGCGAACTTGGCTAAAGAGAATATCACTAGAGTACGTCTTTCCAAACATGAAAGCATGAACAAATGGAGACTGTGAAAAACCAACTTATTGATTTCTTCTCCAAAAATTGAAGCTGATGGTGGAGTCAGTAAACTCTTGAGTTTTTAATACACAAAGCAGTCTGAGATGTTGGACTCAACGTGTCGCTGGTGAACTCTGCAGCTTATACCAGAGCCAAGTTTGTAGTGTTTCAGCCACTAAAATGCCTAAAGGACACTGTTAACTTCTTAAAGGGGCACAGTGTCTTTTTAACGTTTTTAATTAAGCTGTATTCTGTCAAAAGATTTTTTCTGATAGAGGAGACAGCAAACAACAACAGTGGTTACGGGTCTGACAGCAACAAGCTAGAACTTTAAAGAGCTCTGTCCAACCCAGGGCAGATCAGTGGTTTTAGGATTATTGTCTGATTTCTGCACTTTGTAACTTCCTTTGCAGGACAACGTCACCTAAATAGTAGAGTAAACGGCTTTACAGAACTAATTTACACAGAAGCCTCCAGTCGAAAAAAATAGGGCAGCTAGCCCTTCTCTGTACTGTTTGATACCAGGACTTTGGGTAAGTGACAGACGAGGATGGTGATGGATGAGTTAAGGAGGAAGTGACTGAGTTAGAATCATATTGCCCTGTAGATATCATCATTTTTAATAGATTCTGACATCACATTACGTTCTATCATTACCTGTGTCATCGTTGTCTGAGGTTTAGCAGTTTTACCAGGTGCAGAAAGTTAATGAACCCAAGTTATGTCTCAGGTCTGCAAACAAATGAATAAAGTAATAAGTAATGAGCTAAAGTCAGTGGAAGTAAGAGAAGTTCCAGCACACCACAGTGTCTTCCTCTTTGCCTCCAGAAACTGAGGTACAACTAGGCTTCAAGATTCCTGGCAATATTGTTGAGCTGCAACACCAGGATGAGAACCTATGTGAATATGTCCAGAAAGCTACAGAGAGCGAAATGCTGAATGGAAATGGGTGCTGTTTGCAAAGTGACATTCTTTACAGACAGCAAGGGTCAGTGAAACAGCTTGTGGTTCCGAGGGACATCAGAGATACTGGTCTGGGCTTGGGCTACTCCATTCCCTGGGTTGGCCACATTGGGAATCATACAACCTGAGCACTTTTACTGGCCAGGTTTATGAAAAGATGTCGCCAATTTTTATAGTAGTCAGTATCAGTAAAGATCAGCACAGTTTCCTCCAAAAGTTCCCCTTAGGCTGCTGCCAGTCATCACCACCCCCCTTAAACGCCTGGGCATGGATGTTGTTGGCCCCTTGGGGAAAAGCAAATCAGGTAACAGAGACATGACGGTCAAATACCCAGAAGTGTTCTCCCTAGAGTCAATCAAAGGCCAAACCGTAGCATTCTGACTTATTCAGTTCTTCTTAAGGGTAGGCTTTCCACAGGAAATATTGACTGATCAAAGCACCTACCTCATATCAAAACTGTTGAAGGATATGTGTCAGCTGTAAGGGGACTGAGGACTACACCTTACCACCCTCAAACAGATGGTCTCACTGAGAGATTTAATCAGACAAGCAAATACTGTACAAATGTGTAAATGAGGCAGGCTCATTGTCTTCTCTACCTCCTTTTTGCTTAAAGGGAAGTTCCACAGTCCTCCACCAGTTTTTCACCACTTGATTAGCTCTTACCTTTGTCCATTTGCCTTATTACTTGACAGTCCCTGACAGTCATATTTTCACAAAATTTGGTACGATTAGGCTACCTTATCAGTCGGCAGCTTCTCACGTCTTCACCACTCCCTGTTTGTCAACAAATGCATGCTCGCTAAGAGGAAGTGGTATAATAGCACTAAGTGAATTATACAACAGTGTAGTTGCACACAGGCACCTTTTGTGGGCGCCAAAGTGCACCAAACAAAATTCCTACATATTGCTGTTTTGAGACAGCTTGAACATGCTGATATTACCCCAAACAATGCAGGTAAAAGGACAGTACCAGAACTTTAAGTAAAACCTTCAGAGTATGACATTTGTGTCTGTATCCACAGAAAGACGATGCAGCTACAGCGTGCTATTAAAAAATAAAATAGCCCCTGCTTCTTGTCCATGTCTTCATCAAACTCTGGTTCCGCTTTGACGAGCACCAGAGCAGGAGCCGCGAGCGTCACTGCAGCTGCCCCCAACATGGATGCATGAGTTAGGATGACGGAAAGTCCCTGGAGGTGATCCACATGTCTTGACAGTGGAGCTGAAGGTCTAATTTTAGCTGCTAAATTGGACCTGAACAGCAGACAAGTTTTCAGGCCCTGGCAGATGCCTAGAATGTTTTGTAGCCTTGTTGTCCCTCATATTGTTTCTCCACTTTTGGATCCTGTAAGATGGGTCAGAGCATGAAATTACTTCTTTGTTCTCGGCTGTATTGTGAAGCCTCTGACACACACTCCCTCTGCAGCACCCGCTGTGCTATGGGTCTTTTTCCATTCCGGTATTGAGCTCATATCCTTTTCATTATCTTTTGAACAGCTCTGTTTGCCACGCTTAGGGCATTTCTCACAGTTTTGTCTCCCTAATGATAAAATCTTTGCATGTAGACATCCTCCTTTCAAGTGTAGAATTAGCTTCTTCCAAGTGACCTTTTCTTGTCTCAGCCAGATGTCTTCTGCAGAGAGCAAATGGCCTTTTCTGCAGCTAAATCTCTGGTGGATACATTTTTCTTGTTCTTTTGTGTTGTAAGTCAGACCATTATCTATTATCTTGAAACACAATGCATACACTGACATGCTGACATCTGGTAGTTTTATCATTTCACAGCTGTGATACATGTGGAAAATGAAAGATCAATGCATTTTTAATTAAGCATGCATGAAACAATATGGCTATTACAAAAACTACATTCTTGAAACTAGTGTACTTTGAAAAATAAAGACTAAACTTAAAAATGTTATTAAAATTTATATTTTTTATTTAGCTTCATAAAAGTCATATAAGTAAGCGAATATGTCCACAGAAGTGTAAGTACTTAATACTAAAACCATAATGTAGTTCAGCTTTTTTAGAGGTGCACAGTGCTCAGTTGAAAACAGGTTATCTTGTGTTAAAGCACTGCGCTTGTCAATGTCACTTCTCCCTCACCAACCAATCACAATCAAGACGAAGTGGGACTTAAAACCTCAGCTTGCTCATCAACAATAGCAGAGGAGACTCTACTCTGACTGGTGTTTTGGATGGAACAATTTCCAGGTGTATGCCAACACATGACTCCTTTACATCGTCTTAACATTTCCTTAGAGATTTTTCCTTGAAATAAAGAAAATATTAAACCAACAGACTTGACACACTAAATGAAACACCAATGCACATTACTGAGGAAAGCAGAAGTTAAAGATCCCATATTCTTCTTTTTCTGGTTTTATTTGCTCTTTAGTGTGGTTTCCAGGTGTCTTGTGTTTGTGATCACAAACCCGTGATGTCACTGATCCAAGCCCTTTGGCTCATTATAACAAGCTCAATCTCCTTTCAGACTGACTGTATCATTCCCAATATAGTTAAAGGGGCAGGACAGATACGAGAAGAGAACAAAGCTGACAACCAACCAATTACGAGAGAGCAGATCAACCAACCAGTCAGATCAGACTTGGCACAGTTGGGAACCTTTTTTTTCTTCTTCTTTTCATTGTGAATTCTGAGCATTAGAAATACAGGCAGATGAGAGAGCCTGCATGGAGCGTCAGTACATGAAAACAGACACTTTTTCAAACATTAGGGACTGTGAACATATTTTAGTAGCCACATGAATTAGAAATATGAACCCCAAGAAGGGAATGAAATGGGACCTTTAAATTGTGTAACCTAGCAACAATGAGTGGTGATGCTCTCTGTGGACGCAGGCCACAAAAATGGTAACACATGGATCTGCTTCCTTCTCTACTTCCTTCCTTAATGCAGTAAGAGTGGGAAAGCAAAACATATGCGAGATGCAGAGAAATATTCCTCAGCTTTACTCTCTCAGTGATCTCATATATTGTCACTGTCACGGTGCGTTCCTGAGCTTCACGTTCACGGATAGATACGAGTTCAAAAAAAGCAACAAAAAGCATAATACACTGCATCATTTAGTTTGTTCCATGGATGGTGCAGCCTCTACTTTATTAAACATTGAACAAGAAAAAGAGGGTAAATGGTGATGCAACAGAAAGAAGCAACACAGAAATAATGAAATCTCTTATTTGAAAATGTAAAATTAAAAACACTAATTAAAATGTAACAATGTTGCTATGGATACAGTTAAAATTGTAGAATCCAGCAGAAGCTTTTGCTTTTGCCAGATTTAACCAAAATCATTTTTTAAAGGGGCAGTAAAATTGTCATTTTGTTGACAATTATTGATTTCCGAAGTAAAAACACACACACACACACATATACATATATATATATATATATATATATATATATATATATAATTATAGGACATGTTGTGCATCTAAACTATTTATCTGACATTGAACAACAATTCATGTACATGTTTGTGAGAGAATTTAGCATTTTACAAACGTTTTAAAAAATCCCATTGAAGCTGACACGGAGAAGCAGCGGACCTTGAGGCCTTTTTGAGAAATCCGGTTTAAGGCACACTGACTCTTTTAACTGTGAAATGTCGAAAACTCCAGGTTTTCCGTTCAGTCAGTGAGTTCACTCAAGCCCGTTTCCAGAAAGAGAGGTAACTTTTTCATCATTTTCATACAGTCTCATCCACGGTTCATCATCCAAAACACTCAAGAAACAACAATATTATCCAGGACTCTGCTGCCCGTCTTCTCACACACTCCTGCACCCGTGACCACATCACCTCCATCCTTCAGAACCTCCTCCCATCTCCCTGCGTATCCACTTCAAATGTCTTATCTCCTTTAAATCCTCTAATAACCTGTCTCCCCCTTACCTGAGCCCCTCCACAAGCACTAACCGGTCTGCTGACGCAAAACTCGTACTTTTAAAAAATTTAGCAGCACTTACTAGAGGAGACTTATAGTTTTGTCTGTGTTCCCATTGGTTGAAGTTGTGACTGATTCATAAACATGCAAACTCCTCCGGTTCAGAGCTCTGGAACATAAGTGTTGAATAGCACCTTCATCCGCACAAATACACATCCATGCACGTCAACAGAAAATGTATGTAAAATGTTACCTTAAACAACCTTGCAGTTTCACTTTCACGCTCTCTTAAAGAATCAGTGTTGATGGAAGGAGCCACGAGAAGGAAGCGTAACAGGGCTGACAGCAGCATGAACACTTCAACTGTCTCAAAGAGATGAAAAGCTGTCCAAATATTTCCCGAGCCAGGGGTTTACACAGTATCTGTTTCTTATGGTAATTTCTTGGTAACCATGGCAATAGCTCAACCTGAAGGCATTCGTTTGGATGGAGATGTGGTTGAGCTAACAGTGATCAGCCTGGCTCTGCATGACTTACACAGCATGTAAACAAAGAAATTAACAAGTGTGTGGATGGAAAGGTTGAGGAGTTGTGTCGTGTCATTGAATTAGTGCACACCTTTGGTTTTACAGTCAGTCAGTGCCATTCTCCACTAACTGATGTGTGAATGCCATTTCTGGTGTTTAAGATGCACACAATGCCCGCTTGTCCTTGTTAGGATTACAGATTAGTGACATGCATTCAGTCAAAGACAAACATCCTTCCTATTTAGCAGATCCAGGCCTGTGTCTCATGAAAAAAAAACAAAAAAAAACAGCTCCACTGATTCAATGCTTTCACAAAAATCTGCAGACAGCAGCAGCAACACGCTCATCTACAGTGTCACATCTGAACGCAATGTTAACACATATGCTGACTTAAGTCTAATTCTAACATCACAAAGCTTTGCTTCCCTGTCAAGCAAGAAACAGCAAGCAGTTTTATTTTGCACACTTGTTTCTTATTTTCTTGATGTGCATGACTTTTACTTTATTTATTTTTCTGTATAAAGGGCTGATCCTCTCCGTCCTTTTTAATGTTACCCTCATCCTGAGAAAAAGCTAACTCTGCAGTTAGGGAGACAGAAGGAACATAAGGGAAGGACTTTTTGCAAACGTGTGACGGTATGAACATCAATAATTCTGCTCGCTGCTTCTTTGTCTGTCCTCCCCAGAGCAGCTCACACCTCTCTGGGGTTACTTTGGTAAAGGCTACTCTTAAAGAGACTTTTTTAGACCACAAACTCAAGAACAGTGTCAACCGATTTTCCTAGGACATGAAAATCCTGGAATGCAAAGGCCTGACCAGGAGACCACACACATCATCCAGGAGACGCCTTCAAAAAAGCATGGAAAAAAACCAAGTCTTTACTGCTCTCAATGTGCCTCCAAAGTGCCTCTGTTATTTTATGTTACTATTGGAGGACTCACTGTCCGCCTGTGAGGAGAGACTGACAGGTAAAGATGCAATCTAAATAAATCAACATTGATGCCTAAATACAGCACGGCCAAGAACAGCAAATGAGGTCATCTTCAAAGTGATTGATTTTTTTTTATTTTTATTTCCTAAAAGGAGAATTATGCAAGATATTTACTGTATTATATAAATAACCCAGCTATATCATCAGACACTAAGGACACATGCTATGTTGAAGTTTTCTGGAACAGAATGACATTAGTGCACATGTCATCAAGGGTAACCTGCACATTTGAGGAGGCTCCTTTAATGCTGAACCATATAGAGTTCTTATAGAGCGCAGATAAGGGAAGACCTGACTTACTGAAGCAATATACTGCCAAACCACATTGTGAGCTGAACTGGGCTCTCATCTCCTCAGGTCCCAACACACTCACACAGTCCCATCAAAAGAAAAAGTGATGCAACACAGGGGTAAACGTTTTAACATGTGTCCCTGGCATCAAATTCCATGTACACACATCACTTTCCAAGAAAAGTTATTTGTCCATAAATGAACGAAGTTGCAGCTATACTAAAAATGTAACCAAAGATAAAGTGTCAAGATGTAAGTAGAAATTTAAAATACAAAATGATAAAGATACAAAAGAAGGTATAAGTATATTATTTAACCAATCATTCCTCCAGTAAAATTTTTGTAACAAAATCTGTTTCTAACTTTATCTCTTCCATGTTTGCACCAATGAAAGAATACTAACACGTGAATGAGCTTCCATCCACAGGATTCAAACTGATCAACATCTTGAGAGGTTTTAAACACTGATGTTTAAGAGACAACTCTTCAAAGAAGATTCTTTCAGAACATCCTCAACACACATTTCTCCAAAACGAGCCAGCGTTCTGAGAGAGCTGGATTTTACAGGGTCACAAACCTCCTCTGCTGCTTGATTCATGTTATATTTGGACCAAAACACAGATGATTTATTTAGAGGACAGGGGGGATTGTTTGAAAAAGTGGAAAAAGGTAGATAATATGTGATCTTTAACATGTTTTGACAACAGGAAGCTAGAGCTGCTCAATGTTTTTTTTTTGTCAAAGTCAAGTGACTTAACTCATCAAACCCCACTACAGACCAAAATCCATCAGTCCTACAGAAGATGGAGTCCTACCATCAAAAAATGTTGATATGTTTGGCTTGACTGTACTTAATGATCAATTTATCTTAACAAATGTGCAGCATATATTTTTTGTCAAACCACTAAAGCACTTTGTGCAAGAAGGAACAGGAGGAGCCCTGCAAAATGACCTCCAGCAGACCACACATGCGTCTGCTCAAACGGTCAGAAACAGACTCCATGAGGGAGGAATGAGGGTCCGACGTCCACAGGTGGGGGTTGTGCTTACAGCTCAACACCGTGCAAGACGTTTGGCGTTTGCCAGAGAACACCAAGATTGGCAAATTCTCCACTGGCGCCCTGTGTTCTTCACAGATGAAAGCAGGTTCACACTGAGCACATGTGACAGACGTGACAGAGTCTGGAGACGGCGTGGAGAACGTTCTGCTGCCTGTCACATCCTCCAGAATGACCAGTTTAGCAGTGGGTCAGTAATGGTGTGGGGTGGCTTTTCTTTGAGGGGCCGCACAGCCCTCCATGAGCTCGCTAGAGGTAGCCTGACTGCCATTAGGTACCGAGATGAGACCCTCAGACCCCTTGTGAGACCATATACTGGAGCGGTTGGCCCTGGGTTCCTCCTAATGCAAGACAATGCTGGACCTCATGTGGCTGGAGTGTGTCAGCAGTTCCTGCAAGATGAAGGCACTGACGCTATGGACTGACCCGCCCGTTCCCCAGACCTGAATCCAACTGAGCACATCTGGGACATCATGTCTCGCTCCATCCACCAACGCCACAATGCACCACAGACTGACCATCCACCACCTCATCAGGAGCATGTCCAGGTGTTGTAGGGAGGTCGTACAGGCACGTGGAGGCCACACACACGACTGAGCCTCATTTTGACTTGTTTTAAGGACATTACAACAAAGTTGGATCTGCCTGTGGTGTGTTTTTCCACTTTCATTATGAGTGTTACTCCAAATCTAGACCTCTATTGGTTAACAAATTTGATTTCCATTGATCATTTTTGTGTGATCAGCACATTCATTTATGTAAAGAACTTAGTATTTAATAAGAATACTTCACTCGTTCAGATCTAGGATGTGTTATTTTAGCATTCCCTTTTTTAGCAGTATATATAACAATAATAATAATAATAAATTTCTCAGCCTCCCTTGTCCTTAAAACCTAGTGACGTCCCTGATGTTTAATCTTCTGCGTGATAGTTTTGGTTTGTTTTCTCCATTTTAACATTTCATATTTTCTGACTATTTTCTCTTCTTCAAGATGCTTTAGATGTCGTGTGTGAAGCACTGTGAATGGCCTTGCTGCTGAATAAGAAATAGACCTGACTCGGATATAATATTGTTGGACTTAAAGCATGTTTTTATTTACCATTCATGAGAATGAAAAGTGCTGTTTATCTCCGTCTGTGAGAGTTACATAATTTTCCAGCCACATTTCAAATAACAACTCTCAGTATGTGGTACAATTTGTGCAACATGAAGTGTTTTCATGATAAATATAGACATATCTGAGTCTGATATCGAGCTGTAAGCACCCATGATTTTAAAGGATTAGAAGAGATGAGAAAATTGGAGTCAGCTTGACGTAAACTGCACCAACAACCCACTGAGCTAACAACATATGGACGTGTATGAACATGCATGCCCAACATCAGGCAACCAACAATTCCAGGCCATCATGGACCTGCTGCGGTGGGTTTAAAGACCCTGGGTAGTCTGGATTGGTTTGCATTGGGTGAGGCGTTTATACTCTTTGCTTTGCATGTGGCTGAGAGGCTGAAAACACGAGTGCTGCTGAGTGATTTTCAACCAGCTGCTGCTCCGACAACAGAGATGACAACAGCCTCTTCTTAGACTGTAATCAACATTGCAGCCCACGCAGACTCAGAGGGGCGAGCAGGCTGAAAAGATGAATCTGTTTGCTCCCCGTCGCACAACAAGCCATGTAACGGGGCCAAAGCCTCGCTAGTCTGGCAACGGGAAGAGTCTAAAGATTAAACAATGAGAGCTTTCTCTTGATTGCGCGCTCTCTCTGCCCTCCCCGCCGTCGATGCACCTGCTAGTCACAGCCACTGATGTATGTGCTCCCTTCTTCCCCTCCCTCACGCTCTTTCTGTCTCTCAACTTTCACTGACTGTCTTTCTTCTTCTCCCTCCAACCCTCCCCCTCCAACCCCTTTCACCGCTTTTGATTATCGGCAGCGACCCAGAACTCGTGCGAGCGAATCCATCGGAATTTCATCTCTGCCCCTGCTTGCAATCACTTTCGCATGTGCACTCTGTCTAGCAATCTCTGCACACGCGCGCACACACACACACACACAGATACAGATAAATCTATTTTGTCATTCTCTCTGCGAGTCGTTCCCTCTTCCATTTTTATCATTAAGACTGGAACTCTGCATAATCCAGACTACACTCGAGCAGCTCACTCTTTTTCTCTGTTTCTAACATGGGGGAGTCACTTCTTCCGTTTCCACAGCGAGCGATGATGTTGCACTCGTTCCCTCTGAACTGAGGTGGTTTCAGGTTAGCTGTTAAATGCTGTCTCGGGGCTAAATCAGACTAAATGCCTGGAAAGTAATTGGAGAGACAGAGAAGGATATTTTGGGGATCCCTGCAGGGAAAATGCTCTGCAGCCTGCACTCTGTAACAGAGAGATCAGAGGTCCCTGTGAGGTGCACAACAGTATAGCTGCAGAGAGGAGGGTGCTGAGTGACACGGAGGCTTGATGTTGAAGGACATATTGTCCAAAGCAGAAATCAAAAGCAACCAATTTGCTTGATATACATAATGAAATTAAATCTAAAGGCTGGAAATTAATTGTTTTTTTTATTTAACACTATCCTACTTATTCTATGACCATCGGCTTAGTTCACTAAAAATGGGTTGCGGCCATGAATAGCTCCATGAATTGTGCATCCATTGTGCCTGAAATCTGCTCCGTCTCATAGTTCACTTCACAAAGTGTATGCAGTGTTTGTTTTCAGGCACAGACGCGGATGGATCCTCTTTGCTGGAGAAACAAGGACACATTTAAAGGAGACTTGGACGAACCCCGTGTGACGTAATCAGTCTTCAGATGTGCACTTCGAAGGATGGATCCCTTAAATTGGCACAAAGCTGTAGACTCTGTCGCTGGCCTATATCCTATTGAGGCTAGCTCCTTGATTCAGAGGCCATACTCGTTGGACCAAATCATCGTAGCTTTTTTTTTTGTGTGATTTGTTGACACGAGCAAAACTAAAGAAAAAGCGCCAGGCTGCACTCCACAGAGACACAACTTTGCATCTGATGCTGACACGTCATCTGAAATGATTCCAAATGATCCTTTAAAAGTTTCTCAGGATCTTTGAGGACATGTACCAGAAAAGTTCCACTCCATCCTTATCTTTGCTGTCACTTATTTCTTCTTGACTGTCCATCAGCAGGACAGTTTGTACTGAGAGTAAGAAGGGCAAACACATCCAATAGAGAAACTTTGTTTTAAAAAAACCCCAAACACTTGATCTAGTTTGAATACTGATGAGTTTTCCCTCAGCAGGGTCTTCAGAAAGCACAAATCCACCATCAATAATGAATCTCTGATAGTCTGGTCACTGTTTATTCCCTTTAAGTAATTGAAACTTTTTTTTACATTTCACAGAGGGTGGCCGAGACCAAAACCACTTCTCTGCTCCCTTACAGCTTTGATCCCAAGCATTGGCCTCTTTTTTTTTTTTTTAATGCTGTTTCTGATGATGACTGAAAGGGAGAGAAAAGCAGCGGTTAATAGGAGGCCACAGAGCTGCTTACATATTAATGGGTGGTCAGTGGAGATGCTGAAAACACAATCTTCTTTTCTTATGGCTTTGCATCCAAATCCACATGGTTATTGTCTGGTCAACAAAACAGCCAGGGGATTTGGTTTCTGAAAGCCCTGCATGCAAATGTCTCAGTAGAGTGTCAGTGGATGGCTGCTGTGTGCGTGTCTGATTTCTGATTTCCTGTTGAGGAATTCATCCCTCAGTAAAGTGCTCTCCATAATAATTCTGAAAAGTTTGCCTCTCAAAGCTTCTATTTAAGTTTTATTGTTGTGGATCGGGTGAGATGTTTTTGGTCGCCTGAGGATGATGACTATTAAACGTGCTGATGCCCTTATATTCAGAGCCAATCTGATGTTTGGGCTTTCTGAGTCAAATGTGTCAATGATTGGTGCGATGGCTTGTGTGGCTCAGTTGGTAGAGTTGATTGTCTCTAAAGGTAGAGGGTTCAATTCCCAGCTCCTGCAGTCACTACTACGACCCGACGTCCCGGACGCCCAACCACTATCACTGTGTCGTCCCACAACCACCGCCGTCCTCACCGCCAACACGGCCTGCATCCACCGCCACCTCAGTGGTTAGGAAGTGTGGACGACAGTAAGGAGGAATCCAAAGGAGAAATCCTTCCTGCATTGTATCCCATGAGCTCTTTTGTGAAGCATCTCAAGATAACACTTGTCATGAATGGGTGCTATTGACTGACTGATTGATTGATTGACTGACTGATTGATTGATTGTGGACCTGTCAGATGTGTCCTTGGGAGAGATACTTAACCTCAAGTTGCTCCTGTATGAATGTGTATGAATGTGTGTGAGTGGGATTAGTTAATCCTGAGCAGTCTCTGTCATCAGTAAGTGAATGGATAAGTGTGACCTGCGGTGTCGAAGCGCTTTGGCAGGTCAAAGTCTATTTACCGATTGCAGTAACATGTCATTAAAGGGCCTTATTTTGACACAAGCCTGACAGCTGTCAAGAGGGGAAATGTGAGTTAACCTAATGCAAGTATTTCAGCCTTGAGATTTTATTTTGTTTGTGTTTATCGTTTAATCATCCGAGAACATTAAATATTCTGGGGGCTGGATGGGAAGCTTTAGGGGGGTTGATGATCACTGGCATAAATCATGGTGTCAAAACAGATCATCTGGGGCGTGTCCGACTACTGTTTGTAGTTTTGCTGCACAAAGTCTGGGTGCTAAGCGAGAGGTTGGAGTAAGTGGCTTGATTATATCAATGCACTGATACTTACCTATGCAGGAGGAGCACTGCTGTGCATCCTGTGTGTTTGGAAGATGTATTCCCATCTTTTTGTCCTCGAGCAGGAACATACTGTGTCACAGACTTCAGACCAGATTTAGGATGTTCATGGGGGAGCAATCATTATTTAAACAAGGTGAACGATAGACGTTAAAATGAAAACTCATCAGATGGAAAGCAGGAAAAACATGTGGGACCGATCAATCCCTCAGGATGAAATGTTAGCTCTTTGATTGACTGGTAAAAAGTCCAGGGTGTACCTCTGGGTGATGGCTGGTATCGGCTCCAGCCCCCTTGCTACCCTGAACCAGGAAAGCAGTTAAAATAATGGATGGATGGACCATCATGAAGTCTAAATGTTATGATTATTTCACGTTTATGCAGTTATCCATGTATGCTTTTGCAATCTTAAAACCCCACTTTTTTAACTTCATGACCTTAGGCTCTTGAAGTGATGGTCGGTATATCAGGTCTTCTTGCGGGGCCATCACATATCATATCATATATAGCTCTGGGAACAGATTGACTTATTATTGTCATCACATACTGCTTACCTACAGTAGATACAACCAAAGACTGGTCAAACCTAATTTGAAAATACTTCTTGGACTTCATCCTGAAGTCAAAACGCTGACAACACCAACGTTGTGTCTTTCCCTTAAAGTTGCAACATTCATGAACAGATTGATGTAGATAATGGAGCTGTAACACTAACCTCACCGGCCAGCTACTTGAGTTGATTCTCACACGCTAAGCTCAGCTGTTGACAGCTGTTACGTAATGCAATGTTACCGTCAGCAATCTTGAATTCACCAACATATTACTTATAAACATGCGGCTCTATAAATGTGCATGTTCTCAACAAATAAACAAAACCCTAATCAAAGAAATAAAAAGAAAACCCTGTATTTCTACTGTTCTTCATTTTGACATGCTCATATTTTGATCTCCTGCAAAAAGGATATAATGAAGAAACTGATGCTTTTCAACGCTTGCAAACTATTGGACGCCCTTTCCTCATTTGTGACATCACAACCAAGAAATTAATGCCAAAAAAGAGACTTCAAGGTCAAGTTAGCATTTACAAAATTGCAGACAGGAAATGTGAATTATAGTTGCAAAAAAGTGTGTGTGTGTGTGTGTGTGTGTGTGTGTGTCGGGGGCAGACTGCATCCAAAGCAATCACACTTACCTTTTTAATACAAGTGTCGATGATTGCGTGTTTACTTCAGGCACCATCAGTCATGACTGCAGATAAATACACTGATCACTGTTCGTCACCAGAGTTATTAAAACACCAAGCAGCACGGCTATGATGCAGAGGTCTGCTCATCTGCAATATCCATGCCAATATCCAATATCATGCATCAAATGGGGAGTAAATCAACCATGCTGGAGTAATGTATGCAATTTCCTGTTTATTTTTTCTTTGTTGATTCTCTTTATTAACCTCTAAAAATAAGAAGTGCAAGTACATCAGCTGCTCTCATCATTGTATTCCATCTATTTCTGTCAATTCATACATATTCAGCCGGGCCACATGATGTTGTTTGAATCTGTAACAAAAGGAGTTTAGTGTGCAGTGTATAAGCGAGTTTCTTCACCCTGTAGGAGCTACGCCATCAGATGGTTGTCAGAAATGTTTCTCTTGTTGATTCTTGAGTCACTACCAAGCTTTAGGAAATACTTTGTAAAGAAACACTTTGCACATATAACTTTAGTATCATATTTTATCAGGTGTTATTTCTTTTCAATATGCCGATTTAAAAGTCTTTCAGTGAGAAATACAATCATACACAGATCTTCTTTTTTAACATCTGGAAGTTCAACCTGTGTTTCTCCCTTCTGGGACTCTTTCCTCTTCATTTTGGCCTCTATCGATGATTGTTTTTGCCTTTTTCAGTTCTTATTTTTCTCCACAAAAATCTATTAACATCCAATATGTGTGTATAAAACATTTCTAAACTGATTTATTTCATTTGGTAAGAATTAATTAGAAAATAAAATGATGTATCAAATAATTTAATTATTAACTTAAATAAGTTTAATTAATTTCAGAGAAAACATTGCTTAAAGAAATGCATAATACGTACAGTGCAAAATAGAACAATTGACAAAATGGCATTAAATAGCTAACGACATCCTGTGTCAAATTTGAGATAAACATTCTCTTTTTTATGAAGTTATATGTTTAGGTCATTTTTGCTTTTATTGAATAGGAAAGCTAAAGAGAGAGAGGAAATGTTGTGAGGAGGGTGACAGATGACATGCAGCGAAGAGTACCAGAAATATTCATGAAGAATGTCATTTATATATACAGTGTGCGTGCGTGTGTGTGAGTGTGTGTGAGTGTGTATATTTATATATATATATATATATATATATATGAAAGTATTTAAACTAAAAGTAGGTCTATAAAGAGAGACAAGTAATTGATTAAAAGGTAAAGCTGTATTTTAGAAAAGTGATATTGAATGGTTGTTAAATAATCTCTACAGGGACATGGGTGATTGAAGATGTCTACCCTGACTGGCTGCAAGATCTATCGCCGGCCCCCCATGGAGTCCAGACACTGAATGTGGGGGCGATCGCGGATGTTGTCTTCTGGGCGTTATGACATGAAGAAGCTGACTGAACTGTGAGGACTGGGGTTGATGAGAAGATGCTTGATGATGTCATGTCAGGCTGTTGGGATGAACAGCTGATTGAAGTGAAGAACTTGGAAAGGCTGAGGATGTCATCTGAGGCTGAAGGAACGAAGAGGCTGACCAAACTGTGAAGAGCGGGCTAAACTGGATTGTTGATGATGCAGGGAAACATGGAGTGTCTTGCTCAAGGACACATTGGACGTGTTGCTGCAGGAGTTGTGGATCAACACCCTCCACCTTCAAGGTAAGAGATGACCGACTACCAACCTGAGCCACATCCTGTGAGTGGATGAGATGAAGAAGATAATGGGACTGCGAAGGCTGCGTGTTGAAGGGGAGGTTGAGGGTCGCACTTAACGATGGCATGAATGATCATTTAGTGTTCGACAGTTGAATCTGTACTGTGCCTTTTAAAAGGTTATAGGTTGCTTTTTTTTATTGTACCAGCTGAATATTCAGAGATTCATCATACCACAAGTGGTATACAAGCTGTGAGCCTTTTCTATATATCATCTTACAGTATATTGCACATATTTCAGCAGAGGAAATTACTTTATCGACTGCCAGCGATCTATGGATGATTGTCAAGGACATGCACGCACCGCGTGGCAATCAGACACAGGTGATTGCATTTATGTTGTTTGCATTTATTTTTGACTGTGCAGCACTTGACAGAACATAGTTCTGTTTTTAGTGACTGACCCCTCTCAAGATTTGGAAGGAAGAGTATAACAGCCCTGATGTTAATGTCACGCTGCTGAGGTAGCTGCAATGTGTGCACATTCAGTAAGTGAAAAACATTCTCATGAATACTTGTTTTATTGTTTACTGGGGCTAAAGAAACTGAAAGGGCATTTAGTGTGAAAGTGTGAAATGAACGTTCTCAATCAATTCATCTTTATTTGCACACTGCCAATTAATAAAGTTCTCTCAAGACTCTCTCAGAGCACGTAAAAGACCTTACTCGGTCTTATCAAAGACCCAACATCCATACATCATGAACACAAAGCAACATTTCGGAAAGCTACAGTGGACAGAAAAAAAGAAAGTCCTCTAAGAGGCAGAAACCTCGAGTAGAACCAGACTCATGATGACCAGACATTTGTTTGCGTGAAAAGTTGGAAAGAGGGTGATGCAGAAAGGATAGAAACAAACAAACAAAGTAACAACAACAATAAATAAGAGACTCAGTCATAATTGTTTGTTTAGTAGCAGTAACCGCTAAGTGTGATAATAGGCTGATATTTTAAGTGAGTATCCAGTCACATTATGTTCTTTCTTCATTTTTTTAGGCTAATAAACTCCACCTTTTGTTTTAGTCTTTAATTCTGTCTCGAACATTTCCTCTAATAATGTCATTTAAACATTTAAACTCTGCTACCCTTGGCTCTATATTAGCTAGTGGCTCGTGCATCTATACCCTGTATTTGGCAATTAAGTGTCCAACCAATGAGAGGTCAGGAAAACTAGGCGACTAAAGCTCAGTGGTACAGTAGGCTAAATAGTGACGTAATTATGTATGCAAATGAGTGTTAAGAGGGCGTGCGTGCCATTCTATAATGAAAGATAAATCTTTTGGTGCTGGGAGCCACGGGGCACTCAAGTTGTCATGTTTGTTTGTTTGTTTGTTGTGTATGCTTAGCCATTATAAATCCATTTGGACACTTTATCGATCAGTTACAGTAAATGGGTCAAATGCATTAGCATCCATACAGTAAATGTAAAGGGTAAAACGTACAAAAAATAAAAGCCCAAAAAAGGGGACGATTGATCTGATGAGATACAAGAGGCGCTTGTTTCCCACTCTGTGAGAGCCCGCCGGTGTACCACACACTCCCCCCCTCCCTTCACTCCCTCAGCCCGGCGGATGAGAGCGCAGCTGAGAGACCGAGGCATCCTGCGTGAAACAGCGAGGAGGGGAGAGGAAACGGAGCTGCGGAGATGGCGAGCATCAACATGGGGCCGACACCGCTGCTGCTGCTGCTGGGCTTCGCATGGCTCCTTCTGCTAACACCTTCAGTCCGAGGTCTGAACGGCGACGAGGACCAGAACCAGGACACCGAGTGCAAGATGAAAAGCGTCACCGTGTCTGCGCTGCCGTTTCTGAGGGAAAACGACCTGAGCATCATGCACAGTCCGTCGGCCTCCGAGCCCAAGCTGCTGTTCTCCGTTAGGAACGATTTTCCCGGTGATGTCGTGGTGGTGGACGACCTGGAGAACACCGAGCTTCCCTTCTTCGTCTTGGGTGAGTGTTTGGTGACACCACGCCGGTCTCCGCGCTTCATTGGACTCACTAGACCCCCTTCACTCTTTATTATTACACCAGAGCATCTGTCTATTAGCTTAGGCCTGGCTACAAACCATGTTTCCACCAGTCTCATTGTCTATTTCAGCTATATGACAAGGAGCATGGAGAACTAACGCGTTTATCTGCGTCTTTAATTTCAGTCTATCAAATGATGATAATTGGTGAAGCGCGTGCTGTTGATAAGACTGTGGTCAGGTGTGCTACATCAACACTGAGCACTTCTTTGTAACATCAGGCCATGTAGCATCCTTATGCTAACAAAACTCCGCTCAAAATCTAAAAAGCCCTAATATAGTTTAAACGGAGCGACACAGTAGCCTAATGCTTTGTATGTTTCTTGTGTTTATGGTACCTCATGTTAGCTTACACACGTGCTTCCATGAGCTACGTGTGAGGGAATCTGGACTTGCTAGTTTGGAGAACAAGCAGGTAATGCTACTAAACTTATGAGTTGAGTTCAGTGACTCCTGTCCTCGTGCTAATGTGTGCTGACAGTGTCTCAGGTGTTGTTAATTGATTGGCGCGCGCGAGTTCACGCTCTCGCGTTAGTTTATGTGCTTAATTTAATAAGCGTTGCTCATGATTGGAACTCAAGGAGTCCACACTAAGTGGAGGTGAAAGTGTGTTTGGTGACGGCTGGTTTGGCAGAGGCCGGTAAAGTTTGCATTGTGAAAGTTAGCTGGCCGCTGTCCATGGTGCTGAACTTCCTGTCAAAGCTGCTGCTGCTGCTGTGAGCCATGGGGAAGCACCGCGAGACTCTGTGTGGCTTAACTCCAGAACACTAACGCTTAAAATAGTAACACCATGACTAACGCCGGGTGATTTTTACCTGATATAATTTCTCAAATAAAAAGTACTTGTCATCAAAATATGACAACACATGATGGCATTGAGTGGGGTTCGTTTGTTTTCCAAGTGTGCCATGTCTAACATGTAAATAAGTGTCATGAGAGGACCCAATAAAAATGCTCAATAATTACAGAAAAAATAGAAAAAAAAAACAGTGAAACTGGAAACTTGGTCTTTGATCCACCCATTGGACATGTGAGACTTCCCTGGTGAAGGCCCAGTCTCATTGACGCATGAACAGCTGCAGGAGAGAGAAACTATTTTGGGTGAAAATCACCCAAACACGTGCCTGTAGCAAAAGTATGTTTTGGAGAAGGGGAAACACTCATGCCTTCAAAGACGATGCTGATGCTACACAGGGACCGGTGACACAAATGCAACATAAGTAAAATCAGGTAAGCAAGTTTGCTCTGGCAATAGTGTTCTCAGGTTAAGTTGTCATGTTTCTACACCCAGTGAAGACTGAGTGTTGTTTCTGATGGCTCTGGGCCTGATTGTGCAAACATGTTGTTATTCTACTGACCAAGCAGAGTCAGTGTTGAACAGTAAAGCATTTAGAGAGGATCCTGTGAGTTGGCGGTTTAATCTCGACATGTCTCTTTGCTGCAACTTTTGCCTGCCTGTTTGAATTGCATTTTCCTGCTTTTACATGGCTCTGGATATCTGTGTTTCTTTTGTCTCTCGTTTATTTTTATTTTTTTTTAAAGGTTTATTTTCGGCCTTTTTGCCTTTATTGATAGGACAGTGGATAGAGTCGGAAACAGGGAGAGAGTGGGGAGAGACATGCGGGAAAGAGGCCACAGGCCGGACGCGAACCCGGGCCGCCCGCGCGAGGAGCAAAGCCTCGCAACATGGTGCGCGCGCTGCCGCTGCGCTATCGGCGCCACCTCTCGTTTATTTTTTAATGTGTCTTTTTTTTTTTTTACCTCAAACGTTACTTCAGAGAAATACAAACATACCCAACCTTCAATGCAGGCATAGAAACCCTCACATTCACTTTCATACATTCAGGTTAGTCTGACGCTTCTGAGCAGCATAAACGACACAGCTTCTCCCCAGAACTTCTCATAAATACACCATCTTAGTCGCTGTTTAATTTATGTGGGGATCACATTTACACTCTGTTGGATGTTGTTGGTATAAGGCAGAGTCAGAAAGGGAGGAAGAAAAGAGGCTGACACGCTAAAGAAAATTGGAGTATGGCTGCTCTTAGTTTGATTTTGTTATTGTCCAGCCTCTTAAACCTATGCACCATCTGTTCTCCATGGGAAATCTGACATTTAAGCTGTTTCAGTATTACAAAAAAATATATACTACTTTAAGTCCTGCAGCTTAAAACCATTTGTATTCAGGATTTATTCAATCCCAGCAGCCACAACATCACGTGGTGCTGAAATAGCTGTTATAGAATAGACTGTGTGCATGGCATTATTGTCGTTGGACACTGAACAGGGTTTTCTTGCCCTGGTGACACACGTGTAAGAATTCAAAATGTTCATAAGGTTAACACAATCTGAGAAAGTCACTGACTTTAATCAAGGACATCTTCCATCCAATCACACATGTACAAGACTGCACATCACGTTCACCACCACGCCATGGAAATGACCTCTGCTGGACACTGAGTGAGTCACTCCAACCCTGGTCTTAAATAGTTTGGTAAAAAGATGTGTCACAGATTCTTGGAGCCCATGATGAGATCCTGTCAAAGGATGTATTAGTGAGTGGACCAAAAGTTTAAAAAGTCCAAGAAAATAAAGAAGAATGTAAAAGTCTAAAGCAGCAAAGCCCTCACATCGTCGATTCTCTAACAGGCAAACTTCGGAAACTTTTTTTCCTCCCGGAAACTTTTTGACACTTGATGCTTCAGACATCTTTGGTTTGTGTCCAGGATCTGTACAAAAACGTGAAACAAAGAAAGACTGTCCGCCTCCGATTGAGACGAGCGGCTCAAACAGAGACAGTCAGAGCAGAAAC
The DNA here is from genome assembly GCF_947650265.1 of Symphodus melops. NCBI lineage: Eukaryota > Metazoa > Chordata > Actinopteri > Labriformes > Labridae > Symphodus > Symphodus melops. The sequence goes on from NC_136697.1 coordinate 5,970,389, forward strand.
TTGACATCAGAGCTGCTGTTTTGTTGAGTGGAAGCTCGAGAACGCAGACGTCACAGAAGAATCATTGCTTTATTTTCTACTCTAAATCAGACCCATTGGCAGTTTTCACAGACTTTTTGGGGGATTGTTGCGGCCTAAAATGCCTGAATTCGAGGCAGCTTTTCCAAAAAAATTGAAATGCATGTTGCGATGTTTTTCGCTGTTTTTTGCAATTAAATTGCGGCAGGAAGCAAATATTGCAAAATAGATTTTTATTCATGTCAATTATTTTTGTTGCACACACTTCGATGTGATTGAGTGATATTTTAACCTGAGCAGAGCGATTTACTTTGTGAAGCATATTCATCTGTCTCCTTCTCACATAGACACACGTGCACACTGTCATTTTTGTATGGCCGCGCTGAGCTCTTTCCTCTTTTCTGAAAGGCGCTGTTGACTTCACGTTTGCTCTTTTCAACATGTCTGATATTCTCTGTATTTTATATCTTCCTACAGATCGTAACTTGTACCCAGATCGTCTTTGCTCCGTGTCTGCTGGGTTAAAAAACAATCTAAAATATTAAACCTACAGTAAAAATTAACAGAGCAGTGTCAGCTACACAGCGGCACTATGTCAACAAATTGTTGTCATGGAGACAGGACGGATCAGCAGCGCTTTTCTTTTCAGCACTCAAACGCTTCATGCTCACTCTCCTGAGTGCAGATAAACAGGAAGTGAGTTTGGTCCGTGGTCACTAAACCTTGGTGACGTATAGCTCGCTGTTTTCACAGGGGACTGCTCTGATTGGTGAAAGTCACGGAGAAAACTATTTTTGTTGTTCAAATTTGCAGAAAAGTTGCGGTGATTGGACAAAATTGCAAGGTCGCCCATAAATCGAGGGGATTGATTGAATTTGCGTGAATTGTTGCGATCGCAACATCGCGACTTCCTGGAGGGACTGCATAGGTCCATGTTATTATACAACAAGCACCAGAAATACATGAAAATACAAATGAATGTACTCATCAGGTTTTTACTAACATTAATAACTTACACACTGTGGGCCCGCTCCCCCCTTCATACCAACGTGAGCAAAGGCCAGACTATATGGATCCTTGTCAGATTCTTCTGTGGTGTGAGGTGTGTTAACGTTTTAACCTCCTCGATCTGCTCGGGAGACGATCAGGGACGCCTTGATTTGAAATCGTCAATATGAATCCTGTTCGATATTTTTGACAGGAATCGTGCCGTGTGGGGAGAACACCGAGGGTGTCCGAGCGCGGGCTTAAAATACGTCAGGAGGAACCCGGCACGACATGAATCCCAGCTGGACGTGACGACAGCAAACCACAAACCAACTGACGAGGAAACGTTCACCGTGATCGATGCACTGGCTAACAGCTAGCTTCATTTAGCTTGACCATCATGTCTGCTTACTCTGAAGTCATTGTGTTTGTTGAACCTTGTCTGTGAAAAGGCCTGCCGCTCTGTTGGGTTGATGTCCCCTGATGCTGTTTTTATTATTCCTGACTGTTTATGTCATGAGGCCGCGGTGACTCTTCAACAGTTAATTGAACAGCCTGCTTTGGACGACGGTTCATTCATTATGGGGCTGACACATAGTAATGAGTGTACATGTGTGTGTAACATTTGCTTTACTCCAGGATGGGAATACCTTCAATGGAAATTCCCCATGTCAACAGCAAACTCACGTTTAGCATTTAGCCTCCTGTTAGCAACACTGGAGCAGCTCCAGCCTTGACTGTCTCTTTGTTGTCCTTCGTCCTCATGTAGGTTGAGGATGTTGGTTTTGGTGTCTTCTCAGGAAACACTATCGATGTCACGCTCACATGCTGCGGCTGCATCGACGAGCAGCAGTGATGATATTGAAGCGTGTGTTTCAGCAGCACTGTGATAAGATGCAGTCTGAGCGCTGGTCGTGTAAACACTGAACTCTTCCTGCCTCATGTGAAAGGGTCCTCTGAGTGGCTGTTTGAGCATGCAATAGACTCCTTGTGATTAATGGTGCGCGCGCTTCCTCTTGGCATATTTTTATGTCCCTTTAACAGGAGAAGAAACAAAGTCAGCAAACATGTTCAGGTGGGGAGTCGTCAAAAAAACCCATCCTTGGGATGTAAATCAAAAAGACTTGTTACACTCCGGCTGCAAAGAAACTTCCCGTCTGATTCCTGTCTTTACTGTAGAATCTGCAGTCTGAGTGGCAGTGTGAATGTGGGGGTCTCACACAGTGTAAGACGGTGTTAACTGTGTGACTCGTTCTTATTCAGCCTTCAGAAAGCAGCTGTGACTGTTTTCCACTCGGCAGAGTTTGCACTCATACTCGCTGCAGTACGGTCGCGGAGCCTCCAGGGACAGCTCTGAGGACAGACCCTCGTCCCTGGTCACCCGTCCACTCTTTCGATCCAAGCAGCTCTAGAGTACAGCAGGGCTTGCTTTAAAACCACGAGGACCGTGATGAAGTGGTGCTGACAGTTCCATCAGTGTGCCAGCACACTTGTGAGAGGAAGTGAACTTTCCCTTGCGTCACGTTGCGTGCAGTGTGTGACGGGGAGGGCCGCCCACAGTGTGTGTCTCAGTATTTTACACCATCTTATTGGTTGAACCGGTTTGTGGGACGCAGCCAACTTACTAGATTTAGAACGAGGCATCGACAGTGCTTCCTATGCACCAGATGTTATCACCATGTGGAGTGTCCTTTGGTCCCTTGATAGGTGATTTATATTCTATCTATGATTACTGTTATGAGAGCTGCTATCCAATCATGACGACGGGGAGATCTTACGGAGAATA